>NC_141691.1:674414787-675014787 GCF_964263255.1 Lissotriton vulgaris | reverse complement strand
CAGTGCAAGCACTTGCTCCAAGTCGGGCTTGCGATCTTCGGCCACGACCCATAAGACAAAAATTACCAGTGTGGGGTACGACCCATATTGGAGGCGAGCTTTTAAGCTGCTTTTCACTAGTGAACACACTATATTCACCTCTACTTAGGACCTTATAGGCCTGTACCTCTTCTTCGGGAATAAGCGAAGGATCATAGATCTCACTATCTAAATCCTCTATTGCTATCGACAAAGGTTTTTGGTACGAGGTAGGACCAGAGTAGGGGGAACGTGGTTCTCGAATGGGGTGGAAACCCAGTGCGCTTCGAAACATTGTTTGAAATGCTCGAGCTGACCCTTGGGAACTATACGGTAACACCAGATATGGAATTCCCTTATCCGTAGTATGTGGCATCAACCCACACACCCAACAATTAGTAGTATTAACCACTAACTGATGCTGATGGAGGAGCTGAATAAAGGAATTGTTGCAGAATTCTACACGTCTAGCCTGCTCGTGTTCCGGTAACATGTGAAAAGAATGGGGAGAAGCAGTAGAGGTAAGATTAGGGTAAGGAGTAGGAGTAGGTGTAGCAGGTAAGAAGTAAGACATCGTGTAATACACCCCACCCGCCAATAATGCAGAAGCAGTCAAAAACAATACAAACAGTTGGAATATGAAGCATTTAGTACGACTGAGTTGCTGCAGTTTGAATCTGTGGACTTGAGCCCCCTCCAAATCATTCAGCTTCGAGAATGCCATTCCCTACGACTGTCCGCAACGTTTCTTGACGCACTTCGTTCTGTGCAGCAATAGTCAATCCCTAGGAGTTCCTAGGAACCGACGGCCTTTAACCTAGCGTCAAGACCTACTGTCCAGAAGGAAGTACGCGCGCGGCCCTACGGCCTTCAATGCACAATATGTACGTATGCAAAAATAAAGTCTCTCAGCTGTAAAGGCAAAAGTATAAGGAGTGAAGCTCAAAATATATGTACAAAAATAATTACAGTAATACGAAAGTTCAAAACTGATCACGGAAAACGGGATAATGTAATTGTCAATACAGCAAAAACAAGATCTTTTATTTGTCCTTAGTGCGAGATCGCAAAAAGTATCGAGTTTTCCCAGGACGTGTCTGCTCGTCGAACAAAGGATCCGTTGAAGAGACAACGTCCTGCTGATCAGTTGAGTGTTCTGGTCTTGAGTCTTTTGATGCTAATTGTTCAACAGTGTCTTTCTGCTGTGCTGAGGATTCTTCAACAAGCTGTGCGTCGCTAAAGGGCACAAACGCCGGCAATGTTTCTGTTTCAGATGACGCAATGCCTCTCCTTACCCACGGGTCTGCCGGCAAAGGGATGGGGACTCGCTTGGTGTGCGTAGCATGCACCCAATTTTTACGTCCCTCAAGACGAACGGCAGTCCTCGTGGCCAGGAGCACTTGATAGGGTCCGGTGAACCTCGGGTCCAGGTTATTTTTGCGTGAAAAGTTCCGTGTCACCACCCAGTCTCCGGGCTGGAGCTGGTGGCCTGGACCCTCTGTCTGCGTCGGCAATGCGTCGTAAACCTGTTGGTGAATTAACCTCAGTTTAGCAGTCAAGTCATGTAGATAATCAATCAACATTGGGTACTCAAGATCAGAAAACATTCCTGGCCTAGGAACCCCCCACACATTCGCAGGACGGCCGAACACTATTTCATAGGGACTAAGCCCTACTCGGGAGTGTACAGTCGCCCTAGTTGACAGTAGTGCTAGAGGCAAAGCGTCAGGCCACGAAAGACCAGTCGTAGCCTGAATCTTCGCTAGTTTTAGTTTAAGGGTGCCGTTGTACCCTTCAACCAATCCAGCTGACTGGGGATGATTGGCGCTGTGGAATTTCTGATTAATTCCAAGGCCCTTACACACACTCTTCATCACACTTCCAACAAACTCACTTCCGTTATCTGACCACACGACTCTAGGCATTCCATACCGAGGAAAGTATTCCTTCAGTAGGATTTTCGCAGTAGACAAAGCAGTATTGTCTTTGAGGGGATAGGCCTCGATCCATCGGGAGAATGCGCAAACCACAACTAAAACGTATTTCAGGTTATTGCATCGCTCCATATGGATGAAGTCCAATTGAATCACCTCAAAGGGATATGAAGGGGGAGCAAAACTGCCAGGAGGAGTTGGGGTTCCTTTGCCAGGGTTGTACATTATACACACCATACAATTCTTCACCAGACGTTCAGCACATTTCGTAATGCCATCATTCTTCCATACAGCAGCCAGCAACTTGCAAATACCTTTCGCGCTAATATGTGCTAACCCATGTGCCATTGTCACAACGGCCAGCACATACGCATCAGGCAACATCCATCTTTTCTGATCCGACAAATCAATCCAACAACCATTCGCATCCAACTTTCCCGTACTTTCTTTCCACTTCGTCTTTTCAGTCTCAGTGGCCTCATTCTGAATTGCTTTCACACTCTCAATAGTGTCTTCACACATACTCGATTCTGTAGGCCACCTAACCGAACTCGTCACATACATTCGAGTGCTAAGGTTCCGGGCAGTCTCCTTAGCAGTCTCGTCCGCAAACGCATTACCACGACCAACATCATCCGTCACTTTACGATGCGCACTACACTTAACAATCGCAACTTGCGTAGGCAGAGTCAATGCATCCAAAAGATCATTCACAAGCTGGCCATGCTGTATCTTCGTACCGTGCGACGTCAAGAAACCTCTCTCTCTCCACAATCGTCCAAAGCTGTGAGCAACACCAAACGCGTATTGACTGTCAGTAAAGACATTCACACGTTTCCCTTTCGCCAACACACATGCTCTAGTAAGAGCAATCAGCTCCGCAGCTTGGGCAGAATTCTGATTCAACCTTGCAGTCTCAACAACAGTATTCAATGTTACAACAGCATAAGCAGTAGTTACATCGCCATTCGGCAACTTAAAACATGACCCATCCACATACAAAGTGCCATCCGGATCTTCCAATGGGGTGTTTTTAAGGTCCACTCGACCTTTCGTTTCCTCTTCAGTCCTCAAGTAGCAGTCATGTTCTACTACTTCATCTGACTCTGTGCCAATTGGTAACAAAGTTGCCGGGTTCAGAACGTTACAACGTTTTATCTGAATGTGGCTTGCCAAGAGCGTCAATTCGTACCCAGACAACCTCGCACTCGTCAAGTGCTGAGTTTTCGTTCGATTCAAAAGAGTATCGACTGCATGCGGAACCATCACCGTAAGCATATTATCCATGACCAATCCTGCTGATTGTCGGATGGAGACCGCAGCTGCCGCTGTTGCTCGTAAACAACTCGGCAATGCTCTAGCTACTGGGTCTAAGGTCGAGGAAAAATATGCACATGGACGTTGCTTACCACCAAAAGGTTGCGTTAGAACACTCAAAGCACAACCTTCCCTCTCGTGAACATATAACGTAAACGGCTTACTGTAATCAGGGGTACCTAACACAGGAGCCGAACACAATGAATCACGCAGTTCAGAAAAACTTTTCTGACATTCTTCCGTCCATGGTAAAGGAGTTGAAACATCCTTGCACGTAAGAGCCACCAATGGTTTCGCTAGCAATGAAAAATTTGGAATCCATTGCCTGCAGTACGACGTGATACCTAGAAAGGCACGCACATCTCTTTGGGTTTTTGGCACAGCCATTCGCGCAATCGCTGCAATTCTCTCTGGGGTCAATCTCCTTCCCTCCTTTGACAATAAGTGACCTAGATAGGTTACTTCTTGACAACAATATTGGAGTTTAGAAGGTGACACCTTGTGATTTAACTCACAGAGATGTTGCAGCAACGACACCGTAGCAATTTTGCAAATGTCCTGAGTATCAGCAGCCACCAATAAGTCGTCGACGTATTGGATCAAAGCCGCACCAACCGGCAACCTAAAGGCATCCAGTTGACCCTTCAAGGCTTGACTGTAAATAGATGGACTTTCACAGTAGCCCTGAGGAGCGCGTTTGAACCGGAAGCTGCGTCCACCGAGAGAGAAACCGAAAAGGTCCCTGCTCTCTTCGGCAATCGGGATGCTGAAAAACGCATTTTTCAAGTCAATCACCGAAAACCATGATGCAGAAGCTGGAATCAGAGTCAGTAGCGCCGTGATGTCAGGCACAACAGGAAATTGAGGAACCACAATTTTATTTACCTCCCGTAAATCGATAACAAAGCGATAAACAGGTGGTTTCGAAGGATCGGTACGTTTAAGAATGGGCAGTACAGGGCTGTTGCACACGTTTCCCCGAGTCTCCTCAATCACATCTTTCTCGATCAAATCATAGATGATCGCCAATAGTGCTCGTTCACCATCGAGGGAGATACGATATTGGGGAATACGTGGCAGCCGCACATTAGATTTCAACTGAACAACATAAGGGGAGATATCAAGCAGGCCCACGTCATTTGGACCTGTTGCCCACAAAGACGCAGGAAGAGAACTCAATTCCGGTGGAAGCTTATCGAGGGACAAATACATGGGAGAGACAACCCTCTCTCCTAACGTAAGCCTTACACCCGCAGGAGAACAATACAAAGTTGCGTACAAACGTTTAAGCAAATCCAGGCCCAAAAGATTTTCGCCACAACCCGTGGTTAAAATCAACGGAGCTTCTAGCTCACGTGGCCCAATTTGAAGGGGCAAAGGGCGCGAAACTGGATTGCTAACAGGGGCGCCAGAGAATCCAACGGAAACATTTGTTAAGCCAGACAAAGGTGCGCCAGGGAGTTTCGAATACATGATAGAACTTTTCGCTGCACCAGTGTCCAACAGAAAAGGCTCAACGACGCCCGATGTAGCAACTGCGACGTAAGGCCCTCTCTGATCAACCGGAACTGATACCACTCCCTCTCCTTGTCTATGGCTGTCCTAGTAATTACTGTCGTCAGTCCCCTGATCGACGTAATAATCGTCCACATTGTACTGCGCAGATCGTCCTTGCGATGATCCACGTTGATCGAAACAATTATTAGAAGTAGATGAGTTATCTGAGCGATCGTTCTGAGCACCACGACCTCTACCACGTGGTGTTTGCTGCGAACCACCACGACCTCCTCTAGATGAGTTACCACTATTACGTTCGTTTAAAACAGGGCAATTGAATTTAATGTGTCCCTCCTGTCTACAATAAGCACATTGATTGTACCCTAACGAGGATCTTTGGGAGGAGGAATCGTTACGGGTTTGGGATCTGTTCGATTGTGGCTGTGATCTATTCTGTTGCGAATTATTCTGATTTGACCGCGGAGGATACGCTTGTTGCAACAACACTTTAGTTTTCAGCTCTTTCGTCTTTTTATCAGCACGGTCAATCTCTTCTTTCTCTCTATTCTCATAGTATTGTGCCGTAGCCAATATCTGAGCCGAAGTAGAAACGGCCCATGCACTTTCCGAATTTCTCAATTTATTGCTCAAATCGGGCAACAAATTTGAAACAAATTTATCCACAAACAACCTTTGACCACCCTCCGTGCCCATATCCTGACCACTATGGTCGATGAATGCTTCCTCAAACCTCGTAAAGAAGTCAGATACACTCTCATCTTTCTTCTGCTTACAGGCTGACAACGTGTCCCAGTTCACCTTCATAGCTGGCATAAGAGTTTTCATTAGCGTAATAATTCTTTGAGGAAGGTCGAGAATCAACTGATCGGGTTTAGTGGCAGCTACTTGTCCGGCGTCTGCCGCTACAATGGCAGCCCAAGCACCACCTAATTCAGCCGGGTGATTTTCCTGTCGAATCTTTGCCCATACCGGTTGCGGTACAACATTGCCAAACAACATGTCAATATCGGCAAGATTCATCACCGTAGCATCTACAAGCTGTGATAATTCTTTGTAATACCCTGTAGGATTCTTGCGTGGGTCAGGCAAAGATTGCTTCACCTGCAACACTTCCGAGCGCTTCCATGGGAGATGTATCCATATTCTCTGGAAGTGCGCCAATGTCGGAGGTTGAGCATTAGGATTAGCTGGTATCCAAACCGGCGGGACTTCACGCATAGGATATTGGCCAGACTCGTCTGGTTGTTTTTCAATATCCTCAACGAACAGTGCATGAGGGATGGGAGCCGGACGAAGAGATAGCAATCGTTCAACAGCACGTCGAACGTTAGTATCCACTATCAGCCCATTTGCGAACTGAAGCTGGAGATCAGACAGAGCGGCGAGCACCTCGTCAGGCGCATCGGCCACTATTTGATCATAAAGGAACTTACACATTTCATTAAACACATATCTCTGGGTTGGCACATTGAATTGACAGAATGTTTCGAGGACAACACGGGGTGGACTTCTCTGCGGATTTACCATCCAACCCATCGCCATATTATATAGCGCAACGCGTTCTCTGTTTCCAGGAAGCTGACTACGTCTCTGAGGACCATCGGAACCAGCGGACCCATGAACAGGTCCAAGTGAATGAAAGAAGCTAGCCGCAAGAGGAGAATTGCGACTACGAGTAGACGGAGAGGAATAAGACACAGGGCTAACAAGAGAAGGAGTAGAAACAGTAGCAACAGCAGGAGTTAACAAAACAGGAGCAGCAGCAGAAGTAGTAGCGGGAACAGGAGTATATGGAAGCGGAGGAGCAGTAGGAATAGAAACAGACAAAGGAGCAGGAACAGTCGGAAGAACGGGTGCAGGTTGAGGAACAGGCGGAGGAGGAATAGGTGGAAGAACAGGTACGGCAGGGACCACAGGAGCTGCGGTACCCTGTACGTACGGAGGTGGTGACTTCATAAGATAAGACATTAAGGTATCCTCAACTGGCTCTTCCTTCTTTTCCGACTCCGTTGGTAAAGCGGGGTAACATTTATCTACAGTCATATGCTGTAATCGGTCAAACACTTCCTTATCCTTAACCTCCTTATCTCGCTGAAATTGCTCTGCTTTCTTCACTATGGTAGCAACATTATCTCGCTGACTACGTTTATTCTGTCTGATTTCTTTCTGTCGGGCTTCTTTGCGCCACAACCGAAAAGCATCAAACATGGCCGGCATTGACTTTCTTTCGAACAATTTAATCTCTAGATTATCTAAGATCGGGGCCTCGAAGCTACCATGAGGTGGCCAACGAAGGTCGCCGTCCTTTTTCGTGTATTTAATCCAGTAATCGTTAAAGGTAACTGGGGCTAGCCCATGCTTACTATAGAGCTCATACGTGGGAGTTCCAACCGGAGGTATCGGACATGAGTCCTCCAATCGGGAATCCATATCACAAGGCCTGAAACAACTAAACAGAGTACTACGACCAGGCATCTTGCACACTAGCCGAGTTTCACAAACTTCAAGGGTTACGGGATTTACCAAGTCCCAGCAAAGAACAAAACCCTCGGTTTTTGGCGGCTGCAGTCGTCAAACAACACAACAAAGTACGCTAGCAAAGTGTCACCGACAAAAACACTCACACAGCGCTAACAACAAAAAAACACTCGCTAAAGTGTCAACAACCAAGAACTATGGGAGCGACCCACAAATACTTAACTCAAAAATCGATGGCGTCTCCAGGAAGGCCCGTCAATCGTCTCGCTATACCAAGGTCTACGCCAGGCGCCAAAACAGGTCTACAGTCAGGGCAGCAGTCCGTCGCAGCCGTCCGGAGGCGGGAATCTTCGCGGGAAAAGTCTTCGGGCCACTTATTTCGACAACAGGATCGATGAAGCGGAGTGCACCTTCCCTCGGAGATTTCACACGAAGTTCCTCACGATCGTCGGGCTTGGACCGGTACCACTGATGCAGCCCCACGTTGGGCGCCAACTGAAGGACTGGGTTCTTTGAGACCCAGCGGTGCCAGGGCACAACACCTGAAACCTTCGTGGGTAACCTGCTCCGGCGTACGAATCACAGAGACACGGGACACTTCCTTCGACGTCAAAGATTCAAGGTTTATTTGCTGCAGGGAACACAGAGATCACGACAAGTACACAGCGTGCAACTTGGGGAGACTGCTTCAAATTGGTTCTGTGGATCGCTCCTTTTATACAGTTTTTACCCATAGGATAACATTGAACACAAAAGTTTACAACCCGGTTCCCACAATTATCCCCCAGAGGGGTCACTTTGGTCACTTTGAAACACACGAGGTCCGGAACATAAGTGCGGAAACATTTGGCGGTTCCCAACTGTAAAAACCATCTTCCCACCATTAGCAAATTCCAATCAGCAGTAAAACAGATCGAAATAGGAACAAAGACAGGTGCAGAGGAAGATGGAGACAGTGGGGAGATCGGAAAGGGTGTAAAAGGGGAGGTATCGGGAAACACGAGATACAGGCATCAAAGGGACGTGCCTAATGAGATGCACGGCTGAGACAATAAGTCCGTGCGGCAAGATGAGCCTCGAGCGGCGCCATCTGCCTTACAGTAGCAACCCCCTCGTCATAAAGACACTCACAAAGAACATGTGTCTTCCGCAAATATCTTCGGAGTCCCAGGGTCGCGAAGCGGACAACGTCCGTTCGCTGGCTACTTGAGGGCAAGAGACAAAATGGATGCCGTACCTAAGATGGAACCCGTGGGTACAGATGAAAAACCCACATAACAAACGAACGGTTTAAGTTAGCACAGCGAAACTGCGCACACTTACTAAACTCGTCATTTGCGGTTCATAGATACCAGACTCGACTATATTCGTGCGAGTCGAAAACACCACTTACAATTGTCACGGAACCTCAGAAGGGTGCGTCTAGTAATAAATTAGGTTGGAGCCTCCACGTGCGTATCGGCTGGTGTGGCCGCTCCCATGCCAATTCTAAGATGTGTGGGTTGTGGTCTGAGTGGGTGCGCCCCATGTAGTACGTGTCTGCGACATGTGGGAGCATCTCGCCCGATAGCATATACCTGTCTAGTCGGACATGTAAGGTGTGCGCGTCCGAGTAATAGGAGTACACCTTGGTGTTTGGGTTACGGTTCCGCCAGACGTCATGTAGGTCCCACTGTGAGGCCCAATTTATCAGTGATTGCATGGCGCCGTGCACAGGAATGCTGGTTAGTGGTGCGAAAGAGCGATCCAAGGCTATGTTCAGTAAGCAGTTTTAATCTCCCACCAGCTCCCAGGGGACCCCGTGCCAGGGCGCCAAAGCTGCAGACAGCCGGTCAAGGAAGCTCCCCTGGTCTGTGTTTGGGGCATATATCGAGGCCAGGACCGCTGGTTGGCCATCTAGCTTGCCGTTCACTATGACAAACCTGCCCTCAGGATCCAAGTGTGTATGGGAGATCGCAAAAGGTGACCCAGGCCGTACCAATAGCAGCGTCCCCCTAGCGTAGGACGAGTACTCAGTGGCGCAGAGTTGTCCGCGCCATCTGCGGCGCACGTTCCGCACCTCTACACTGTTCAGGTGTGTTTCTTGCAATAGGGCTATGTGTACATTATGACACTTAAGGTAGGATTGGATCTGGTATCTGCGAGGAGGTGTGTGCATACCGCGCACCTTCCACGTGCATATTTTTGTCACTGACATTTATGAACTTGAGTAACCCCCCCTTTCCCTGTAGCCACAGTACCACAACATGTAACATCACCGGCCCCCCGCCACCCCCCGCCCCCCCCCCCCCCCTGTTCACGGTTCCCAGAAGTCACATCATTGAATGTTCGTGAATGCTGCGCCAAATAAAAACATACATGCGATCCCAACAGTGCATACAACCTATATACCAAACATATCGCCGTCCAAACTCTCTAATGAGGTAACAAGTTCCTAAGTCTAGGGGGGGGTCACTGCGTGCTTGGCACAGCTGTGGTGTTACAACTGCTGGTCAGTTGGGTTGAAAGTCTCCATCCCCAGGCGTACCATATCAGTAAGGCCAAAAAATAATTGTACCAGCTAGCGCCTCTGTAGGTGCTCTTTAAAGTTTCTGGGAAGGAACAAAGGGCTCCCGCCTTGGAGCTCAGCAGCTATCACAGTTCCTTGCCGTTGCAGTGGGGCCCCAGGTCTCACCTGTCCACTCCAATCGCTTTGGGAGTTCCCACCTGAACGCCCCCCTCCCCCAGTACAGCTGTCCCAACGTCGTTACTCACTGCGTCCCGGGCCAGCAGTAAGGGTCACATTAGTTGTCTAGTTCCAGACGCCTCTGGTACGGGGGTCCAGACAGGCCTCGATCCGGCTGCAGCCCAGGATTGCTTCGCGGTGAGTGTTCGAGTGTACATTGGGATAGATAGCCAGTTAATGAATCAAGTCTGCAGTTTGTGGGGTCACGTCTGGCTGCTCTGTTCACTTCTGAGAGTCAGGTAGGCCATAAATGTTCTCATCATCACTAGGTAGGTCTCTCGGGCTGGCATCCAGTGCCATATCCGTGCTCGGGGAGCCGCTGAGTTCCGCCACTATTCTGAGTGCATCTTGCTGCTCACTGTGTATTAGTTTCTTCGGTGGGCTGATTCGGGGATCCGCTCGCACCACGCGAACCAGGGATACCCTGTTTCTGCGGCGCCGTCGTTGTCCTCTGAAGCGTAGCATCGAGGAGGGGACCGAGGTAGATCTGGGCCCCGCAGCCATTCCGCCGTCCAGCCAGCTCTCGACCTCTTCTGGATTGGCAAAGAAGTGTGTTTTGTCTTGCGCGACCATCCGCAGTTTGGCGGGAAATAGAAGGGAATATTTGAGTCCTTGTTGGCGTAGTCTCTGTTTGACTACCAGAAAAGAGTGTCTCTGACGTTGAACCTGTATTGTGTAATCTGGGAAGAACATAATTTTAGCATTGTCAATACGGACTTCCTGGAGCTGCCTGGTTTCCCGTAATATGGAGTCTGTCGCGGTAGTTCAATATTCTGAGGAGCATTGCCGGGGGTTCGATCCTGTTGGCAGGGGCCTTGTCGGCACCCGGTGTGCCCGTTCCACAACAAAGTGAGGCGATAATGTCCCGTCCGGTAGTAGTGTTTTCAGCCAGTTTTCCATGTGGATCGTGGGCTCTTTCCCCTCCCATTTTTCTGGCACCCCTACTACTCTCACGTTATTCCTTCGTGCCCGTCCTTCCGCGTCCTCTGCGCGATCCTCAAGAAATTCAACATGGTTGAGAAGGTCTTTCACCTGTTTGTCGGTCTGTTCGACTCCAGGTGTGAAGTCCGTAATGGCGCCCTCCAGGGTGGCGGTGCGGTCTGCCAGCTTTTTGTGGTAGGCACGCAGGTGCGTGAGGTCGACTGCCACACTATCTATTTTGTTCTCCAGGGAGGTGCGAGTGAGTTGTATCGACTTCTCCAGCCGCTCCATGGCTGCCAGCATCGTGTCCAGTTTTGTCGCGGTCAGGTCCGAATCCGCTTGTTTGGCGGTCTTCTCCATTCTTCCTTTCGTTTTGGGTGTTGCCAGAGCCAGCTCTAGTCCTAGTGCCCCCAGACATGGGCGATGTAATGTGCTTGGAGCTAGCGCTCTGCGTGGTGCAGTTCCGCTATCCGCAGATCTCCAGCCAGAGTCTGGGATGTCAGGAGGGGGGTGGGGAAGGGGGGATCCCCCAGCTGTTCGGGCATCGCAGGCGGCAAGGGGGGTGAGCCCGTAGGGTGCGCCCGGTGTGAAGTGCCCCAGCGGTATATCGTCAGCTAGTGTCAGTGGGGGATCGCCAGCTCCCTTCCCCCGGCTTGTCCGATAATCACAACCTGTGCCAAGCAAGGAAGTCACACGTGGGCCCCTCCAGACGTCTCCCCCCACTCCCATCGCTCCGCAGTGGGGTCCTTGCGCACGTGTGCAGGTGCGGTCGCTTTCAGGCGGGTTCCGCATGGGCAGCCCCTCCGTGTCTCCCCTCCACGGGCCTCCCCGTCTCCCCAGGCCGTCTTGGATCCAGCGCCGTGCGTGTCCCCCTTCCGGATATCGGCGACTGGCACCCAGCTGGGCGTAGCAGAGAGGGGGGGAACCACCTCCAGCACCCCCATCCCCCCCCCCCGGGTCGTTATCTCCTGCGCGGTGCAGCGCCCCCCACCAACTGCCACCAACTTACTTCCAGGCTGTTCTCCGGGGACTGTTGCCACTTCTTCAGCCGCGGTGTCTCTCTTCCCAGCACACTTCACTGACCGTGATGAAAGTGGTTATGTGGGCATCACGTTATTGGCCTCTCCACTCCTTGTTTCTGCCAGTGTCCCCCGTCGCGCCTTGTGTCTCTTCGGCGTCCCAGGCGGGCGCCCAGCTCGGTGGGTCAGGAAGGGGGGGTCTGGGGATCGTCCCCTGGGTCCTGCGGCAGTCAGGTGCAGTTGGGGGCCTTCCCTGTCCTCACGGATAGCACCCGCGGTCGCCTTCACTCCGCGCAGCCCCTCCTGCTCCGTGCCAGCTCCGCCCGTCAAGGCCCTATCCCGTGGCCCATTCCGGTGTTTAGATCCCCAGCCTCACGTAGTGGGGCCCGCCCCTCAGGCCTCGACACAGACAGCCACAGTCTGCCAGGATCTCTCGGCGCAGGTGGAAGCGTCCTCCGGGTCCCGAAGTCCGCCCGGTGGCGGCCGCCAGCTTCCACCGGCAGCGTCTCGTGTGTGTGTGTGCCGGATCCGGATAATTTTCAAAGGGCTGGCGCCCGGGGAAGGAGAGCCCGGGTCTGGGCTCTACTCCGGAGCATCCGTCGCCATCGCGCGCCAAGCCACGCCCCCCAATGAGGTTCTTTCTCATACTGCGGAAATGGAAACTCTCGAATTGTAAGAGGTTGTTGCGTTACGTTGGTTTGTAGTAAGCCTCACTCTCTTACTTCCCATTAATCTCTTTAATCTGAAGGTCAAGGAAGGGGACTTTGCTTCCACCCACAATCATGGTAAAACTAGCTGAAACCTTTCAGCTAGTTCCCAAAGTGTTGAGCCTCCTCATTGGTGGTGGTCCAAATTAGCGGGACGTTATCAGTGTAACGTTTCCAATTTTTTGTTTTGTCTTGGAAAGGGTTTTGGTCATTTAGGACAAAATCAGATTCAAAGAGTGCACATAGAGGCAAGCTGGTTAGGAGCAAAGGTGATCCCCATTGATATTTCGTGCACCAGGAGATAGTCCTCTCCCTCAAACTATAAAAAAAAAATCAGAGAGTGCCAAATGTGCTAGATCCATAACAAACTCCCTTGGGGTGATGGAGTTGCATTGTGTTAAGCCAAGAATTATTTCTACTACTGATAGACTGGCCTCCTGTGGAATATTTGTGTAAAGGGATTCCACGTCTAGAATGATAAGGAGTTTGTTGAAGAATAAGTCCTTAATCCGGTTCAGCATGTCGTTTGTGTATTGTAGGTAAAGAGACATCTTTTGAGCCAGTGGTCTCAAAGACAACACAGAACTGTGAAAGAGGCTTCCGAATGGAACCAATCCCTGAGACAGTTAGTGTTCCCTGAGGGGGAACTTTGTTTTTGTGTACCTTTGGTATTACATAAAAATAAGGTTCTCAGATTTTTTCTGGATAAGGAAATTCGCTTCATGTTTAGTTATCCAACATTTCTCCAAACCTTCCTAGATTTTGTAGGCTACCTCTTCCTAGATTTAACCTGAGGGATATTTTGATAGACATTTGTAATATCGAGCCTCGCTGAGTAGTTTTTTACACCCATTTCTGTACATCTTCTTTGGGAGAATTACAACTGCTCCCCCTTATCTGTGGATTTCATTGTAATAGAGTGATCTGCTGCCAGTGATTCCAGTGCAATCCTTTGCTCTTTACTCATATTGTTGAACCTCTTATGGTCCCTTGTCCCCAAGCTGTCAAACCTCCCCTTTGACGGCTTTTCAGAAGCAAAAAACGTCCGGTGGCACGGAGAAGGTGGGGGAGTAAATGTGGATTTTGGTCGTAGGCCAGTGTTAACTTCCAGTTTGTTGTAATCTCCTTCTTGAAAGAACACCTTAAGTCTCATTTTCCGTGAGAAATCAGCTGTTTCTAATTTGTTTAAAAATTTCCTCTTTAGGGGTGGGACCAAAGCCCAACCCTCAGTTGACGACTGCTTTTTCTGTTTCACTGAGGTCCCGGTTACTCAAGTTTATAATTATGTCCAAGGGGATGCCTAGGTTTTGCTGGAGCTCGGCATTTCGTCTTTGGGTATTCTCCCTTCTTTTGCGGTGTCCCTGTTTTGCCATGACACACCTTCCGTTGACCATCCAGCACAAGTGTAGGCACACTGTTTAAATAGACATCCGCCGCTCGTGACCCTGTAGTGTAGTTCCTATATTCCTAATAGGCTCTGCGCATTGGAATAATATATCCTATAGATATGACGTAGGACTTAGGTCTGTAGGTCTCTATCGAATATACTAAACTTAATTGTGAGTGCCAGCAAGCTCAGAGGTCACTAGAAACTTTCTCGAATTCACAAAAAGGGATTAGTTTCTGACAACCGCAAACACATGAGAACTTTGTTCCCTAGGACTGGAATAACTATCTTCAGAGTTGTGGAAACAATAGATAAGTATTTCACCCCAGTCAATCGTGCATGCTTCTTTTCTACAGAGTTTGCAGAGAAATAGTGAGACAAGTGTTTTCAATAAAAGGTTTATTGAACAGTCTTCTTTCTCGTGCAAGAGAGGTGAACTGCTATAATCGTTAGACAGAATGCAAAGTATAATGCGTACAGCGAGAATAGAATTATAAAATAATACTGTAATAGCATTGTATGGTTTCTAAGCCATACAAAAATACATATAAATAACACAGGCAAAAATACTCAACTGGTGCTTCTAAAATACGCCTACCCCAATGTACCTAACCTAGGTCTTGTACGAGGGAAGAAGTAAGTATGGTCTTTAGCATAGGTTTAGTTGTTGCCAAGAATCCACCAAAGGTTTCTCTAGGTTCTTATCAGGTCTATACCTTAGAATGAAGGAGGTCTGGTATCTTTGTCTCGGGACTCGATTTTCCATCACCCCGCAAGGGGAGTCAGAAACACTGGAGCTAGATTTCTCAGCGGAGGAGGGCAGCTTCCTGATCAGTGCTTCAGCTGGAGAGTCGTCTTCCTTAGGCACTTGCTTTAGCGAGCTGCATCAGGCAAGTAGGTAGTCGAACTGCTCCGAACCACCATGCTTTGCTATAGCAAGTGAAGGTATATTTATACCTTGAAGGTGTTTAGGAATGCCATGTTTAACGTAAATTCGGGCATATAAACGTCATGAATGAACCCCTAAGGAATAGATGTTCATTGTAAAACTAACTGAGTTCTTGGAGAAATCAATATTCAAGCAAGGGGAAGTCCCAAACGGCTTAAGCTGTTTTTTCAAGGAATTGTTGTGACGTTTGGTGAACGGATGGAAGTAGCCATTTTTTTTTTTTTTTAACATCATTTTTATTGCATCACCAATAGAAAAGTACAGACAAGATATTCAGCAAAATGATGTTGACATGGACCAGTTCAGTTGAATACATTCGTTTTTCGTCCGGGGCGCTCTCCCCGCTTGTGATGTGGGTAGCTTCATCTCCGTCTTGGTCTCATACACCTTACATTGTCTGATCGCTTCATTGTGCTCATAACCCTGGAATGCTTTTGTGATTTACGCCCCTCCCCCTCCCCAAATTTCGGTACCCCAACATCCCTCCAAACCAGCTTCCTACCCGCCCTCCCCCGTGGTCGCGCTGCGCTTGAGTAACCATGTATCAGTGCCTGGTGTGGTGCAGGAGGAAGCAAACAATCGCTAAGGTGTGTTCTCCTGTATAGTGCTAGGGTCTGCTCCGGCTAGTTCGCTCTCGCCTTCCTGCCCCTCATCGTCCACATCCCTGAGCGCCTGCACCATCACCTCCCATGCAGTCGCCCTTTCCAGTGCTTTCTCATCATTCGACCTCCTGGCCATCTGGTATCGTAGAGTACTATCACACGCGGCCCATCTCAGACACTCCCCATACCATCTTTTATACGTGGGCCCCACTCTGGACTTCCAATTTCGTGTGATCTCCCGCTTGGCCAGGATAAGCCCTAAATCTATAAATTTACTGGACATCGTATTTCTAGGTGTGTGTGGGAACCAGTGAAGGATGCCAACTGCCTTAGTGTACTGGATATCCCTGTCCGTCGCCCCGTTAAGGGCCCGTCCAACTTCCTGCCAGTAGTCGCCTAAAGAGGGGCAATCCCACAGCATATGACAGAAATCCGCCCCCGCTGTATTACATCTGGGGCAAGCAGCGTCGGTCGCCCCAAAGTACTGTTGGATTTTCCCGGGCGTAAGGTATGCCCTGTGGATAACATAGAAGTGGATTAATTGGAACCTGGCATTCCTCGAGCTCTTCCGCGCCCTCCTCAGCAGTTGGCCCCAGGTCGTGTCTGGTATCTCCACCTGGAGGTCCAGCTCCCACTTGGCCTTCAGGGCTGCCAGAGGTTGCAAGGCCTCCCGCTGTATCCGCGAGTACAGGCACGTGACGGCCTTAAAGGTTCCCGCCGCCATCATGGCGTACTGGCAGGCCATTGAGGTACCTGGTTCCTGCAGCCCTTCTCCCCAGTGGGCTCGCATGGCGCCTGTGACTGCCGCGTGCAGCAGATAGTCACCCCTCGGTAGGTCAAATCTCTCTTGCAGGGCCCGAAACGGCAGCAACACCCCATCTTCGTAGAGGTCACCCAGCACGTGTACTCCCGCCTCCTCCCACCCGAGCAAGCGTGACCAGTCACCTCCATGTGGGAGGGCAGTGACCATTCCCAACGGTATTTCGGGGGCGTACATAAGGCGGACACCCGCCCGCTTACGGGCCCGGTCCCAACATAGACGGAAAGTCTGCTCCTCGACCGTCAGGTCTCCCACTCGGAGTTTCTGGTGCAGCGTGATATAAGCCAGAACGTGTCGCGGGGTGCCTTCGACTCTCGCGTCCTCGGGACCTCTGTAAACTCTTGCCACCTCCTGAGTAAAAGTCTGCAGCTGGGCAGCGAGGTAATATCCTTCGAAGTCCGGCACTGCCATACCTCCCTCATCTTTGGGGCGTAGCAGCGTGTCGAGCGCTATGCGTCTCCTACCCGTGCCCCACAGGAACGCTATAATCAGTGACCTCAGGCGTTTGAAAACCGAACTCGGGATCCATACCGGCAGTGTCCTAAAATAGTACAAAAGCCTGGGCAGGGCTATCATTTTGAGCAGGGAAATTCTACCAGCCAGCGAGAGCGGTAGAGTCGCCCAGAAATCCATAGATCCACGCAGGGCGTTAATACAGCGAGTTACGTTGCCATCCAGCAGGTCGGACGGGGTGTGGTAAACATAAACCCCTAGGTAATGTAGGCAGCGCGGCTCCCACCGGAGTTCCTGAGCAGTGAGGGGGCACGGCTCTCCCGGCCTCAGGGGAAACAGACAGGATTTAGGCCAGTTGACCCTCAGGCCCGATAACCTACCGAACTGCTCCAGTAGCCTCCGCGCCCCCTGAAGTTCGGCGCCGGCATTGGCCAAAAACATCAACAAGTCATCCGCGTAAAGGGAGATGAGGTGCGGCCTCCCCCTCAAAGGCAGACCTGCGTAGTGGCGGCCCAGTCTGGCTACCGCAGCGAAGGGTTCCATTGCTAACGCAAACAGCAGCGGGGACAGGGAACAACCCTGTCTAGTGCCACGCCTGATCGGGTATTGTCTCGAGATCAGCGCACCCACCCGGACCCTCGCCACCGCCTCAGTATAGAGGACCTTGGTCCACTGTATATATCCATCTCCCAACCCGAAGCGGCGCATCACCTCATACAGGTATCCCCATTCGAGGCTGTCAAATGCCTTCTCAATGTCGATGGACAGGACAAATGGGGAGACGGTGTCTGGCCAATCCACACCCATCAGTCTCGTGAGTCTGCGGATGTTATGAGTGGTGTTGCGTGTCGGTATAAAACCGCACTGGTCACCATGAACCAGGCTCGTCATGTGCACCAGCAATCTGTTGGCCAGAATTTTACTGAGGATTTTGTAATCCGTCGTCAACATAGATAACGGACGGTACGAGGACAGCGCCGCACCCTCTCTGCCCGGCTTCAAGAGTGGGATCATAAGGGCCTCGCACATAGAGCCCGGGAGTCGGCCCTTCTCCTGCGCCTCATTGTATACCTCGCGCAGCCGTGGAGCAAGATGCTCTAGGTATTTGCCATAAAATTCGATCGGTAGACCGTCAAGGCCCGGGGTCTTGTTTCTAGCCATCTGTTTTACAGCGCAACCTATTTCTCCGAGGGAGATCGGCCGCCCTAACTCTTCTGCCTCCGAGTCCTCCACTCGCGGCAACTCTAGCCCGTCCAAGAACTCCTCAAGCTCCTCCGTCCCTCCCGTATCACCACTCAGATAGAGCCCCTCATAATAAGCTCGGAACTTGTTCAGGATCCCGGGTTGGGTGTGGCAAGGCTCCTCCCCTGGCTCCTGTATCCTCATGATCGGCCCTCCCCCCCGGATAGGGTTAGCAAGCCAAGCCAACATCGCCCCCGCCTTATCACCTTCCGCATGCGCCCTCGTCACGTATGCCTTGTGGTCGAAGCTACGCAGCCGCTCTAGCTCTACCGCCAGCCCCTCCCGCGCCCCGCTAAGCCCCTCCTGCAGTTCCGGGTGATTCGGGCGCCTCTTCTCAAGATCCCTCAGCCGTGTCTCAGCCTTGTCTAAGTCGTCCAACAAAGTCTTCCGTGCCCCTGCCGTGTGCCCAATACAGTGTCCCCGCACCACCACCTTGAAAGCATCCCATTCAACCGCCCTCGTGGAAGCCGAACCACTGTTCTCCTCAAAATACCTCTCGATACGGTCACTCAGGGCCTCCCTGAACAACAAGTCGTCCAGGGTGTCAGGTTGCAGGCGCCATGTTGGCACGCAATTAACAGTCACCATCCATTCCAGAGACATCAACAAGGGGTTGTGGTCCGATATCGTCCTTGCCAAGTATTCCGCCCCTCCCACCGCAGGGAGCACACATTCCGAACAAAGAAATGCATCCAGCCTCACATGTAAATCATGCAGGTGCGAGTGAAAGGAGTAATCCCTAGTGGTGGGGTGCAACGCCCTCCATGCATCCGTGAGGGCCCAGCTCTCCTGCCATTCTAATCTACGCTTGGCTATCCTATGTGCTGGGGACGCGCGTAGCGGGGGATGGGACCTATCTAGTAACACATCCTCAACCGAGTTGAAGTCCCCCCCCCAGGAGGACCGGCCCCGCCAAGTAACCCGCCAATTTGCCCGAGACGGTAGACAAGAAAGCGGGCAGGTCTACATTAGGAGCATACACATTGCAGAGCGATATCATCCTGCCTCTCAGCCTTCCTTCCACCGCCACATATCTGCCCTCTGGGTCTATCGATGACTTCGAGACTTGGAAGGGGACCCCCGCCCGTATCCAAATCAATGTCCCCCTCGCAAATGCTGAAAATGACGTGTAGAATAACTGCCCCCTCCAGCGCCTTTGTAGAGCCGCCCCTTCCTGCTTATTGAGGTGCGTCTCCTGCAGGAACGCTATGTGAACCCCCCTACGCTTGAGGTACGCCTGAACCTTATGTCTGCGCGTCATGGACTGCATGCCCCGCACATTCCAGGTCACACATTTCAACGCTCCAGTACTAGCCATTCCCCCCTACACAACCGGACCATACAGCAAAGAACAGTGTTCGCCTAATTCCCGCGACCACGGGCCCTCCCCCCCCACCCTCTCCAAACAGGAAGCCAAACCCCTCCAACAACTACAACCCCTTGAGCAACCCCAACTGCTCGCAACTCCCACCCCCCCAGGACAGGCCCCCCGCAACTGGAAGTACCCCCATCCAAACCAACACTCCCGATCACCCCTCAGAGAAAGGTGGCAATATTCGCAGTCCCCACTGCGATGACCTTAAGGGCCAGTAAGGCGCGGCTCAATGCTATAGAACCTCCAACAAATCAGCCCCGCGCGCTCCACCCCACAATCCCCACATTACAGATCCCCAAAACCTCAATCAATGTCTTTCCACTGCTGCGGGTCCATCGCCCCGGTGTCCAACCAACGAGTCCATTCCGCCAAACCAGTTCAACACGCCTCCAGTATCTCTCCCGAGGTCTGCGGCGTCACAATAGGGCCCCGGGCTCCACCAAATTCCGATTGCCCTGTCTCTGAGCCCGTTCCCGGGGCCTCCGAATCCGTGCCCTTCCCAGACTGAGTCCTGGCGGCTCTAGATAAGTCCACCACCGCCTGTAGGGCCGCCTGCCTCTCCGCCTCCGTCTGCGACATCGAGGGTTTCCCGGTCCTCCTGCGATTCTTTCTGATCCGTTGGGACTGTCTGATCGGCTTTTCCATCTTGGCCTCTTCCTCCCTGGCCTTAGCACCGTCCGTTCCTGCCTTATAAGTATCCCACCAGTCCCATGCATCCGCAGAAGTCGTAAAGAATAAAGACTTTTCGTCCACCACCACTCTGAGCTTGGCTGGAAACAACAGGGAGTACTTGATGCCTTCCTGGCGGAGCTCGCGCTTGAGGGACAAGAAGTTTGCCCGAAGTCGCTGAGTCTCAAACGTGTAGTCCGGGAACATGGTGACTCTGTTGTTTTCCACTTGAAAGGGCCCTGCCTCTCTCGCCCTCTGTAAAAGCCAGTCTCTGTCCCGGTAATGGAGCAACTTGAACACCACCGGGCGAGGAGGAAGGCCCAAGGCTGGCGGACGCGCCGGAACTCTATGTGCCCGCTCCAGGGAGAAGAAGGGGGACAGGCCTTCAGGTGCCACCTCCGTCCGCAGCCAGTTATCCAAGTAGCCCACCATGTCGTCGCCTTCAATTTTCTCCGGCAGGCCCACTAGGCGGACGTTGTTGCGCCTGTTCCTGTTTTCTGCATCCTCGGCCCTCCTTTCCAGTACCTTCAGACGGTCCATCACGTCGGCCATCTGGGCCTTCACCGTTGCCTGGGCCGGGGCTAAGTCCTTAACCGTGGTCTCCACGGATTTCACTCTGTCCTTAAGTTTGTCGTGGTCGGCCTTCAGGAGGCCCAGGCCCGTTGCCACCTGAGCTATATCTTGCTGTAGGGCATCCTTTGTGGTGGCGATGGCTTCCAGGATGCGATCCTGCATCCGCTGTAGCGCCGCCTGGTCTCTCTCTGCTCCGTCCGCCGCCTCAGTGTCGGTCGCGCCATCCCCCTTCCCCTTCGGTTTCCCCATCTGGGTCGGGATGGGCGGTGGTCCTCAAATATGTTCTTGGTCGCCCTCCGAGCGTCGCCGGGCACCGTCCTCCGGCCGGGTTCTCAGGTCCAGAAATGTCACCAAGAGGCAGGAAGCACCGAGCGGTCGTGGCTCGGCCAGCGCCAGTGCCCCTGAGATCCGGGGTTCTCGTCTTCGAGTCACTGTCGCACCGTTGTCGCCCCAATCAGAAGACGGTCCTCAACCACCGCCCAAGGGCGCGCCCAAAGTTCTACCAACACCTGGGGAGGAGGCGCGACACGGCCGCCAGCACCCCTAGCGTGTCCGGGAGCGGTCTTCCGTGGGTCTCCGGGCAGATGTCTCCGTCACAAGCGATCTCATGCCATCGCCGCCATTTTGGGGTCCGCGACTTCTCGGCCGAGTTCAGCTTTCGAAGTTAAGTTACTGCTGCGGGAAGGCTCGGTGTCGTCTTCCGCGGGTCCCGGACCCTCCGCAGTACCGTCCAGTACCGGATAATGTCCTTTATCTCGGGGTTCGAATGAATTTTCAGGATATTTTCCGGGATCGGGCACGGAGCTCCGAGCTCACGCTGCCTACCTCCTCGGCATCCAAGCCACGCCCCCCGGATGGAAGTAGCCATGCCTGTATTTGGGTTGCATGGGCTATGCCTAAATAAGGGCTTGATTTCTATGCCTATTTAAGGGCAATGCAAATTGTACCTATATAAGGGCATGAATCTGGAAAATCCATTCGGAATCTAAAACGCCATACAACAACCTGTGTACCAGTGGTCCAGAGCGGTATACACGTAGGTAACCAAATGTGGTGTACCTTTTGATGAAGTACGTGGGGCTGTTTGTGTATGTTGGGGGGCACACTTTAAATCTTCAGTTCTGGAAGAGAGTCCCGGATTGACAACAGCATACAACTATATGAGCAGCTTTTTTCGATAACTCCGTGTGATTGAGAAGGCGTCACCCAATATCTCACAGAAAGGCAAGATGCATTACAAAAATGGGGCGGGGGGGACAAAATTAAAAACCCTAGTTCTACAGGGGAATTCAATAGATGTTTGAACTTCTGACTTGAATGATGATGTTTTTATGACTTCTTGCGGTGTAAAGAACTCTTTACTTTGTATAGCACACAAATGACTACCAGTATGAAAGAAAGCAATGTCAGCTAGTCGCGGAAGTATGGGGCCTTACTTTAATCCCTCCTGTATATTGGGGATGCCATTTTCATATCGCAATGTTTTGCTGGGACTGTGTTTTTTTTATGACATAAGCCGCCTCAATAGCTTCACTTACGGACCATGAGCAGCAGCCTACCAGAGAAGATGCATCAAACTATAGAAATCACCACTGAACAACTGGTGGTGATCCTGTATGGCTGATGGAGAAAGCAATAAACTATCTTCATCAATTTAGCTCTTGTTCTTCCAGAGCTTATTTTTTATTTCAAATCTGTTTATTGAATATAAATTGACATACAAAAGACAGAAAACAAGGCAAAGTACATCACTGCTATTATGGTTCGTTGACAGGGCCCTGCCAAAGTTCTCCTGTTACAACCATGGGAAACAATGGAGGGTAAGGTGCACCAAAGATAAAACAATGTTAATTAATTAACAGCATATATCAATATAATGTTTTGTTAAAGTATAATCGAAATTTGCCTAGCATAGTAACAGTAAGTTTCAATTCTATTAAGGACACGGAAGCGAGGATTATGCTTTTCTCTCTCCGCTGTTTATTCAAAAGTAACCGCATAGCAGCCAGAAAAGCAATAAACATGGAAAAAACATCACATATGCCCAACATCGGGCTAATAAAGACAACAGAAAAAATCAGAACACTTTAGGGAAATACATATCCCATCAGTCCATGCTCATAGTCCTTCAACAGTGTCCACAATCCTTAAGGTAGGGCGTCCATCTTGTGGTCTCTTCCTCTTTCTTCGCGCGAGACACGCCACATCATCAACGGTCTTGCTTTGCGCCATCATTACCTAGCAGGAAAAACACAACAGCGTGAGTGTTGCCATTCCGCTAGAGGAAATAAGACCAAACCGTAAGAACAACACTCGTCACCAGAACAAGTCTTAATGATTGCATTTAAAAGATGAACTGATTACTTACACCAATACGGGGAGGGATCTCCGCAGGAAGTGTGGGTGGGATAATCCTCGCCTCCGTGTCCTTAATAGAATTGAAACTTACCGTTACTATGCTAGGCAAATTTCGATTCTATGTCAGGACCGGAGGCTTCAGATTATGCTTGTTCAAAGCTTATTAACCACCAAACTTGCAATATCCACCACAGGCTTGAAGTAAAACCGCTTGAAAGTGGAATACGAGGACCAATCCGCCGCACGCATCAGGTCCTCTAAACGTGCTCCCAAGGAGAAAGCCTATGAGGCCATAGCGCCTCTAGCTGAATGAGCTCCAAATTGTTTAGTATCAATGCCAGCTTCTTGGAGCCGGAGAACAGCGAGGCAGTGTGGGTGTCTGGCGTGGAGCAGGCTCGGCCGGCGGGCCGTGGGGGCACTGAGAGACTTAGTAAGTGTGCGCACAGTGGGGACCCAACCGCATTGCTACACCCCCAGCTGCGCCGTATGGAAGGAGGTGGGGGAGCCGAACCTGGGCAGTGCTGTGGGCCCTTGAACAGACCCGCGGCACATGATGGCAGCCCCGGAGCCAGAGAGAGGCCTGGCGGCGAGCGGTGCTCGGGGGGCCGCGACGAGGGGCCGCGAGGCGAGGCCCTTTGGTAGTTGTCCCCACAAGACACTGGCAGGACATGCGGTCCTGAGTCTTGCTGAAGCTGGAGTGGCCTGAGGGCCGAGCGCACGCCTAGAGACGGCGACGGAGGGCCGACGGACCCCAGCGGAGCAAGGAGGCTGCCCGGCGGCGACCGGTAAGAGCGCGGCCTGGCGCTGGTGGGCATCCGTAATATAAACACAGCCGGCACTTGCCGATACCTGGGGAGCCGTTGAAGCCTAGGGCGCAGGAAACCGGCTCTCCAATAACTTCGGGGACAGTGGACTCCAAGGAGGGAGTCAGGCGTACAAGGAGGGCGTCAGGCGTACAAGGAGGGCAGTGACAGCCAAGACAGAGGTATGAAGAGGGCGAAGTGGGCAGTGAACCAAGCTATCTTGCTTCAAGATACATATTGACTATCCGCGGAGAGACCCTCGCCCTTTGACCGCATCAGCTGTGTATGCCACTTACTGCCGCCGCCGGACGCTGTGGCCGAATCGGCATAACTCTTGGGAGGGGGCCACACGCTGCGAGTTCGGAATCAGGCGGTCCTCTAGCGCTTCGACGTCGCACCTTGCTGGGAAAGGGCTTCTAGGCCTGCCGGTCGTCGATTGGCACACGCCATTGACCCTCCTGACAACTGCGGCGAGTCTGGTGATTTGGGGGCCTCATCGCCGCTGGTGTTGGTCCGGAGTCGGGAGCGTCGATGCCCACGGCGCAGCAACTTGCAATGGGCAGGCTGAGAGACAAGTCGCAGCCGAAGCAGCAGGGCCCGGGTGGCCCAGACGCACCACAAGATCAGCGGAGGACTGATATGGAACCTGCAACAACCCTGGCAGCCAAAACGGACACTGTCTTGGCGGTGGTGGAGCGTATTGGGACTACCTTAGCACAAACCAAGACTTCCCTGGAAGACCGACTCGATAAAGTCACCTCCGACTTCACGCTGTTCCATGCGGATCACCGCAAATTATCGGAGTCAGTCGCCGCGCAGCGCCAAACAGTCCAGGAACTGCAGCCGTTGTTGCACAGCCACGCCTCTGCTTTACAGGACCTAATCAACAGGGTTCACGCACTAGAGGATGGCGTGGAAAATGCGGAAGGGCGCTCCCGGCGCAGTAATGTCCGGGTAGTGGGCCTGCCAGAAGAGGAAGAGGGGAAGAACCCCGAACAGTACATGGAAGACTGGCTGCGGACGCTTTTACTGGCTGGAACTCTGTCGCCGCACTTCGTGGTGGAAAGGGCTCATAGGGTGCCTGCGCAAGCCCAAAGGCCTGGAACTCTGCCCCGCCCGTTCCTCTTCAATCTTCTTAACTATAGAGACCGAGATGCGGTGCTCCGCGAAACTCGGAGGATGGGAGACCTCCGAGTGGGCAACAGCCAAGTCCTGTTCTTCCCGGACTATACGGCGACTGTGCAGAGGAGACGTGGCTCGTACCTGGCAGAGAAGAAACAACTGCGAGAACTAGAGCTACCCTATTCCTTACTCTTCCCCTCACGTCTGAGAGTAGTCGCCAAAGAAGGCATGCACTTTTTTGAGGCCCCGTTAGAAGTTTGGGACTGGCTGGAAGAAACAGGGCGATGGTCGGGACCCGGACCGCGACCGGCGGGCCCGGAAGAAGGCGGATGGCAGGAGCAGCGCTCCAGGAGGCGGAGGAGGAAGAGGGGAGCCCGGCGGAGTGCAGGTCTGGGACAAGCCGCTCCGAGCCCGGAGAAAATGCGGCAGGAAAGACAGGAGGCCCTAGAGGCGGTTGCGACGCTGGGTGCGGTGACTACCAGCAACGACCTGAGCTATGGTCAGCAAAGCGAAGTACAAGCCAGCGGACCATCATCGCCGTCCACGGAGATGTCAGATGACATTGTTATGCCTGTGGTTACACCTCAGACAGCGGACTTCATAGTGTGACCAGAGGCAGACTTGGGACACCCTGGTATATTGGCTGAACTGAGTATATTGCATATTGTATCCTTTCATTGATTGCCCATTGTATTGCTGTCGTGGGTAGCGGGCCCCAGTGCCTAGCGCGCAGCACACTGCAGACACATAACTGCGCCCGGCGTGGGGGAAAGGTGGGGTGATCAGCATGCGCGTCGCCCTGGTGACTCACCCATGTCAGTCTGACGTGCATCACTGCTTGGATGCTTCATAAACACCTCTGCAACCTTTTTTTTTTAAACATATTTTTATTGCAGCGAAGATATTAAAAAGGCACAAGGCATACAGTCATCAACACTGTTGATATGTAAATCGTAGGAACAAGCAGTCCCAATGTCAAAACACAGCCATAGATAGCCCACATCCCGGAGGCTGGGCGGTGCAGGAATAAAGCATGTATGATAGTAGGGAAAATTGCATTTGTGCTCCAAGTATGGTAAAAACTTATCAGTGCCTTCGCCAGTTTTCTAATTTCGCACTCCTATACTACATAACAGTTTAACAATAACTAATTACCCCATGAATGGCATTTCTAGTGCTGATCCGAATAAAGTAGGAGATTCGTGTGAGGGCCAGCTAGGTCGCAGTCATTAAAATTCAGTTTGGACCTATGGGAATCACAGCTAAATACAGGCATACCTATTAAGGAATATCGGCGTGACCACAAGGGACCTCTACACTGTCTCAAAACACCCCACATCAGCCCCCTCCCCCTCACAGCCAGACTCAGAGGACGCAGAAGAAAACAATTCAGCGCTGGTGGCATCCGAATCATCCTCCCCTAGCCCCTCCATGCACATTGTCTTCCAGGCGAGCAAATCATCCTGGAGCTTCCCATCTTTGCGAGTGCGTTGCATGTGTGTCTCCTCCGCTAAGGCCCATTCCTTTGCGTCCCTCAGCCAATGAGAAATCTCAGGCCCCCTCTGACCCATCCAAGTCATAGCCACTCGTCTCCTCGCCAGAACCAGTAAGAGTTGCAGAAATTTACAAGATAGTCCTTTCTTTTTAGGCTTAGGCACTAACGCCAGCAGACAGTGGAGTGGGTCTAGAAGAAGCCCAAGTTGCGTGGCTCGGGCAATGTACACCACTACCCTCCGCCAGAATTCCTGAACTAAAGGACATTCCCACGCTAAATGTAGGAAGCCCGCTGTTTTGAACGCCGGTATACGAGGACAGGCTGCCAGATGAAAGGAGCAGGGAGGCCGTAATAAAAGACATAGCCTACAACACCCTGTGAGGCGAACCCCAAGTGTGTTGATCGTCACATTACGAGGCAAAGACCCAATTGAAATAGGTCCCCGACTGTAATGACCGACCCGTTAATCTTATGGTAAAAAGTCACGGAAAAATCTTCAAGCTAACGGTGGCTCCTCCTGGCAGCTAACATCTGGCTGTATTTCATTCAGATGGATATATAAAAAATCAACAAATAAGACCAAAAAAGGAAATTGAGATTACTCCTTTGGTACTAGGAACAGCACACTTTACAAATTGATGCAAGTAACTTGTGCCCAGTTGATGGTCCCAATCTACACAGGACCTTCGTTAAAGCAATAATCTCCATATGGACAATAACTCCATCTGGATCAATAAGAATCAGTCCTGAGGAAGGTGTACAAAAGAAAGCCGAAACTCCGCGTCGACCTTGTGATTCTTTGTTTTTAAAATTTTTATTGATACACAGATTACAAATCTTTTATGATGTTTTTAAATGAATTGTAAATTGTCATTTGTTTATGTGAAATAAAATCTAAATGTTAATGTTACCAAGCAGACACTGTTAGAAGTCTTATTTTCCATAATCGTGTTTTCCATAGTCTTATTTTCCATAGTCTTGTTGCACGCACTGTACCAAACCAGCCTCAACTTAAGGTTGTGCCGAACAATATAGGGTGTAATTGATAAACAAACAGACTCCATTGTACTATTGTCTTTTCTGTTTATTGGTAGAAATGTTAGTAGACGGCCCTGAGTACCAACACTAAAACAGAGTGGATTTTATTTTGTCCTTGAATTGGGACCTTTGTTAATATTTTCCGGAAACCCGCCCTCTCCACCCCACATCTAGGGCAATTATGACGTCTATCTGTCGATATACGATGAAGGGAGACAGGTGTCATGTACGTGCGGTGGACAAAGTTAAAGTGTATAAGTTTAAAACGCGCATTGCAAGAGACCTTGCGAGTCAACAGTCCAATCCGCCTCCGCTGGGCAGGTTCCAGCTCCACCCCCAGATCCGCCTCCCAGGCCGGTACTATCGGGGGGATCGAGTCTCTGCGCATGGCAGAGTAAAGGAGGGAGATCAGGCGCTTACCTCTCCCACAGGATATAATGATGTTGAGGGTGTTGGTGAGCGGGGGCGCCTCTGGGAATTGGGGCCATGTTGTCCTGGCCACATCTTGAAGACTTCCGTAGTGCAGGTATTGGCCCTCACCTAGGTGAAAGGACTCCATGGCACCCTCAAAGGACACGAAGGAGTCATTTGGATAGAGATCCTCAAGGGTCTCACAACCACCTGAGCGCCACTCCCGAAAGGACATATTTTCCTCCAGCCTGAGTATCGGGGCCAATATCCAAATTGGGAGCTCCCGATGGAACGGCGCGCGTCGCAGCACCTTCTCGATAAACCGCTGCCAAATGCTAGCTGTGTGTCGCACCACATATGGTAGAGTGCTGTCGGCGCCGCGACCCTGCATCAAGGCCTCCTGCAGGTCGTACCAGCTAACAGTGCCAGTTCCCAATTCTCGTCTTCGGCGAACCACCTGGCGGCCGGGAGAAGCTGCGCTGCATAGTAATACAGGTCACACCTCGGGGCCTCGAGGCCGCCTTCGTCCCAACATCTCGTCACAGTGTGTAAAGCGACTCTGCTGCGCCCACCCGCCCAAAGTAGGGAGGTGAGGAGTGAGTTCAACGTGCAGAACACTCGGGGGGGTAACGGGCATAGGGTGTTCTGCAACACATAGAGGATCCTAGGGAGCATTGCCATTTTGGCAATTGCCAATCGCCCCATGAGAGAGAGAGAGAGGAAGTGTGTTCCAAAAGGCAATAGATTTACAGAGGGCCGCAAGTATTTTGTCGACATTGTGAGCCAGGAGAGTCTCTTCAGAGGTGGCCGCCTGAATGCCCAAGTACCGGAATGCCAGCCGCTGGTAACGGAGGCCCAAATGGTGGGGATCCGTATCCGGGTCTAGGACAGTGTCCGTCAGCGGAAACACCAGAGACTTGTTGACATTTATACGCAGTCCAGAGGCTGCGCCAAATCGGTCCAAGAGCCGCAACAAGGCGGGGAGGGCCTCCACTGGGGAAGTTAGATAGAAAAGCGCAACATCGGCGTAGAGGGAGATTACATTGGTAGTGTCACCCACCACTATACCCCAGTCCTGCAGTTCAGTGCGGGCAGAAACGGCCAGGGGCTCAATCGCAAGAGCAAATAGAGGGGGGAGAGAGGACAGCCCTGCCGGGTGCCCCTCCCCAATAACCCTCTGCAACCTTAAGGTCCCTGAGTGAGGGAACATCACGATACACTACTGACTGCGCGCTTCCCCACGCACACTGAAATTGTGGACACGTTACCTTGAGGAGTAGTTGCCTTACTAAGTTTGGACGCTTGCCCCGTTGGGAAATCGCCCGCCGAGTTACAATGTTACTGTTAGTTTACATATTACAGAAGCGACACCCAGCGAACACCCTGCAACAGCCCGGCCCCCGACCTAGAGGGGCGACCCCCCCCCCCCTAGCTCCCCAGGCAGCTGCATTACAACACACGTCATGGCGTCCACCACTATTATGACATGGAACATCCGTGGCATGCACACCCCGTCGCGTAGATACTCGATCTTCGCCTACATGCAGAGACACAAGGTGGGGATCGCGCTTCTCCAGGAAACACATATGTCCCAAGTAGAGCTGGAAAGGCTCCGCAGGTGATGGAGGGGGCAGATACACAGCACAACTTAATCGCAAGCTCGTGGCGCCCTGATATGGGTGAGAGCTAGCGTCCCCTTTACTTGTTCAAACGCTCAAATAGATACTGAAGGGAGGTACTCCTTTGTTAGGGGGAGGCTTAATGGGCAGGAGATACTGCTGGGTTCCATCTATGCCCCCAACACAGACCAGCCCGCTTTCCTTGCGTCCCTAAGTCCCATCCTCCAACGACACGCGGGACTCCCCTGGTTGTTAGGCGGCGACTTTAACATGGTCCTGGACACGCGCCTGGACCGCTCCTTCCCAGCCCTGCGCGCAGCGGCAACGGCATCAGCAGCGCAGGCCTTTAGGATCTGGTTACTACATTGGGACATACACGATCTTTGGCGCACACAGCACCCTGCAGACAAGATATACTCGTACTATTCGGCTGTGCATGACCTCCACGTCTGCCTAGACCTTATAGTAGGCTCCCAGTCTCTACTCCCGATGCTGTCCAAGATGGAGTACCTAGGCAGGACACATTCAGACCATAACCCTCTCTGTTTCCATCTCAGCTGGCAGGCAGATAGGCCTCCGGTGTCCACATGGCGACTACAGTCTGCAGCATTAGAAGATGATGAATTTCGGTCATCTCTAGGCACAGCCATCCTCTCTTACTTTGAAGAAAACGAGGGCACGGCGAGCGACAGGGGTGGAATGGGACGCCCACAAGGTGACCATGCGTGGGCACTGCATGGGTGCCACATGGAATATCCGCGCACAGGTGTCCGACTGCCTAACTCGCATAGATTCTGAACTACTGCATTATGAAAGGGAGGGGGATGCCACGGGCGAGCACGCACGTAGACTGGGGGAACTCCGAAGCACGCAGTCCTACTCGAATGACTGAGGTGCCACAACTATGCGGCGCACACGGCCAGGACACACTCGAAGGCAGATGGGGCTGGCCGCTTGCTAGCCTGGTTAATCCGAAAGACAGAGTGCACGACCCCGATCGGCGCCATCCGTTCCAATGATGGAACGGTGGTGTACACGCAGCGCGAAATCCACCAGACGCTGACAGACCACTATCGGGAACTTTACAGGTCACGAGGCGCTAGCCACCCACACCTGCTGACGGGGTTTCTTGAGTCGGTCACTCTGCCTACTGTCACGGAAAGTCAAAACTGGGAGCTCAATGCTCCATTGACACTGGAGGAAGTGGGGGATGCAATTCGAGCACTAGCGTCTGGGAAGACACCGGGACCGGATGGCCTGCCGGCTGAATATTATAAGGCGAACAGTGACATTCTAGCGCCTGAGCTCCGCCGGATGTATGAGGCATCAGTGGACGCTGGCCTGCTCCCACCCTCTCTGAGGTAAGCGTTTTTAGTGTCCCTATCTAAGCCTGACAGAGACCCCATGTCCTTAGGCTCCTACCGCCCGCTGGCGATGCTGAATGCTGACTATAAGATATTCGCCAAGCTCCTAGCAGAGGGGCTGACGCCGGCGCCAGTGGTCCTGCACTTAGTACACTCGGATCAGAATGGTTTTGTGCCAGCGAGATCCACATCCCTGAACCTCAGGAGGTTCTTCCGCGTAGCAGCGGAGGCAACATCGGTCTGGCCCAGGGCCGGATGCCTGGTGCTTGATCTAGAAAAGGCTTTTGATTGCCTGGAGTGAAGATACCTGTTGGCAGTGTTGGAGGCGTATGAGATAGATGACGACTTTCTGCAGATGGTGGGACTCCTGTACAATAATCCTGTGGTCCGCGTCCGGCTGGGACCATATGTTTCGGAGGCAGTGGCGGTCGGTAGAGGCACCCGCCAGGGTTTCCCCCTGTCACCGCTGCTTTTCGCGCTGGCCATGGAGTCCTTGGCTGCGGCTCTGAGACAACATCTGACAGATGGTATTATGCTGGGCGACGGGTGTCATTGTACGCGGATGACTTGCTGGTCTTCGTCCGAGACGTGAGCCGCATGCCGGAGCGACTGGCCCCATTGCTGAGCCGCTTCGCTGGCCTCTCTGGGCTCCGAGTCAATACAGGCAAGTCGTGCCTTTATGCGTTTGGAAATGGGGTGACGGACCCGTAGTACAGCCTCCATGGTACAAGAGTCGCCTGGCAGGCGGACACCTTCAAATATCTGGGGATCCAGATATACCGCCAGCTAGCGGATTTACTAGATGGGAACCTGGGAAGAGCGGTGACGGCGCTCAGGGCCCAAATAGGTTTCTGGCCCACGCTCCCGCTCTCGCCCACAGGCAGAGTGGCCCTCGCTGAAATGGTGATGCTCCCTCGCCTCCTCTATTATTTCGCGAACCTACCGCTCTTCCTGCCCGCGTCCTTCTTCTCTAACCTCAACAAGATTCTACACGATTTTATCTGGGGTGCGTCTAGGCACCGCCTAGCACTAGGGAAACTGTTTCTACCCACGGTCAGGGGCGGGCTTGCCGCCCCCTGCTTTGAGCAATATTACTTGGAGGCACAACTCCAATGGGTCGGCCGCTGGCTGGCAGACAGGGGATGGGAGGACACTGCCACGGCTGAGCCAGCGTACACACTGGAGCGGATTACTGCACTATTTCACCCACTAGCGGCGCCGACACGCCCCACTCCATTACTGTTGGCGGTAGCATGCAAATGCTTCCGCAGGGCATTGTACCTCACGAGAAGGGTGCGCTCTTACGCACCTGTGGTGCCCCTGGAGGGCTTGCCCGGGGTGACACTCACACATTCCATGTTCCATGCTAGAGCAATGGCACTAGGTGGATGTCCGAACACTGGGCGACCTGTACCAGGATGGAGTATTGATACCCTATGAGACGCTGGTCGCGGACGCTGGGCTTCCCCCAGGAGGCTTTCTCATGCACAGGTCCCTAACTGCACATATGGCGGCTAAATGGGGTGATGTGGCAGAAGAGCCACCACAGTATTTGACGGTGCAGTCCCTGCACGTTATGGGCAGGGGAAGGCAGTTAGTCAAGTGGTTTGCTGCATCCCTACGGACACATACGGAACTGGACTTAACTCCGTTGCGGGTGAAATGGGAGAGACACATGGGGCGAGAGTTGGCAGACAAAGAGTGGGAAAAGGTCTTAAGAGGCCCGGTACACATCCCTAGAAACATGAGGTTCCGCCAAATCCAAGTATACATAGTGCACAGAGCCTATCTCACCCCAGACCTAATAAACAAATATTTTCACAGAACGGACGCGTCTTGCCCCAGATGCGGAGAAGTGAACGCGGACCTCCTTCATATCCTGTGGCGCTGTCCGGGCCTCGGCACCTACTGGAGGGACATTCATACATTACTTGCACGGAGCACCGGTCGCGTCATCCCCTGTAATTGGCCCGAGTATCTCCTAAACCACTTCAAAAGGCCACCTAAGGACAAAGCGTTTTCTCGATTCCTCGACCTGGGGATGGTGACGGCAGTACGACTTCTCACTAGGAGATGGAAGGCGAGGGACTCGCCTAGCACAGGGGCGTGAGTTCTATCATTCTCGTCCTGGGCGCGTGCAGAGTGGACAGCCATTCGGAGGGAGGAAACTCTGGGACTCCGCAAGGAGCCTATGGCAGAGAGGTGGAAACACATGCTAAACACACTGCAGGAGACGCTACAGTAGAGGGGGCACTAGGCTGACACCACAGGAGAGAGAGAAGGGGGCGCAGCGACTGCCGCACCAGAAGCATGCCTTGGTGCATTAAGCGACGCAATGGCAGGGCGACGCCTGCTGCGGAACCGCGCGAGTCAAATGAGCGGGAGTAGGGGGGGGGGGGGGGGGGTTCTGGGTTGGAGGGGCCGGGAATTGGGGCAAACGGTAATGTAATTTGGTGACAGTGACGCAGTTAGCTGTTTTTGTTCTTGTTCTATTGCACATGGTTATCATTTAGGGTTGGGATGATTACACAAGCTTGTCCCTTCCCTTGCAGAGTGGTGGAGCGCGTTAGCTCCGGTTTATCAACTGGAAGGCACACTTGGGCGCTTGTATCCTGTCCACGAACTATTAGCATGTAATGGCATAGCGCTCTCGATGAATCGTACTGTTGATGTATTGCCACCCATACAAAATGGAAGAACTACTTTGACTGTACAGATGTGCCTAATGTGTTTTTGAATTTACAAATATCAATAAACAGATTTATCCACAAAAAAAAATATCGACCACTGTAACTTCTCTCTGGACGACGACATTGAGATATGAAAACTTTAATGAAATACTGGGGACTGCTGAATGATGCCAGAAAGATGGAAGCTAAGGAGGGACAAAATGAGAGGCAGAGGAGAAACAACTCATCCAAGTAAAAGAAACGATTAAGAGGCAGAAAAAGGTTAGGCAGTGATAGTGAGAGACATGCATATATATGTGGTATTTGCGTGGCACAAACCTAGCAAAAAGGCAGCAGAGTGCTGTGCAAGGTTAAAGACAATCGCACAGTCAGTCCGTGATAGAGGTAACTGGGATTTAGGAGCGCAAGTGTAGTTACTGTATTGTAATATAATGGTCTTTAGAAAGGTGCTTCATCAATGCTGTCCTAATTTGGAGCAGTCCTGATGGGCTTGTTCTATTTTTTTTACCCTTAGTCTCCAGTTTGATAGTGTCCTGGCTGCGTGTTTGCTAAGGGCCACCAGAGATGGCGACTTTGCCTTCAAGATAAGTAGGGTAACGTTTATGATGGCTTTGTAAATAATGCAGCTAGTTTATACCAAGAAGAATTAGACAAGTTTCCCAGGGGAATCCTGGTTGTCTAAAGAATACGTTAAATTCCCAATGTGGATCCTGGAAAAATAAGGAGTATATGACTCCTGCCACTCAGGAAGCTGAGCATTAATTGAGGCAACCTACAGTGGACATCGAGCCTTCAAGAAAGAAGCCAGTAAACTCCTTCCTGAAAGATTTTAGGGAGCACAAGTCCCAGTCCCTTCCACTTATGATTTATGTGACGAAAACCACTTCAAAAATCAAACTTCTCAGTAGGAAAAAAGTGGAAACGCTCTTTAAGTACCTGGCATTGGTGCTGGAAAAATGAAACCCTGGACTCTGCCCCAAAGGTCAGCACTCTGTCTTTGCAGCAGCCACACGACAGTGTTCCTAGAGTGCTGTTTGTCTACCTCCGTGCCCACGTAGACGGCCATTGGATTCCACGTTTGGCTGTAATGAGCATGTCGGACCAGAATGTGGACCAGCTTGCTAGACCTGGGCTTCATGGGTGAAGATCTCTTTGGCAAGGGATCGGCAAAGTGCTGCAGTCTATCAAGGTTGACCCTGGCACAGTGAAGGCAGTGAGTGCTTGGGGGACTCTAAATGGAAGGCTTTCATTAAGTAAATTTCTCCCTTTTTAGGTCTTAGTAGCAGATTCACTCCTGGAAGTTTCCCCCTCTAGAGTTCCTGCAGTGTCGATCTCTATACCACCCTATATGACTATCAGCACCAGTACCCACAAAAGGGCCATGGATTTCAGCACCCTCGGAGAGATAGATCACTGAACATTGGCTCCGACTAGAAGCAAGCATGATTGGTCCAGGGTCACAAGATGAATCTGCTCTGCCAAACGGAGAACATTTCCCTAAAAGCCTCCATGTCAGACACAATCACTTCAGGTAAGTGAGTAATGAGCATTTCAACAACTGGCCTAATGCTGGAGTTATTTGAATATATCCAAGGCCAAGAGGGATCAGCAAACAGCTTTGTTAATGGTTCAGGTACTCCTATACAAATCAGATGACCTACTCCAGGTTCTTGCTGCAGAGGAAAGACAAAATCATCTTCCTCACCGTAAAATTGCTCTGCATACGCAAATTCTTCTAAAAGCAGTTGTTCAAGATGTAAGCATTAGCAGAGGGGAGCTCCTATCCTATCTGCAGTGTAGAAACAGGGTGTCGTCATTGGACTTAACTGAAGCTTACTTCCTTGTCTCCATAAAAAGAATACTTTAAAGAGCACTGGCGATTAACGTCCTACCCTTTGGACTGTAATAATTGATGAGGTACCTGAAGCCGTGGTGGATAATCTTCTAATGCAGTAGAATACATGTTTTCCACAACCCAAGTGTTTGAAGTATTTTTTAACCTTACTATTTCTAAAGGTCGGTGCAGTGCCAGGTCCTTAAAACCACTTTATCAAGCTGTTAAAAAGATGTAATCATTCCTTTGAACAGTCCTTAGGCTACTATTTACAAACCCTTTCAAGGACATTAACCAAATTGTTGCATGGTGCTGTTATATGGTGCAAGGAAATACACAAATTGTTCTACAGAAGTCTGCAACCACAGTAGTTACTAAAATCCCCTGAAGTGGTTATCTCTCCGAGCTTGAAGCATTACTCTTGGTCAGTAGGAGAAGAGATGACATAACACATGTCTAACTGTCACTGGAGAAACCTCCATAAAAATGCTCTGCGCATCCCTTCCAGCGTAGAGAAAGTAGACCTTAACCCCTTCGCCACGGGGCTACTTCCCTGACGGTGCTGGGGGGGCACGCGCAGCGCCACGGTGCTTGTGACGAGCTCGGCTCGTCACGCTGCATGGTGGCGCTGTGCTCATGACGAGCTGAGCTCGTCATGACCACACCCGTTTTCGTGGAACGTTCCGCACAGCAGGGGAATTATCCTTGTGTCTGAGCGCCGCTTGGGTCATGACGAGCTGAGCTCGTCTTGAGCACAGCACCACCGTGCCTCATGACGAGCTGAGCTCGTCATGAGCAAGGAAGGTGTTAAAATTGTATTTCCATTACTACAAGGAGAACCACAACTTGTGATCTGAAATTGTCTTTACCCCAGGACTGTACAAGAAAAATGTTCTAGAACCATGAATGAAATTGAGTCCACTCTGCAGCAAAAGCAGGCCTGAAACCCATCTTGTCCCGCCAGGCATACTTAGTATTTTGCCTTAAGAAAAGGCTGACTGAAGTAGCTGAACTCCAAAAGCATAACTCTGATCACATCGTACTGATAATGGGGGTTCATCTTTCGCCTGCCCTGGGCAGCCTTTGTAGGGGGTGTAAGACCACTTGTTAGTCAAAGGCTGTCTGAAAAATTACTGTGATAGAACGGGTGCCGGAATGCAGCTAGTTTGAGCTGTGAATGTACCAGTCTGAGCAATCTATCCTATGATCTACATTATGGAGGAGGACCGGTCCGCCAAGGATGTTTTCACTCTTACTCTGTACTAAGTGGCATAGGGTCCCCAAGAAATCAGTAATAACTCCCCTGGACATAGTAAAAACATATATATACCTAGGATGGATCTTCTCCCAGTCCCTTGACAATAAGTCAAATTTTTCGTACATGGGTACCAAGGCATTAGCTCAATCAGGTGCTTTAAAATAATGTTATAGCTCTTCTGGTGGGCGACATTTCAAAGCCATTTTGATATTTATAGGGAAAAGATACCCCCTACTTTATCTTGTATCCTGAAATATATTCACACAGGTAAATTGTCAGTTTTAAATGTATTTGAAGGGAAGCTCCTCCGAAAGATCATTTCTTTAAGTCAAGCAATTCCTGTTCAAGCTTTGCGTTTGGAATTTACCCTTTCTAGTGTCTATTCTACATCTCTGGCTAACTTATTTAGATGGGCATACAACTTACTACACACACCTGAAGGCACCCTAACAGACTTCCTAAGGATAGAAACCTTTAATGGAGAAGTTTAAAACTATACCTTCAATAATAATCTCAAGGTTTCGCTGGCACAATTACAGTGTACCATCGATCACTTACAGATGTAGACACCCGCACAACTTAGTATAAAAAAAAAAAATTCTGCTGCTAGAATAAGCTACACTAGTGACATCACTCACTGTACATCCCTGGAAATATATAAGGCTTACTCTGACAGTATATCTTTTCAACAGAATCAATGATATGTAAACCTATCTCTGGAAAACCTTAAACGATTTTTACATGTGTTAAGATTAAGCATTTTACCCCTAAATAATTTTTTAAAACACTGATCAGATAAAGGAAATAAGACCGGAATGTGTGATCTCTGCAATGGTGGGACTCAATATATTTTGCATGTTATTTCCGTTTGTTCTAGTGCAATGGTGAAAGAAGCTAAAAATCAACTTTTAAAACCTTTGTATCTTAAATATTAAATATCCATAATTGATTAATTGATTCCTTTGGCAAAGTCACCCTCTAAAGAATTTTCCTGTTATAATTTGTTACTTTTTAAAAATCGTTTTTACCAATGTACTATTTTTTTTGTACTGTGACCATTAGGCCTTTTAAACTTTAAACTTCTTTTAATTGTAATCTTTCATAATTGTAAATATTATTGATCTCAGACAAGATAGAAATCAATAAATATTCAGCTTGACAGTAATTATTATTCAAACAAATTTGGCAATGCATGTCATTTTGCATCTCAATTGACACCTTAAAGGTTCACTTTAATGTTGTCTAATTAAAACTGTTTGCTTTTTGGTCACAGAAGTGATTCAAAGTTGTTAAAGCTGTGTATTGAAGAGTGTGTTGTTAAGTTAGATAAAGAGTAAATCATTTTATAGTTACTAGGAATTACTTCACTGTCTGAAATAATGTTCTTTTCAAAAGTGCAGTTGTTCACATCCGTTATATTATCAGAATTGTTCTCATGATACTGTACATCAAGAGCTATTGGTGTATTTCTTTGATTATCTCATAAAACCTTTATATTTTTAGACAAAGAAGGCCCAGAGAAGAAAAAAATGAAAAAGGAAACGGGAAGCAAGAAATCTACACCAGTTAGTATTTTGTTTGGTTACCCTTTGTCTGAGCGCAAGCAGATGGCCCTTCTCATGCAGATGACGGCAAGAGACAACAGTCCAGGTGACAACATCCATCTTTGCTGTGCTTCTTGTCTCGTCCACAAATTCACATTTGTTGTTGCAGCGTTTTATGTTTTTGAGTTATCTTGTTTTTCCCCTGATATACCTAATTTTTTTAACCTATGCAAGTACTGTAATATTCATCTCTGAATTATTTAGGACTTTGTACATGGGCGTTGTACAGCTGATCTCTAGAATTTAAATCGAATTGACCTTAATAATAGTTAATTGCAGAGACTCCTTGGTGTTTTAATGCTCACAGTTGGTAAGTAAGCTATATAAACAGTGATTCTTTCAAAGTGTGTATCAAACAATGTGATTATATCTACAAAGAAGTTTATTAAGCTTCAGAGCTCCCTCGACCGTTTACTCAGTCATCTGTAACCATCTTATCGGCGAGTAACAACCCTGCCCTTTAGACCGAAAAGTGTGCTGCATGTAATCAATTACTCTTAAATACAGGCTTGAAATGTTCCAAGAACAAAAATAAAAAAAGTAAAACAAATTCCTACTTAGGTTCTCTTTGAAGACTTTTATCACATTGCTTAACAATAATAAATAGTTAACTGATCTCCGGTTCCCCACCCAGACCTACTACTTTCCTACCTTCACCTCAGGCACACAGGCGTGCATAGAGATGAGTCACAAATTCTAGCCACCAACAACTATATTGCTTGTACAGTGTTTATCATAAAGAGTTACACAATGGTGTGCGACCAGGTGAGTACTGGCGAGGACGCTAGTCCCCGTTGTTCTTGCCTCCATCTATTATAAGTATGTAACAAAAAAGTATCCTGTTTGGTGATAGCAAACTGGTTCTCATTTCTTTTTTTTGGCACAAGCAATTTCGAATGGTCATTAATGGAGACATTAATCTGGCCTCCAATATTTGGAGGGCAGTGCTTAGGTGTCAGAGAGAGTTTTGCCTGTGCTGACTTTTCCTAGGCCAAGGCGATCCAGAGCAAAAGGTGATTGAAACGAAGAGCATTAGGAGACTGATGAAGTATTGCCACTGCAAACTTTTGGCCAAGTAAGAAGCTAAGTGCACAGGCATCACAATGAGGAGACTGGCGTGTTGTGGACTTAACACAGTCACACTGACTCGAGTAAGTATGGGCCGAAAATTAACTGATTGGTCAGCAGCCACCAACCTGCCCATGCCTCGTCGGAAGCAGTCAGGCGGCATAGAAAGAGGAGCACTGGAAGAGCAGGAAGGTGAGGTGGAGCCCTGGTAGGCACAGTTCGTCCCCCGTAAATTCCCCCCTCCCCCGCACCACCACCACCCCTCTCAGTGGCAGCCTCCCAGAGAGCAACCAGTAAAAGCACCTTTAAAGACATTATTTTAAAATTGATCAATGGCTTGAGGACCTTTCTGGAAGGCAAAGTGAATGTGTCATTTCATGGAAATGTCTCCAGAATGCTGTGGATTAGGTGACATACGAAGGAGTACTGAGCTAGACATACTTTAGGAAATGTAAAGCAAACTCTAAGCTGGGAGGCCACACTACCTTGAGAAGAGCGGCAAGGATGCAAATAGCTTTACACTGAGGAGCAGCATTCGAATTGTTGGAATGCCATAGAGGGCAGAGGCAGTGAACACCTAGGTATTTTTGGAAAAATGGTGGAAGCCAGTTGACGAGAGGTAAGGTCTTTCAAACTGATCCATGGTGAGTGGAGTGGGCCTATGTCATTTTACCTGCCATGTTTTTCTATCACAGTCTAGTTTCTCTGTTGAGATCTCTTTCAACGAAAACCCCAAATGTAAGAGCAGAGACTCAATGCTTCAAGCAGCACAAAAACTCCAGCTAGAATTTTAGAAAATGTTGGTGTTTTCAGACTTGGCAATACATGTGGATATATTCTGCGAATGTCAAGAATATTCAGTACGTTAGTAGTTTGTCAAGACCCCAGAAGCGTCAGTTGGCTTAACAGCAGACACCAGACAACGATAGCACTTAAGTAGCAGGATGAGGTAAAGTTAACTTAAACACAAGATAGGAGAGAACGGGGTACAATAACAGTAGACTCAGTTTATAGAATATCAGCATCAATGCAATAATAAACCTACCTTGGGAATAATGAAACTATGCAGCGAGGACAACAGACATTGGACATAATATAAGGTTTAATTGTTTTTTTAATCTCTGGGGACTTGAGTGAATAATTATACTATCTGGAAATGTCAATGGTCTGGATGGAAGAATCAAGTAGGGCAGTGATGCAGTACACTAAAAGACATTCACTAAACCTCATTGTGCTGGAAATGGCCACAAACATTCTATTTCTTGTGCACCAAAGATGTGTTTGGGTTGTACATCAATCAGTTTCATGAGGCTTTAGGGTAGTAGCAATCATGTGTTCCAAAAACCCTTTCCAGTTCACAGTGGGAAACCTGAAAAGACAGACATGACCGAAATGTGGAGGCTTCAAGAAACATTAATGAAGAAACCTGGATCTTTATAGGCATATTTGCTCATTCTTCATTTGACTGGAAACAATGTTGACCAATTAAGACACATACTAACTACACCCACCTAGGAGACTGACAATCTTGAGCTCTGTCATTCATCTGGATCCAAAGGGGAGGCCGCACATAGACTGTATGAAAGCAGTATTAAGAGTATTTCAGACTTTCTGGTATTAATAAATGTGTTTAGGTCACTGGGAAATATTGTCCCTTCTGGACTACTTTTGTAAGATAGGAACTGCACAAAGCACGGTAGGAGAACAGGGAACGTTTGCATTATGGCCAGCGGTGACTTAAGTATCATTCAGATACAAAGCATGAGTCACTTTATTCCAAATAAAAGGTATAGTCATTGACATAGCCCTTTAAGAGCAAATTGACACATACTGGAAATTGTTATTATGCAGTGCTAGGGTCTAAAAACTTGTATGAGCTTGGCAAGCCCTAGGTGCTGAATGTGCATAATTGGTTTTATTTTTAAGCAAATGGGAGTTTGACATGCTTCCTTTTAAATTAAGGGTACATTTGTGGGTTTTTGTATAGAGATAAAGTACGGTATGGTGGCTTGAATTGTTTTTATTGGTTCAATCTGTATAATTTATTTTACATTTCTGTAAGACTTTAGTTTGGAAATAAACTTTAAATCTGCTGTAAAAGTACCGTTAGATTTTCTTGATTGATAAAACTGCCAAATAATTTTGTAGGAGCACAGGACCAGCTAAATCGCAAGTAATTTTCTGACAAACCTTTAAACTCTTAATTAGAGAAAATTTGACTGCCTACCTCAAAAAAAGAAAAGAGATGAGGCGAACAGCTTGTTTTACATCCAGCATAAAATATATAAATGTGTGGCCAAAATGGGACACCAACACTGTTTTGAGTGTTGAGACCGAAATGCCTAAACAAGCAGCGCTCATGAGAGATTTAAGAAAATTAGTGGTAGAGGATACCATGGTAGCTAAGACCTTATCTTCCTACTGAAAGCCAGCAGACGTGACTGAGTTCATGAGAGGTATCCCAGTGAAAATGCTGAGGCAGACCCCATGGAATAGGAGTTAGTAAAGGCCCTGTAGAAGCTTAAACCAGGGAAGACCCTAGCATCAAATGATTTGCTGACCTAATAGTAAGTAGAAAGTGACATGTAATCACTATCCTGTGGTGAAATTATTCATTGTTTCTTTGTGGCATTATCTTTGCGATTCATCCTCTCCTTTTTTACCAATACTCTCACCGGAGTTTCACCTTAGTGAGAAATATATCCTCCTACATTTTGTGGTTCCGACACATCTTTGATGTCAGGAGAGTTTTCAAGTTCTGTTTAGATTGCATGAAGGCCATAAAAATGTCAGACCGACTTTCTGGCCTTTGTTGGCCTTCCCCCCCAACAAGCAGTCATCAACAGATTCCATTTCTCTTCGGGACTTCACCATGTAGAAGTTATTTCTGTCCGTACAGTGTTTATGAGGGCATCTTCATTTCATAATTAATATTATCAATCATATGAGCTACAATGTAACATTTGCTCAAAGTTGGATGGTAAATTATTGCTTGTAGAAGGTTGGGTGCTGTGGACAGCTGTGTCATCATTCTTCTTCTTTCTCAGGTTATTATCCATTTGAATGGTACTACCCACATCCCTAGATAATTATGTAAACTACTGTCAATCATTAAAAACACCATGCTTTGTTAACAACAGATCTTTTATTAGGGAATATACAATGTTTCCTATTTATGGTGACTATATTGCAAACACTTTGGCTTCTCTCAAATATTTCTTTTATTCTGTTGTATTATAGTCATGTTCATTACTTGTTTTTATGCTTCACTGTTGCATATTGTTAGTTCAAAGTTTGCACACCTCTGCAATCAATATATTTAAAGGACAGGAAAATTGGTCCAATATAAATACACAGCTTTCCTTGTAAATGTGTGTGTTTTTGTAAGGACATGGTTGCCTTTGTTTCAAAGAATTGTGATATTAGATTGTGTACGACAGCATTCCTATTGAACTTACGTGTTACTGTTACAGATTCCACTCCCAACCACCCATTACAAACCACACCACCACAGAAGAAAACCCCAAGCTCCTCTACACGACAAAAAGACAAAGTTAATAAAAGAAATGAACGAGGAGAGACCCCTCTGCATATGGCGGCGATACGAGGAGATGTTGCTCAAGTTAAAGAATTGATTAGACTGGGGGCCAACGTGAATGTGAAAGATTTTGCAGGTATGTTGAATGTACATTGCTCTTTGGTATGTCTAGCTACCCTCCGAGAAAATCTGAAGGAATAATTTCTGCAAGTTGCAATATTTTGTTATTATAGATCTAGTTCTGTTCACTAGCATGGGATCCTTAACGGAGTTACTCTCTAGTAGAGGCTTGATCATAAAGTATTTAGGGTTTCCTGATTTCATTTATGGTCAGGGCCATTGCCATGTTGCAAACTCTTTCACAGCAGAAGGACAATGTAAAATCACTTTCATAGGGCAGATTTTTAGTTCCATATTCCATGGTTGTCCTGTCTTTGACGGATTTCTTCTCCAGAGATAATTCCTATTTTGAAACTTCTTTCTGTTTTAGGTCCCCAGCCTAGGTATACTTTTGATGTCTTATGATTGAATTTCATATAGTTTTTAGGACAATGTGAAATAGCCTATGGGTAGCTATAGACTCTGGACATTGATGAGAATCTGGAAAACCACTCAATCAATCGATCAATCAAAGCATTTGTATAGCGCACTACTCACCCGGAGGGTCTCAAGGCGCTTAGGGGAGGGGGGTCCGCTACTGCTTGAACAGCCAGGCCTTGAGCTGCTTCCTGAAGGAAAGGTGGTCCTGGGTCAGGCGGAGGTAGGTCGGGAGGGAGTTCCAAGTCTTGGCGGCGAGGTAGGAGAAGGACCTTCCCCCTGTGGTGGCTCTTCGGATGCGGGGGACGGCGGCGAGGGCGTGGCCGGTCGATCGAAGCTGGCGTTTGGGAGCATAGAAGTTGGGGTGGCTGTTGAGGTATCCTGGGCCTTGGTTGTGCAGGGCTTTGTGTGCGTGGGTGAGGAGACGGAAGGTGATTCTCTTGTTGACCGGGAGCCAGTGCAGGTCTCTCAGGTGTCCGGAGATGTGGTTGCGACGGGGGATGTCCAGGATGAGTCGTGCTGAGGCGTTCTGGATCCGCTGGAGTCTCTTCTGGAGTTTGGCAGTGGTTCCGGCATAGAGGGAGTTGCCGTAGTCCAGTCGGCTGGTGACGAGGGCCTGGGTGACAGTCTTCCTGGTCTCGGTGGGGATCCACCGGAAGATCTTGCGTAGCATGGTAGGATGTTGAAGCACGACGAGGAGACGGCGTTGACTTGTCTGGTCATGGAGAGGGAGGAGTCCAGGATGAAGCCCAGGTTGCGTGCGTGGTCTGTTGGTTTGGGTACGCTGCCTAGGGCGGTGGGCCACCAGGAGTCGTTCCAGGCGGAGGGTGAGGATCCCAGGATGAGGACTTCCGTCTTGTCCGAGTTCAGTTTCAGGCGGCTGTTCTTCATCCATTTGGCTACGTCTTTCATCCCTTCGCGTAGGTTGGCTCTGGCGGTGACGGGGTCGTTGGTGAGGGAGAGGATCCGCTGGGTCTCGTCTGCGTAGGAGATGATGTTGAGGTTGTGCTGGCATGCGATGGCTGCAAGGGGACTCATGTAAACGTTGAAGAGGGTTGGGCTGGGCGAGGAGCCTTGAGGAACGCCGCAGATGACTTCGGTGGCTTCTGATCTGAACGGGGGAAGGTGGACTCTGTGTCCTTCCGGCGAGGAAGGAGGTGATCCACTCCAGTGCCTTCTCCTGGATTCCGACGTTGCTGAGGCGCTGTACTAGGGTACGGTGGCAGACAGTGTCGAAGGCCGCGGAGAGGTCTAGGAGGATGAGGGCCGCTGTTTCTCCGTTGTCGAGCAGGGCTCGGATGTCATCGGTTGCTGCGATCAGGGCGGTCTCGGTGCTATGGTTGGCCCGGAAGCCAGATTGCGAGAGGTCGAGGGGTCCGTTCGTCTCGAGGAAGGCGGCCAGCTGCTTGTTGACTGTCTTCTCGATGACTTTGGCTGGAAGCGGGAGGAGCGAGATTGGTCGGTAGTTCTTGAGGTTGGTGGGGTCGGCTGATGGCTTCTTTAGTAGGGCGCGGAGTTCGGCGTGCTTCCAGCTCTCCGGGAAGGTAGCGGTGTTGAAGGAGGTGTTGATGATGTCCCGCAGGTGGGGTGCGATGACAGCGTCGGCCTTGTTGAAGACGTGGTGAGGGCAAGGGTCGGTCGGAGATCCAGAGTGGATGGAGTTCATCGTCCGGATGGTGTCTTCGGTGCTGATCGGGGTCCAGGCGCGGAGGGTGGTGGTGGGGGACGGTGGTTCCGTCGTGGCATGCGCCGGTTGAGTGCTGAAGCTGTTGTGTATGTCCGCGATCTTGTTGTGGAAGTAGGAGGCGAGGGAGTTGCAGAGGTCTTGCGAAGGGGTGATGTCGTTGTTTCCGGCGTTGGGGTTGGAGAGCTCTTTAACGATGTTGAAGAGTTCCTTGCTGTTGTGTGCGTTGTTTTCCAGTCGTTCCTTGAATGCAGTTTTCTTGGTGGTGCGGATCAGTTGGTGGTGTTTTTGGGTGGCGATCTTGAAGGCAGTCATGTTGTCCGGTGTTGGGTCTCTGCGCCAGGCTTTCTCCAAGGCTCTGCAGTCCTTCTTGGAGCTCTTGAGTTCGTCGGTGAACCATGGGGCTTTCTTGCTGCCGGGTCTGCTAGGCGGGGTCCTCAGAGGGGCGAGGTCGTCTGCGCAGTCGCTGATCCACTTGGTGAGGTTGGTGGCCGCTTGGCTGGGGTTCGTTGCGCTGGTGGGTGGGTTCTTGCTCAGGGAAGTTGCGAGCTGGTCGGCTGTGATCTTGTTCCAGCTTCTGCGTGGAACCTGTTGCTGTTGGTGGTGGATCGTGGTCCTTTTGAATCTGAAGTGGACGCAGCTGTGGTCCGTCCAGTAGAGTCCGGTGGCGTGGCTGAAGGCAATGTCCTTGCTGGATGAGAAGACGGGGTCGAGTGTGTGTCCGGGGTAGTGGGTGGGGGTGGTCACCAGTTGCTTGAGTCAGAGGTTAGCGAGGTTGTCCAGCAGGATGGTGGTGTTGCGGTCGTTGTTGTTTTCCAGGTGGAAGTTGAGGTCCCCGAGGAGGATGTAGTCAGCGGAGGGGAGGGCATGCGGGCTGACTAAGTCGGCGATGTCCTCGCTGAAATGTGTGCGTGGTCCCGGGGGTCTGTAGATGAGGGTGCCTCTAAAGGTGGTCATGGGGTTGATGTGGATCTGGAAGTGCAGGTGCTCGGCGGGTGCGAGGGTGTCGTTGGTGTTGGTCGTGATGCGGATGGAGTTCCTATGGATGATGGCGATGCCTCCTCCTGTCTGGAAGACGCGGTCCCTTCGGATGATCTTGTAGCCGTCCGGGATGGCGATGGCGATGTCGGGCGCTGAGGAGGCGTTCATCCAGGTTTCCGTGATGAAGGCGACGTCTGGGGCTGTGTTGTCGAGCAGGTTCCAGAGCTCGACGGCGTGTCTGTGGACGGAGCGGGTGTTGAGTAGGATGCTGTTGCTCGTCGAGGTCTTGGGCACTGCTGGAGTGGTGCAGGATCGGATGAAGGTGAACTTGCAGGAGTTGCAGCAGAAGGGTCCGTGGGTGTGTCTCGGGGTGGCTCGGTAGCAACCCGGGAATCGGCCGGCGTTGAGTGCGTTGAGTTCGGTAGAGCTGTAGGTCCGGCGGGTGGGCTGGCGGCTGCGGGGGTCAGGGGACCTGGCACTGGGCGCGGTACAGGCGCGGACGGGCGCGGACGGACGCAGACGGGCTTACCTTTGGCGCGCCTTCAGCGCACAATCGGCGTGACCGCTGCGCGTTCGCGCGGTCACCATTTATGGCGAAGTGCAGGGAGGGCGGAGCAGCTGGGAGGCGGGAGCGGGGAGAAAGGGGGCGTGTCCACACTCCCGGCGGCGGGAAGCGGGAGGCGGGGAGCGGGCGTGCAGGGGACAACAGCACAGGGGGGGGGGGGACAGAAAAAGCAATCACAGGGAGACAAGGAATGAAAATACAAAGTACATTAAATGCAAAGTACAGCACAATTTAAACGAAGCAGCGCAATGCAGAGATGCGGGAACGATGAGCGGCGGCGGGGGCGTGGCCCGAAGGCTGGAGGCTCAGCGAGGCTGAGGGTAGCGGCAGGCGGGGGCACACGCGACAGCTGGTGGCCGTGCGGCGCGGGGGTGTCCTATGAATAGGTCACACTCACCTGCGTCGCACGGTCGCCATTTATGGCCAAGTGCAGGGAGGGCGGAGCAGCTGGGAGGTGGGAGCGGGGAGGAAGGGGGCGTGTCCACACTCGCGGCGGGAGGCGGGGAGCGGGCGCGCAGGGGACAACAGCACAGGGGGGGGGGGACAGAAAAAGCAATCACAGGGAGACAAGGAATGAAAATACAAAGTACATTAAATGCAAAGTACAGCACAATTTAAACGAAGCAGCGCAATGCAGAGATGCGGGAACGATGAGCGGCGGCGGGGGGGCGTGGCCCGAAGGCGGGAGGCTCAGCGAGGCTGAGAGTAGCGGCAGGCGGGGGCACACGCGACAGCTGGTGGCCGTGCTGCGCGGGGGTGTCCTATGAATAGGTCACACTCACCTGCGTCGCACGGTCGCTATTTATGGCCAAGTGCAGGGAGGGCGGAGCAGCTGGGAGGCGGGAGCGGGGAGGAAGGGGGCGTGCCCACACTCCCGGAGGCGGGGACCTGGCGCGCAGGGGACAACAGCACAGGGGGGGACAGAAAAAGCAATCGCAGGGAGACAAGGAATGAAAATACAAAGTACATTAAATGCAAAGTACAGCACAATTTAAACGAATCAGCGCAATGCAGAGATGCGGGAACGATGAGCGGCGGCGGGGGCGTGGCCCGAAGGCGGGAGGCTCAGCGAGGCTGAGAGTAGTGGCAGGCGGGGCACACGCGACAGCTGGAGGCCGTGCGGCGCGGGGGTGTCCTATGAATAGGACACCCCCTTGCTTTTTGTCGAGAAATTAGTCTACTTGACTTATCTAATCATCCATTATGAGAAAGCTTAAACCTGCTACTGAAAGTTCCTAAAATTGTCTTTGAAACAAATTTTGATACTTCAGTTATTGTGGAAGGTTCTATGTTCTAGTGTGTTTTGGGTATTTGTCATGGCACAAACGACTTTCAATGACATCCATGCTGGAATTGGTTAAATAAATTGACTGGACCAACAGGGAGAGGGTTTTCTCCATCTGATATTAATCTAAAAAAGACTTCATGTAGTGACACTTTCGACACCAGACCCAGTAATATCCCACAGAAATTTAGCAGGCTACGCCTCTAAAACCTATTTGCTGTATATTAAGTTCTCCAACATGGGAGTTCCATTATTGGTAACAGCTAGTGGGATGTTCCTTCTTGTCCAGTGGGATCCAGGAAGAGTTTTTAAATGTACATTTCTTAAATAAATATAAGTTATAGATAGTATGTGCTCTACTCCCTTTTTTTTAAAAACGAAAGCAATAATGCCAAGGTTAAAACTAGTGCGACAACTCTGAGTACAGGCCCATCAGCAGCTACAACTGCCCATTCACTCAAGTCAAACTTCAGACCAACCAGTGAGGATCAGAAAACACTTGAGGCTCCTCAGATGTTTTTTTTAGTTCATCTCGTTTAGTATCAGCAGAGAAGGAACATATATATATATATATATATATATATAATATATATATATATATATATATATATATATATATATATTTTTTGTAAAATCTTTATTTTTAGTATGTAATAGAAACAAGAAAGAGAAACAGCGGTGATCCCGCACATCATCCCTCACGGGGGGCACAATCAGAAGCCAATAGGATTGACAATCCGTACTGTTAGAATGCAAACAATCAGGCAGCAGATCGATGCCCTAGGGCATTGGAGCATAAAGCGGCAGAAGCATAGTGCAGGAAGTCCATCTGCACAGAATGCAGTCATAGTTGAGTAGCTGTTGGTGCCCAAAAGGTCATCCTGTCCAGATAGAAAGGCTTCGGCCCCATGCGTGGACCGCAACAAACAAATAACAAAACTCCACAAACCCCCCCCCCTTACCCCCCCCCTCCCCCTCCCCCTAGTGGTGGTGACCACAGCAGATCCATTCATACCAGAGGGCCCTCGACTAAACCTGAAAGAGGTGTAGTGAGCGTATGGAGGATGGGCAGACTGCAGATGGCAGGCCCTTGGAAAGAAAGCCAACCAAAGGACCCCAGCGGAATTGGAAGTTTTTGAAGTTACCCAGGAAGATATCCGCCATTCTCTCCGCGCTAAGCAGTTTCCACAGCTTTGCGTGCCATAGGGAAATCGCCGGTGCCTCCCGTTTTTTCCAGGCGGCGGCCAGGGTAAGCTTGGCAGCTCCAACACACAGCCACAAAATCTGCTTGTCCGCGCGTGTCTGATGTTCAAGGACTGGGTCACGGAGACCCAACAGAATATGGTCCATAGAGTCCGCCACCGGGTAGCCAAGTATATCCTTGATATGTGAGAGGATCTCCTCCCAGTATGGTCGAATAACCGGGCAATCCCACCAAATATGGCAGAAGTCCCCAAGCAGGCAACAGCCCCTCCAGCACCTGTCAGAGGTGGCTGGGAATATGCGATGGAGTCTGGCTGGGTACAGGTACCAGTCCATGAGCGTCTTAAGGTGGGCCTCCCTCCGGTCTAACGAGTGGTTATATGCAGCAATATCACGCCACAGAGCTGACCATTCCTTGTCCGAGATATCCCGCCCCAGGAGCTCCTCCCAATGTCCCATGTAGCTGGGACGAGGCGACAAAGCCGAGGTAAGTAGGAGCTGGTAAAGAATAGGAGACAACTCCTTTCATGGTAGACGTCCGGAGTATGAAGGCCTCAAAAGGCGAGGGAGGTCTCGTAGCCGCCTCGAGGACGTCAGGCGACGTGACCCAATGAAGCAGCTGAGCATGGTGATATCGCTCCGACGGTGGGACACCATAGTCCCTCATGCAGTTGTCAAAGGAGAGGGGAACATGGCCATGAAATAGGTGGGTCAAAGCTCTGAAACCGCCTTCCCTCCACACCGTGAAGGGGCCCTCCTGCAGTGCCGGCAAAAAAGCCGGATTGAAGTGCAGAGGCGTGAATGGGGAAGAAAATGTGGTCCAGCGGTCATCAGCAGCCAACGAGTCCCAGACCTTCAGAGTGGTGCTAGTCGGGGTACTAATGTAGGCGTTCAGGGGCCTGTCTTTCCTGGGTTTCCAAGCCAGATCCCAAATCGATCCTGTCCATGTGCAGCCTGTGTTTCTCCGATGTTCGCTGTGACCATTCCACCAGCACTCTTAGTTGAGCCGCTTTGTAATACAGATGTAGATCAGGAAGACCTACACCCCCCTCTCCCCAGGGTCGCCGCAAAACCGTGGAGAATCGCGCTCGGCCCCCCTGCCAGACAAACCGGAGAATCTGAGTCTTGAGGCGCCGAAAGAATTCCCTGTCCAGTGGAATAGGGAGTGCCTGAAAAAGGTACAGGTATTTGGGTAGGAGAACCATCTTAATGGCATGGATTCTGCCCAACCACGATAGGTATTTGGGCTTCCATCGTTCGAGTCCGTGCCAATAAAGGTGGGAAGTTCGCTGAAAACAACTTACCTACTGTGGACGTCAGATGGACCCCTAGGTAATCGATGGAGTTAGAGGCCCAGGCCAGCGGAGTTAAAGGCCGCACCCGCTCCACCTCAGTAGGTGAAAGCGTAAGGTTCAATATATAGGATTTGTCAAAATTGACCCTGAAGCCAGCCACCTCCTCAAAACTCAGCAGGACTTCCCGAACACACGGCAGAGAGTGTGCCGGATCCTTGATGTAGAGCAGGACATCATCCGCAAACAGTGTGATTTTATGCTGTTCCCCGGTAAAGGGAAGGCCCTGAATCCCCTCGTGTTCCCGCACCGCAATTGCAAGAGGCTCAATGCTCAAAGCAAAGAGCAGGGGGGAGAGAGGGCAGCCCTGCCTGGTGCCACGGGAATGTGGGAAGAATGTTGACAGGTGGCCGTTCACCACAACCTTAGAGCGGGGACTACAGTTGTTCGCCTTTACCATGGAAATGAATTTGTCCGAAAAGCCGAATGCTGCCAGCGTATTGAACAGGAAGCCCCAGTTCACGCGGTCGAAGGCTTTTTCAGCATCAAGGCCCACGAGAACCGCCGGAATCCGAAACCTATCAGCCTTCTCAATCAGGTGGACGACCCGCCTAGTGTTGTCGTGGGTCTGGCGCCCCTTAATGAACCCAGATTGGTCCGGTGTATGATTGCCGGCATTAAATCCTGCAACCTGCGTGCGATGATCGAGGAATAGAGCTTGGCGTCTATGTTGAGAAGGGCGATCGGGCGAAATGAGGAGCAGAGAGCGGGGTCCTTCCCTGGTTTAGGCAAGATCGAGATCACGGCCTCCGCGAGGGAGCAGGTGGAGGTGCCGGAGTCAGCCATGTCATTAAAAAGGGAGACTAGAAAGTCACACACCTCTGTAGCAAATGTCTTGTAAAAAAGGGCGGTATAGCCATCCGGACCCGGTGCCTTGTGAAGTTTCAGTTCCTTAATGGCATCAAGCACCTCGCCACCAGTAATCGGGGCTTCCAGTAGCTCGTTCCATTCCTTGGACACCTGTGGTATAGGCAGAACCCGTAAATATTCCCGCTGTTCATCGGCGTCGAGAGACTCCCCCGCATAGAGGTCCGCATAGAAGCGACCAAAAATGGCAGCCTTAGACTCATCACGGTACTGTAGGTCACCCGCCGAGTCACGAATCCCCCCCACATACTCCCGTTCCCTCTTGTCCCGCAATTGGCGAGCCAAGTGTCGCCCCACCTTATTCCTGTGGGAGTATGATAGGCGTCGCAGTCTCAGCAACGTGAATTCCGCCCTGTTGCTGTAATGGGCCCTCAGCTTCCCCCGAACCGCCGTCAACGGGCGAAGGGTCAGCCTCGAAGGATTAAGTTTGTGGGCCTGCTCGAGTGTCTCCAGTTGTCTCCAATTCCTCCCTCTCCTGACGTCGCAGCTTATTGATGCGAGCATTAAGAGCTAGGCAAGTGCCCCTGATTGACGCCTTGAATGCGTCCCAGGTAGTGGAGATGGAGGTATCAGTCACAGGGTTGAGAACGAAAAAATCCCTGATGGCTTTCCGCAACTCCTTATTGGACAGATCGTCCCTGACCACCGACGCCGGGAAATACCACTTCCGTTGTCCATCACCGGCCGGCCGGTGACCACCGCAGATTGAGCACGAGCAGGCTATGGTCGGAAACTGAAAGCGGAAATATACTAGAATCAAGGACATCTCCCCGAAGTGCCTGGCTCAGAAAAACGTAGTCCAGGCGCGAGTAGGAGTGGTGAACATGGGAGAAAAAGGTGTAGTCTCGGGACAGGGGGTGTATGGAACGCCAGCTATCGAGTAAGCCTAGCTCCCCCACCAACCGTTTCAGCAGAGAACAAGCCTGTGTCAGCCCTGTGGGAACCGGAGCTATCCAACTCTCTACACCACACCAGATTAAAGTCCCCCAGCAAGAACAGGTGCCCTTCAACAAAGTCTCCCACCTTTTGCAGCAAGCCCTGGACGAAGCTATTCTGACCAGCATTGGGGGCATACATCGCCACGAAAGTGCTAAGCTTCCCATGGACAAGACCTTTCACCATCAACCAACGGCCTTCCCTATCACTGCGAACCTCCAAGGGCTGAAAGTGCAAGGCTGCACGAAAGAGAAGAGCCACCCCCCCTATGTTTCGTGGGTGCAGAAGATCTATTTATGAGTGGGAACAGTTTATGCTTAAGGCGCAGCTCATCTTTACGTGCCAGGTGAGTCCCCTGGAGATCCACAATGTCTAGCTGGTGGTCTATCACATACTTCAGCACCTTCTGACGCTTTTGCGGAGAATTCAGCCCTTTGACATTCCACGTCCCTATACTAAGAGGCATCATTAAACAACAGACACACCACACCCCTCTCTACACTCGTCCCCCCATCCAGCAACCACAGATAACACAGGAAAGCCTCCCAGGGGACCCTCCCAGCACCCCACAGCCAAGAAGAACATGTCTAGGGACCTCGGGTCCAACTGCGCCTCTCGCACACCCATAGCAACTATTCGCTCGCGTGCCAGGATCTCAGTTAGCCACACCCCCCGTCACCACCACAACCCCTGCCACCCCCTCCCCCTGCAAACCCCAAACCAACACCTTCAGTCCCCCCCTCCCCTCCCCCCCAAAGGAGCACCAACGTTGCCCCCAAACCAACAGTACGAATTACAAAGATAAACACTGTCCGGAACCATACCCGTAGATGCGGGTCAATGAGGTCCTCCAGGGGGCGAAGACGGGACACCATAGTGTGCATCCCGTAGGCCACATACCGGGGTGTCTTCCAAAAAAGTACAAATTTACCCACGGTACCTGCAAGATCGCGCCCCTCCGGCGCCAAGCGACTGTACTCTCAGGCCGCCCCGGAGCGAAGCTGTGAGTTCGCCTCCGTAGGTGACGCCACAGAAGCCACCGCATCTCCCCTCTCCTGGAGGCTGGTCGCTCGATCAGGCCGTCTCCGCTCCGGATCCCCGCCCACTCTCTGCCATGAGGAGGACCGCTGTCTCCTCCGCGACGGGGAGCCATTGCTCTCGCTGGGGGGGCCCGCGTCTTCAATACCCAAGAGGTCCTTTGCCACCTGTAGTGATCTGATCTGCGCCAGTCTATTCTGCCAACGGAAAATGATGCGGAAGGGATGACCCCAAGAATAAGCTATGTTACGTTCCCTCAGAAAGGCGGTCACAGGGCGAAACTCTCGTCTCTTTTGAAGGGTCGTTGCAGCTAAATCCTGATACAGCTGCGGGTGATGACCCCGGAACTGCAGCGACGGAATCTCCCTCGCCTTACGCAGGATGCGCTCCTTCATTTCGAAGTCGTGGACGCACACCAGGATATCGGGTGGAGGGCCCCCTCCACGTCTAGGCAGGCCGACCCTGTGGACCCTGTCCATCTGAATCTCATGGAGGTCTTCATCATCCAGGATCTGCAGGAAAAGTGCCAAGACATAGCCCCGGATATCACCAGACTCCCCGTCCCAAGGCACTGAGCGTATGCGGACGTTGTTCCGTCGCGAACGATTCTCCAAGTCCTCCGCGTGCGCTTGAAGGTCCAGGTTCTGCTCCGTGAGCCGAATCACATCCTGCTGCAACTGATGCACATCGTTCGCCACACTCAGGTCATGATCCTCCAGGGTAGCCACCCGCTCACCTATACCGTCCACGTCTCGCCGCGCCTCACGGAGGTCCGATGCCAGCTGAGATCGAAGGTCTGAAATGTCCTCCTTAATTGAGGCAAAAAGCTCCATCATGAATGCCTTGGTGGCGGGGGCATCATCGTCCTTCAACTTGGGCGAGGCGCTAGTCCCAGGGGACGCCGGCTGCTGGGATCCCTTGGATGGACCATCCTTACCAGGCTTCCCTCTCCGCTGGGAAGCGGCCATTACTACGCCCCCGTCTGTACGGGTATGCAGGTCCCGGACTCCGTCTGCCTCACTTGGGTCCCCCCTTGCCGGGCCTGTTCCGACAATGGCCAGGGCCGGGCAGAACCAGGACGCACCCCTCTACGATCCCTGGGAGGAAGAATGCTATCCAAGAACACAGGGCTCACCACCTCGGCCAGACGACCATGCGGTGCACCGCGTCACCCGTAGCTCTAGCCCACCACGACAAGCCTGGCTCGGCGGGACACCCCAGCGCCACCGGGTGCGGACCAACAGAGGCAACTAGGCAGCGGGCCCCCAACAGCAATGCAGAGCGCCCCAAGGGTCCAGTGGGCGCCGTCAGCCAACTTCAGACACTCCAGCCGCCTCCGGCGATAGGTCCTTGACCGCTATGCCCCTATCTTCAAGCAGGACCGGCCCCTCGGCGAGCAGGGTGGTGTCGAGGGCAAATACCCCCGAAGCTCAGGGGCCCCCCGCAGGACCACGGCCGAAGTCCAGGTGTGCCGGTGCTCCACAGGCTCTCCTTGCGGCTACAGGCCGCGCTCCTCAATGGCGGCCCCTCGCCGCCGCACAGCCGCTAGTCAGGGAGGGAGAAGGGCGGCACTCCAGCACTTCCAGCGATCCCGGCCGGCCTCGCGGGCTCTGGTCACGAGCACCCCCAAGGCGGCTCCTGGTGCCGGCCGGCACTTTGACCCAGGGCTAATGGAGGGGGCCGCACCGGAGCGGCGCCGGCCGCTCCAGCCAGGCGACGCAGGCTGCCTCTCCGGGAATCCTCCACGCGGACCCTCAGCCTCTCTCACCGGGTCCGCGCGGGTCTGCAGCAGGGATAGGGAGGGGGGGCCAGTGCCCGTGCGAGTCAGGGTAAGTGCGGCGAGGCCACCTCCAGGCTCGGCTCTCCGCCGGCGCAGTCAACCCGCACCACTGCTCCAGAGGTCCGGCGTCCGTCACTACCCGAGGGCGGGGATTCCTAGGCCTTACTCCGTCGCGGCGTTTGCGGTGTGATCGCCCCTACACAACACCTCCGGAGGTCCGCTTCGCTCAACCGGACCGTGCTCCACGGCAGCAGGGAGCGCCACAGGCAAGGGGGCTCCAGCAGCGCGGTGCTCCGGGGGGGCTACAAAATGCTCAGCAGAATCGGCACCGGAGGGACAGCAAAGCACGTCTCACTCCTTCGCCATCTTGGCCACGCCCCCTACTTAATTGTTCAACATATTTTTTTAAATACCTCATGCATTCAAACTTTTCCAAGATGTCAGACATAGTTTAGTTGTGCTCTGCCACATGCCATAATCATTCTGCCTAATCCTTCCAACCTGTCCTGCAGATGAATGCTGTGTTGGAGGCTGGCATTGGTGATAAGGCCCCATCTTGACGCCTGGCCCCATCTTGACGCCTGGCCCCATCTTGACGCCTGGCCCCATCTTGACGCCTGGCCCCATCTTGACGCCTGGCCCCATCTTGACGCCTGGCCCCATCTTGACGCCTGGCCCCATCTTGACGCCTGGCCCCATCTTGCCGCCTGGCCCCATCTTGCCGCCTGGCCCCATCGTGCCGCCTGGCCCCATCGTGCCGCCTGGCCCCATCGTGCCGCCTGGCCCCATCGTGCCGCCTGGCCCCATCGTGCCGCCTGGCCCCATCGTGAAACTTGGCCCCTTTTTAAATACCTCATGCATTCAAACTTTTCCAAGATGTCAGACATAGTTTAGTTGTGCCCTGCCACATGCCTTAATCATCCTGCCTAATCCTTCCAACCTGTCCTGCAGATGAATACTGTGTTGGAGACGGGCACTGGTGATAAGGCCCCATCTTGACGCTTGGCCCCATCTTGAAGCTTTGGCCCCATCTTGAAGCTTTGGCCCCATCTTGAAGCTTTGGCCCCATCTTGAAGCTTTGGCCCCATCTTGAAGCTTTGGCCCCATCTTGAAGCTTTGGCCCCATCTTGAAGCTTTGGCCCCATCTTGAAACTTTGGCCCCATCTTGAAGCTTTGGCCCCATCGTGACGCTTGGCCCCATCGTGACGCTTGGCCCCATCGTGACGCTTGGCCCCATCGTGACGCTTGGCCCCATCGTGACGCTTGGCCCCATCGTGCCGCTTGGCCCCATCGTGACGCTTGGCCCCATCGTGACGCTTGGCCCCATCGTGACGCTTGGCCCCATCGTGACGCTTGGCCCCATCGTGACGCTTGGCCCCATCGTGACGCTTGGCCCCATCGTGACGCTTGGCCCCATCGTGACGCTTGGCCCCATCGTGACGCTTGGCCCCATCGTGTCGCTTGGCCCCATCGTGTCGCTTGGCCCCATCGTGTCGCTTGGCCCCATCGTGTCGCTTGGCCCCATCGTGTCGCTTGGCCCCATCGTGTCGCTTGGCCCCATCGTGTCGCTTGGCCCCATCGTGTCGCTTGGCCCCATCGTGTCGCTTGGCCCCATCGTGTCGCTTGGCCCCATCGTGACGCTTGGCCCCATCGTGACGCTTGGCCCCATCGTGACGCTTGGCCCCATCGTGACGCTTGGCCCCATCGTGACGCTTGGCCCCATCGTGACGCTTGGCCCCATCGTGACGCTTGGCCCCATCGTGACGCTTGGCCCCATCGTGACGCTTGGCCCCATCGTAACACTTGGCCCCTTCGTGTGCACACTTAACTGGAGAAGTAGAAGAGGGGGCTCATCCCAGATGGGAACACTAAGTCATGTTACCTGCAATGGCCTCCGGGCCTCAGTTAGGTGCTTTGGCTTACAGGAAAGATCCACCTTTGATTAGCGTGGTGGTGAGGGATGTTACTAGAATACTGCTGCTCCTAAAGTGAGGTTGTCCATCCTGATTGAGGTGGATCCTCTGCCGCCCCCGGTCGGTGAATCCTCGACTCCTGCTGAAGACAGGGCCTGCCTAATTGGAGTGGGCAGGGGATTGGATTTTTCCCACCCCAAGCAGCTGTAGGAAGGAGGCCAAGTTGTGGACAATGGTTTGTCCTGAAGGAACAGGAAATCATTGACTGGCCTAGGTATATTTTCCCTTCCTCCCCCTCTCTTATGCGCCCAGAATACTGAAACGCCACTGGCCCAGTGAGGTGGAGCTCCCTCCAGGCCTTAAGGTCCAGATGTTGGCTGGCGAGGAGGGCTGCAACACATTTATAACACCCAGCTGTGAATCTATCTGTAACGAGGAGAGCTGGAGACAGCTGGTTTAGAGACAGTGGTTGATTTTGAGGCGATCCAGGCATTAATAATACCCTGATGTGGTGTTTAGACAAAGAAGGGAGTCGGGCATCTTGAGGGGAGAGGTGGATCTGCTAGTCACCAATAGTGTCTCCCTGGAGTCTGGTGAATTTCTCATCTTGTTGCTCTCCTGGGATACTGCTGCCCGTGGAAGGTCCAGCTCTCCACTTGGCAACTGACTGCATGCCCTTCCTAGTATGAGTGGATCTACACTTAGGGCTAGAAAGTTGGGGGGTTCAGTTGAGGACCCTCAGGTGCCTCTGGGCGACACATTCCTGGAAGCCCATAGATTCTTTTGTTGGTCACTGCAGAATGTATCACTATAATTACTAAGCATAATCACCGATGAACAAGCAGGGCACACTGGACAAATATGCTTCATCTGGTGGCGCTGGACCGGTGCATTTGTAATGCACCTGTAGAACCTCAACGTAGGTTGAGTTGGTGACATCTGTCACCTCTGAGAAGGCCATCCATGCCTCTAGGGAAGCACTTGAGGCCTAAATAGAGGCTGTGTATTCAGACATAATCTTATAGTGACAGGACCTGTAGCAGTCCATTGACCTAATCACAGAAGCGGAGGAGCAGATATTGGAAAAGGAGAGCACAGTTAAAACCTTACATAAAACAGTGTCCAAATACTCTGAGGTTTTTGGGAATATGGATGTTGTGGAGGAAGATGCAAAGGGGCATCTGAGTAGAAACAATCTAAGATACTGGGGTTCCCAGATAACTGTGAAGGTGCGTCCCCAAAAGAATTTCTAGAAGGATGGCTGCAATCAGTATGCTCATCTGGTAAACTGTCCTCATGTTTTGTGATCAAAGGCCCACTGGGTGCTTTTGCAAAAGCCTCCGATGGCCCCCACGCCCTTTCCTGTGACTGCCTGCATTTTGAATTACAATGACAGATGAAATCCTGCATTTTGCTTGCAATCGACATCAACTGCTGTATGACTCAGTCAATCATGATCTTTCCTGACTACACCTGGCTTGTCCAATAGCCATGAAAAACATTTGAAGAGGCCAAGCGGAAACTGAGGGCCATGAATATTCAATCTCTGCTTCTATTCCCAGCTGAATTGAAGATCATGTTCTAGTCATTTGCAATCTTTTCAAAACCCCAAAGGTGGTCTGGGAATGGGTGGAAAAATGTAATTCTATGCAGTTGCACCATCAGACCCCCAGAGCTTCCACCTAGGGACTGATCTCCAAAAATACTTGTAATCATTCCTGCAACTTATATTGATCTTACTCGGTGAGTCTGGGGATTATGTGTGCTGCCTGTATGTGGCGCAGCTCAGGCCAGAGCTGGATTGGGTGATGGCCTTGCTGTTTCACACATGGGCAATTTTCCCTAGTCAAGGCTCATAAACCACAACATCTCGATGTGCACTAATGAGGCTCTTGTCCTACTTTGAAAAAGATATATTTCTGACTCTTGATTGCCAAATTATTCAATGAAGTTGTGGAACTTGAGTGTGGGGGTAGGAGATTTGGGTGACTGGTGGGAAGGGTTCAAAGGGGTGTATAGATCGCTCCCTTAGAAAGCTGACTGTTTTCCTTATTATAAGGGGAACTTTTAACCTTAGTTCAAAAATTGGTGGGTACAGATTGGTGTGGGGGTAATGGTACAGGGGAATGCAGTTGGTTTGTTGTCTCGTTGGCCCCTAGTTTATTCCATTCAAAATGTTTTAAGTGCTCAAAGCATGGGGAGGGATTGATGGTTTGGGGGCGGAAGGGAAGAATTTCTGATATTGTCTTCTTGGCAGCTAATGGTGAGGCTGGTTTCATTATGTACCCAAACTGGTTTTAATTTGTGCCCCCACCAGTGGCGCTCACGACTTACAGATGGAACAATGCCTGGTGCTTATTTTTACTTCGAATGTTAATGGACTATTAGACAAGATCAAAAGGAGAGCAGTTCTCAAGGCAGACAGGCATCTGAATTGAAACCTATTCTTCTTGCAGGAATCTCATCTGGTGGGCAATAGATGACGCTTTCTGGCCAATTTGAGCTTCTAGCAAGTATTCGATTCAAGCTTCACCAGGGGGTCCAGAGGCTCAGCCATTCTGATTTGCAGCTACCAAATATTAAAGTGTGTTTGTAACTGTGGCGAACCAGGACTGCGTGGCGTTTGAGTGCCTGATGGCTCACAGACTCTGACTGCAGGGCACACGTAGACAATTGATGCATATTTTGAGACAAACAAGGGCTCAGGTGACTCTTCAGTGGTACTTTGACAGGCATTTAAAGCCACAATGCAAGGGGCCATCATTAGTTATCAGGCTCAAAACAACAGTCTGGCTAGACTCCAGGTCCAAAACGGGTTCCTGGTGGAGTTTTAAAAACACTTTCTGTGTTCAAACTTGTTGATCTATTCCTAGGTGTAGTCTTGAACTTGAAATCGCTAGAGGGATGGAGGTTGCCACCAGACCTATGGATGGCCAAAATAGTAGGTTCGAGGCATATGTTCTGCAGATGGTACATTATGAATAGATCGCATCTGGTGTTGGGCTCGGATGATTGCACTTGTTTTTCTCTTGGAGAGTCTTTTGTAGATTGGTGACTCCTCCTTTGGTTGCTAGTGCGCATGGGCATCGGCTCCATCCTTAGATTGTTTTTTTCCGCCATCGGGTTCGGATGAGGATTGAAGCGCTCCAGATTGACTTCGGGAAGAAGTGATATTTCGGCGCGTATTCCCTTTCCAATTCGACGGTATTGTTATCGAACGCGATTTCATTTTCATTCCGACGCGTTTCGACTCCAACATCAAAGAAAAACTTTAGTCTACGTCGAAGAACGAGAGGCCTTTCTCGACGTAGGCAAGCCCGGAGTCCATGGAAAGGACTCCATTTAAGAAATGTCCAACGTGTGGTGCTGTAACGTGGTGGGTGCGCCTGCCATACATGACTGGTGGGACCCTCGCAATGCTGACCATCCACCGACTCCTTCTTTTCAGCCAGGTCAGCGGAACGAAGGACGGAGCTATCCGGAAGAAGAAGATAACATCAGCGGCTCCTTTAACTGGGCGTATGCTGAGAATAAGGAGGACCTGCCCCCGAGTGACGTAAGGGCGACGGGATTGGAGAAAAGCCGGGAAGTCCTGTTTGTCGGGTGTGCAAGCACCCCGGAGGAGGAGGAGAGAAAGTCGGAAGTGAGCGGAACGGAGGACGGAGGCAGCGAGGAGAAGAGCGAGGAGAAGAGCGTGAAGAAGCCCAGCCCAGACGACCAACCCGGAAGGAACGGAGAGAAGCCAGGAGGCCAACGACCCTGCGGACCGCCGTGCCACGCTCCCGAGGGAGGAGTGTGGCTGTCACACGTACGGCGGCGTTGGGCGGCTCGGCTGGGGAGGCGAAGTGAGAACGTGTAGATCGTGTACAGCCCCAGTTCGTACCTACCCTGTGTTGTGTTCCTTTCCCTTCCGCGCATCCCTACCCACCCCTACTTCTACCTACTTTTCCCCTCCCCTTCACGAGCACCGAGAGCACTGTAGAGTGAAGCGGCACTGTACACTGGGTTTCCCTCACATCCCCCGGACCCCCCTGGTGCGACCTCATTGAGGATTGAACCCTAACGGCTCCCTTTTCTGTTGGTTCCCTTACATGCACCGGAGCCTGAAGCCACGGAGAGCCGTCCATCTTCCGGAGCCACGGCAGAACCACCTTAACCCCTTCCACGACCAAGGAAAGGAGAAAACAGACCACCGCCACGGACCCCAGTGCGTTTGCCCGTGAAAGACTGACTCTGAGGAACAGAAAGACTTTAATGTCTAAACCTACCAGGGTGATAAAAATAAAGCCATCGTTAACCCCTCAACTTGGTGTCACGGTCGTCCCTAATCCCACGCCTACACTGGTGTCAGAAGTAGGATCTACCTCCACAGAACCGACCATGGCAATGGAACAAGTAATCCAGACCCTCATAGACGGGCAACAAAAACTGGAATGGGCAATAGGTCAGCAAATCAACACGGCGGATGCCGACAGAGTTGTTCAGAACGTCCATGACACAACAGATGGACAATCTCCATAAAGTTGTACAGGCCCCAAGCGCAGCGGTACCCCGACTAGGAGGACATCACCCCTCGGGAGTGGCCCTGCAGAAATATGTGACTGGGGAAGATCCGGACGCATTTCTACTGAACTTTGAGCGGGCGGCGAGGGCATGTGGGTGGCCTGAGGAGAAATGGCCGTTCTTCCTGGCTCCCTCGTTGACAGGAGAAGCCCAGGCCGCATATCAAGTGGCCAACCATTCCGGTACGACCTCATATATCGACATCAAGGCAGTGATTTTAGACCATCTAGGCATGGATGCGGAGGCATACAGGCTCCGTTTCCGAAAAGAGAAAGGAATCACCGGTGAGAACCCCAAAACCATGTACCTGAGGGTGAAAATGGCGGCAGAGAAATGGCTGAGACCCGACATCCATACCAAGGAAGAAATAATGACCAGTGTTATCCTTGAACAGTTCATGGAGGTACTGCCATATGGCACCCAAAGATGGCTCAGACAGCATCCGGGATTAACGGCCGCACAAGCCATTGAGATGGCCTCCAATTACAATAGGGCAGCTCCCAGGTCTTATACATGGGATATGGACAAGAGCGGCAAGCCGAACCCGAATACTGCCAAACCGGAGAAAAAGAAACCAGTCCCCGAACCTCCTAAACCCCGACAATATCGACAGGAAGGACCTTCCCCCATGAGAGGGCCCCAATGCTATGAGTGCGGAGAGTGGGGACACATAGCCAGAATGTGCTCCCATCGAAGAAACACCGAGGAACCTATGGAGGTCGGCTACATACCTAAAGCCGTGATGTACTCGGCCGAAATGGGTCCTTCATTTTACGTACAGGTACGGATAAATCACAAACAAGTAAAGGCCCTCCTAGATTCAGGGTGCCGGCAATCGGTAATACAGGGGAAACTGTTACGTCCTGACCAGATAGGCCGGAAGGACACCGTGCATATTAGATGCGTACACGGTGACGTTAAGTCGTATCCTCTAGCCCACATAACCATACACCTGATAGGTAGAGAGCCCTGTTTGGTGAAGGTGGGGGTGGTGGAGACCTTGCCCGAAGAACTCATATTGGGAGTGGATAACCCTGATTTTTTGTCCCTTTTCAAACGGGAACTTGAATACCACCCGGCCGAAGCATACCTGTCGGTCGAACCATGGGTATTGGATAGGGGTTTCAAATTTGCGCAGTCTAACGACCCTACCCTCCTGAATGCGTGGGAAGCGGCTCATGTCGCGCAAAGTACCCCTACCCAGGGGTTCCCCAGGTTCAGGATAGTGAACGATTTACTGTACCGAGAAGGGAAAGCGGGCGATCCATCCCAGCTAGTCGTACCAAAAGAGTTCAGGGAACAGATCCTGTTTTACGCCCACACTCACCTTACGGCCGGACACAGTGGGGCAGAAAAAACAACCCAGAACATAGTACGCTTATTCTTCTGGCCCGGGATATACAAAGAGGCAGAGACGTACTGCAAGCAGTGTGAAGTCTGTCAGAAAAAGAACCTGACACGACCCCCAGCGGTACCCCTACAACCTCTGCCGATTATCGGCAACCCATGGGATAGAGTAGGGATGGATCTCATCGGTCCCTTACCCCGGACCACCAGAGGGCATACATACGCTCTGGTGGTGGTGGATTACAATACACGGTTCCCTGAGGCCTTTGCTCTCAGTGCACCGACCACAAAGAACGTAGCGGAAAAACTAGTAGAGCTGTTTTCCAGGGTGGGGTTTCCACGTGAGATCCTAACGGATCAAGGTACCCCATTTGTTTCTCGGATGATGGGGGAGGTGTGCAAGTTGCTGGACCTCCACCACATCAGAACGTCCGCCTACCATCCCCAAACGGACGGCCTCGTTGAGAGGTACAATAGGACACTAAAAACCACTCTAAAAAAATTGTTGAGCGCGGAAAACAAGGATTGGGATAGGATGTTGCCCCTAGCCCTGTACGTAGTGAGAGCCCAAGTACAGAGCAGTCTAGGGTTTTCACCTTTTGAGCTCCTCTATGGACGGCAACCAAGATCCCTCCTTGAAATCACAAGGGAAGCCTGGGAGAGGGAGGAGGCGGCCGAACAAAGGAGTCTTCTGGAGTATACTCAACAACTGAGGTCCAGACTGGGAAAGCTCAGAGACTTAGCGTATTCAAACCTGGAAAAAACCCAGCGAGTCCAGAAGCAATATTATGACAAGGGCAAGAAGTGGAGAACCCTAGTAGTAGGGGACTGGGCCCTCGTACTCCTTCCTTCTTCAACACAAAAGTTTAAAAGTGAATGGAAGGGTCCATACAAAGTTCTAGACACCTATGGGAAAACGACCTACCAGCTACAAATGTCTCCCTCTCAAAGACAAACTTTCCACATCAACCATCTCAAACGGTGGCTAGGACCCCCTCCTAGAACCGCACATCTGGTGTTACCCTCCAGCGTCCCAACCACCACCTTGGGGGATCTCCCGGTAAACACCGAGCTGAAGGAGACAGAAAGAAAGGAACTGTTCCAAACGTTGAGCCCTTTTTCTGCTATATTCTCGGACACCCCGGGATGTACACATTTAGCAGAGCACCGGATCAAAACCAAGGAAGGACAGGTAGTGAAACAAAGGGCATACCGCATACCGGCTGCAAAAAGGGCAGATGTGAGGAGGGAGGTACAGGACATGCTAAACCTGGGGGTAATACGACCTTCCAGGAGCAACTGGGCTTCTCCCATAGTCATGGTCCCAAAACCTGACGGGTCCACCCGTTTTTGTATGGACTTCCGTGCTTTGAATGCTATCTCGTCCTTCGATGCGTTCCCCATACCCCGGGTGGACGAATTGATCGAACGGATAGGGGAGGCTCGTTTCATCACTACCCTTGACCTTACCAAGGGTTATTGGCAGGTCCCATTGAGGGAGGAGGACAGGCACAAAACCGCCTTCGCAACAGAGGATGGACTCTTTGAATTTAATGTACTCCCTTTTGGACTGCACGGTGCCCCTGCCACCTTTCAAAGGCTCATGAACAAGGTGTTAGCTCCCCATGTCCGATATAGTTCCGTATATCTGGATGATATAGTCATTTTTAGTACCACATGGGAGGAACACCTAGGACACCTGGCCAATGTTTTGAAGGCTCTACAGGAAGCGGGGTTGCACGTGAACGCACGAAAATCAAGAGCTGCTTTCCCCAAGGTGAAATACCTTGGATTCATGCTTGGGGAGGGAGTGATAGCCCCACAAGAGGAGAAAATTAAAGCCATCACCCAGACCCCCTTTCCATCTACAAAAAGGGACCTACGAGCGTTTCTAGGCCTAATTGGGTATTATCGACGCTTCGTTAAGGACTTTGCTGCCCTGTCCAGTCCCCTGACTGACCTACTCCAGAAAAACGTCAAAAACTCCCTACCGATGCCTCCCACCGAAATGGCCCAAACCGCCTTTCAGGCGCTAAAGACTGCTATGACTACCAGTCCGGTCCTCATACCCCCGAATTTCGAAAAAACATTTTCCCTTGCCACTGATGCATCCGATTGCGGTATTGGTGCAGTGTTGTCCCAGGAAGGTGAGGATGGTGTGGAACACCCCATACTGTTTGTGAGTCGGAAACTACACCCAAGGGAACGTAAATATCCCACGGTGGAAAAGGAGTGCCTGGCCATCCGCTGGGCAGTCGACAAACTGCGTTACTACTTGGAAGGCAAGGCCTTCGTTCTCTTCTCAGACCATGCCCCACTGCAATGGATGCAGAAAAACAGGTCACAGAATGCAAGGATCCTGAGGTGGTTTCTGTTTCTGCAACCATTCTCTTTCACAGTGATACACAGGAAAGGAAGGGACAATGGGAACGCGGACTTCCTTTCCCGGATGCCGATTCCCCCCAAACGGGAGAATCCAGGGGGGGAGGAGTGTAACGTGGTGGGTGCGCCTGCCATACATGACTGGTGGGACCCTCGCAATGCTGACCATCCACCGACTCCTTCTTTTCAGCCAGGTCAGCGGAACGAAGGACGGAGCTATCCGGAAGAAGAAGATAACATCAGCGGCTCCTTTAACTGGGCGTATGCTGAGAATAAGGAGGACCTGCCCCCGAGTGACGTAAGGGCGACGGGATTGGAGAAAAGCCGGGAAGTCCTGTTTGTCGGGTGTGCAAGCACCCCGGAGGAGGAGGAGAGAAAGTCGGAAGTGAGCGGAACGGAGGACGGAGGCGGCGAGGAGAAGAGCGAGGAGAAGAGCGTGAAGAAGCCCAGCCCAGACGACCAACCCGGAAGGAACGGAGAGAAGCCAGGAGGCCAACGACCCTGCGGACCGCCGTGCCACGCTCCCGAGGGAGGAGTGTGGCTGTCACAGGTACGGCGGCGTTGGGCGGCTTGGCTGGGGAGGCGAAGTGAGAACGTGTAGATCGTGTACAGCCCCAGTTCGTACCTACCCTGTGTTGTGTTCCTTCCCCTTCCGCGCATCCCTACCCACCCCTACTTCTACCTACTTTTCCCCTCCCCTTCACGAGCACCGAGAGCACTGTAGAGTGAAGCGGCACTGTACACTGGGTTTCCCTCACATCCCCCGGACCCACCTGGTGCGACCTCATTGAGGATTGAACCCTAACGGCTCCCTTTTCTGTTGGTTCCCTTACATGCACCGGAGCCTGAAGCCACGGAGAGCCGTCCATCTTCCGGAGCCACGGCAGAACCACCTTAACCCCTTCCACGACCAAGGAAAGGAGAAAACAGACCACCGCCACGGACCCCAGTGCGTTTGCCCGTGAAAGACTGACTCTGAGGAACAGAAAGACTTTAATGTCTAAACCTACCAGGGTGATAAAAATAAAGCCATCGTTAACCCCTCAACTTGGTGTCACGGTCGTCCCTAATCCCACGCCTACAGGTGCTAAGTTCCTACACAAGGACCTACACGAGGAGTGCAATCTGTCTATCACCTGAACACGAATCCAGGGACTGCGAAGCCTGCGAAGCATTCTCCTCCAAGTCTACAATTAGAAACCGTCGAGCTCGAATACACGAGGTTTCGAGAATGCAGTCGGAGGCAATCCCGGAGCTGTTCGAAGACCAGCACCTTGAAGAAGAAGAGGAACATGAAGAACACTCTGGGTCGGAAGTGGACGAGTCTGATGTCGAGGAATTCGACGTTCAACAAACCGTGAGTGACGACGTCCCCTTACCAAAAAAAACGACCCCGTGCGGTAACGACCCCGCCTTCGAGCCCGGTCAAACCGCTGAAGAAAGTTTCCGACGCCCCGCCTTCGGGCCCGGCAACTAAACCGAAACAGAAACCGAAACTCTCGGTCTCCCACCATGTCTGATCCGAGAAACGGTCGACATCGACTTCGACACCGAAGCTTCATGCAAGGGAAAGCTCGGCATCGAAACATTCCATGTCGAAACCGAAACATGCTTCGACGTCGAAGACTCACTCGACACCGAAAAAATCAGAATCGAGCAGATCTTCGGTGCCGAAAACACCGAGCATTGACTATCGGAAGCAAAGGCACCTTTCGGAACCAAAGACTTCGGTACCGACACAGGAGCAGCAAACAGATCCAAAACAAAAGACTTTGTTTATCGATCCACAAACTGGCAAAGTAGTGACAAAATCACCCAAAAAGAGGAAGAATGAACAGCTAGATGACAAAGCTCTTCCTACTAAGAAGAGAACAATTGGGACAAATACAACTCCTCCTCCTTCTCCTCGGCCTAGAGTCACACCCTCTTCTCCTATTCCTCACACTATGCCAACTATTCCTCCACCTTCTACACCAAGACCATCTACACCTCAGACAGATGTAGACAGTGAAAAACCACAGACGGTAGCGGAAAGGGCCCTACATACATTGGATGTCAGAAGGGCAATATTGTACTATATAGAAAGAACACAAACTTTCAGAAAGACAAAACAGCTATTTGTGGCGTTTTCTCCTACACATAAGGGCAATCCCATCTCTAAAGCAGGCATTGCCAGATGGATTGTAAAATGTATACAAATATGCTACTTAAAAGCAAAGAGGACATTAACTGTTCCTCCTAGAGCTCACTCTACACGTAAACTAGGAGCATCTATGGCATTCTTGGGAAACATTCCACTAGATGACATATGCAAAGCGGCTACCTGGGTTACACTGCATACCTTCACAAAACACTATTGTGTAGATGTGCACACAACACAACAAGCTAGAGTGGGACAAGCTGTATTAAGGAATTTATTTCAGACTGTTGCAACAGACACGGGTGACCACCGCTAGGGAGAGAACTGCTGTATAGTCTATTCATAATGTACCATCTGAAGCCCATATGCCTCGAACGGAATATGCTACTTACCAGTATGCATCTGTTCTTGGCATAGAGGGCTGCAGAGTGGTACATGCCCTCCCAGCCTCCCCGGAAACCTTTGTCTGTTCCAACACTACCATTTGAGAGCCCGTCAAGGTTTCTTAAACCCCCAAATGAATCTCGAAAACAAAGCTTTGATACTTTAAAATAATATGGGCAAATTTCAAGGCAAATTGTTCTAAAGAAATATAAAAACCTAGGTAAAAACAGCATTTTAATCACATTACACCTGCCGCCAATGGTCAGATGCAAATTATCCAGTCTAACCAGATCTTTTCTGGTGCGGCCTATCAATGGGTCTAGATTTAACTTCACAATATTATTTAATTTGGAGATTATACTAACACCAAGCTACACAGCTTGTTCCACTACCCTGTTGTCCCTCATCACTATTTTACCATTGTTGACAATCTGGGTTTTCCCTGTGTTCAATATATATCCAGAGGTGTTACCAAACCGCTGTGCCTCTTCCTCAACAATCTTAATTGCCACTTTAGGATCGGTGGTAACTAGAGCTATGTCGTCTGCATAGGCTAGAATTTTTGTTTCATGATTATTAATCCTAATAGGTGGAACTAGAGGATTGCTATCAAGTTTGCGGATAAAGGAGTCGATATACACTGCAAATAAGAGAGGTGAACAGGGGCACCCCTGTCTAATTCCCCTCGTAATCATAAAGCTCTCGGACATAGTCCCATTTATCAGAACTCTAGAACTCGGATTGACATAAAGTCCTTGGATGGCCTTAATAAATCCTCTGGTTATTCCACGGTTCCCCATGGCTGCCCATAAGTTCTTCCAGGAGACCCTATCAAACGCCTTTTCCGCGTCCAATAGTATAAGGGCCATAGGGTCTCCTGTCGTGTCTACATTCTTGAATAGCGAGATCACTCTTTGTATATGATTGGTTGTCGATCTGCCGGGGATAAACCCATGTTGGCGGGTTGAGACAATCTTATGAATAATCTGAGCTAATCGCCCTGCTAGGAGTTTAGAATAAATCTTTGAGTCCCCATTAATCAAGGTTATGTGGCGGTAGGAGCCCATTTCCAGGGGGTTCTTATTTTTCTTCAGGAAGAACATAATCTTTGCGATGGACCAAGATGGTGGTGGATTCCCACCCTGGAGTATCGATTTAAAGAGCTCCATCATGATTGTTTTAAGTTGGTCTGAAAATTTCACAAAGAACTCTGTTGGAATCCCATCCACCCCAGCTGCTTTGCCTGCTGCCAATGAGTTTAAGGATAACAATATTTCATCCCAGCTAAGGGGGGAATCCAGCCCAGCTTGATCCTCTTGTTCGAGGCAATCACCTGAGTCTAAAGCTAAATATTCCTTGGGGTCCTCTTGACCCCTTTCTGGCTCCTTATACAGTGCTTAGTAATACCTCTGAAAAGCCGCTCTAATTTCGGATGCCTCTATTCTCAGTCCACCATCAATATCTTTCATAGACTTGTCGATATTAGCTGCCGTCTCTTCCCTTGTGCGCACTGCTAGCTGGTGGCCCACTATTTCACTAAGCTCATACGCTTTTTCTTTATAACTGCTAGCTTTGGTGATAGCTGTCTCCGTAAAAATCTCTGAGATCTTGTTTCTAGCAATTGCTACTCGCTTAACTCCTCCGCAACCTGTCCTGTTTGTACGGCTACTATCAGATCTGCCTTTTCTCTAATCAAGTTCTGTTGGAGCGTGGCTACCTGTTGTTTGCCTTTTCTGTTAGTCTTTATAGAAAATTGAAGTGTCTCCCCTCTAAAACTGGCCTTCATCGCATCCCAGACTACCTCAATAGATGCGCTACCCACATATATAGATAAAAACGATTGTAGCCAATCTCTCATATGTCGGCAGTACTCCTCATTTTTTAGGAAAGCTCTTTCAAATGTCCAAGATCTTAAAGGGGGAGTTCCGCCGCCGTTTGCTATATTTAATTCTAATGGGTTATGATCTGATAGTACCCTCTGGTGCTTCCTTACGCTGCATATGTCTTTTACCGAATTCGAGATGAGTATATAATCCAGCCGGGCATGACGAGAGTGTGGATGGGAAAAGTATGTGTATCCCTGGTCCCCCGGATGTTCCAATTGCCATCCAACCGTCAGGCCATGTAACTCGCAAAGATCTTTAAATGCCCTAAAGACTTTTGGTTTCCTCCCTTGATATTTAAACTCTGGGCCCGGCAACCAATCCCCAGGTAAGTGCAGATTGATATCCCCACATATTATTAACGGTGAAGGCCAATGCACCAGTTCATTGGAAATGCTCAGCAGCAGATCTGGGTCATCCCCCCACATTCCCATAAATTGTGCATACCGTCAGTATGTTTTGCCCATTATTGTAGTTACACTCCGTAATGGCCCATCTTCCAAATTTATCGGAGTTTGATCTAATAAATTGTAGGCCCCCCCCCCCTTTCGCCAGGATGGCTACACCCTTTGTTTGTGTACCCTTTGTCGAGGCGACTATGAGTTGATACCCTAGTGATTTCAGCAAATGCTGCTGTCGGCTGTGCGTCTCGTGTAGGCAGACTATATTGGCCTCCATAGCATGCAGTCCTATCGCTACTGTTTGCCTTTTTTTACATTGTTAAGGTCGCAGATATTTACAGACACAATTCTTAATCTAGCCATCCCCCTTCTTTTCTATTCTTCGTGTTAAGGCAATAATTGTATTTTTGCCCCTTATTCTTACCTTAACTGTTTTAAATCCTTGTGGTTCATTAGCCCTGTTCCAGGCCCAATGTCTACCTGCTTGATTACGGATCATCCCTTGGTCTCTTCCCCTTCCTCTCCCTTCCCCCCCAACCCCACCTTGCCCCCCCGCCCCCCCCCTACCACCCAATGAGGCATCCTAGGTCCCTGGGTACCCAGGTGTGGGCGTCCGTATGGCCAGAGCGCCTCAACTAGCCCCGTGGCCTGGCCATGTGTGCTTTGGTTGTGACATTAGGATGAGGCGAATGGGGTCATTTGAGAGATTAATCGTTTCTCTAAGCCTTAATGGATACTCCAATATTAAGTCATATTTTGATTGACAAGCTTTTAGCAATCTACCCCCCCCCCTCCACCCCTCCTAATTGTTCCCCATGCTTAAATGCATTTATACTTCAAGCCTGATTGCAGATTTACTCCGCTTTGTCTGTTGTCTTTTTCTTTCTTCATTTCCTTTTTAGGTCGAGCAGACCTACCCTCAATGCGTGAGCATTGAAGGTGTCTGCTTCAGACCTATTGTGGCCCGTATTGGCCTGTACCTAGGAATGTGGACACATAGCAGACGCGCGCTTTGAGGCTGTCAGATTTCACCTCGGGAGCGCGCTGCTTGCTGTGTGTGGAGTGGCGTGTCAGTTTCACTTTTTATTACTTTCGTTTTTGCCTAGACTGGCTTTCAATGAAGAACGCTTGCTGGAATTAAATGTTGTTTTTTTCTATTTTAACATGCGAAACGGGGTGAAGACTGATAAAGAAAATGACGGTAAAACGCTGACAAAGGGGGAGCTTTAGAGTGCAGAGTGGAGCTTCAGAGTGGAGCTTCAGAGTGGAGCTTCAGAGTGGAGCTTCAGAGTGGAGCTTTAGAGTGCAGAGTGGAGCTTCAGAGTGGAGCTTCAGAGTGGAGCTTCAGAGTGGAGCTTTAGAGTGCAGAGTGGAGCTTCAGAGTGGAGCTTCAGAGTGGAGCTTCAGAGTGGAGCTTCAGAGTGGAGCTTCAGAGTGGAGCTTCAGAGTGGAGCTTTAGAGTGCAGAGTGGAGCTTCAGAGTGGAGCTGCAGAGTGCAGAGTGGAGCTTCAGAGTGGAGCTGCAGAGTGGAGCTTCACAGTGCAGAGTGGAGCTTCAGAGTGCAGAGTGGAGCTTCAGAGTGCAGAGTGGAGCTTCAGAGTGCAGAGTGGAGCTTCAGAGTGGAGCTTCAGAGTGGAGCTTCAGAGTGGAGCTTCAGAGTGGAGCTCCAGAGTGGAGCTTCAGAGTGGAGCTTCAGAGTGGAGCTTCAGAGTGGAGCTTCAGAGTGGAGCTTCAGAGTGGAGCTTCAGAGTGGAGCTTCAGAGTGGAGCTTCAGAGTGGAGCTTCAGAGTGCAGAGTGGAGCTTCAGAGTGGAGCTTCAGAGTGGAGCTTCAGAGTGGAGCTTCAGAGTGGAGCTTCAGAGTGGAGCTTCAGAGTGCAGAGTGGAGCTTCAGAGTGGAGCTTCAGAGTGGAGCTTCAGAGTGGAGCTTCAGAGTGGAGCTTCAGAGTGGAGCTTCAGAGTGGAGCTTCAGAGTGCAGAGTGGAGCTTCAGAGTGGAGCTTCAGAGTGCAGAGTGGAGCTTCAGAGTGGAGCTTCAGAGTGGAGCTTCAGAGTGGAGCTTCAGAGTGGAGCTGCAGAGTGGAGCTTCAGAGTGCAGAGTGGAGCTTCAGAGTGGAGCTTCAGAGTGGAGCTTCAGAGTGGAGCTTCAGAGTGGAGCTTCAGAGTGGAGCTTCAGAGTGGAGCTTCAGAGTGGAGCTTCAGAGTGGAGCTTCAGAGTGGAGCTTCAGAGTGGAGCTTCAGAGTGGAGCTTCAGAGTGGAGCTTCAGAGTGGAGCTTCAGAGTGGAGCTTTAGAGTGGAGAGTGGAGCTTCAGAGTGGAGCTTTAGAGTGGAGAGTGGAGCTTCAGAGTGGAGCTTTAGAGTGGAGAGTGGAGCTTCAGAGTGGAGCTTTAGAGTGGAGAGTGGAGCTTCAGAGTGGAGCTTTAGAGTGGAGAGTGGAGCTTCAGAGTGGAGCTTTAGAGTGCAGAGTGGAGCTTCAGAGTGGAGCTTCAGAGTGCAGAGTGGAGCTTCAGAGTGGAGCTTCAGAGTGGAGCTTCAGAGTGGAGCTTCAGAGTGGAGCTGCAGAGTGGAGCTTCAGAGTGCAGAGTGGAGCTTCAGAGTGGAGCTTCAGAGTGGAGCTTCAGAGTGGAGCTTCAGAGTGGAGCTTCAGAGTGGAGCTTCAGAGTGGAGCTTCAGAGTGGAGCTTCAGAGTGGAGCTTTAGAGTGCAGAGTGGAGCTTCAGAGTGGAGCTTTAGAGTGCAGAGTGGAGCTTCAGAGTGGAGCTTTAGAGTGCAGAGTGGAGCTTCAGAGTGGAGCTTCAGAGTGGAGCTTTAGAGTGCAGAGTGGAGCTTCAGAGTGGAGCTTCAGAGTGGAGCTTTAGAGTGCAGAGTGGAGCTTCAGAGTGGAGCTTCAGAGTGGAGCTTCAGAGTGCAGAGTGGAGCTTCAGAGTGGAGCTTCAGAGTGCAGAGTGGAGCCTCAGAGTGGAGCCTCAGAGTGGAGCTTCAGAGTGGAGCTTCAGAGTGGAGCTTCAGAGTGGAGCTTCAGAGTGGAGCTTCAGAGTGGAGCTGCAGAGTGGAGCTGCAGAGTGGAGCTCAGAGTGGAGCTGCAGAGTGGAGCTTCAGAGTGGAGCTTCAGAGTGGAGCTTCAGAGTGGAGCTTCAGAGTGGAGCTTCAGAGTGGAGCTGCAGAGTGGAGCTGCAGAGTGGAGCTGCAGAGTGGAGCTGCAGAGTGGAGCTGCAGAGTGGAGCTGCAGAGTGGAGCTGCAGAGTGGAGCTGCAGAGTGGAGCTGCAGAGTGCAGCTGCAGAGTGCAGAGTGGAGCTTCAGAGTGGAGCTTCAAAGTGGAGCTTCAGAGTGGAGCTTCAGAGTGCAGAGTGGAGCTTCAGAGTGGAGCTTCAGAGTGGAGCTTCAGAGTGGAGCTTCAGAGTGGAGCTTCAGAGTGGAGCTTCAGAGTGGAGCTTCAGAGTGGAGCTTCAGAGTGGAGCTTCAGAGTGGAGCTTCAGAGTGGAGCTTCAGAGTGGAGCTGCAGAGTGGAGCTGCAGAGTGCAGCTGCAGAGTGCAGAGTGGAGCTTCAGAGTGGAGCTTCAAAGTGGAGCTTCAGAGTGCAGAGTGGAGCTTCAGAGTGGAGCTTCAGAGTGCAGAGTGGAGCTTCAGAGTGGAGCTTCAGAGTGGAGCTTCAGAGTGGAGCTTCAGAGTGGAGCTTCAGAGTGGAGCTTCAGAGTGGAGCTTCAGAGTGGAGCTTCAGAGTGGAGCTTCAGAGTGGAGCTTCAGAGTGGAGCTTCAGAGTGGAGCTTCAGAGTGGAGCTTCAGAGTGGAGCTTCAGAGTGGAGCTTCAGAGTGGAGCTTTAGAGTGCAGAGTGGAGCTTCAGAGTGGAGCTTTAGAGTGCAGAGTGGAGCTTCAGAGTGGAGCTTTAGAGTGCAGAGTGGAGCTTCAGAGTGGAGCTTTAGAGTGCAGAGTGGAGCTTCAGAGTGGAGCTTTAGAGTGCAGAGTGGAGCTTCAGAGTGGAGCTTTAGAGTGCAGAGTGGAGCTTCAGAGTGGAGCTTTAGAGTGCAGAGTGGAGCTTCAGAGTGGAGCTTCAGAGTGGAGCTTCAGAGTGGAGCTTCAGAGTGGAGCTTCAGAGTGGAGCTTCAGAGTGGAGCTTCAGAGTGGAGCTTCAGAGTGGAGCTTTAGAGTGCAGAGTGGAGCTTCAGAGTGGAGCTTTAGAGTGCAGAGTGGAGCTTCAGAGTGGAGCTTCAGAGTGGAGCTTCAGAGTGCAGAGTGGAGCCTCAGAGTGGAGCCTCAGAGTGGAGCCTCAGAGTGGAGCTTCAGAGTGGAGCTCAGAGTGGAGCTTCAGAGTGGAGCTTCAGAGTGGAGCTTCAGAGTGGAGCTTCAGAGTGGAGCTTCAGAGTGGAGCTTCAGAGTGGAGCTTCAGAGTGCAGCTGCAGAGTGCAGCTTCAGAGTGCAGCTTCAGAGTGGAGCTTCAGAGTGGAGCTTCAGAGTGGAGCTTCAGAGTGGAGCTTCAGAGTGGAGCTTCAGAGTGGAGCTGCAGAGTGGAGCTTCAGAGTGGAGCTTCAGAGTGGAGCTTCAGAGTGGAGCTTCAGAGTGGAGCTCAGAGTGGAGCTTCAGAGTGGAGCTTCAGAGTGGAGCTTCAGAGTGGAGCTTCAGAGTGGAGCTTCAGAGTGGAGCTTCAGAGTGGAGCTTCAGAGTGGAGCTTCAGAGTGGAGCTGCAGAGTGGAGCTGCAGAGTGCAGCTGCGGAGCTTCAGAGTGGAGCTTCAAAGTGGAGCTTCAGAGTGCAGAGTGGAGCTTCAGAGTGGAGCTTCAGAGTGCAGAGTGGAGCTTCAGAGTGGAGCTTCAGAGTGGAGCTTCAGAGTGGAGCTTCAGAGTGGAGCTTCAGAGTGGAGCTTCAGAGTGGAGCTTCAGAGTGGAGCTTTAGAGTGCAGAGTGGAGCTTCAGAGTGGAGCTTTAGAGTGCAGAGTGGAGCTTCAGAGTGGAGCTTTAGAGTGCAGAGTGGAGCTTCAGAGTGGAGCTTTAGAGTGCAGAGTGGAGCTTCAGAGTGGAGCTTTAGAGTGCAGAGTGGAGCTTCAGAGTGGAGCTTTAGAGTGCAGAGTGGAGCTTCAGAGTGGAGCTTCAGAGTGGAGCTGCAGAGTGGAGCTTCAGAGTGGAGCTTTAGAGTGCAGAGTGGAGCTTCAGAGTGGAGCTTCAGAGTGGAGCTTCAGAGTGGAGCTTCAGAGTGGAGCTTTAGAGTGCAGAGTGGAGCTTCAGAGTGGAGCTTTAGAGTGCAGAGTGGAGCTGCAGAGTGGAGCTTCAGAGTGGAGCTTCAGAGTGGAGCTCCAGAGTGGAGCTTCAGAGTGGAGCTTCAGAGTGGAGCTTCAGAGTGGAGCTTCAGAGTGGAGCTTCAGAGTGGAGCTTCAGAGTGGAGCTTCAGAGTGGAGCTTCAGAGTGGAGCTTCAGAGTGGAGCTTCAGAGTGGAGCCTCAGAGTGCAGAGTGGAGCTTCAGAGTGGAGCTTCTGAGTGCAGAGTGGAGCTTCAGAGTGGAGCTTCAGAGTGCAGAGTGGAGCTTCAGAGTGGAGCTTCAGAGTGGAGCTTCAGAGTGCAGAGTGGAGCTTCAGAGTGGAGCTTCAGAGTGGAGCTTCAGAGTGCAGAGTGGAGCTTCAGAGTGGAGCTTCAGAGTGCAGAGTGGAGCTTCAGAGTGGAGCTTCAGAGTGGAGCTTCAGAGTGGAGCTTCAATGTGGAGCTTCAATGTGGAGCTTCAGAGTGGAGCGTGGAGCTTCAGAGTGGAGCTTCAGAGTGGAGCTTCAGAGTGGAGCTTCAGAGTGGAGCTTCAGAGTGGAGCTTCAGAGTGGAGCTGCAGAGTGGAGCTTCAGAGTGGAGCTTCAGAGTGCAGAGTGGAGCTTCAGAGTGCAGAGTGGAGCTTCAGAGTGGAGCTTCAGAGTGGAGCTTCAGAGTGGAGCTGCAGAGTGGAGCTTCAGAGTGGAGCTTCAGAGTGCAGAGTGGAGCTTCAGAGTGCAGAGTGGAGCTTCAGAGTGGAGCTTCAGAGTGGAGCTTCAGAGTGGAGCTGCAGAGTGGAGCTTCAGAGTGCAGAGTGGAGCTTCAGAGTTCAGAGTGGAGCTTCAGAGTGGAGCTTCAGAGTGGAGCTGCAGAGTGGAGCTTCAGAGTGCAGAGTGGAGCTTCAGAGTGCAGAGTGGAGCTTCAGAGTGGAGCTTCAGAGTGGAGCTTCAGAGTGGAGCTTCAGAGTGGAGCTTCAGAGTTGAGCTTCAGAGTGGAGCTTCAGAGTGCAGAGTGGAGCTTCAGAGTGGAGCTTCAGAGTGGAGCTTCAGAGTGGAGCTTCAGAGTGCAGAGTGGAGCTTCAGAGTGGAGCTTCAGAGTGGAGCTTCAGAGTGCAGAGTGGAGCTTCAGAGTGGAGCTTCAGAGTGCAGAGTGGAGCTTCAGAGTGGAGCTTCAGAGTGGAGCTTCAATGTGGAGCTTCAATGTGGAGCTTCAGAGTGGAGCGTGGAGCTTCAGAGTGGAGCTTCAGAGTGGAGCTTCAGAGTGGAGCTTCAGAGTGGAGCTTCAGAGTGGAGCTTCAGAGTGGAGCTTCAGAGTGGAGCTTCAGAGTGGAGCTGCAGAGTGGAGCTTCAGAGTGGAGCTTCAGAGTGCAGAGTGGAGCTTCAGAGTGCAGAGTGGAGCTTCAGAGTGGAGCTTCAGAGTGGAGCTTCAGAGTGGAGCTTCAGAGTGGAGCTGCAGAGTGGAGCTGCAGAGTGGAGCTTCAGAGTGGAGCTTCAGAGTGCAGAGTGGAGCTTCAGAGTGCAGAGTGGAGCTTCAGAGTGGAGCTTCAGAGTGGAGCTTCAGAGTGGAGCTGCAGAGTGGAGCTTCAGAGTGCAGAGTGGAGCTTCAGAGTTCAGAGTGGAGCTTCAGAGTGGAGCTTCAGAGTGGAGCTGCAGAGTGGAGCTTCAGAGTGCAGAGTGGAGCTTCAGAGTGCAGAGTGGAGCTTCAGAGTGGAGCTTCAGAGTGGAGCTTCAGAGTGGAGCTTCAGAGTGGAGCTTCAGAGTGGAGCTTCAGAGTTGAGCTTCAGAGTGGAGCTTCAGAGTGCAGAGTGGAGCTTCAGAGTGGAGCTTCAGAGTGGAGCTTCAGAGTGGAGCTTCAGAGTGGAGCTTCAGAGTGCAGAGTGGAGCTGCAGAGTGGAGCTTCAGAGTGCAGAGTGGAGCTTCAGAGTGCAGAGTGGAGCTTTAGAGTGCAGAGTGGAGCTTCAGAGTGGAGCTTCAGAGTGGAGCTTCAGAGTGGAGCTTCAGAGTGGAGCTTCAGAGTGGAGCTTCAGAGTGGAGCTTCAGAGTGGAGCTTCAGAGTGGAGCTTCAGAGTGGAGCTTCAGAGTGCAGAGTGGAGCTTCAGAGTGGAGCTTCAGAGTGGAGCTTCAGAGTGAGTGGAGCTTCAGAGTGGAGCTTCAGAGTGCAGAGTGGAGCTTCAGAGTGGAGCTTCAGAGTGCAGAGTGGAGCTTCAGAGTGGAGCTTCAGAGTGCAGAGTGGAGCTTCAGAGTGGAGCTTCAGAGTGCAGAGTGGAGCTTCAGAGTGGAGCTTCAGAGTGCAGAGTGGAGCTTCAGAGTGGAGCTTCAGAGTGGAGCTTCAGAGTGGAGCTTCAGAGTGGAGCTTCAGGGTGGAGCTTCAGAGTGGAGCTGCAGAGTGGAGCTTCAGGGTGGAGCTTCAGAGTGGAGCTGCAGAGTGGAGCTGCAGAGTGGAGCTGCAGAGTGGAGCTGCAGAGTGGAGCTTCAGAGTGGAGCTTCAGAGTGGAGCTTCAGAGTGCAGAGTGGAGCTTCAGAGTGCAGAGTGGAGCTTCAGAGTGCAGAGTGGAGCTTCAGAGTGGAGCTTCAGAGTGGAGCTTCAGAGTGGAGCTTCAGAGTGGAGCTTCAGAGTGGAGCTTCAGAGTGCAGAGTGGAGCTGCAGAGTGGAGCTTCAGAGTGCAGAGTGGAGCTTCAGAGTGCAGAGTGGAGCTTCAGAGTGCAGAGTGGAGCTTCAGAGTGCAGCTTCAGAGTGGAGCTTCAGAGTGCAGAGTGGAGCTTCAGAGTGGAGCTTCAGAGTGGAGCTTCAGAGTGCAGAGTGGAGCTTCAGAGTGCAGAGTGGAGCTTCAGAGTGGAGCTTCAGAGTGAGTGGAGCTTCAGAGTGGAGCTTCAGAGTGCAGAGTGGAGCTTCAGAGTGGAGCTTCAGAGTGCAGAGTGGAGCTTCAGAGTGGAGCTTCAGAGTGCAGAGTGGAGCTTCAGAGTGGAGCTTCAGAGTGCAGAGTGGAGCTTCAGAGTGGAGCTTCAGAGTGCAGAGTGGAGCTTCAGAGTGGAGCTGCAGAGTGGAGCTGCAGAGTGGAGCTTCAGAGTGCAGAGTGGAGCTTCAGAGTGGAGCTTCAGAGTGCAGAGTGGAGCTCAGAGTGCAGAGTGGAGCTTCAGAGTGCAGCTTCAGAGTGCAGCTTCAGAGTGGAGCTTCAGAGTGGAGCTTCAGAGTGGAGCTTCAGAGTGGAGCTTCAGAGTGGAGCTTCAGAGTGGAGCTTCAGAGTGGAGCTTCAGAGTGCAGAGTGGAGCTTCAGAGTGCAGAGTGGAGCTTCAGAGTGCAGAGTGGAGCTTCAGAGTGGAGCTTCAGAGTGGAGCTTCAGAGTGGAGCTTCAGAGTGGAGCTTCAGAGTGGAGCTTCAGAGTGGAGCTTCAGAGTGGAGCTTCAGAGTGCAGAGTGGAGCTTCAGAGTGCAGAGTGGAGCTTCAGAGTGCAGAGTGGAGCTTCAGAGTGGAGCTTCAGAGTGGAGCTTCAGAGTGGAGCTTCAGAGTGGAGCTTCAGAGTGGAGCTTCAGAGTGCAGAGTGGAGCTTCAGAGTGCAGAGTGGAGCTTCAGAGTGCAGAGTGGAGCTTCAGAGTGCAGAGTGGAGCTTCAGAGTGCAGCTTCAGAGTGGAGCTTCAGAGTGCAGAGTGGAGCTTCAGAGTGGAGCTTCAGAGTGGAGCTTCAGAGTGCAGAGTGGAGCTTCAGAGTGCAGAGTGGAGCTTCAGAGTGGAGCTTCAGAGTGAGTGGAGCTTCAGAGTGGAGCTTCAGAGTGCAGAGTGGAGCTTCAGAGTGGAGCTTCAGAGTGCAGAGTGGAGCTTCAGAGTGGAGCTTCAGAGTGCAGAGTGGAGCTTCAGAGTGGAGCTTCAGAGTGCAGAGTGGAGCTTCAGAGTGGAGCTTCAGAGTGGAGCTTCAGAGTGGAGCTTCAGAGTGGAGCTGCAGAGTGGAGCTGCAGAGTGGAGCTTCAGAGTGGAGCTTCAGAGTGCAGAGTGGAGCTCAGAGTGCAGAGTGGAGCTTCAGAGTGCAGCTTCAGAGTGCAGCTTCAGAGTGCAGCTTCAGAGTGGAGCTTCAGAGTGGAGCTTCAGAGTGGAGCTTCAGAGTGGAGCTTCAGAGTGGAGCTTCAGAGTGCAGAGTGGAGCTTCAGAGTGCAGAGTGGAGCTTCAGAGTGCAGAGTGGAGCTTCAGAGTGCAGAGTGGAGCTTCAGAGTGGAGCTTCAGAGTGGAGCTTCAGAGTGGAGCTTCAGAGTGGAGCTTCAGAGTGGAGCTTCAGAGTGCAGTGTGGAGCTTCAGAGTGCAGTGTGGAGCTTTAGAGTGCAGCTTCAGAGTGGAGCTTCAGAGTGCAGTGTGGAGCTTCAGAGTGCAGTGTGGAGCTTCAGAGTGCAGTGTGGAGCTTCAGAGTGCAGTGTGGAGCTTTAGAGTGCAGTGTGGAGCTTTAGAGTGCAGTGTGGAGCTTTAGAGTGCAGTGTGGAGCTTTAGAGTGCAGTGTGGAGCTTTAGAGTGCAGTGTGGAGCTTTAGAGTGCAGAGTGAAGCTTTAGAGTGCAGTGTGGAGCTTCAGAGTGGAGCTTTAGAGTGCAGTGTGGAGCTTCAGAGTGGAGCTTTAGAGTGCAGTGTGGAGCTTCAGAGTGGAGCTTTAGAGTGCAGTGTGGAGCTTCAGAGTGGAGCTTTAGAGTGCAGTGTGGAGCTTCAGAGTGGAGCTTTAGAGTGCAGACTGGAGCTTCAGAGTGGAGCTTTAGAGTGCAGACTGGAGCTTCAGAGTGGAGCTTTAGAGTGCAGACTGGAGCTTCAGAGTGACGCACTCTACAGCGCCACGCACTCCACGCACTGCGCCACGCACTGCGCCCCGCACTCTACAGCGCCCCGCACTCTACAGCGCCCCGCACTCTACAGCGCCACGCACTCTACAGCGCCACGCAGTGCACCGCACTCTACAGCGCACCGCAGCGCCCCATACTCTACAGCGCCCCGCACTCTACAGCGCCCCGCACTCTACAGTGCCCTGCGCTCTACAGCGCACGCACTCTACAGCGCACCACGCTCTCAGCGTCCCGCAGCGCCATGCACTCTACAGCGCCCCGCGCTCTACAGCGCCACGCACTCTACAGCGCCACGCACTCTACAGCGCCACGCACTCTACAGTGCCACGCACTCTACAGCGCCACGCACTCTACAGCGCCACGCCACGCACTGCGCCCCGCACTCTACAGCGCCCCGCACTCTACAGCGCCCCGCACTATACAGCGCCCCGCACTCTACAGCGCCCCGCACTCTACAGCGCCCTGCACTCTACAGCGCCCTGCACTCTACAGCGCCCCGCAGCGCACCGCACTCTACAGCGCACCGCAGCGCCCCGCACTCTACAGCGCCCCGCACTCTACAGCGCCCCGCGCTCTACAGCGCCCCGCGCTCTACAGCGCCCTGCGCTCTACAGCGCACGCACTCTACAGCGCACCACGCTCTCAGCGTCCCGCAGCGCCATGCACTCTACAGCGCCCCGCGCTCTACAGCGCCCCACAGCGCCCCGCACTCTACAGCGCCCCGCACTCTACAGCGCCCCGCACTCTACAGCGCACTCTACAGCGCCCCACACTCTACAGCGCCCCGCACTCTACAGCGCCCCGGAATCTACAGCGCCCCGCGCGCAGAAACTTTTACAAATCATAGAAATCCCACCATCGACAGTAGTCAATTTATCCACGAAAGTATTGACAAGGGATGAGGAATCTGTCCTCAATCTAGGTTTAAAATGTGTTCCCAGCAGTCAGCAAACATACAAGGCAGCTCCAATAATATCCTATTGGCGAGCTAGTCCTGGCAATAGTGAAGAACGAAATTAGCAGTATTTCACTATCATGACATGTAATACATACCTACACATGTCCCACCTTTAACATACACTGCACCCTGCCCCTGGGAGTGTCTTGGGCCTACCTTAGGGGTGTCCAACATGTAGTAAAAGGGAGGCTTAGGGCCTGGCAAGAGACTGCACTTGCCAGGTCGACTTGGCAGTTTAAAACTGTACTCAAAGGCACTGCAATGGTAGACTGGAGACACGTTTACAGGGGGTGCTTATATGGTTGGCACAATCACTGCTGCAGGCGCACTAGATGCATTTGATTTACAGGCCTTGGGCACACACAGTGCACTTTACTAGGGACTTACCAGTAAATCAAATATGCAAATTATGGAGAACCCAGCAGAATTAAAAATGACAGAGGTAGCATTTGCACTTGAGCACTGATTAGCAGTGGTAAAGTGTACGGAGTACATAAAACAGCAAAAAAGAAGTCCAGCATAACATCAAAAATACAGGTGGTAGAGCAAAAAGACAGAGGAAAACACGTCAAGGATGCCAGGTCTTGCAACTGCTTAGAGATCTTTGAGTGATGACAGGTCACATTGCCTCTCTCTCATCGTCTCATGACCCCAAAAGACAGAGGTCAGTCGCAGGTGTCTAGGGATAATTGGTGCACCTGAGCCCACTACAAGAGAGCGCTTCGATCCACAAGAATCCACTGCAATAATCAATCTAAATTACACCGCGCTGTGTTTGTTTACACTTCCTCTCTCGGGTGGGTTCTTTTCAGATGTGATCCCATTTGTAGCTCAGCAGACAGCAGCTTACCCTGACAGAGCAAGAGAAGGATGATCCGCACTCTGCTGCTTTTGGTCCAGCTCTCTCATTTATGTGTATTTTGTTGCCTGCGAGTGTTGTTTTTGTTATCACAGGAGAGGGGGTTGGCCTGATTCTACTCCCCACTACGAGCAAGGAGCCACGTGAATATCACCTGTGTATGTCCATTACGAAGTGATGCTAGAACACGTTTTATTTTAAAAATGGATTAGGCCCCAGAAAGTGTTCAAACAATTTCGAGGCATGGTGCTCATCTTCTCAGCATGAGAAGGATGAAATGCTGAGCCGAACTTGCTTTGATTCCAAACTAGTGGCCATTAGGTTGCAGTTGCATCATTGTAACAGGTGCATCAACCAACTGAGCTAGCTTGAAAAATTCCGGAGTGCAAACATACTAGATTAATAATGTAAGGTTCCTTTTGTAACACCTGCTTAGGACAGCTGCTAATCCCCAAACATCTGATGCAGAGACACGCATTTTTTCCTTGACTGAAGCAACTATAACGATGATGCATATGTCATAAGTACATAGAAAGCTCACGAAAGTAAGCATGTGATGCTGAACATTTAAAAACATGATGGAATAACAATCTAGTATTTTAGCTATTCATCTTAACAAGACCAATGCATTGAACACCGTTACGTTGGCTGATAAAAGCGCATTTTATTTACAGTAGTCTAAAAGAGCAAAACTGCAGGAAAATGACCACTATACAAAATAAAAATAGCACTACTCTGCGCGCCGCCACTCCCGTGCACCATTTTAATTATGAAGACCCGGCCCGCCTCCAGTGCGTACCACTACCAACTATTTAATTAATTTTAAAAAGGCTCAGGCCAGGCCGGTAGGGCGTGCGCACCACGGCACCATAATTAATGTTTATAGGCCGGGGCCCGTTACCATCCGTCCCTGGCGTGCGTTGCGCACTGTAACTATTATAATATAGGCTTGCCTGCTTGCTTGCTTCAGCAGCAGCCGAGGGCAAATGGAGCAGGCGAGGAAGCAACAAGGGTTGGGGGGCTAATTGAGTGCAAGGGCGAACCCAATATGGAGGGAAGCGGCACACAGGCAAGAACAGAGAGCAACACTGAGTGCGGCCCCGGGAGCAAAGAAGTACAGAAGCGAGAAAGCATGTTCTATAGGAGGGACAAACACGAGTGACAAGTGGGGACATAAATAAGAAGCAGGCAAATGCGCGACCGGAAAGCAACTAATTAGTGCACGCAGCAGGCCTGGAGGCAGGCAGCCAGCAGCAACCCTGCCCCGCCGGTCGGTGACAGAGTCTGTCACTCCGTCTCCGAGTGACTTACTTTGGTTTTCGGACTCGGATTCGGAAATCGGACAGGGCAGCTCAGCGTGGGCGGGCCTGGCCGCCTGGCTGCTTTGTCTTGGAAGGCAGTTAAGTTCGCAGTTTTCCTTGTTCTTCTCTTGTCTTCTTCTTTGGCTATGCGCGCCGCCTGCCTCGCCCCATATGCCACGCACAGGGGCTTACTGCTTATTGGCCCGCATGATGTTGTGCGTGCCCTGGGGCTGCCTGGCATTGCTCACCACCACTCAGCAGCAGCCAGCCCTGCTGCCCACGCCCCCCACGCACGCGGCACGCGCATACGCGGTGGCGGAAGTGCGGAACTGAAAGTGAAAGGATAAAGGCCTGTCCCGTGGCCCGCCGCCATTTCATAGAATCAGGCGGGCTTAGACTAAGATAACAAAAAGTGCCTTACAATTGTCACTTTTGCCTCATGTAATGTAACGTTTGCTTTTGTATTTTGTTATCTAGTAATGTTCTCATGTATCAGTTCTGTTTCTATTGTGAATTCGCTCTGACACCTTCGGGTAAAGTCCGCACATCCCTTCTTACTCGGCTTGCTTAGCTGTCAGAATGGTGTTGCAGCGTTGGCTAAGAGTCTATTATAGTTGAGCTTTTTTCTTTCAGTTAAACAATAAAGTGACATTCATACAACCTAAATTCAGGATGCTGCCTCCCTGCCAATGTTTTAGGCATCTCTCTTTTTAAAGTCGGGAACATTCTGTTAAAACAGCTGTTTAGGATGTAAGGTATTACTTCTCACGAAACAGACTGATTTTTGATAATGTCCTGAATGCAGCAAGGACCGTCTGAATGAATGTAAAGAATTGCAGTGTTCCTAATGTTCTATATGCGATTTGCCTTCAACTAGTAATTACCATTGGATCATTGTGTGCTGTCTCACTCTTAATGCCTGTTTAAAAAGAGTGCTCTTTATGCTGGACCCAAGTATGTTGCTATTTAAACAACACCAGCGATCAATGCACGCTTCCACCACACGCACACAGAACCAGACGTCGGTGCACGCTTTCACCAGGCGCACACACACACCACCAACCGTCAGTGCACACTTTCACCAGGCACACCCCATCAGCCGTCAATGCACGCTTTCACCGGGCACACACGCCACTAGCTGGCAGTGCACACTTCCACCAGGCACACACACCATTAGCCATCAGTGCACATTTTCTACAAGCACACACACACCACCAGCCATCAGTGCACGCATCAATGGTTAGCACATCCACAATTAACTATTGTAGCAATCGCAGTATGGCGCACTTTACTTCTAAACATGTCAGTGCACGCTTTTCCACCATGCACACACACCATCAGCCATCAGTGCACACTTTCAACAGGCACACACACACCACTAGCCATCAATACATGGTTTCATCAGGCATACACACCACCGGCCGTCGGTACACACTTTCAACAGGCACAGACACCATAAGTCATCAGTGCACGCTTTCACCAGGCACAAACACCACCAGCCGTCAGTGCACGCTTTCACCGGGCACAAACACCACCAGCCGCCAGTGCACCCTTTCACCAGGCACAAACACCAACAGCCGTCAGTGTACGCTTTCACCGGGCACAAACACCACCAGCCACCAGTGCACCCTTTCACCAGGCACAAACACCACCAGCCGTCAGTGCACACTTTCACCAGGCACAGACACCATAAGTTGTTCGTGCACGCTTTCACCGGGCACAAACACCACCATCCGTCAGTGCACGCTTTCACCGGGCACAAACACCACCAGCCAATACAGAGTTTGCAAAAGAATTAATGCAACACATTGTCATATACAATGCCAATAACTCAAACTTGTTTATATATAAACTCAACAGTAGCGTCCCACAAGTTCTCATTGCAAGTGTCTTGCATTGGTAGAGTAACTTAATTGTGGTGGGTGCTCTGAGTGCAGAGTGAATGCAGAGTGACAGTGAGTGCAGAGTGACAGTGAGTGCAGAGTGACAGTGAGTGCAGAGTGACAGTGAGTGCAGACTGACAGTGAGTGCAGAGTGACAGTGAGTGCAGAGTGCGTGCAGAAACAGTGAGTGCAGAGTGCGTGCAGAGTGACAGTGAGTGCAGAGTGCGTGCAGAGTGACAGTGAGTGCAGGGTGAGTGCAGAGTGACAGTGAGTGCAGAGTGACAGTGAGTGCAGAGTGACAGTGAGTGCAGAGTGCGTGCAGAAACAGTGAGTGCAGAGTGCGTGCAGAGTGACAGTGAGTGCAGAGTGCGTGCAGAGTGACAGTGAGTGCAGGGTGAGTGCAGAGTGCAGAGTGACAGTGAGTGCAGTGACAGTGAGTGCAGAGTGACAGTGAGTGCAGAGTGACAGTGAGTGCAGAGTGACAGTGAGTGCAGAGTGACAGTGAGTGCAGAGTGCGTGCAGAGTGACAGTGCGTGCAGAGTGACAGTAAGTGCAGAGTGCGTGCAGAGTGACAGTGAGTGCGGAGTGACAGTGAGTGCAGAGTGACAGTGAGTGCAGAGTGACAGTGAGTGCAGAGTGACAGTGAGTGCAGAGTGAATGCAGAGTGACAGTGAGTGCAGAGGGACAGTGAGTGCAGAGTGCGTGCAGAAACAGTGAGTGCAGAGTGCGTGCAGAGTGACAGTGCGTGCAGAGTGACAGTGAGTGCAGGGTAAGTGCAGAGTGACAGTGAGTGCAGTGACAGTGAGTGCAGAGTGACAGTGAGTGCAGAGTGACAGTGAGTGCAGAGTGCATGCAGAGTGACAGTGAGTGCAGAGTGCGTGCAGAGTGACAGTGAGTGCAGAGTGACAGTGAGTACAGTCACTCAGCACCACCACATTATCACTCAGAACCACCACAGCATCACTCAGAACCACCACAGCACCACTCAGCACCACCACAGCATCACTCAGTATCACTCAGTATCACTCAGCACCACCACAGCACCACCACAGCACCACCATAGCACCACTCAGCACCACCACAGCATCACTCAGCATCACCACAGCCCCATTCAGCACCTCCACAGCATCACTCAGCACCACCACAGCACAAATATGTTCTCTCAATGTTTCAAGCTTTATTACAAATGTCACAAAAAGATGTTAATATTTCACTTCTGTTCTTGGATTTCGTTACAATAAAATACACTGAACATAATCTTCACAAAAGTTATTTACAAAAGTTTAAGCTATTGCCATTATAAATTACAATCACTTTTATTAAGTATTAAAAAAAATTAAAAGCCATTGTTATTTGTAATATCAATATATCTAAGTCACGTAAATACAAACGTTGCATTACAAATGCTATAGGTGTCACATTTGCGAAAGTTATAACTATTGGCATTGTAAATGACAAAGCTATTAATTTAGCTATTTTCAAAACAAACACATAAATGAACATTTGGTGAATTACCATTAAAATATTTGACTTTTTTACTAAGATATTATTGTACTCTTTTATGCAAACAAAATTTAGATACTGCATAAATAACTTTAATAAAACATATTTTATATGTATTTTATATGTAGCTTTTTATGTAAAAAAATAACTATAGCACAAAGCAAAAAACAATTGCCATTTACAATGCTAATAGCTCAAACTTAAATAATGCGAGACCTATTGCATTGCAAATGCTTGTTTGCCATAGCCTTCAGTTCTGTGAGAGAACCTCAAGCAGCTCACCAAAAGATGCAGGTCACGATGCACACAATGCAGTGTGGCCGAAGATTCTGGTCACTGAAGGTGCTCAAGGTTGGGGCTACCTGGAGCCTGAAGAGCTTCTTTCAAAGACAACAAGCCTTTGCAACTTCAAAGTGGATGCAGTACTCAGGGGTTCGGTTATTTCAACCGCCAGGAGGACTACTGGCCTTAAACTTGGTGAAAGGGTAGAGCTGGCCTCAGGAGCTGTGGAAAACCACCACCTGTGATGCAGAGCCCACGGTGTCCGGAGGAGCTCTAGATATGCAGACAGGTCGACTTTGTTGCAGTGCCTGCGAATACAGGGGAGTGACTTCTTCACTCCAAGAGAGATTACTTTGGTTGTCCTTGATGCTTCACAGGCCTTGGAAGGTTCCTATATGAGGCACAGACGATGCATCAGACTGGAATGGAGACAAAGTCAGGCCCAAACAAAGTCCAGAGTGCCCAGATGGTAGAAGTGCAATGGTGTCCAATCTGAATCTTATCCCTAGGCGAATCTAGGGACCTACACCCAGGTAAGCCTTTAAGTAACCTAGGAAAAGGTTTGGGATGATCCATGGGAGGGTTTGGGGGGGGGGGGGGGGGCGGGTGAGCGGGTAGTCCCATGTCCTTTGTTCACTTTCACGCCAAAGCGGGAGTCAATGGCTCCTAAGGACTCGTTTGAACTGGACTATGCACAGGGACACCAAATGTGCCCCATATGCACACATTCTGGTGCTGGCAAGTGCACCCACCCAGCCCTAATACACTAAATACTGTCTGGGTGGTGGTAACAAATCCCTGTGATAGGATGCCTATTGTTCTACCTTCCTCTGTTCGAGCTTGGCTCAGCAGCAGGAGGGCAGAAATGTGTCTCTGGTCAGCAGCAACCATTTTGTGCTGTCCGAGTCCAGAAGGCTGGTACCAGGAACACCGAGAGTCTAACGGAGGACCCTTCCAGTGCTTGGAATCATACCTCCCACAACGTTTACAGTGTGGGGGTATGATTCCAACATGTTTGATATCAAACATGATAGGATTCGTTGCAACAGTTTGAGATGGTCATCGCGTGATTACGTGGTGCCCCTCTATACAGTTTATGGCTTCTTCACCGACAACCCAGGAGAATGGACTCCGTAGGCTGCAGCGGTGTCCTGCTCATGCAGGGGCTCCCTCTCACTTAGAACCCAGCACCCTGCCTTGAGGATTGCAAAGGCCTGCTAGAAGGGTAACTTATAGGTTTGAAGTACAGTGACCCTCAGATATAGTAAACCTATATCTTTAGTAAGTGGTGCATGCAAAAAGGCTGCAATGGCAGACCTGTAGTTCCAATTTGAATGATCTCCCATGGGTGGCAAAATACATGCTTCAGCGGTACAAAAGGGGGTGGTGATGGACGGAGCATCTGAATCAATCAAACACTCACACCCAGTCAAAAGATCTGGGTTTAATCCATCACCGTTCTTTAGCCCACTCTGCCACCCCAGTTCATACATGGCTATATGCAAATCAGTCTGACCCTGTGCCTTATGGGAACAGTCCAGCCCCAATTGCCAAGCCATGTCTTCCCTGGACCTGAAACAAGCTTCGGAGGACCGGTTTCTGGCATTCCAGCTGTCTTCAGCGCGGCTTGCTTGAATCCAGTGGCAAAGTGAGCAAGGGACTCACGTCTGAGCATACCCTGCCACACTTATGGCGGACAAAAGCGGTACAAAAAGGGGGTGGTGATGGACGGAGCATCTGAATCAATCAAACACTCACACCCAGTCAAAAGATCTGGGTTTAATCCATCACCGTTCTTTAGCCTACTCTGCCACCCCAGTTCATACATGGCTATATGCAAATCAGTCTGTAAAGAACGGTGATGGATTAAACCCAGGGTATGCTCAGACGTGAGTCCCTTGCTCACTTTGCCACTGGATTCAAGCAAGCCGGGCTGAAGACTGCTGGAATGCCAGAAACCGGTCCTCGGAAGATTGTTTCCGGTCCAGGGAAGACATGGCTTGGCAGTTCGGGCTGGACTGTTCCCATGAGGCACAGGGTCAGACTGATTTGCATATAGCCGTGTCTGAACTGGGGTGGCAGAGTGGGCTAAAGAACAGTGATGGATTAAACCCAGATCATTTGACTGGGTGTGAGTGTTTGATTGATTCAGATGCTCCGTCCATCACCACCCCCCTTTTGTACCACATAATACATGCTTCAGCCCATGGAGGAGCTCTGGGGTACCCAAGACCTGGGTACATGGGTACCATATACTAGGGACTGACAAGGGTACCCCAGCATCCAATATGGGATGTACACAAGTACAAAGCTTACCAATTTAGGAAGAATGCAGATGGACTGGGGTCTTGATTAGCAGGATCCCAGTCAGACTAATCAAAAACAAGCATAGCACCAGGCAAAAAGTGGGGGTACCCATGCAGAAAGATCCTACCTCCCTTCAGTACATGTATCCAGAGTCAGTAGCATTTATTTCCTGGTGGCATATACTTCCAGCCAGGCAACCAAAAACTCCAGGCCAGCCAGGGATATCCTTAAGTATTTGGAAATGGCCTGTATGTGTCCTCCACCCCCATCCTCCCTATCCCTAATGGATTCCCACATTGCAATGAAATCTCTGGTGACTAATGTCTCCAGAAGCCAAACCCGACAACTTCTCTAGAAACTGAGGGAGATTAAGTGTCCAGGGCTGAATAAGGTATGTAAACAGTAGCTAGGCTGATGGGTTGTCCCTCCAAAGACCCTACCAAAATCAATTTCCTGCTGTCTTTGTCCATCTTAGAATGGTGTAACAGGAAGGAAAGATTGTTTGGGGGAAAAACAATCCCCCCACACTGTTAATTGGGGTAGGACGCCTTACAAACCATTGAGGACACACTGTGTTTTAGTTTCACCCGAAGATATGTCATATTATATCCGGGTGCGTATCCCTGATGATCTTTAATAGAGCCACCATTTTGTTATGCAAAGTTAGGCACTTCGTGTTGAGGGTGACTATATAGACCTTTTGCAGTCAAGCGATTGAGGCCTAAAGTAAGTGTGTAGTCAATTGAGTGGTGTGTATAGTGTGGTGGAAACCCTACCTGGAACCTATGAACTAAACAATAATGAACCATGAAAAAAAATGAACACTCAAAACCATGGTTAAACAAGCAGTAACCCGGAATGTCGAGAGGACATTAGACTCCCAAAAAAGTTGGCGTATGAAGCCGGTAACCCTCCCATCATTGTCACAGCTTCCAGCAGCCAGGCTGTCTCACACAAGTCAGTTGCAGGTGTGTCTAAAATCAACTGCGCTTCCGCGCCTTCGCCCCCTTTTCAATCGGGCTACTGTCCAATTTCGGCAGACTAGACGTCTCCCCAACCAAGATGGCGGAGGAGCACGGCACACCGGAAGCGAGCGTCTGCCACTCGCAACTACCTCCACGCAGACAGCCCACTAATGGCTGCGGTGGACTGGGGAGGGACTGGCGGATTCTGCCACCGAGTTTGAGTACCGGTGAGTGCAAAATAGGTAATAGTGCAAATACGCAGTAATGTTTTTAAAAAGGCAATAATTTAAAAGAGGGAAGTGCTTAGGACTATTGATGAGTATACCTTGGAAGTGAACTGTGGGTATTTACCTGCAACTAGCACCTCTTGTGGGTGCCCTCAGCAATGTTCCCTCTAATTTTTTTCTTCTCTGTGCGGCAGTGTAAAGTCTATGTGCGCTGCAACCTAAGCTATGTGCGCCAGTAACCAGGCACACGTGTGGGTGCACTGCCAAATATCACTCCAAACTTTTGCATAAAAAAGTGAAAAGATGGTGGATTTCCTCACATGCAGATCCACGTGAACAGTGTTAAAGGCAGGTTTGAAACCATCCCACATAGCAATCGAAACCTTAGCAGCTATGTTGCTACATATCTATTCTTAATAGAGCTGGGCTGCGGGGTGATTGTGTGCATTTGTTCAAGTTTTCAGGTTAATTTCAGCTCATGATGGGCGCTGCGATTAACATGAAAACTTTAACAAATGCGCTCTTTGAACAGGAAAAATAAAATTATAATAACGTTATTAAAATTGTACTTTTCGCAGTTTCAGGGCTGGGTTAGGGTAGGGCAGCATCAGGCTTTGGACTAACACATTTTAATGCTAGTGTCTGCATCACCGCATTAAAATGCATTAGTCCCGTATTCTAGCGCCCCTCTGACAATACTGCAATTGAGGCACGCTGCCAATGAGGCAGCACCAGCATGCTAAAATTGTCTAACATATGAGAGCATGCAACTGTGCCTTCAAATTTAAAATGCTATGCGTCAGAGATATAATATTCATGAACAGCGCTGAGCAGGCATGCCAGAAATTAACAGATCAATTAGCTGTGCCCCAACCAGCCTTCCTGTGAGTCTACTCTGGGGGTAACAGCCATCACGAGGGCGATCCATGAAGCGGGTCTTGCCTGCTGTTTTCCCACAATCACACCATCCTTTTGGTGACCAGAAGCACACACATGCTTTGAACATTGGACACACCAGCGGGTGGTAGCTTTGTTTTTCCTTTTCGCACCGCCCAGCTGAGAAGTCACATTACCTGAGCCTCTTGCGCAGGATGTTATAGTTTTACAGCCTGCTGGGCCCACTCCTTCCTAAGCCCCCGCATCAGCCTGGACAGAGATTGTTGACAAAACAGTCAACTTCTCAACCCCTGCCGTGCCCTCTGAACATGTGTACTTACCTGAACCGGAGGCACAGTTTGGTCTGATCACTTGATCCCTGGACTTGATTGTCGACAGAGCGGCACACAAGTATTTAAGTGTGACCGGCAGAGGTAGGAGGCGTTTTTAAAAACAAGCTTATAATCCATATTTTCAGACATTCTGTTTGTATGACCTGGGTTTAAAGCAATAATCGTTTATATACTTCAAAACACTTTGTTTTAGAAATAATCTGCTTTGCCACACTTTTCGAATCATCGTTGTTTAACCAGTCTCCCCATCAATTAACCTTGCTTTACCTCTCAAAAAGAAAAAAAAAATTCTTGGAAAATGGATTTTGGGAGATTCAGGTCATTACCCAACCCTTACCTCAGCTACCACCTTCTCCACAAGGATGGGGAGCCGCAGTCTTACTGCTTTGTCACACGGTAACTGCTGCTGAGGGTACATCATTTCAGGGGTCAAAAATTAAGTTTTCAGGGAAAGGGAATGGTATTGGTAATTCCAAGTGCATGTGATTCAGGACCCCAAGAGATAAAAGTAGAGCTTTCATTAGAATACTTTGCATGCTGCATGGAGAAGGGAATTAAAAATCTTTCAGCAATAGAATGAAAATGCACCTCTGCCGGTGTTTTTCCTCTCACTGCCAAACAAATTATGTCCAACAGATTCCCTTTCTTTTCGGACTCCAAGCTCAAACATTTTTTTGTAGTGACTCTGTCTAATCATGTTGATTCACCTCATGAACTCTAGCTCAGCCATTCTAGTAGCAAGACAATGATTAACCCTCGAAGTTGTCTGCTTTCTTCCTAAAAGCACCACAAATGCAGTGGTCGAAGTGGGCAGGATCGGCAAGGCATGGCGTGCCCCTGCTTCTTTAATTTGATAGAATCCGTACCCATGCTTTTTTATTTAGAACATGCGTCCCAGGATGGCAGAAATAGCCAAGGACCACAGATAAGGCTCGGCGTTCGTGGCAGGGCGGGTAGAGAAGGAAAAGGACTGTCTCTTCCTTCTTGCCCAGAGAAGACGGACAGTGTCCACTTCTGCTCTGCCGCTGGCAAAAGCTCTCACTGATATCTGAATAATTAATGTAAAAGCGTCAAGGTAACCATGTTGTTCCTGCTTACATTTCACATGCTTTACTTAAACTTTCATTTCCTACGAGTGTTTGCTTTTTCCATGATTTGGTAACTTTTTTTTTTTAGGCAGCATATTACTCGTGTTTAATGCGTAATTTGAATTGTGTCGCATCCAGGAGTTTATAGCGGGCCACAATTGGGTTGTAGCTGAAGGCAGTGCAAGTTTCTATCAATGGGGCTGTATGGTGCTCAGTGGAGGAGAGGATGTGGCACTATGGTCAGAGTTGCCGAATTTGGAACTGGGGAACCAGGTTCAGCCTTCAAGACCGGTCCACCAGACCACTCTCCTGAGGGGGCACATTCCCTTGCTAGACCTTAGGAGCCCTTATTGCTTTTTCAAATTTGTTGGAAAATGCACCATTTTTCATCTCTTTTTCAAAATTGTCTTTGGAGGGCAACCCCACCAAACTCTCCATATAACGGTCAGGCTCGCTCGTCATCGTGCACTCATCAGGAAATGTTACGCCTCACCACTTTCAAATGTCACCAGCCACCACTGACCTGCACTGCTTAACACATTGTGTGGGAGAGTACTGTCACTTTTCAGGAGCAATGCGGTATTCTGGAAAGCGAGTGCCAGCACTTCTATACTGCTATTTTAAGGACTGATTGCACAAGAGGGTACCGTAAAGACACCTGGTTGCAATAGGATGGTGTCCTTTTTATTTGCATTAACCTAAAAGTATGAAAACGGCAATTAGATGCACACAGAATGCAACTGGTTAATACGCTTTATTTTTTGCGTCATATCACATTTGTCTCACGTCAACATCCACTCAATCATATTTAAGGAACTATCATCCACGTACATGCTTCCGTAACGTTTTATATTCATCCTAATGTAAAACTTTTCTTGGCAAGGATACAACAAATAAAAATGTTAATAAAAATCAACAAAGTAAAATATTACATTTTCTAATAAAACTGTGAAATCGCCGCACAGACGTTGCCTACACAACAGTCCTGTGGTATAACGCCCACTAGAGACACAAAGATCTGAAGCCGAAATTTTGGCCTCAGCCTTTCCTGCAGTGGTAGATGAAAATGACGGCCACTGACTACCGTCACCATATATTCATGCTCCTGGAGATAGTTAATCTTCTAAGTGTAGCTTATAACGACGTATTACCATTTAAGTTACTTTGCAATTTGGTAAACCAAATCGGAATTGTAAAATCCTTAACTGAGGGGACGGACAAACCCTGCCATGTACTTTGAAATTAATGCATAGTTCATGTGACTTTAAATTGTTCCCATCCCCTTGGAATAGACTCGAGGGTGCTCTATCAGCTGTGTTAGGATCAGGCAGCATAAAATATAAAAGTTCAGCTATTGTGGGTTTAATGCGAGCCTGTGCTGGTAACCATCACACAAAGCAGGATAAAAACCTACGAAGGGGGATTGGTAAACAATTAATAGTTTAATCAAGACCCGCACAAGCTCATCTGATGATCAGAAACGTGTCAAACTTAAAATTTGCCAGCAACTGACAATGTCATATTTGAAAACTGTAACGTTGGTTACATTGTAGGTGGGTTTAGTGATGGAGTAAGAAAAGGGTTAGAAACCAATAATTAACTTTGGGCAGAGGCATGGTTATCGAAACGGACGGTATTTTTGATTAAAGGTTGCAAAAAGAAATAGGGCAATCCGATATAGCCAGTGTTGCTCGGTTGTAATAACTGCCCCAGAAAAGCCAACAGAAAGGAAAAAATCACATAAAGGGCGATTAGAATAATCCAAACTACTGCTGTATTTTTATTAAGGCAGCAGCATAACTCCTAAATTAAAAAAATAATACAAAGGACATTTTTCTAAGTCACATTTACTTGGTACAGGCCCCTGATTCTACAAAACAGTAGCACACGTGCGGTATTTCTCTCCGAGGAAGACGGCATCCGCTAGTGAAGGAGAGGAATACACTTCCACCTACAGCCATCTCCACGGCTAGGAGCACCAGCCCGCTTTGAGCTCCTTCTTGGGGACAAGTTTGTGTGCACTACCTAACCGCTCTCTATGCATGCCCTGACTATTGTGGTGAAAGCTTACAAACACAGCGTGTGCTTTTAAGTGATTCTAAAAGCACACGCTGTGTTTGGTGCTGCATTTCTTTTGTTTTCTAAAGTGTGGCTGCGGGCAGATTTGGGCTTCCCACAGCCGCACTCTAGAAAACAAAAGTCATTTAGCAAGAGGGAGTACTTGCTAAATACAGCGGCGGCGCGAATACTCTTGGTGATGTGTGCGCGCCACAGACACAGCACTGCGCGCTCCAGGGCACGGAGGTGCGTGGGCGCGCAGGCGCGCGGCTTCGTGGGAACACAGGCCCTCAGTTTCCACTAACTACCATTTGGCCAACTGAGCTCTGCACCCAGCAGCCCCAATGCCGCTGGTGGTGCAGTACTTGCCTTAAACTTAACCCTGCCCAGTGTTGGTCTATATTCCCAAAGATTGGAAGAGTAAGTCATGTACTTACCTGTTAATGCATAGAACCGTTTTCCTTCCATAGTATTGCATTTCTCCTATTGCATTTAAAACTATCTTTCACAACTGCTAAGTTCTACTGTTTCTGATTGACAATACAACAGGATTTCTATTACTGTAAAGCATTTTAGTGCCTTGCAAGACAATACCTAGAGCATTCTGAATAGTATTACTACTCTTAAAACAGTTTAACTGCAACGGAGTTCTTCTTGGTTACCAAATAAAATACAGTAACAACTTTTTATGTAAAAACAATTGATCTTGGATTCAGTCTTTGAGTGTGTGTAATCATTTCTTGCCTGAGTATGTACAACAAAAGCTTAACACAGACCTCTGATGAGCCTAACTGATTTGGCCACACTACCACAAATAGAGCTTTTAGTATTATCTACTTAAACCTCTAAAAGGCTCTTGGGATCCACTGCACTCTGTGCACGCCATACCTTAATTTGGTATAGTATATACAGAGTCAGATTCCTACAGTCAAGTTGTAATTGTTTTTTGGTGAACCTCAAAGACCAGAAAATGTTACACACCCATGTATAAATTTTGTCTGACCAAATTACATTAGACATGTCCGTGAGCGTGGAACACATTTGCTGCAAGCTAGCACAGAAAAGAAGAGAAAAACAAGTAGTGGCAAAGCTAATAGGTCTTGTCTTTGGGACCCATTGTATTTGTCTATGATTTAGTCATGATGCACAACATCTGTGATGCTATGCAGCATGGCTAAAAACATAAAACAAAAAGTCCTACAGGACTGGCTGCATCATTTTGTAGGCATGCACACCAAGCATATGCATGGCTGCAACATGAAGACCCTTATTGTATTTTTGTTTACCGATGCGAGTTGGATCGGTAAACAAAAAAAATATAAAAAGAGTAGCAGTTGGAGAAGCAACTTGAATTGAGGAATCAACTTGGGTGGGGTAAACAACACAGGTGGGGAAGCAACAGGGACAGAATTATAGAAGAATGCAATACGGGCATGCACATCATGGAAGGGGAGGACAGGGCAAAATGAGGACATAAGAGATGCAAAAGTGCTTGAGTGAGCAGTAAAACACATCCACTCTTTTTGAGTGCCTAAATATAACAAGCATTTGCAATGCAATAGGTCTCGCATTTGCGAGAGTTTAAGATATTGGCATTGTAAATGACAATGGCTTTCATTTATGTTTTAAAAACAAACACGTAAATAAATGGCATTGCCATTTACAATGCCAATAGCTCAAACTCTCACAACTGCGAGACCTATTGTTTTGCAAATGCTTGTTATAGTTTTAGCTATTGTACTGAGCTTCATTTCCATGTCTCTGACATTTCTTTTAAGTAGTCTTCTAGTCTGGTTTCAGATTTGGATCACTTTGCCTGTTGTCTTTTTCCTTTCTTCATTTCCTCTAGTTTTGACTATTTTCCTGAACTTCGTTTCCCCGTCTCTGAGATTTCTTTTAAGTATGCCTCGGCCTGGATTTCGCTTGTGAAGCTTCTCGCTGTGCCCTTAAAGACTATTTTCAGTCGAGCCGGATTTTGCAAGAAAACGGTCGCTCCAATTTTTTCGAAGGGTGTAAATTATTGTCTCATTCTATATCGGAGTCTGATTCCTTGGAAAATGCCTCGTTTTCTGAATGTAGCATTTTCCCCGGGCAAGATGTTTACGTAATGGGAGAGGGAGAGGGGTGATCGTGGCTCGCAACTCCCTTTGGGTGGTTAGGGTGATTCTCTCTTTGCTCGGCCATAGACGCGCCAGATTCATCACCGCAGGATCCGCTCACTTCACCAGCTTGCTTTCTCTGTGGTTTTTCATTTTTTGAGGAGTTGCTCAACCCTTCCTTGGGCAATGGACTAAATATATTGGAGATCCTAGGCTGAGAAGCTACCGGCTGTCCTGTATTTTTTGCAGCTGCTTTCTAGCTTTTGATTGTTTCTAATCTCTTTGCTTTCTTAGCCATTAGTTCCAGATTGCCATTGTCTTCTGTATCCCTCTCTTTCTCCCTCTCCTTCCCTTTCTCCTTCTCATTTTCTTGGTTCTTTTCTGCATTTTTATTTTTATCTTCATTATTTGCTTTAGCTTTAGACCCTCTAGTTTCAGGTAGTCTTTGCGTGCTCTAGATTCTCTGTGAGCTATGTGCATGTGCATTTTGTGTACTTTCCCAGTTCTCCAGACTCTCTAGGCTTTCAAGGGTCTGTGTCTGTATCTGTGACTCTTCTGCGCCTTGTAAGTCTGATGCTTCAACTTCTTAGTCTTCTTCTCGGGTCGACAGTGATAGAATTGGGTCAGCTGCCTGCTCCCCTAATCCTGCATTTCCAGCCATACCCAATGTTTGAGCCAGTGCCTGTACTCGTAAGTGATTTTGTATCGGTCTTTGTCCCTTCATTTCTGTGGCTGGTTCTGTTGCCCTTGCTCTTGTGTGCAAGTTTATTAATGCTAGCCCTTTTGCCGCTTTAGAGACTATCTTGAGAGCAATCCGGGCTCCTCTTTTAATCTCACTGATTGTCTTTCTGCTGTTTCCAAAGAAGCCTATACCATGAGAGCATATAAAGTGGCAGTTTAAATTGGTTACATAAAGTTTGATCGAAAATTTGAGTGCAGCATCCTCCGTAGGTGGTTTTAATAATGATCCCAGCCTCACGCTGTTCCAACTCCGTCTCTGTCCCTTCCGCTTCCTCTGCCTCCTCCCTTGCTCCCATATACTGCTCTTGTTGTTTGCTCTGCTTCTCCTTGGCTTCTCATGCACTGCCTTTTCTGCCGACTACGCCTAATCTACTGGCTCTGCGCGCGCACGTCGTGTCTCCCTTACAACGAAGAAAGCCAGAAAGCATGGGCCTTAAAGCACGTATTCCCTGAGTTAGCAGATGACGACTGACTGGTGATGAGGCATGAGGCACCGCGCTGTGCCGTGCTGAGAGCAGAGTCGCAGATAGACGATGACGGGAGGTGGTAGGTGGTATATGGTGGTGATCCAAGACCAAGTATAGGCAGGGCAGGGCTGGGCTTGGTGCAGGGTGCAAGCAGGGTGCGAGACACGCCGATCCGTCCGAATGCCCGAATGCACGCTACAGATGCTGATACTGAAACTGACTAGTAGCGTGTAGCGATGGAAATGTCATCTGTCATGTGCCCGTGTTGAGCTGTTTTTGTTTTTTAAATGCTGCAGCCTTACAGGGTTACAGGGTTATCGAGGTGATCCGTCTGAGAGTCCGCAGCTCTGTGATGTTATTAAGCTGCTGTTCAATCTGCCGCTCAGATGAGCCTGCGACCGCCGCTGCAGCCGCCGCTTCTCGGTCGCCGCTATCCCTCAGTCCTCTGCAGCCCTCCGCTCTCAAGGCACTCAGGGTGAGGCCAGGCTCTTTCCAGTGACTCTCCCCAGTGTTTCCCCCCAGAGGTGTGAGCGGAAGGTGGCAGGAAAGAAAAAGTCTATCCCTGAGTAAGATACTGCTGAACGGTGTAGGCCATAATCAGAACTCGGAAATAGTACAGTACTTACAGTTTACAGGCTGAGGTTGTAGCTGTGGTTGTAACTGCGGATTTGTGTATAAGGAAACCCGTGCACTGCTGTTGATATGATTCTCCACACAAATTGTTTAAGGTAATAGGTGCTCTAAGGTGTCGCCCAACACCCAGGGCGATATTGTAACAATCTTGAGAAATGTGTAATCAAAGGAACTTTGATGACATCCCTTAGGCACTCAAGTAGGTGTAATCCTCCAAAAGATTTACTGGAAATTAGATATTTTTTCAACTGAGTTTATTTCTCATTTTTCAAGTTTTGTTAACTTTCAATTCAAAAGGTATATCCACTGCCATAATGCATATTAATATTCACATTCCATATTAATATTCCTGCTCCAATGCATTTCGGGCTACCAGCCCTTCATCGGGGAGCCTATACAAGAAAAGACGAACATAACTGTCACATGTTGGCGACTGTTTGTGTGATTAAAAGAGTTCAGAGGAAATAATGATGATAGACCCTTGGTTCAAAGTATTCACCAAGTGACGTGAAAGGAAACACGATTCCGTGTGAATTGTAGCAAAGTGCGCGATGCTCGACCTTAAAGTTACTCATGGATGGTAATGGTCAGTTAACCCGAAAGAGCTTGACAGAGCGTTAAAACAATGAGTTCACCGGTGTCTTAAAGTACTTGAAGGTGAAACCAGTTAACCAAGATAGAAAGCGTGCTGCGCCAGCAATGCGTGCAATTCTAAAGCGGCATGGAAACTTACTTATGGCGAAGGTTCACAGCGTTTCGGGAAAACGCCGACCGCAGACCGGCTTGGTAATCCGGAAATGCGGTGGTGATGTTAATAAGTGGTCATGAATGGTTAGTTCTGGGACACGTGATCGCGAGTAGTGGGAATGAAAAGAGGACTAAAAAGTAAACAAGTATCAATGTATGGAACAATAAAGTGCGTGATGAGGTAGACCTTAAGCAGAATATAACAAATGTTGTAGTAAAACAAATAAATAGACAAATTAATAGACAGCCGTCCATATTACAAAACCACACAGTGGAGAAAGGATCAGAACGGATGCACCCACGTGGTGCAGTTATACAGTTAATTGTGTCACAGATAACAAGAAAATTCGATTCGTTCATTTAAGCCAAAGGGCTTGATCGAATTTAGTTTGTAAATCCAGAAATTTTCTCTCTGTAGTAGTACCCTGTTATTGTCTCTTCCTTCCAATTTCTGGACAATTTCCAGTGCCATGAATTTTAGTTGGGCTATGGTATGGTTAGAATCCAAAAAATGTGACGCTATGGATGATTTAAGGTTTTTTGTTCGAATGTTCGATTTGTGTTCATTGACACGGGTTTTTAACTTGCGCTCCGTTTTGCCCACGTACACCTTCCCACATGGGCATTTGAGTAGGTAAATTAAGTTGGTGGAGTCACATGTAGCCGTGACTTTTAAGTTAATGTTGTAGCCTTTCATGGGGTGTGATAGTCTGTTCCCTGTGATTACGTTATTGCAATTGTTGCAGTTGTTGCATGGTCTGGTACCTTTATGGATCACAGGTTGTTCTGTGGGATGTTTGAGAATTTCACCCAGGTTTTTACCCCTTGTGTGTGCAAGTATAGGTTTGGCTTCAAACATGTTGTTAAAATCTGTCTCTAACTGTAACATTGGCCAATGTCTTAGGACAATCCTTTTGTACATTGAACTGGCATTGGAATATTTAGAAACAACGACCATCCGGTCATCTTCTTTTTTCTTGTTAGAGGCTAGTAGAAGTTCTTGTCTGGACAGATGTTTTACTTCATTTTTGGTTTTTTCTAGTAAATCATCTGGGTATTCTCTCGCTTTGAAGCGGTTGATCATTTCATCCATTCTGCTTTCCAAAACAGTAGGGTCCGAGATGATTCTTTTAACTCTCAACAGTTGAGATTTGGGTAGGTGATTTTTTAGAGATGGCTGATGGAAACTCGAATAATGCAACATGTTGTTACGGTCAGTTGATTTTCTGAAGATGTCTGTCATGATTTGATGGTCTTTTATAGTGATACGAACATCCAGAAAAGTTATTGTGTTTGAGTCGATGGTCCAGGTAAACTGAATGCGTTGATTGGCTACGTTTAAGTTAGTTAATGCAAGTTCCAAGTTAGCGCGTGAACCTTTCCACAAGATAAATAAATCATCTATGTAGCGTACATACATCTTTAAATGATTTTTCCACAACGGGTTCTGCCAGATATTGTTGTTCTCAAACTCTCCCATGAAGATATTCGCGTATACTGGGGCAGCCGAATTACCCATGCTGGTGCCCACTAGTTGCAAGAACCAATTGTCTTTGTAGGTGAAATAGCTGTGGTAAAGCGTGAATAGTGTTAATTCCATCAAGAATAGTTTCAACGATTCCTCTACGTCCAGTTTCATGATAGCTTGTTCCATGGCTTCTATGCCTTCCTGGTGTGGGATCGAAGTGTATAGTGAGCTGACATCTGCTGTGCACAGCCATAATTGCTCGTTGGGGTCTATTTGGATATCTTGTAGTCTTCTTAGAAAATCAGTAGTATCGCGGATATAGCTAGCCATTGATTGAACAACAGGTTGAAGATGTCGGTCTAGGTATTGACCTACTGGTTGGTGTATGCTACCGCATGTTGACACGATGGGTCTGATGGGAGGGTTCATCAAGTCTTTATGAATTTTTGGTACAGCGTATATTCGAGGACTCTTAGGGTACGATTTCAATAAAAAGTTCTTGGTTTTTTGTTTGATAACACCAGATGTTTGTGCTTTGTTGACAATTTCTTGTAGTATCCTCATGAATTGTGTGGTTGGATTTCCAGCCAGTTGTGAATATGTGGTCTCATCAGATAAATGATCACAAATTTTTTGATGGTACATTGTCGAATTCATAACGACTAGAGCGCCGCCCTTGTCTGCTTTGATACATGTTATGTCATCATTGTTTGCAATTTTTTTAAGCATATCACGGTCTTTTTGTGTGATGTTTTTGAAAAGATTTTTCTTGAAGTTGATGGTTTGTAGGTCTTTTTTGACCATTTGTTCGAATAGGTCAATGGTTTTGTGACTTTGTGGAGCTTGGAACGAGCTGGTAGTTCTTAAGCCCATGAGTGGGTCCGGTTCATTTTCTCCCATTGATGGTACTATATTGGTAAAGAAATGACGTCGTTTTAACTTTCTGATCAATTTAAATGTACTGATTTCCAGTTCTAAAAGGTCAGTTCTGGTCGTTGGTACAAAGGAAGTTCCCTTCTGGAGTAGTTTGATCTCTCGTGAAGAAAAGGTATAGTCTGATATATTAATCACTAATTGAGGTTCATTCTCTTTTTGAGATCCTTCTTTGGTTGAGTTGTACTTCTTGTTTGAGGTGGTCCTGTTTTTTGTTTTGCTCCTCCTGGATCGTCTGTTTCTACGACCTGTTCTAAAAAATCGGTGGTAAGAGAGGAGTTTGATGTGCTTGGTGTCTGTTCACTTGTGGTTGTTTGTTTGGGTGGTGCTCCTGGTCTTTTATAACGATTGGATGTATCGCTATCCGATGATGATGTTTCGGTGTTTTGGGTATAAGGGCGGTTCCTTCTTTTTTGGGCATACACCTCTGCCCAGGTGTATACCTCCCCTAGTTTGTAGTCCGTGGTATCACGGCGAAATTTCCTCAGTTTGCGTTCATTAATCTCATTAGTGTGTTTTTCCAATTGTTGTTTGATATCGTTCAAGAAGGCATCTAGTTCTTCGGTTGTCATGGTTTTACTGAGTTCCTCTGTTGTCTCTGATATTTCCTTTTCTAGATCGAGTAATATTTGGGATAGTTCCTCAATGATTAGAAGTATCAAGTCAAGGCTACACTTGTTGAGTATAGCGTACCAACGATCTTGAAAAGATTTAGAATTTTTGCAAAGTGAAGGCTTCAAAGCAATTCGTAGGCCTCGGGGTATTCGCTGGTTTTTATGATATTTCACTAAGGTGTTTGCGTGTAATTTCTGGTTTATCCTGCGTTTCGATAAGTATAGAAGTTGTTTTATGTTCTGTTCCTTGCTCCTGGTGGTGGAAGCTTGTGTTAAGTCGTCTTGAATTAGGGCGTATATTCTTGTGGCTTCCTCATTGGCGAAGGCAAAGGTGTCTGCCCTGGCTTCCGTAGATCTTGCTATATCTTCATATTCCATGTTGGTGATTTTTTTGTATTGTTTGATTTGACGGAACTTTATTTTGCGTGCATACAGGTTTATCGGGTGAAATTGATGTAAATAGAATTGTGTATAAGGAAACCCGTGCACTGCTGTTGATATGATTCTCCACACAAATTGTTTAAGGTAATAGGTGCTCTAAGGTGTCGCCCAACACCCAGGGCGATATTGTAACAATCTTGAGAAATGTGTAATCAAAGGAACTTTGATGACATCCCTTAGGCACTCAAGTAGGTGTAATCCTCCAAAAGATTTACTGGAAATTAGATATTTTTTCAACTGAGTTTATTTCTCATTTTTCAAGTTTTGTTAACTTTCAATTCAAAAGGTATATCCACTGCCATAATGCATATTAATATTCACATTCCATATTAATATTCCTGCTCCAATGCATTTCGGGCTACCAGCCCTTCATCGGGGAGCCTATACAAGAAAAGACGGACATAACTGTCACATGTTGGCGACTGTTTGTGTGATTAAAAGAGTTCAGAGGAAATAATGATGATAGACCCTTGGTTCAAAGTATTCACCAAGTGACGTGAAAGGAAACACGATTCCGTGTGAATTGTAGCAAAGTGAGCGATGCTCGACCTTAAAGTTACTCATGGATGGTAATGGTCAGTTAACCCGAAAGAGCTTGACAGAGCGTTAAAACAATGAGTTCACCGGTGTCTTAAAGTACTTGAAGGTGAAACCAGTTAACCAAGATAGAAAGCGTGCTGCGCCAGCAATGCGTGCAATTCTAAAGCAGCATGGAAACTTACTTATGGCGAAGGTTCACAGCGTTTCGGGAAAACGCCGACCGCAGACCGGCTTGGTAATCCGGAAATGCGGTGGTGATGTTAATAAGTGGTCATGAATGGTTAGTTCTGGGACACGTGATCGCGAGTAGTGGGAATGAAAAGAGGACTAAAAAGTAAACAAGTATCAATGTATGGAACAATAAAGTGCGTGATGAGGTAGACCTTAAGCAGAATATAACAAATGTTGTAGTAAAACAAATAAATAGACAAATTAATAGACAGCCGTCCATATTACAAAACCACACAGTGGAGATAGGATCAGAACGGATGCACCCACGTGGTGCAGTTATACAGTTAATTGTGTCACAGATAACAAGAAAATTCGATTCGTTCATTTAAGCCAAAGGGCTTGATCGAATTTAGTTTGTAAATCCAGAAATTTTCTCTCTGTAGTAGTACCCTGTTATTGTCTCTTCCTTCCAATTTCTGGACAATTTCCAGTGCCATGAATTTTAGTTGGGCTATGGTATGGTTAGAATCCAAAAAATGTGACGCTATGGATGATTTAAGGTTTTTTGTTCGAATGTTCGATTTGTGTTCATTGACACGGGTTTTTAACTTGCGCTCCGTTTTGCCCACGTACACCTTCCCACATGGGCATTTGAGTAGGTAAATTAAGTTGGTGGAGTCACATGTAGCCGTGACTTTTAAGTTAATGTTGTAGCCTTTCATGGGGTGTGATAGTCTGTTCCCTGTGATTACGTTATTGCAATTGTTGCAGTTGTTGCATGGTCTGGTACCTTTATGGATCACAGGTTGTTCTGTGGGATGTTTGAGAATTTCACCCAGGTTTTTACCCCTTGTGTGTGCAAATATAGGTTTGGCTTCAAACATGTTGTTAAAATCTGTCTCTAACTGTAACATTGGCCAATGTCTTAGGACAATCCTTTTGTACATTGAACTGGCATTGGAATATTTAGAAACAACGACCATCCGGTCATCTTCTTTTTTCTTGTTAGAGGGTAGTAGAAGTTCTTGTCTGGACAGATGTTTTACTTCATTTTTGTTTTTTTCTAGTAAATCATCTGGGTATTCTCTCGCTTTGAAGCGGTTGATCATTTCATCCATTCTGCTTTCCAAAACAGTAGGGTCCGAGGATTACACCTACTTGAGTGCCTAAGGGATGTCATCAAAGTTCCTTTGATTACACATTTCTCAAGATTGTAACTGCGGATTTCTCATGCGGAACTCTAGTTCTTGTTGTGGCTGTTGCGGCTGCTACGAACTGTTACGAGCTGTTACGAGTTGAAGGGCTTGCTTGTATGATGCTTGTATGTCTCCGGAACACCGGAGCACCGGGACATTCACATCTAACACACTAGCACAAGCACAAGCGCTAGCACACGCACCCCTGTAAACATATCCGCTCGAAGTTTTCAGGACCTTAGACACCACCTCCAATCTTGAGGTTTTTTCAGAGCCTTATCTCCACGATCTCACGGCTCTCACATTCCTTTCTGCATTTCAGTCTGATAAAGAATCACCCTTAACTTTAGCGATTAGCGGTTACCCATTCCTCTGCATTTTACATCGGTTGTCCGTTCTCTCCAGATTTCCCGCATGGGCTTAGCTGATATTCAGGCGAGGACTCACAGAGCAACGCTGCTGCGACTGCTCACACCGACGCCATCTTGCCTCCCCCATTATGCTTCCATTGGATAACAGAGATGGAGCTTCTGGGGTTCTTTTAGAGTGGATAGATGAAGGTTGGAACCACGTCCCTTGCAAGACATTGTCAACCTAGAAGCAATCCATTCATGCCTTGGCCCTCTATACCCAGAGAATCCATCTACTTACCCTGTCTCTGTATGTCTAAACTATTTTGAGTCAGGCTGGTAGGCTATGCTATGCTATGCTATGTAGTGTTCATGGAGTATAGTACTTACCTGTAGGCACTTATGTACCTGCACTTAAATATTATTATAATTTTTTTAAAAGCCATTTAACAAATACTAGAGAACTAAAATATTGTCGAGCAGAATAAAGCCATCACTGAAGTGTCAGAACGATGGTTGATGATTAAGTAACCAATTCTGAAAGAGTTGTTTATTCAAGGCAGACTATACTATGAATTTAGCAAAAGCGCCTTTCACCGTAGGTAACAGAGTTAGATTTGGGTAATTGAAGAAATCGATGGATAGAGTACAGGGCTCATTCTGGGATATTCCATTTGAATATCATCACAGGAGGTCAAGGGATTCTGTGATAAAACTGTTTTGTGTGTGATGTTCGTACCCTAGATGCTGTTTCTCAGCATACCCTTCTCTGAAACTACAGTCTGTGTAGAGACTTGAGGAGAATAGTAATGTGCTCATGTCTGACCCATGTTGTGATCCACATAGCTGCTGTCTAAACGTTCTTGAATCAATTACAGCATTCATTGGCGATATGTGTGGTTAACCAAATCCACTGCTACCATTGTAAAGTATCTGCATTGCTACTGTTTTTTTCCATCAAACTATATAGAGAGGATGTGAAAGGCTGTGTGTCACACTTAAATGCCTATTTTAAGCTAGGTTGTCACAGATGTTTACTGGTGAATTAATGCATTGCTTTTCGATGGGTAGGGCCCACTATTCCACAGTAAATTGATCAATACTTTGGAATACATGTCATCGTAGTTTCAAAGGATACATGTTTAGTTCATGCACATAGTATGGGTCACAACAACATGGTTATTACGGCAAAATCACTCCATGCTGATATAGGATATTTAACATTTATTGTTAATGTTCGTTGTTCTCCAGTTTCTCGATCATGATAAATGCTTCTGGCAGACAGGAGTGGACAGCTGACAGGTGTTTCTCCCCTCACTGGCGCGCAAGCATGAGGCGTTTTCGAGGCTTATTCTGAAGGTATGTCAAGGTCATTCTACATATCTACTGGTCGGCAAAAGCAATCTGGTGCAGTACTGTGGAGTCACAAGAATCCATCAGTATCAGAAAGCTAATCATTAAACAAAAGCAAACATGAATGACTGGAAACAGGAAAAACCAAGGGTAGCAGTGATCCATAACTAGTCCTATCTGTGGTGATGAGCCTTTTGACAGGGAACAGAGAGGACTGCACATCTCTAGATAGGAAGCCAAGAAACTGGGAGGCATAGAACGAGGGGTTCCCTGAGGCAAACATTGTTTGAACAATACAACACTCTGTCATTCAGTCGATACCGCTTGATGCAAATTAAATATTTGCCTACATATCAAAATCCAAATTTGTTTTGTCTCAGGTGTACAACAGAAGAAGGGTGCTTCCGACATAATCATGTAGGGTATTCTGTCCTTTTGGGATACAGTCTCTAACAGTGCCCATGGTGCTGGAATGACCAATTGGCCTAACCCCCAATATGACACTATTAAACATAGTAAAAGATTGGGTTTCACACATGCAAAAAAGACCCTATTTAGACTGTCCCATCTCTTTTTCAAAAGAAAGATCGTCCAAAATTGGGAGAACCCTGAAGCCCCAGTATTTCAAAATGGAATACTAGCATGGATATATGCCAATTTATGTGGCTAAAGAATGCCTGCAGAAATATGGAAGCATTGGAAAAAAGTGGATAAATTATAGTGAAGAGAATGATTCACAAATGCAGGATGATTTGCTAGTTTGCCACATTTGGCTGGCAATAGTTGCTAAATGAGTACTTACTTACCCTTACATGTCTTTCAGTGACCACATGGAAATGCTGAACGTTTTTGGCATATTGTGACCTTGTTATCATTAAATTAAAAATGGCAATAAAATATGTAATGGAAAAATAAAGAAATTACTTGGACAGGAGCACATGGAGATGGGAAGATACGAAGACAGGGAGACGTTGACAAAGTGGTACTGAGTTGAGTAAATACTAGACTCAGACACTAGGACATGGTCCAGAGAATATGGAACTACTGGATAGATGGAACATGGGTACAAGGAGACAGTATACAAGAAGGAGAGGTGTTGTTTGCTTTAGTAGAATTCAGATCTGATAGAGACGTCAAACCTCAGACTACTTACCTTCGAATTATCCCCATGTGCCAGACTGGGTGTGGAAATGTTTCTACAACAGTACCCCTATAGGTCAGTAGAGGGCACGGGTGACTCTATTCGACGTTGTCCGGATCCATATAAGCCCTCCCTCCCCACCACGTGCTGATGTCAGTTTCTTCCTTAAAATATATATACTGTGTCCTTCTGTAATGCAACTTGTAATCATGCAAAGCACTCTTATACCTTGGAGTCGAGTTCGCGCAATACAAATTATGTTAAATTACAAGTCCCGGCACTTTCCAGTCACAAATTAAGCAGGGATAGCGCAAAGGGGAGCAAGGAAAGAATGAAAGAGGAAGACATTTGCGCAGAGGGGGCGGGGGAGAGGATGCATTCTGAATAAAACACACAGCTCACAGTTCGTTTTAACAAGTCCTGCAGTTCTGAAGTCGGCCGCTCCGCACCTTAGCCTATCTCTCTCTTTCACTATGCTGCATGTCCTGGTGCTGCCAGTCAGGGTGTAGTGAGCACTGGCTAAGCTTTGCATAGTATAGAAGACGCACAGATAATAGCTAAAAGTATTCAGTAAACTCAAAATCAAACTATGCGATGTGGGCAAGCAAAAGCAACAGTAAGTTTGGAAAAGGCACTCCTATAAAAAATTAACTTTGCAATGTGTTCAAAGAAGCCAAATAAATATAAAAGCAAGCAGATTGCAGACAAAGCTGTAACGGACAAAAACATGCTGCTTTTGTATCAAAGATTTAGAGATTACCTCACACGCAATAAACAAAGTAGTAAACAAAGCGCTGCATGGCATGTGTAACATATTTGAAAACAATGTCACTGGTGAGAGGAGAAATGCGCGACACGGCCTAGCGGCCGTGAAAGTGAAAACAGTAATGCAGAGCTAAGGAGTGGAAGGCGCCCTCAACAAGCACACGTCTAAACAAAAACATCGCCGTAAGAAAAAAAAGCGTCTGGGAAAGGATCCCTTTGAAGTGGCCGTGAAAGTGAAAGCAATTAGGAGGGAGGAGCATTGAGGCCAGCGCACACTGCGCCCGCTGGGGAAGCTTGTGGGAGGGAGGCTGATGGCTTTGATGTGGGGAAATGCGCGTGCTTGTGTTCACGTGAACTGTTTAAAATCCGCCCGATGGTTTTTTGCCTCCTATAATTCTCGACTTTTCATTGCAAGCTAGTGACCAAGAGCGACGGCTCGAAACGCGTTTAGCGATTTGCATAAGGGAAGAGCAAAGTTACTCTGTGGCTGCCACTGCCGGAGGTGTTTGAGCGGTAACTCCCCCATGTGTGATATCTTATTGGGGACACCCTTGGTTTTGAGATATATATATATATATATATATATATATATATATATATATATATAACACTTTTGGGTTTTCAACCGACCCATGTAAAATTGGAAGAGAAACCTAAAAATAAAAAGTAACAATGCAATAAAGATAGTTAAAAAAAATATACATACGCGGATGCATTGTTTTATTTTAACACAAATGTTAATTTAATGAATTCACATCACGATTAGAACAGTTGCATCAGTTCAATAGGCAATGCATAATATAAAAGTCATTATACATAAAGGACATAATATAAGTATATAGCAGGCCACTCAGTGTTATGGAAAACCATTGCCATAGAATAATGCATTACAAACTGTACCCTACCTCCCCCGCAGTAATTAGACAATATAACCCATCTAACAGTTCTGGTGTATTAAGAAGCATATGTGGGGGAGCAGATGTGTGGCCGTAATCTCTGCAGAGTAATGGATCTCAGGGGAGGTGGGCCGTTATTTTATCAGGCAATGATGCACAAAAGGGGTACCATGCCCACTTAGACCAATAGTGAGAGTGGATGGAAGAAGAGCCTTACTGTGGGCAAGATATCTATTGTATGTATAACTAGAAAAAAATTGCCCATTACTCCTCCTCAGAGACCTCGTCTTGTAGCTTGGACCTTTCTAAAACGGTGTCCCATTCGAGTGAGATGAGTCTCCTCTGCAACCCCGCTCAACTTTCTGCCTGTCCCCAGTATATGACCTCCTCCCACCATAGAATCCGCTGTGAAGCTCTTGAAGATTTCACATATCTGGTTGTTAGGAGCTTTGCCAGTAAAAGGGCCAAACAATAACCCGTAATGCCACTTTGGAACTCTTCGGTCTAGGATATAGTCCAGTAGACAGCGTGCTGAGGTGTCCCAGGGTGTGAAGCCAGTCAGATCTGTTAATGTTCTTGAAACCTTTGCCCAATAAGCAGAAAATGATGGGCAGGGCCATAGCATGTGCATGAGGTTGGCATCTGGTGTAAGACAGAAAAGACATGTTGAAGAGGGCGACGGAAACATACAGCTGATTCTATGTGGAGTTAGGTGCGCTCTATGTAGAATGGTGAATTTAATTAATTTAAATCTTGAGTTATGAGAGACTTTGTTGGGATACACTAATAGAGTGGCCCAATTCTTGTCCGAAAGCTCATAGGATTGATCTTCTTCCCATTTAGCTTTTAAAGAAGATAGTGAAACAATGAGATGGGTTTGGAACCCATGGTGGAGCCAACATACTAGGTGTCTGCCATGCCCCATAGAATATAATGCTTAAAGAAAATTGGTTCAAAAGTCTGTTTCTCTCCCTTTGGGTGCCTAGTATCATCATACATACTGAAGAATGCTGGCGTAAGAAAGATATGCATTCATGTATGTGTACAGATTAGTGAAGGGGCTCAAAACCATATGGGACAAGCAACCCAAAGGCCAGTGATTCAGTACCTCAATGCTTGCATATAGTAAAGCATACCGTATCCTGTTGTGATGAAGTTGAATGCTGGTAGGCATGGCTGTAATGGTAGTCCTGATCACTGTGTCACATATAGTTGACACTGTCGACTGTTGAGGGTCCTCGTATATCCAAGGGACACTTTTCTAAGTATCTGTGTGAGTGTGGGGGCTCCTTACCCTACGTATGTATGCGTAAGGATCAATAAATGGGTATCAGACTTTTAGGAAGATTTCCGTCTTTTCTTGTAATTTGTATATAAGCTGTCCATAAGAGGCTGTTTTCTAAACTTCAATCGGCCATTCATCATGAATAGACCGGTGAGGTGATGACCAATGTTGTAATACACATATTTTTGTGGTTGTAATAGCTGTTGCGAGATTCTTTTCATATGGATGGTAAGTCGTCCACGCTGTGTAGCAATACTAGCTTTCTGGATAAGAGCATGAACAGGTCTAGGCATCTACTTCAGAGGTTCTCAACTCTAAACCAGACCATGGACCCATCTGGACAGTTGTGTAGAATATGAAGTGTCACAGCCTGGCTGACCACACCTCTGACAATATTGTGATACAGATTGCCTGCCACCATCAGTTTCCGGTGTGTAGTACCAACCATGGGTCTAGTTGAAGAGGGTAAACCTCTTCCTAGATTCCCCCCCACCCTGTCTGAGTTCTCCGACACTGCCTCCAGTCAACTTCCATGTAGTCCACATAAGGGGTTTCAGCCATATAACTTTTAGGAGTAGCAATTGATGTTTAGAATGTAAGTGCTGTGCTAATAAGTTATAGATCCCGGACAATTCTTCTTTCTATTGCCCTCAATTTTTCTGATAATGCAGTATTTGGGAGTCCAGAATTTTCCACAGTGGGTTCCCTAACCTACTTTAGAGGGGGTGTGTCAATTGTATTTACTTCCATTTTGCCACTGTGGCAAGTGAAACTCCTCTTATAACAAATCACATAATTCAAGTTCTCCTTGACCCAATATCTTGTCTGGTGTAAGGATGAGTGCCCTTCGCCAGGCTTCCCAACAGATTGGCCGTCCCCCCATTTGGATGCTATCCTTGTTAAATATGGGTGCTCACAAGTGCAGTCTAGCATCGCTCCATAGGATTTAATGCTAATGTAGCCAGTAATTTTCCATTGTTTGGACCATATGGTTCTGGGATAATAATGTTCTGCTGTGTTTATTTAATATATAGAGACACGCTCCAGTTTGAGTTCCCTTTTGGGTGAAGGCCCATAAAAGGTGTCTCCCGTCTTTGGCCAAATATTTACCAACTCGGAAAGGTGGAGTGCTGTATGGTAGTCCTCAACGCATGGTGAGCTCTTGACATCCCATTTGCTAGGGGCTCAGTTTAGAAATTCAGTCATGGTTTCATGTTGCCCCATACAAAGTTCTTCACAGCCTTTGTCAATAGCTCACAGAATTGCAGTCTTAACTGAGAATGGGAGCATGACAAGCGTGTACATAAAATGAGGGACCACAACTATTTTTGCTGCTTGCATTCTGCCTCATAGTTACACGTTCATCTGCGACCATTTTGCATACTCTGTGTTGGTTCAGGCTATAAGTTGGTTTAAATTATCCGGGACCGTTTATTTCCAGACCCCTATTGACGTATACCCCAACACTGATATTTAAGTTTCTCCAGTTTCCATTTAAAGTTAGTCTGCTATGTCCGCCTTTGTCATGACACAAGTCATAGATAGTGTCCCACGCTTGTCCCAATTGACTCCGTAGCCTGAAATTGCTGAAAAATCTGTACTGATTAACATAAGGGCAAGGAGAAAGTGTTGTGGATCAGGGAGTGTAAGTAGGATGCCGTCTGCATATAATTAGATTTTTAAGGGGACCTATGATGTGGCTAGCCCGGTTATTTCAGCTGACTGTTGGATAGCTGCTTTTAGAGGTTCCAAAGCCAGTAGGTACAATAAGGGTGACAAGTGGCATCCCTGCTGAGTTCCTTTGCCACCAGTGAAGAAAACTACCACAGTTGACCTGGTTAGTGGGAGCTTCATAAAGCCATTTAACTTTAGTAATAAATTCATCTCCTAAACCCAGTCTCTGGATGGTGCGGAGCACGGATTTCCAGTTGGTTCTGTTAGAACTACTTTTTGGCATCTTCGAATTGGGCTAAAGTATCTTCTATGGGGTCTTTGGAAAGTCATATGAAGTGGGCTAAGTGTACATATGATTGCAGGTGATGGATGAGAGCATGTGATGGATGAGAGCAGGGATTGCTTTCTTAAGTTTGGTTGCAAGGATATTAACGTCCGCAGTGAAATTGGATGATGGCTGCTACAATGCAGCTAGTGCTTTGCAATTGATGCTCTGTTGGAGAGGGACAATGGGCTTTTGGGCTCCTCCTCCTCCTCCTTATAGGCTTCATATAATGACTCGACAGCTTGGTCTTCAGCCCATTTTTAAAATTCCCCTGGGAAGCCATCCTCACCTGGGGCTATTTTGAAGGGAAGAGCCGAGATAGCCTGTGCAATTTCGTCTTTCGTGATTTCTCCTCCCAATTGTGCTCTATCTTCCTCAGTAAGGTGTGGGAATTCCAGATCTTCCATAAATGTGTCCTTGCAGTATCTGTAGTTCACTAATTCAGAGCTGTAATACCCTCTGCAATAGTTTGCAATCCCTGTAGTTATCTCCTACGGTTCCCTTTTTAGTCAGCCCTTACGGTTTTGTATCGCAGGGATGGTTATCATTGCCTCTCTCTGTCGACGCTGTACAGCCAATAGCTGCTTTTTCCCCTGTTCATAATGTTATTCTTTCATTCTGTATAGTGTATACTCTACTTTGGTGGTGAACATGTTGTTCAGTTCCATTTTGCCCACTAAAGACTCCACCTGGTCATTTCTGTTGCGTTCTCAGTGTATACCTGGGTTAGGGATTTGATATCTAGTTCAAGGGCTCTCTGCTGTTCTGCTCTACATTTGTTGACTAGTGCAGAGTCTCTCATATTCTGCTCTCTAACAGTGACACTATCTAGCCAAAGGCAATGCCCCATGAATTAACTCGTCAGGGATATTTGCTTATGCTTTTCTGCCTCGCCCTCTACTTCTTTTGCATGGTTCGAAAACTCAGAGACATCACTCACACTAATTCTAGTGGCTCCCACATAGGCTCGTCAACCATGGTTCACCACACTACTTGAACGGGCAGTAGTGCCACACCAAAAACTGCACCTCACTTCCAACCTTCTCACACAGAGTCGTGGAGAAATCTGGCATCTAAACCCCAAGGAGCTCAACCTAGCGATCTGGCTCCTGAAGTCATAGTTAGGATATTTAAACCTACCATCAGATTGTATGACAATCCTTAAAGAAGCAAGAAAACCTACCACTAGAGCAGAATATGCAGCAAAAGGGACAAGGTTTGTCATCTATTGTAAAAATATTATTAGTTATCTTTTACATCTACAGCTAAATGGCTTAGCATACACATCTATTCGATTATATCTTACAGTGATAGCTGTATATCTACAAAACAGACAAAATGTTTTCCTATTCAAAGTTCCAGTAATTAAAGCTTTTATGGAAGACCTTAAAAGAATAATACCACCCAGGGTACCACCTCTACCTATCTGGAACCTTAACATTGTTCTCACAAGGCTTATGGGTCCACCTTTTGAACCATTACACAATTGTCCATTACAATTTCCATTGTGTAAGGTTACCTTTCTAAGTGCTATCACTTCACTGAGACGTGTTTTTGTGTTACAGGCATTACCCTTAGAAGGACCCTTCTTTCAACATCATAAAAAATATAGTGGTTCTTCGTACAAACCCCAAAAGTAGTTTCTGTTTTTCATATTAACCAATCAGTTGAGTTACCTGTGTTCTTCCCTCAACCTGATTCAGTAGCAGAAAGGGCTTTACATACCCTTGAGGTAAAAAGAGCATTGTTATACTATATTGATAGGACAAAAGGTTTTCGCAGAACAAAACAACTTTTTGTTGCATTCGCTCCAACTCATAAAGGAAAACCTATCTCTAAATCTGGTATTTCTAGGTGGATTGTTAAATTCATTCAAATTTGCTATGTTAAAGCTAAAAGAAGTTTAACTATACCTCCTAGAGCACACTCTACTCGCAAAATAGGAGCATCTGTGGCCTTTTTGGATAACAATCCCATAGCGGACATATGTAAGGCAGCTACATGGTCTACACCACACACATTTACCAAACATTATTGTGTGGATGTCTTAGAATGTCAACAAGCTAATATAGGACAAGCAGTGCTAAAAACACTTTTTCAAACAACTGCAACACCTACTGGTTAGCCACTGGTTTAGGAGAATACTGCTTTACAACCTATGCAAAGCATGTGTACCTACAGCACACATGCCTCAACCAGATTGTTACTTACCCTGGAAGCATCTGTTCTTGGCATGTAGAGCTGTAGATTCACATACAACCTCACTCCTCCCCGGACACCGGTGGTTGTTGCAGTTCTTATAATTTACAATAGACACGCATGGACATCTATGTACTACACTCACTTACTCCATTCTCAACTTCTTGCGGGAAAACAATTTAACAATGGAGTTGGTGCTCATGCGCACTATCACCGAAAGTAGGAGTCACCTTACCTCATGACTGGAAAAGACTTCTTTGAAGAAAAACAACTTGCAAACATCTGGACCCAACACTAGATGGCAGGAGTATGCAAAGCATGTGAATCTATAGCTCTACATGGCAAGAACAGATGCTTACAGGTTAAGTAACATAATCCATATTGCAGTGCACTGGGCATATTGGACGCCGAAGAAACTATCAAAGCTAGGAGGTCGAGTAATGAAGGCCTGCCTCAGTGTGTTATGGACAGGGCAACAAATGTTCACATGTTCTTGCAGTGTCCTATGATCACAGTTTTCTGACACAAAGTTGGTAAGGTTTTATTGGACATAATTGGAAGGGAAATAGAGGCAACGTTTGTTTAGTTTTAATTTTAGTAAAGCTTAGTTTAAACTTAGGAGAGTATTACTTGTTCGCTGCAAAATCAAGCTTGCTCCTTTCCTGCTCTGTCCTGGTCCACCGCGCTGATAGTGCCGATTGAGCAGAGGACGGGCTTGTGGCAATAAGATGCACTTCCGCAGAATGTAGCGGTCTAGTGGTCTAGAGCATAAAAGGCAGATGACAGTAAGGACGCGCAGCGGATGTGCGCCCGGCGCGCCTAAGTCAAGCCAGTCTGCGCCTGTCCGCGACAGACCGGGGCTAGAGGCCGAAAATGCTGCCCAAATCTCTAGTGGCAGGCGAGTAAGTTATTCCAGTAACCAACTTAGGGAGCTAGACTCTAAGCTACCCACATGTTGCAATCTAAGGTTAGAGGTAGCTCTAGAAATGCTTACACTGCCCATTTATGTTTAACTCAATCATTTAACAGGACATTAAACAGCTAACAAAGGAATTGAAATGCCTTCTGATTAATTGTAGATCATTGAGTAAGCATAAAATAGAAATACATGTTTGTATCATGGAAGAAAGCCCAGTTGTCCGGTTTCTTACAGAAACATGGCTACAAGAATCCTCAGCGCCGGATATTTTACAGGCACTTCCATTAGACTATGGGATCCTCAGGGTGGACCGCACTAAGAAGGGTGGGGGGATAGCCATAATTCATAAGCTGACACTAGATTGCACAATGGTGGAGGTCAACATAGATGACTGTGAGGCGGCCTCTTTCTCACTGAAACCGAAAACAATTAATGGCTATTTAATCTATAGACCACCGGGAACAAGTACTGACTTTAGTTAGAGAGTCTTGGAACATCTGACTCAACCAGTACTCTACCACAAAAAATTGATAGTCTTAGGAGACCTAAATCTTTGACAATGTAATGTATAAAGATGCACAAACTTTGTCAGGAGCTGAAAGGACTACAACTTGAATTGAAGTCCACATGGGCAACTCACCAACGTGGGTATCTACTAGACCCCAATTTTTTCTAATTGCCAGGGTCTGTCTGTAAGACATCCAACAGCTGTCCCGTGGTCAGACACTTATCTTGTGACTTTTTATATCCTGATAATAAGGCCACCCTTAAAAACGGATCAATTCCCTACTGGTAGACGTAGGAAATGGCGCCATGGAACCCTAGCTCCCCAAAGAGGCAATCCAAGAGTGCGCCTTGATTTAATGAGGAACTAAGACAGGCCACAAAAATGTGTAAAAAGGAGGTGAGGATATGGAGAATGGAGTTTATTGAAGTCCAAAAAAATAGCATATAAAGTCAAGCTCAGAGAATACCATGCGCTTATAAAGAAAACCAGGGCTTCCTATTGCGCAAAGAGGATTATGTTAGCTGAGAACTCACCAAAGGAATTATTTGGTATTCCTAAAGAGATATCCTCAGTACCCTCCGGTTTGGAAGAGTCATGCAATAAGATTGCAGACTTCTCTGCGGAAAAGTTATCCAAAATGTATGATACATTTGATGAGAAGGCTCGAAATGGTCACATTCAAGACAATGAACAACTACAGGTATGGGTTGAAAACAATTTTCAAGAATTTTGCTCTCCCCCGACAGAAGATCTGGAAAATGTAGTAAAAAGTATAATGATCAGGATCCCCGAATGATCCAGCTAGGCCTAAAGTGATCAGGCCAGGGCTAGAGGCAATACTCCCCTATATTCAACAACTGCTGGACATTTCTTTCGAGGAGGGTCAGCAACCTGACCACTGGAAACAGGCTATGGTTCTCCCACTGAGGAAAAAACCCCACAGTGGATGGGAACATTTTAACAAACTTGCAGCCGGTGTCACTGCTACCATATTTCTCGAAAATTGCTGAAAAAGTGGTCAATACACAATTAAAGGGCCTCATAAAGGAAAAAAAAACTTTTACATCCCACCCAATCAGGTTTCAGGTCAACTTTTTCAACAGACAGCCCAGCTCTGTGCTACGGTAACGATACCGAAGAGATCAGATGAAGGACTAACGACTGCGCTGGTCCTATTAGACCATAGCGCAGCGTTTGATACGGTGTCACATAAGATGCTTATACACCGACTTAGCAGAGGAGGTGTGGGGGGAGCTGTGTTGGATTGGATGGTATCTTACCTTCACAGACGTAGCTTCCAACTGGTACAATCTGCATTCACCTCCAAAATCATCACTCTAGCACAGGGGGTGCCGCAAGGTTCAATTTTGAGCCCAACTCTTTTTAATTTGTACGTAGCCCACTTAGCTGATATTGTAGAAAAACATAGAGCATCAATTGTGTTGTATGCCGAAGATACCCAACTAGTGGTTACGCTGACACCCAACTCACTGCAAGCAGCTAACAGCTTTGTAGCCTGCCTGAAAGATCTGGCTGGGTGGTTGTCAGACAATTGCTTAAGTCTAAATGGTAATAAGACTGAGGTGATGATAGTAGAAAATGCTCCATCAATATGGTCGCCGGCATGGTGGCCAACTATGCTTGGCTCAGTCCCAACCTCAAAGTCGGAGGTAAGAAACCTGGGAATATGGATGGATTCAAAACTATCTTTTGATGCTCAGATCAATAGAACAAGAGGGAAGTGTTCCTAGACATTCTTCCTATCTCATCAGGAAAAACCCTGATCCATGCTCTGGTCACAGCAAGACTGGATTATGGGAATGTGCTGTTGCTGGGAGCAACAAAAAGAGGATGGCAGAAGTTGCAGTCCATCCAGAATGCAGCCGCACGTCTTACCCTGAACCTGCCAAGAAGGGACTACCGGAACACATCTGGTAAAAGTCCCTAGGATAAAAAGAGCTCATATGGGCTCAAGATCATATAGCTATCTGGCAGCTAAGAGCTGGAAGGAATTACCCATGTCCCTCCAGAAGGAACCTTTAGAGAAGATCTTCTGTAAGAAGCTGAAAACATGGCTGTTTTCACAATAGATACATAACTACCTACGAACTGAATAGCAATAGTTTTTCTGAGAATTATCAGTGGTAATCAACAGTGTGGGAACACACCGGCAGGTGTAACCAGGCGCTCTATAAATCTAAATAAACTAAACTAATAAACTAAAAGCCTTGCACTGGTGATTTTTGGGTTTCGTGTAAATGGAGATTCACTTTTAAAGCTAAGGAAAAAGCCAGCGGTCCCTATTACTTGTATTAATCCTGTTTGCACAAAGGGAGATATGCACGAGGTGGATGTCCCCTTCCCTCCCAATCTACCCTATGTACATAGACTGGATAATTTCGGCCCAGCGAGTAAATAAATTAGAGCGAAGCTGCCTTTCTAGCAAGAGAGTTGAGAAGAGGGAGTTGGGGGAGTTAGCAGGAGCACAGGTATAACAAGGCGCAAAATCGTATGTGAGAATAAAATGATGGTATTTAAATAAAATTCCAATGATTACAAAAACAAAACAACCAATGTAAAGAGAAATCCCAGGGCTGTAAAGAAGTCTCCTGTTAAATGGTTGCAAGAGGTTTTGGATCAGGTACAAAGAACTCACAGCTGGGAGCTGACAGAGAAATTTCCTGCATCGAAGTTTCACTTATTTTTGCTACCTGGGTTTCCCTTTCCTCCCTGCTGTTAGAACATTTGTAAATGAGGACAATAAGAAGTGAGCTGGTTTTATCTCTAAATTTGTCATGTGTGATTTGCTCCACATTTCTGATCACATTCTCTGTGTTTCGTGAAAATACAATCTTGTAGTCTGCCAGAGCGACGGGACCACATTTCGTCCCGCTTTGATGTTCTGTCTTTTTTTTAAGGCAAGGGGTGTAATGTCTGTGTTCTTATCTTCCAGGCTATCCAGAAATCATGCCAAATCCTCTGGCTCTTTGTAGCCTCTGCACTTTCCATCCATTATCACCAACATCATCACTGGGTCCAGGAGGCCATATTTAATGTCCCATTTTGGGGGTTTCGGACTGGAAGACTTTCCTATTAGAGTTAGTTTCTACTGAGAAATACTCTGTAATCTGCCTCTTGTAGTATCTAGCTCATATTGACCATGTGTTCTTGCTGCCATTAGGACCTGTTCAGCCTTTTTGTGTCGAAGGAAGAAGGCTAAGATCTGGGCCTTTCTGTCTCCTTTGGGTGGTCGTTAGAGGCGCAGATTTTGTGCGCTCTGTAGTTCTATAGATAAGGAAAAAGCCTAAGCCCATGAGTCGAGGCTGTAGCTGCACCAGGAACCCTCTTGTCATCATCACCTTTCAGCTTCTGGTATCCCGTAAAATCTGATGTTATATCACATTTTGCTTGCATGGTCTTCCAGGTCAGACACTTTCTACTTTAGATGCTACATGTCAGGGCCCCAAGAATCAGCATTATCCAGTCAGTCTTCTATTGAGGTCATCCATCTCGCCATGCTCCCCACCTTCCTATGAAATGCACCCATGTTTGCCCATAAAGTTTTGTTTTCCGTTGTGAGGTCTGATATCTTTGCATCATGGAGTGCAACCTAGCCCCCTTGGAGATTTCTTGAAGTACAGCTTTCATAAAAGCTTCTTGTGCTTTTGGACCCACAGTTTTTCAGTTGCTTCACCACTTCAGTGAAGAGCAGTTGTTAGGTGGCCTGACAAGTGGCCATTGCAAGGTCAGAAGTCATTTGTGTGTCTGTGTCCAAATGCAGGCTAGTATGTTTACAGGTGGTCTAGACAAATAAAAAAGGCCCTCTAAGAGTGAGAGCCTATCATAAGGGGGCCTCTGTATCACAAAAGTATATTGCCCTAACAAAGCTTGTGGTTTCTTTGCTCTTTGTATGTGTCTGTAATGGGTAATTAATCAGATGGGGGGGCGTTTTAAATCCTTATGGCTCAGTGTCACAGTCTAGGTTGAGTACTTTGATTCTGTTGAAGGTTCCAGGGTGCCTCCTTGATTAGTTATCCTCCCTCCAGTACTGAGCGGTAGCTGAGCAGCATCATCTTTCTAGGGATCGAAATTACAGCTATGGGAAGAGCCCTTTAGTAAACAGTAGGTCTGACTTTAAATATATCAAGGTAGCTATGTCAGAAAGCTGTGGTTCACAAAGTATACGAAAAAGTGACGGCTGGAATGCTTGAATTAATGTCAGCCAATTGTAATGACTGAACTGCATCCCAGTCTGTCGTTACTTTGCACACCATGCCACCTTAGTTTGGACCCAGCCATATGCAAATCAGTCTTGACCCTGCTCCAATAGGAACAGTCCAGACTGAACTCCCAGGCCAGCTCCTCCCTGAACTGGAACACAAGCAACCCAGGACCAGTTCACCCTAATTAGAGCTCATCAGCAAGATGATCATGTGCTCTATGTAGTTCTCCAAGCCCTCTTTATTGGACTGTGTTGGATTCTAAACCTCGGGATGGGGTTACATGCGTCATTGGTAGGTTCTGTCTTAACCCTTCATGTGTTCCCTATGCAGCAGTGGACCCTCAATGAGCAATGGTTTCTGTCAAAAAAAAGGGCGCCACCACTCTAGGGGCTGGCGATGGGGTAGGGACTGCGCTGACCAGTCTATTCTCATCCCAAGGAGAAAGGGCACTTAGCTCAGCTGCAGCCCCAGCCAAAAGGGGCTTCTCCAAGCTCGATCATAGTTTCTCCGAAGTTTGGGGGTCACCTCTTCTGTAAACCACAGTGGTTTCCCTTTCCTCACCTCTTCCTCCAGTGGGTAGGTGCTGTATGGGACAGTCTGTTATCATCCTGATAGGGTGGGGAAGGGTGTTCTGTTGCCCATTGGGGTGGGTGTTGATCGATGCTTTGAGGCCTCATGCATGGGACCTGCCATGGCTCAGGGAATCGGGCTGTAACTCTGACAGAATAAGAGAGAGACCTAACCCTGGTAGTGTGGTTAGCTGTACATCTGACCGTATTTCGTATACAAGAGGAACCCAGGCCACCAGCGTTGCCATCTAGACCTCGATCCCCAGCCCTGCAAGTCCCATTACTACTGGATGTGTTTACGGCACAGGTCAGATTTTCCAAAGCTCTGTATTAAATGCCGACATTCAGTGCGGTGACACGCACCGTGATCTGCAGCTGTAGGGTGACTCATGGAGCTGGTTTGAGGAGGAGGAGGGAATGCTGTCTTTGCCCGTCTCCCCGCATTCCATTAAGGGGATGCCGTAGGTCAGAACAATCTTCTATGTAGGCTCCTTAATTTTACGAATCTTGTAACCAGTTGAGATGTGTCCTGACGCCCAGTGTCTGCCAGGTGGGCTTCTCCTTTCCTCACAGGCCTCTAGAGCTTCACCCAGCAGTGAACACATGCTCCCTGGCCTAACTCCGCTCCTCGATTCATAGAAATCTCAAGTACTTGGGGCATGCATTTTTTCTAAATTATATAGACAGATGTTTACAAAATAGTTTCCAGTCAGTCATTTGTTTCCAGTTCTCATCTATGTTGACATGGTCAACCTGTCCATTTCCAAAAGTTCCCTGGGAAAACAATGCCATCTCCTTCTATCAAGGATATCCCTTCCCCACCCCTGCCACCTCCACCACAAAATAACTTGTCTGTCATCCCATAATGCCATGGACATTTGAATCCCCTTTAGTGAATATATAAAGTCAAGGTTTGTGAATTTGGAAGGCCCGATAGGGTGAGGGCTCGGAATTTGGTAATATTCTTTTGAATAAGTCATCAATTGAATTAACCATTTCTGACCAGAAGGTGTGAGAATGAAGGGCCAGTCCCATAGGGCTACATCCTCTCCAGCAAACACTAGTTCTACAGGTGACCCTGTTGATTAAGTTTACCATGAGTATTGTGCCAGTAAAGCTTAAGCTTGTTTAATGTTTCTGTTGTGTTATTCTTAATGTTGTGTGGGTTTATCTAGAAATATCTCCTCCCTCTCTGTCTGTTGGCGAAGGCTAGCCCTTGGAGTATTCAGCAGACATTCTGAAACCAGTTTCCTATGCCCTTTTCTTAAGTATCCATTATTCAAAAGGTGTAATAAATGCAGACTCTGAGAGTTTAGTTGAGGCGTTAAGCATCCTTATCTGGATAAACCTGTAACTCTCTGAATTAGATGTTCCATATACTTTATTTAGTTTAAAGATTTTAACCTCTTTCAGTCAAACAAATTCTGCTATCCTCAAGATTACAATCTGGATAGGCTTCTCAGTTAAACCTTGGGGTAAAGTCAATAATAGGTGTGCATGGAGATGTGAAAGAAGATAGTTGCAAATCAATTATCAATGTATTCCATATTTCCAAAGTTGTCCTGGTAACAGAAGGTCTGTAAGGACTCCAACTGCGGTATTTTGTATTCAGGAATGACAGTTCCCGTATATGTCCCTGCTATGATTTGGCTTGAACAGCAGCAGAGCTTTTTGGAATCAGTTTTCCCCATTTCAACACATTTCAGTTGGGAAACTTGGTAATATTTTATAATGCAAGATTGTCTCAGCCTTCATTTCTTTGGCTCCATCATCAATTTGTCCGTCTGTATGGTCGAAGAAACTGGACAGTCGGACAAATTGGTAACGTCATTGTTTGAAAAGGGAGTAGAATTCCAGGCATATTGTCGTTTTAATTACAGCTAGTCTCCCAAACCACTGTAACCTCTTCATGTGCCAGGAAGGCAAGTCCTTCTTCCCATTAGTCAAGGGCGATTATAATGAGCCTATTTTCCAGCAGAATTGAAGGCGTGTATTCTGTGTGTCCAGGTATGTCAAGGAACTGTCTGACCCTGCCCACTGTACCTTCATCAATAGGATGTGTGCTTTGGGAGTAGAGATAGTTAACAACTGAGATATTTATACATTTACCATGACTGCCCTACATGATCAAGCACTTTCTCAGTGTTGAACGCACTAATTGGTATACAAATTGTAAAACAATTGTGTTTTTCACGCAACCTCTACTTTGTATGAAACCTCCCTGGTCCAGTCCTATAAAGCCAGCCAGTAAGGGGTTCATCCTGTTTGGCAGTTTACTCATATTGATTAAGTCTGGGTGGTTAACTCCGCTTTGCGTGGTTAACTCTGCTCCGTGGGCAGAGTTCACAGAGGTTTGCCCCCTTCGCTCTTAGCACGGAGTTCGGCAAAAAACTCCAGTGACAACTGGCTGTGGGGACTTTACTATAATACATTCATGCTCCATGCTCAATTCACCCCTATTGGTTGCTCGCTTTGACCCAAGAACCAATGAACAAGTGAAAAGATTTTCCCGGCCAATCCTAACTCTTCAATACCTCACAATCGATGAACTAATGACAATAACTTTCTTAGCCAATGCAATCACCAAGATCCGTCTCCTTCCTGTTTCATCTGGAGCTTCTAGGGGTGAGCTAAGGCCTGGTGTGGCTCGCTACAGGAAACCTTGTGCACACTTTGTCGGTGCTGTTTTGGCAAAGGGTCTACAGTCTGGAGGGCAAACATTTGCAGCGCCGGAGCAAGAGGCGTCCGACAGTGGTTGATGAGCTGAGAAGAGCCAGATACTCCAGCCAACACGTGTTTCATCGCTATGGGAATAGGACCCATGACTTCCTCCTAGGTCCTACTAAGGCAAGACATGAAGTCGTGGACGGATAATACGACATCAGGGCGCTAACAAGTGCATTTATGAGCTGCTATCCACAGCTTTGTACCTCATGGGACCACTGACACGACACAGAATCAAAGTGAGTGCCGGACAAATTATTACCAGGAACGGGAGATCTGAATCTTAGCCCAATTACGGCTGGGACGGAAGTGTAACCGGCAAAGCAAAAAACAGTCTACAAAAGAAATACAGCCCTGAGTAAGTAGAGGGTCCTATTCCCATAGCGACGAAACATGTGTTGACTGGAGCAACTGGAATGAACATTAAACAAACAACCTCACCCTACTATTGATTGTTTGCTATAATTTGTTTGCACCATTAATGTGTATAAAGAGGCTGTGTATGTGTTCTAGGGGTTGTTAGCATACTGCTTGCTCTGCCATGCAGATCATATACCTGGATTCTCCTGCACAGATCCTTCTCTGTGTGAGCTGTACACTATGCCTCAGTGAAAGGGACAGTAATCTGCCTTTGCAGCCGCACTGCACAGGCCCCTCACACAACGTACGTTACTCTGCCCACCAATTTTCCTCAGGTCTGATCTTTACAGAAGGCAATGCAGTACCGATAAATCAGAGTTGATAATTGCTCATTAATTATTCCGGACACCCACCGCATATTTTTGGAAATTAACCACTTTAGTCTGTTCACCTTTATTTATGCAGTGCAACCAAGCTTAAAGCAACTGCGTGATTTACATTCATTTGTATTTAGATACAAATAAGGACCGGCAGTACTCCATGCAGTTTTGCGGAGGTTTTCGGTAACTCCACAGGATTCCGCGAAGTGAAACTCAGCGAGCTACGCCCAGGCTTATTATTGATCTTTATATCAATGCTTAGTAGTGAAATAGCCCTGTAAAAGCAACACAACGTGGTCCTTTCATGTCTTTGGACTGACTGAAACCATAGCTTTCTTTTTTTAAAATGTAAAAAAAATATATTTTTATTTATCATTTTCAGAATAAAACATTCAATCTAAACTCCCGAGTGCAGCCGGGATGTGTGTGTATCTGAAAGAAACCGGTTAGTATTAGATTCCTTATATTAGATTCCTTACCTTAGAATATCCCCAGGCGTCAGACTGGATCCGGAAATTTTTGCTTAGCAATACCCCTGCGCGTTGTTAGGCGTCGTCTCCGGGTCCGTCGTCGGCGTCGTCTGCGCCGGAATGACGTCGTCTGAGTACTTAGACGCCGCACATGCGCGCTGACGTCAGTTCTTGTTTTTTCCGCGCCAGCTAGCGCAGATCCGGAGAAGCTCTACCCCTTAGTCACTTTTTGACTAAAACTTTTTTGATCATTTTTGATCCTCAAAAAAGGGGGTGGTGATGAACAGAGTCTCTGAATTAAGCAGACCACTCTTACCCAGTCCAAAGATTAGGGCTTGATCCATCACCGTTATTTATCTCACTGCACCATCCCAGCTCAGAACCTGGCTATATGCAAATCAGTCTGTCCCTGGCCCAGTGCATCATGGGAACAGGGCAGACTAAACTACCAAGCCAATTCTTCACCAGAAAGGAGACAAGCTACCGGGGACCGGTTTCTGGCATTTCAGCCGTCTTCGGCCCGGCTTGCTTGAATCCTGATGGTGCAGTGAGAAAGGGACTCATGTTTGAGTATACCCTGCCACACCTATAGTGGCCAAAAACGATTCAGAAAAGGGGGTGGTGATGAACAGAGTGTCTGAATTAAGCAGACCACTCTTACCCAGTCCAAAGATCAGGGCTTGATCCATCACCGTTATTTATCTCACTGCACCATCCCAGCTCAGAACCTGGCTATATGCAAATCAGTCTGTCCCTGGCCCAGTGCATCATGGCAACAGGGCAGACTAAACTACCAAGCCAATTCTTCACCAGAAAGGAGACAAGCTACCGGGGACCGGTTTCTGGCATTTCAGCCGTCTTCGGCCCGGCTTGCTTGAATTCTGATGGTGCAGTGAGAAAGGGACTCATGTCTGAGTATACCCTGCCACACCTATAGTGGACAAAAACGATTCAGAAAAGGGGGTGGTGATGAACAGAGTGTGTGAATTAAGCAGACCACTCTTACCCAGTCCAAAGATCAGGGCTTGATCCATCACCGTTATTTATCTCACTGCACCATCCCAGCTCAGAACCTGGCTATATGCAAATCAGTCTGTCCCTGGCCCAGTGCATCATGGGAACAGGGCAGACTAAACTACCAAGCCAATTCTTCACCAGAAAGGAGACAAGCTACCGGGGACCGGTTTCTGGCATTTCAGCCGTCTTCGGCCCGGCTTGCTTGAATCCTGATGGTGCAGTGAGAAAGGGACTCATGTCTGAGTATACCCTGCCACACCTATAGTGGCCAAAAACGATTCAGAAAAGGGGGTGGTGATGAACAGAGTGTCTGAATTAAGCAGACCACTCTTACCCAGTCCAAAGATCAGGGCTTGATCCATCACCGTTATTTATCTCACTGCACCATCCCAGCTCAGAACCTGGCTATATGCAAATCAGTCTGTCCCTGGCCCAGTGTAAGAATTGGCTTTGTAGTTTGGTTTGCCCTGTTCCCATCATGCACTGGGACAGGAACAGACTAATTTGCATATAGCCAGGTTCTGAACTGGGATGGTGCAGTGAGCTAAACGGTGTTGGATCTAGCCCTGATCTCTTGACTGGGTGAGAGTATTCTGCTTAATTCAGAGACTCTGTCCATCACCACCCCTTGTTGTTAAATATTTTGTCCACCCTAAGTGTGGAAGGGTATACTCCGATGTGAGTCCCTTGCTCATTGCACCATCAGGATTCAAGCAAGCCGGGCCGACGACGGCTGAAATGCCAGAAACCGGTCCCCGGAAGCTTGTTTCCTTCGCAGTGTAAGAATTGGCTTTGTAGTTTGGTTTGCCCTGTTCCCATCATGCACTGGGACAGGAACAGACTAATTTGCATATAGCCAGGTTCTGAACTGGGATGGTGCAGTGAGCTAAAAAATGGTGTTGGATCTAGCCCTGATCTCTTGACTGGGTGAGAGTATTCTGCTTAATTCAGAGACTCTGTCCATCACCACCCCTTGTTGTTAAACATTTTTGATCCTCTTCAAGTCGTTCTCAACTCTTCAGGTGCCGGTAGGGATGCCCGGGTTCAAACCCTGCTCAAAGTGTAGTCGACTGATGTCGAATACCGACCCCCATCGCCGGTGTCTGCAATGCCTAGGCCTCGACCACGACGACCGATCCTGTTCTGACTGTCGAGCCCTGACGTCGAAGGCTAGGCGGGAGTGGTCCCGCAAACGGCTCGAGCTCCGGCAGTCGGCCCCGCGCCATTCGAGGTCCCGGTCCCACGGGAGGTTGAGGGACCGGTCGCGGGGTCGGAGCCCTTGCAGCTCCGGAAGTCAGCATCTGTCTTCTGGTTCCTCCTCAGGTATGAGGCATGAGAGGTCGGAGCGGCATCATCGCTCCTCCGACCGCCCCCGACGCTCGCCCGACGCGGCCGGGGTTTTGGGTGGCACCACCCACGCGGCTCCGTCGAAGTCACAAGCGTCTCATCCTGCCCCATACCTACGGGTCCCTGAGCACGATGGGACGCGGGAGGGGATCGAGCAGTACCTCATGGCCATGAGGTTGCTCTCTTCTCCGCCGGGCCCCACGGCGCCTTCGGGTCCGGAGGGCCCGGCTCCGGGGCCTAGCGGGTCGAGTGCTCCGGCACCGATGCAGTCGGCGGCTTCGGCCCTGACGCCGCCGGCGACTTCGGTCCCGGCGCCGCAGGCCACGACCTCGCCGGTGCCGACCCAGAGGGTGTCACCACCGGCGCCGACTTCGGTCGACGCCGGCACCAGTCCTTCTGTCGCTCCTGTTCAGCCGTCGATACGGCCCTGTTGGGAGCCGTTTGAGACGGCAATAGGTACATTCCACTTTAACGAACGGGCCCGATTGTTGATCCTTGATACCAGGAATTGTGTGACTAAGAGGACTGGGAGGGGTCTGAGGAACCTCTGACACGGGAGTGTAAGGACCAAGCGGACTGGACAGTGGAGCTTGGGGAAGCCAGTGGCCTGGAGCTCTCTCCAGACACTGGTTTTGTCTCCATTTCTACCGTGGCTACGGAGGAGGGGGCAGCCTACAGCGTAGTGTTGATGCTGGCGGCTAAGGCCTTAAACCTTACGCTCCCCTCAGCGGTCTTGAGGACTAATCTCCACACCGAGCTCCTCAAACCGCAGTCAAGCTCGGTCGAGCCTCTGCTGCCGTTCAATGAGGCCTTATGTGACGTTCTGCTGGGCACTTGGTCCAAGCCTGCCTCAGGACAGCCTGTGGACAGGAACGTGGCCAGACGCTACCGCCCGGCTCCGGGTGACCCTAGCTTCCTGTCGACCCACGCCACCCCCGAGAGCCTGGTTATCCAGGCCTCTAACTCCCAAACCGCGTTCCCGTCTGCTCCTCCGGACAGGGAATCCAAGAGGTTTGAACAGTTTGGCAAGAAAGTGTTATTGTCCCTTAGTTTGGGACTGCGGTCAGTCAATACCGCATGCCTCTTGGGCCGCTACACCCACACCCTGTGGGACACGGTTGCGGACGTGCTGCCACAATGTCCTGAGGAGGTCAGGGCTAAACTCGCCCAAGCCCTGGTGGAGGGTCGAGAAGCTGCACGGTACTCTATCCGGTGCAGACTGGATACCACCGATACACTGGGCAGAGCGATGGCTACGACAGTGACGGTTCGACGCCACACCTGGTTGAGGTGCGCCAATTTTTCGGCTGATGTCCAGGCTACTCTACTGGACATGCCGTTTGATGGCCGTCGCCTATTTGGCGACCAGGCAGACCACGCGCTTGAGCGCTTTAAGGACTCCAGGGCTAAGGCCAAGTCCTTGGGCCTCTCGGCCCTGCATCAGCAAACTGGTGCCTTTCACTCCTTTCGTGGCCAAGGAAGGGGCGCCCCCACACGTGCCGCCAGCCACACGCAGCATCTTCAGCACGGTGGCGGCCGTGGAAACCGCCGGGGAGGCGGTCGGGGACAACGGCGAGGCCAGTCCGCACCCGCTCCCGCAGCATCTGCCTCCTAACCTTCCTAGTCCGAGTTTTCAGGCCCATGTGACGCCCGTGGGGGGCAGGGTTCGCCATCACCTCTCCCACTGGCGCACCGTCACATCGGACAGGTGGGTGCTGGAAATCGTCCGAACGGGCTACTCCCTCCCCTTCGAGGCGACCCCTCCAGCCATGCCACCGCAGTACCACCGCGTGTCGGGGGACCACTTGTGACTTCTGCAGGAGGAAGTTACGGCCCTCTTGGCCAAGGGGGCCATTGAGCGCGTTCCTGGTCCAGAAGTAGGGTGTAGTTGTTACTCCCACTACTTTCTGGTTCCCAAGAAGGGCAAAGGAGGCCTACGCCCTATCTTGGACCTACGGAACGTCAACGGCTTCCTCCGGAAGGAGAAGTTCAAGATGTTGACTTTGGCTCAGGTCTTGGCTGCCCTAGACCCGCAAGACTGGATGGTGGCGTTGGACTTGCAGGACGCTTACTTTCACATCCCCGTCCTGCTGGCCCACCGGCGTTACCTGCGGTTCACGGTAGGCCTCGAGCACTTTCAGTTCACCGTGCTCCCCTTTGGCCTTACTAGCGCCCCACGGGTGTTCACGAAAGTGATGGTGGTGATCGCAGCTCATCTGCGCAGGTTAGGGGTTTCAGTCTTCCCCTACCTCGACGACTGGTTGTTGAAGGCGGGCTCGCCCCAGGCAGTCGTCAACCACCTCCAGACGACGGCGGATCTCCTGCACCTGCTGGGGTTTTCCATCAACGTGCCGAAATCACACCTGTGTCCCTCTCAAAAGCTCCTCTTCATCAGAGCTGTTCTCGACTCGGCGCAGTTTCGGGTCTCTCCTCCCGAGCAGCGAGTCCGGGATATTCAGGCTCTGATCCAGATCTTTCAGCCTTTATCCCGGGTTTCGGTCAGGTTGACGCTGCGGCTTCTGGGGCTGATGGCTTCCTGCATCCTTCTGGTGCATCACGCCCTGTGGCGGATGCGGGCTCTGCAGTGGGACCTGAAGTTTCAGTGGGCCCAGCATCAGGGCAACCTATCCGACCATGTCCTGATTTCGGAGGGCACTGCGAGACAGCTGCAGTGGTGGCTCACGGACCGCGATTGGGTCAGCGGCAGATCCCTCTCCCTTCCCCAACCGGAGCACGTAGTTGTGACGGACGCGTCCCTCCAGGGCTGGGGAGGCCACATGGGAGAGGCGGAGATCAGAGGCCTCTGGTCTCCAGCGGAGTCCCAGCTCCATATCAACCTTTTGGAGCTGCGGGCGATTCGTCTGGCACTGAAGGCATTCCTCCTCTCTGTCCGAGGGAGTGCAGTGCAGGTGTTCACGGACAACACCACCGCCATGTGGTACTGCAACAAACAGGGCGGTGTGGGGTCCTGGACCCTCTGTCAAGAGTCTCTGCGCCACTGGCAGTGGCTGGAACATCAGGGCGTGACCCTGGTGGTTCACCACCTGGCAGGTTCTCTGAACGCCTGGGCGGACGAACTCAGCCGACGGTGCTCGATGGATCACGAATGGCGTCAGAACTCGGACGTGGCGCAAGGCATCTTTCTGCAATGGGGAAAGCCTTGGTTAGATCTATTCGCCACCGAAGAGAACGCGCAATGTCATCAGTTCTGCGCGTTGGAATTTCCAAGGCGGCACTCGCTCGGCGACGCATTTCGGCGCGAGTGGAGTTATACGCCTTTCCGCCTATACCACTTCTGCCCAGAGTGCTGAAGAAAATCAAGCGCGACCGGGCCCAAGTCATCCTTGTGGCTCCGGACTGGGCTCGAAGGTACTGGTATCCCGAGCTACTCAATATGTCAGTCGGTCCCCCGATCCGTCTGACTCTTCAGGAGGACCTTCTGTCGCAGCAACAGGGGACGGTCCTCCACCCGAACCTGTTCAGTCTCCACCTCCATGCTTGGAGATTGAGCGGCAACAGTTGAGGCCATTTGACTTGCCTCCTGAAGTCTGTAATGTTATTCTGGCCGCCAGGCGTCCCTCCACAAAGTCGGTATACGCCTGCCGGTGGAACAGATTTGTGGCATGGTGCACAGCAAAGGCTGTGGATCCTCTTTCTGCCCCTCTTTCTGAGGTTCTTCTCTTCCTTCTTTCTCTTGCCCAGCAGGGCTCTGCTCTGGGCACTATCAAGGGCTACCTTTCTGCCATTTCGGCCTTTCTAAGGCTGCCTGATCAACCTTCTTTGTTCAAGTCCCCTATAGTAACTCGTTTTCTGAAGGGCATCACACACGTTTCCACCTGTTCCCTTTGTGATGCCTCAGTGGGACTTGAACCTGGTTCTTACCTTCCTGATGTGCGCTCCCTTTGAGCCACTTCATTCTTGTCCTCTCCGTCTTCTCACTTTGAAGACAGCTTTCCTGGTTGCCATCACCTCTGCCAGGAGAGTGAGTGAGCTCCAGGCTCTATCTTGCAAACCTCCTTTCCTGTCTGTACATCAGGACAAAGTGGTGTTGCGTACAAGACCCTCTTTCCTGCCCAAGGTAGTCTCTGCTTTTCACATCGGGCAGTCCATCACCTCGCCCTCCTTCTTTCCGCCTCCGCATCCTTCAAAGGATGAAGAGCGGCTCCATCGGCTGGACCTAAAACGTGCGCTTTCATTCTATATGGATCGCACACGCCAGTTCCGGGTTGACAACCAACTCTTTGTTGGTTACGTGGGTGCGAATAAGGGACGGGCGGTACATAAGCTGACCATCTCTCGTGGGTCGTCTTATGCATCAAGGCGTGCTACTCCTTGGCTAGAAAGGAGCCTCCAGTTGGGCTGAGGGTCCATTCCACTCGGGCCACGGCGGCTACTACTGCCCTGGGTCGGGGAGTCCCCCTGCAGGACATTTGCCAGGCGGCTACGTGGGCCTCGCTGCACACCTTTGCGAGGCACTACTGCCTGGACAGTAAAGTCCGGAGGGATGGCTTCTTTGGCCGTTCCGTCCTCCAGGACTTTCTGGTGTAAGTATTGGTTCGCAGACCCACCACCGGGGTTGGTATTGCTGGGGTATCTATTCTAAGGTAAGGAATCTAATACTAACCTGTTTCTTTCAGATGAACAAGTTACTTACCTTCGGTAACGATATATCTGTAAGAAACAGTAGTTAGTATTAGATTCCTTACCGCCCCACCCATCCTCCCCGTTCTGCGAACTAATACCTAGGGTTAAGGTCCTCCCCTTTCAGGGCCCTAGTTTCTTGGCACCAGTGTTGGTTCAAGCATGGCTCTGCGTATCTGGCGCAGAAAAGCTATGTCTAAGAACTGACGTCAGCGCGCATGGGCGGCGTCTCAGTACTCCGACAACGTTATTCCGGCGCAGACGACGACGGACGCGGAGGCGGAGACGACACCTAACGACGCGCAGGGCTATTGCTACGCAAAAATTTCCGGATCCAGTCTGACGCCTGGGGATATTCTAAGATAAGGAATCTAATGTAAGGAATCTAATACTAACTACTGTTTCTTACAGATATATCGTTACCAAAGGTAAGTAACTTGTTCTACAGTCCATACATAAATGATACAAGAATCAGATATTACATCACAGTTACATAAATTGATGAGATAGATTGTCAGCGATCCAAGGCAATGGTCGAAGCCGAGTCCGTACAGGTATGAACATCATCTGTGGCGAAAGTGAAAGTAATATACATAGAGGCAAGGCAAAATTGCCCTTCTAAATCAGTCATCAGCTGACTTGGCTAGCATGTATGCAGTGTAAGGGCCCCAAATGTCCCGTGGCCTCGAGGCTGACGGCAGGTCTTCATGATAACATGTTAACTGATCTCGGCAATATGCCAGATCTTGCAACCAAATCTTAACCTCAGGCGATCGTCTCTCACCCCAGTGCATGGCCACCCTGCGCTTAGCCAATTGCAGGGACAGTACTACCAATCTGCGCACCCCTGCCGGTATACCAGACACAATCCCTAATAAACATATCCTTGGGTCACAGGCTATGGGACCGGCTGTCATCACGGACAGCTCTCCAGTCACTCCCATCCAAAACTCAGATATACGATTGCAAGCCCGCGCCAAACCTACAAAATCGGCACCATCCATCCCACATCTCACACAACAATCAGTCACGCAGTCCATATTTATGCAGTTGCACTGGAGTGTAGTACCACTGCTGAAGGAATTTATAGTGTATAAGTTTGAAATTGCCATTAACTGCAAAACTGCCAGTCATGGCGCAGCATTCAGCCCATTCGTCATCTGTCAAAGGCGTCGAGATACAATTATCCCATTTACCTCTAGAGATCACACTCGCCTCACCTTCATCCATCTGCGAAGCACGGTACAACCGGGAAACCAGTTTCGTACGATTGTTCGTCGTGTACAGCAGTTGCAAGGCCCCCAACGCAACTGGTTCTTCAGGAAAGGTCGGATAGAGACCACGCACCGCAGCTCGCAGCCTAACCATAGCTTTCTTCACTGAGCGCTCGCTGAGTTGCTCTCTGCAGTGTAGTCAAGCAGCCTAGCCACAACTGTGGACTGACTACAATAAGAATTGCAAACGTTCGCAGTGAACCAGTGTTACCTAAGGCTTCACCAATTTTTTGTCTGGCTATGCTACAGATTATCTCTGCTGATCTAGATGCTCTGCCTATTTGTTTGTCAGTGTAGGCAAATGGGTGTTTAAGTATAATTCAATCTAGAAGAGTGAGACTGGGTCAGCTATATAAATTTTTTTGTAACATTTTACAAATTCAGCATGTATGTCTGTCTGTCTTTAAATAGTGTGGTGGATGGGTATCTGACTATTCAAAATCTATCTCTCGTTACTTTTGCCTGTAATTTACAAGCCAAGAGACTCCCAGCCTTATTGCCCCCCATACTATTTGTGTCTTAATGTGTTTTACAAAAGAACGAGCCATTTTTCATTCATTTCCACCGTCTGCAACAACTGTTATTTATCTACTGTTTAACTACTTGCTGTTCTGAAAAAAGTTACTTATCTATAAATAGCTGTAGTTCTACAGTATCTGTATCTTTAATTGATTCACATGCAACCCAACTTCCTTCCCTGTTGAGGAACTCCTATCCAACAACAATAATTGTTCTCATTTGTAATTGAAAATCCTAAATATGGTAGCCACCGGGGGGGCCAGTGAATAGATTCTGCGATCTGTTTGGGTGAAGTTTTATATTTTTGCAGACTATGGGAGTAGGATAATAAAGTGAATGTTTCAACCCTGACAGGCGATGTTTTGTATAGTACTGCATTCTGAATTTATTGTGTGACTCCTAGTTCAACTGAATGATTCAAGCAGGTGAATCTATGAAAGATACCAGAGTGGGAGAACTACAGTTACAGGTTAGTATCTTTTTTTTCTTTCTTGCTAATGTAACTAGGATGTCCCATGTTACAAAAATAGGCAACACATTTTTGAATAAGGTTTTCTATGTTACAGTAAAGGAAATAGTATGTACATGGTAATTCTAACTGTAAGTCGTATATTAGAATAGATTGTAATCTTCAATTTAAAATATTTCTTTTCCTAAAAAAATTAGTTTTTGAGTATTGAATCTCATAAAGTGCCTGATCTAGGAAAAACATATTTTATATCCTGCATCCAGAGTTAAAATTCTGAATATCAACTTAGGAAAAGCTTGCCCTTGGATGCTGTGTTTGTTGGAAATCGCATGCCCCAAGCACAATTTGCCTTCTTCAATTACCATCTTTCATGTTTTTTTAAAGGTCACTCTATGAAGTGTAAATATCCACTTGAACCCAAGTAAGTTTCCTGAAGATGCATCTCTAACAGAGCTTCAGCACCCTTAAACCGTTGAAAACTAGTGTGTACCAGATCAGTAATAATTAGGTTTTGGAGTGTGCCCTTGACCCTTTTGTAGGGAGGTCGCTCCCCACGCCGCGTAACTCCACCTTACTGTGTCGTGTGCACAACCCAGCTGCTGCCGAGTTCGAAGCCCTCCTCCACCCGCAGGCTATCACCTGCCACCCATTCTCTGGTGCCCAGTGGTAGGCCCTGAGGTTTGTTTCTTCTGCCTGTATTGTTTTTGTGCCTTTAATTTTACTGTTGTGCCTGTTGCCTTGTTTTGTTGCCTCCTTGCCGCTTCCTTGCCCCCTCGCCGGTCCCGATTCCCGCCGCTGCGTCCCCGCTCCCATTTGCCCGTTTTTGTGCCTTTAATTTTACTGTTAAATGTACTGTTGTGCCTGTTGCCTTGTTGCCTGCTCTGCCTTGCCGCTTCCTTGCCTTTGCCTGTGCTTGTTGCCCCCTCGCTTGTTCCGAGTCCCACCGCTGCATCCCCTGCAGCCCGCCCCCCCTCTCCCATTCGCCCGTTCCCCCCCACCCAGCTGCTCCTCCCTCCCACCTCCCCTACTTATGGCTGCCACTGCACGGCAGTGAGTGCGACCCTTGATCCTGTAGTAGGGAGGTGGCTCCCCACGCCGCGTAGCTCCACCTGACTGCGCCGTGTACACAACCCAGCTCCTGCTGAGCTCGAGGCCCTCCTCCACCCGCAGGCTACCACCTGCGCCTCATCCCTGGTGGCAAGTGGTAGGCCCTGAGGTTTATTTCTTCTGCCTGTATTGCTTTTGTGCCTTTAATTTTACTGTTGTGCCTGTTGCCTTTTTTTGCTGCCTTGCCGCGTCCTTGCCTTTGCCTGTGCTTGTTGCCCCCTCGCCGGTCCCGATTCCCACTGCTGGGTACCCTGCGGCCCCGCCCCCATTCGCCCGTTTTTGTGCCTTTAATTTTACGGTTAATTGTACTGTTGTGCCTGCTGCCTTGTTGCCTTGTTTTGTTGCCTGCTCACTGCCTTGCCGCGTCCTTGCCTTTGCCTGTGCTTGTTGCCCCATCGCCGGTCCCGAGTCCCGTCGCTGCTTCCCCTGCGGCCCCGGCCCCCCGCTCCCATTCGCCTGTTCCCCCCACCCAGCTGCTCCTCCCTCCCACCTCCAATACTTATGGCAGCCGCAGGCGCGCCTAAGGCAAGCCCGTCTGCGCCTGGACCGCGCCCAGCGCCAGAACCCCTGGACCCCGGAGAAGCCACAACGCCCGACTGCACTGTGACACCAGCACCCTCCACGCACTCAACCCCGGTCGAGAACACACCTGCTACCGGGCAACCCCGTAGCGCACCCAAGGACCCTTCACCTGCCGGAACTGCAACTTCACCAGCTTCCGGCCAGCCAAACCACCCACCAAGGAACCCAACTACCTCAGATGCATCCTCCTCAACACCATCTCTGCCAACAAACACGATTTCGAGCTCTGGGACCTCCTCGACTCAACCTCCCCAGACGTCGCCTTCCTGACAGAGACCTAGCTGAATCCTGCCTCCACACCGACATCGCCATTGCCATCCCGGAAGGATACAAGATCGCGTGCAGGGACCGCACCAACGGAACAGCCATCGTCCACAGGAACACCCTCAGAGTATCAACCTACACCGACGACACCCTCAGCACTGCCGAACACATGCACTTCCAGATCCACACCGATCCCAACACCACCCTCAGAGGAACCCTCATCTACAGACCCCCTGGACCCTGACCACAGTTCAGCGACTCCATCGCTGACTTTAGTCAGCATGCGCACCCTCGCCTCCATGGACTACATCCTCCTAGAGGACCTGAACTTTCATCTCGAAAACAACAACACCAACTCCACCACCCTGCTCGCCAACCTCTGACTCAGACAGCTTGTGACAACACCCACCCACACTGCCGGCCACACGCTCGACTCCATCTTCACCGCAAGACCCCACCTCTCCTTCAACCGCACCATCGAACCCCACTGGATCGACCACCACTGCATCCACTTCACCTTCAGGAGGCCCACCACGCACCACCGCACCCAACTGCTGCCTCTACGATGATGGAGCAAAGTCACCGATGACCAACTCACCACCACCCTCGCCCAGAATCCACCCGCTGACTCCACCGACCCCGCTGCCCGCAACCTCAGACAATGGATCAACGACTGCGTCAACACCCTCGCCCGCTCAAGACACCCTCCACCATCCACACCAGCAAGAAAGCTACCTGGCTCACTGAAGACCTCCAGGCCTCCAAAAGAACATGCCGAAGACTGGTAGAAGAACGGGCTCCGCGAACGATCACTGGACAGCTACACATACCACAAGAACACCATCCGCAGACATGACCATCTCATCAGACCCGCCAAGAGAGCCTCATTCAAGGACTGCCTAGACAACAACGCACACAATAGCAAGGAGCTCTTCACATCGACATCCCGCCTTCTCAAGACCTATGAGACTCACTGGCTACCTTCTTCCACGCAAGATCACCGACATCCACGACAGCTTCAACGCCACGACCGCCCTGACGACCACCGCCCCCACCACCACCACACGCACCAACCACCTACTCTCCTGGACAAGCGTCAACGACAAGGACACCAGCGAGATCATGAAGACCATCCACTCCGGCTCACTGCTAGACCCATGCCCCAACCATATCTTCAACAAAGCCAGCGCATCCTTTGCACCCCATCTCAGCAAAGCCATTAACATCTCTGTCGAGACCGCAATCTTCCTGGAAAACTGGAAACACGCCGAGATCAACGTCTTACTCAAGAAACCAAATGTGGACCCCAAGGACCTCAAGAACTTCCGGCCCATCACCCTGCTTCCATTTCCGGTTAAGGTCACCGAGAAAATCGTCAACAAACAGCTGCCCCGCTACCTCGAAGACAACAACATCCTGGACCCATCCCAGTCCGGTTTCCGCAGCAACCACAGGACCGATATCGCCCTCATCGCCACCACAGATGACATCAGGACCCTGCTAGACAATGGAGAAACAGCAGCCCTCATCCTCCTAGACCTGTCAGCCGCCTTTGACACAGTCTGCCACCGCACTCTACCCACGCGCCTACACGACGCCAGAATCCAAGGAAAGGCCCTGGACTGGATCACATCCTTCCTCTCTGGCGGAACTCTGAGTGTCCACCTCTCCCACTTCCACTCCTATGCCACCGAGATCATCTGCGGCGTACCCGAGGGCTCGTCCCTCAGCCCGACGCTGTTCAATATCTACATGGCACCCCTCACCCACGTTGCCCGTCAACACGACCTCAACATCATCTCCCTCACCAAAGACCCTCACACAGCCAAAACCAGCCTCCATGAAGGAATGAAGGCCGTCGCCGACTGGATGAGGAACAGCTGACTGAAGCTGAACTCGGACAAGACGAAGGTCCTCATCCTTGGGTCCACCCATTCATCCTGGGACGACTCCTGGTGGCTGACCACACTAGGAACTGCTCCGACACCCACAGACCACGCACGCAACCTAGGGGTCATCCTCGACCACCCTCACCATGACTAAGCAGGTCAACTGCGTCTCCTCCTCCTGCTTCAACACCCTCCGAATGCTACTTAGGTTCTTCAAGTGGATCCCCATTGAAACAAGAAAAAGTCACCCAGGCCCTCATCACCAGCAGGCTGGACTACGGCAACGCCCTCTGTGCAGGAGCATCGGCCAAGCTCCTGAGACGGCTGCAACGCATCAAGAACGCCTCAGCATGTCTGATCATCGACATCACCCGCCGCAGCCACATCACTCGCCACCTGAGAGACCTACACTGGCTCCCAGTCAACAAGAGGATAACCTTCAAGCTCCTCATCCACGCACACAAAGCCCTCCACTACACCGGCCCAGCGTACCTCAACAAACGACTCAGCTTCTACACCCCCACCCGCAAGCTTCGCTCTGCCGACCTCGCCCTCACTGCTGTCCACCGCATCCGAAGAACGACAGCCGGAGGCAGATCCTTCTCCCACTTCGCCGCCAAGACCTGGAACACCCTCCCCACCAACCTACGGCAGACCCAATACCAACTGACCTTCAGAAGACTACTCAAGACCTGGCTCTTTGATCAGTAGCATTCCCCTCCCCCCAGCACCTTGAGACCCTCACAGGTAGTAGTGCACTTTACAAAAGGCCTGATTGATTGATTGCCTTTTAGTCTCCTCTGTTTACTTTCCAGTAGGTGTTTGTCAGATGCATGGGTGTGTTTTTTAACCCAATTAAGTTTCCTTGAGTTGACTTCTTTATCAATTTCTTTAGGGAAATGTATGTGGATGTGTAATTTCTTTTCTTCTTGGATTATATTCACAGTCCGTATGAGAGATTTGGCTATGTGATACGTTTTTAAGAACAATTGTATAGAAAGTGTGTTGGAAGCTAGTGATAGCTGTTGGATGTATCGTCTAACTGAGGGATGCCTTCAGATTGGAAGTCGATCAGTGTCTACTGGATCCCTGTAGCTGAACTGGACAGCCTTAGTTTTCTCTGCTGGTTATTTAGTTTTTCCTTTTGTTCTTCAATATTGCTTTTCTGATCAGCCATTTGGCCAGTCCATTCTTTGTTGCTGTGCAGTTTGCAGCTCATCTTCTCTCAGACAAGTTGAGGACCAGATCTCTGTTACTCATAAATGCTGAGAGGAGCAGTGAAGACTTCGAACTATCAGCTACAGGTATTGAAGAGCAGATGCCTTTTAAAGTAGCTCTTTCAACCCATGCTGCTTCTGGAAAATAAGACTGAGTCAGACTGGCCTATGGGTCAATTAGGCTGTGCCTGATGAGCTGGTCTAACAGGTCTGTGGTTTGTTCCAGGTTTAGGCTGTTTGTGGACCTGATATGAAAAGAAACATTGCCTGCAGCAAGTTCAAATCAATGCAGTCGTCCATATCTTGAAAACACTTCTACAAGTTAGTACAAGTTCAAAACTGCCCCAATTCGGAAACATTGGCCACTTTTCATTTTTTTAGCCTTCTAATTTACAGTGCCTGGGTGTATTTTCTGTCCTAGTTTAACCTTGGGTAAATGAGAATGATTACTCTTTCGCAGCTGAAGCAGTGGGCATATCTGTTCTGCATTGAAGGACTGTGTCTTTAACCAGCAGGAGTCTTCAGTGTATGTTTTTGTTACTGTGAGTAGTTCTGTGCATGCAAGGATGGTATGCAGCTGCAGAGGTAAATGGACCCCTCACAGTGTTTTGAATGTTGCTTAGTAACTGTTTTAGTTTAGGTACACTGCTTTTTTTGCCCACTGAATGAAGTGCTTCATTGCTAATAGTTTTGTGGTGGCCTGTTTTCTTTCATATGTTTGTCCTAATGTTGCAAAACTATCACTTGTTTGCATCTCTAGGTTCCTTTTGTGAAAACCTCTGTATTTTCTTCAAAATTATTTTTAAGTATTCAAGACCTATTTTACAGACTATGATATGTCACAAATGTATTCCTGCTTAACCTTGCAAATTGTACCTCTTCAGGTTGGACACCACTTCATGAAGCTTGTAACCTGGGGTACTATGAAATCGCTAAAGTTTTGATAGCTGCAGGAGCAGATGTAAACACACAAGGACTGGATGATGATACTCCACTCCATGATGCAGTTAGCAGTGATCATAGAGACGTAAGTGTGAAATCTGCAATCTGACCAATTATCCAACTATTGTGCACATTATTAATCTTATGTCAGATCATAGGATGGCGTTGCTTTAACAAAGACCATCCATAATGGATGCACAAATCTATTAAGAGCAGCCAAAGCCTAATTTTGGACAAGGAGGAAGGAGAAAACCGCATTATTAAAGGTTGTAAAACATTTGATAACATGAGTGTTTAGCAGTAATTAATTGCAAATTCTAGGTCCTATAAACGAGAAGGTTCTTGCTCCATCTTGAGAGCTCTTGCTGCAAGGGTTTTGTTGAATGTCTGATCAACAAGACAAACTATCTTCAGAGTGATTCTGTTGCTAATAGGCAGCCTGCGTAGTCTGCCTCTCGTAGTTGATACATGGTCCTTTTTAGGGCCCGCGAAGCGAGATCCCTTTTGTAGGGGGTTTAAAGATGTACCTGGAAATTGCACATACTCGTGCGTGTGCTTTTTTTAGGTCGAGCCTGGCTTACCAGCGCAAAGCGCTGTCGCCAGCGAGGCTTATTGTTGTGGACTTGCCTCCGAAGTGGGACAGGAGATGGGCACGCGCAGAGCTTTTGGCGATTTGAGCAGGTGTATACGCACGTACAGCCACGCTCTGTGCACATCGCCTATCCCGCTTCTGATGCAAGTCAGCCTCCTGCAATAGCGTTTTTTTATGCTCCGGCGCGCTCCACGCGCCCCACTTACCGGCTCCCCGGCTGGTCTCCTCATGGCAGAGGGGGCCTCTTTTTCGGTCACTGGCGCAGAAACTCGCGGGGCTCCGTATTGCTCACAGGAGCCCCGCAGCAGCATTCACAAAGGCAGGGTGGGCTGCCGTCGGACTTCTCTCTGCGGGTGGACTTCTTCACGCGGGCTACAACACATTTATTTATTTATTTATTTTGGAGATTTATAGAGCGCATGGCTGCCCGAGAGCGTCCCAGCGCTAATGTGGCTAACATGTGGCTCCCTCAGCTCACGGGATCCCACGGACACTGCCGCGTTCTCCATGACCCAGGCAAGGTTGCCCGCACGTATGCTCAGTACGTAAGAAATGCGTGTTCCTGTGAATACGCGCATCGCGCTCTTTTAGTTTCCTTACCCCCCTCGGCTTGTTTACAGTAGCAATCGCGAACGCTTGTTTTATTTCTGCAAAACTTTCCATTTCAAGTACAGGATGAGTGTGCGGTCGTCTTGCTTTAGTAGTACCTGGGCATGGTCAGTCTTGCTGTGAACGACTATACTGCTTTGTTTTGGTATTTATTTTTGATTTTATATGTATTCCTCAATATCGGTTTGTTCCTTGTGTTTGGATTGTTTGGCGCTTCGACTGTTGTTTTGGTTGGTACACTTTCTCTCGTTTTCCCTGTGAAGTCCTGCATTAGCGCACTCAGAGAAGGTTTGGGGTGAAGTTGCAGCGCATTTTCCTTTTATTCTCCTGCAGTGCGGTCCTGCTCTACACAGACTCGGCATGGGATCGGGGTAGTTTGCGGTAGCTTGCTCTTTCCCCACCATGAGGTCTTCCTTTAGCAGACTTGGCATGAGGATTGGAGTGGCGGCGAGCACTTGTGCCACTTCCTATTTTTTCTGCCCGGCGACGTGCATTGTCCTTGCCCCGCGAGTTTGGTACCACCTGGACGTTCTAGGCGGCTTTGCCTGGGAGTCCTGCTGTAGCGGACTCGGGGGCTCCTTGGTGATGGACTCGGGCGGATTTCTTTCTTTGGGCGTTCTCACCTCCGTGCAGGCTCTTCATGTTTTTTGACCTGCTAAGCAGTTCTGGGGTGCTTGCATCTGTTCCAGCCCCACTTGTCCAGTGCCGGGTTTTCTTTGCCGTGTGCTCTGCTTTAGTGCAGACTGACTGCGTAGTCCGGTGTCCGGCTGGTGGTACAGCGTATGTTGTTTGCCTGTATGGACTACGCATGTGCAATCCCTGTTGGGCTGCTTGAGTGTCTGTATGCACGCTCTGTTGTTTGGCCGCCTCTCCACGGGGCATGGAGTCTCTCTGTTGCAGGTGCTATGTCTCAATAAGTAATCTTGTCTCTGGTGGCACTGCCCTCCCTGGACATGGGTTGTATCCTGGTGATGCTGTATGAGTATCTGCGATAGCTTTTTGTCTGTTGCATTGTGGGATACTCAGGTCACTCCTGTTCAGGCCCTTCCTTTGGTGGGTGTGTGCAGGGACCTATTTTTACAGTAGCCCTCCAACACATTGGGCTATATATGGCTTCCTGCTGTGGTTTTGCAGGTGTATGTGGGCTATTTCCAGCTTCCTGCGCCTTGTGCCTTTGCCCCTGCTGCTCCATTCCTCTGTACACACTGTGGTGAGTAGTGTTGTTGGAAGTTGGCCATGGTGTTTGTTTCTGTGGAAGCCGCTCCCACTGACTCTTCTGTTCATAGGGTGGGTGTGGCTGTTCTCCTTTCTATTGTTGATTGGACAGTGGCCTGTTCTTCTTCCCTTCGGTCGCAGCTGTAATGCTCTGGTACTGGGTTGGGGTGTGGGCTTCTCTTTTGCCTTGACTTTGTTGGGTGACAGGTTGGGAGGTTGTTTAGCACTTCTTAGACTCCCGGAGGAATGTTGTATCTTTTGCAGGGTCATCTATGGTGATCTTGCACCTGTGTTGTTTTTTATCATGGTGGTGTGCTGCTGCCCAGGGGTGTCACTGGTGCCCTTTCCTTTCTCTGGGGCTGGGTTGTATGGGCCCCACCTTCAACGTCATGTTACAGTGGGCGGCTGGGGTTTGCATGCTGTTATCCCCTGTGTTGGTTGTGGGGTGGTCATTTCTTGCCTCTATGAGGGCTCTTGGTGCTTTCAGCCGGGATGGCCCAGTCAACGTTTTTTGTGTGGGGGTGATACTGGAGGGCCGCTGCGACTGACGTTTCCAGGATTCGGCATGCGGCTGTCGCCTCTCGATACACCCTGGCTTGATGTCCGTGGTAGTCACCCAGGTCGGTGGTCGATATTCTCTTTTTTCCGTTGTTTTGGGCCGACTCTGATTGCGCAGTGGGTGGATCATAACCAGGGGGTTGGTTCCTGTTGGTATGTGGTACCCCGCCCCCCTTCTTTGTCGGAGCTCTCCTTGTCCCCTATTGGGTGCATTGCCATGAGCATTGATGTATTTACTGCTATTGCTCCTGTTGGACAGTCGTTCATTCCTGTCCATCATTCTCACCGAGGGGAGGGGTGTGTGCTCTTCCTAACAGAGCACCTCTGGCTGGAATGTTCCCACCGAAGTAGGCACAATGCTAATTTGCATGTGACTACCACCCTTCCACACCCAATGCCCCACAAATATCTGGTAAACTGCCACGCTCCCCACCCGCATCCTATTGCATGTGACTACCACACTCCCACACCACTCTTAAGGAGAACCCTCCCCTCTCTAGAAGAATTCCATAAGATTACCAGGTGTCCTGACACGCTCCTAGCGCATCTTTAGAAATACCCTCCCCTCATAACCCTGTACCAGCAAACATACCGGACTTCCTGCCACCTCATCTACAATATAAACAAGCATTTGCAATGCAATAGGTCTCGCATTTGCGAGAGTTTAAGCTATTGGCATTGTAAATGACAATGCCTTTTATTTATGTCTTAAAAACCAACACGTAAATAAAAGGCATTGCCGTTTTCAATGCCAATAGCTCAAACTCTCACAACTGCGAGACCTATTGCATTGCAAATGGTGTTCTTTTTAGGTCTCGACCTACAGCATTGCTTTAGCAATGTTTGTTTGTGTCGAGATTATAGTGAGGCTTTTAAAAGTCTACCCAAACTGCTGCGGATTGGGTACAGTTCATGTGAGCCAGGCGCATGCACAAAGCACAACACAAGCCTCTGCATCAGACTTCAAAGGGATCCCTCCCCCGCCCCCGCATCAGACTTCAAAGGAATGCGCTCCCCTGCCCTGCCACAGCAATGTAGAGAGCTTCATCACACTTTCCTAACTAGTCTTCCTTCTCCCGCATGTGACCCTACTTGCACTCCTTCAGATCCATTTTCATTCTTTTCTGCTTTTCCCTGTTTCCGCCACACACTCCACTCCTTTGTGTCTCCTTTCTGGCCTATTTCCTCCTTAACTTTTCATCCTTTCTCCTTTAATCCCATTTCCACCTTCCCACAACCCCTTTGAGCACTGTTATCTTAACATTTGTGTTTCTCTCTGTCTTATAATGTCTGCCCTGCCACCATTTACTTCGGACCATCACACCCCCTCACCCTCACACACCCTCACACCCCCTCACCCTCACCCCCCTCTCACCCTCACCCCCTCTCACCCTCACTAACCCTCACACTCTCACACACCCTCACCCACCCTCACCCAACCACACCCTCACCCAACCACACCCTCACCCAACCACACCCTCACTCCCTCACCCTCACACACCCTCACCCACCCTAACGGACCCTCTCACCCTCACAACCCTCTCACCCTCACAACTCTCTCACCCTCACAACCTTCTCACCCTCACACTCCCTCACACTCCCACCCTCACACCCTCACCCACCCTCACTCACCCTAAAATCCTCACCCTCACACCCCTTCACTCACCCTCACACCCCCTCACTCTCACCCCCTGACACCCCCTCACCCTCAACTCCCCTCACCCTCACACCCCCACACACCCTCACCCTCACTCACCCTCACCCCCCTCACCCTCACACCCCCTCACCCTCACACCCCCTCACCCCCACACCCCCTCACCCTCACTCACCCTCACACCCCATCACCCCCTCTCACCCTCAAACCCTCACCCGCCTCACATCCCCTCACACCCTCACTCTCACACACCCCCTCATACCCCCTCTCACTCACACCCTCACCCCTGTCACCCTCACCCCTGTCACCCTCACCCCGTCACCCTCACCCCCATCACCCTCACACCCCCACACCCTCACACCCCACACCCTCACACCCCCTCACCCTCACGCCCTCTCACTCACTCTCCCCCTCACACCCCCTCACCCTCGCACCCCCTCACCCTCGCACCCCCTCACCCTTGCACCCCCTCACCCTTGCACCCCCTCACCCTTGCACCCCCTCACCCTTGCACCCCCTCACACTCCCCCCTCACACCCCCTCAGCCTCACACCCCTCACCCTCACTCACCCTCACTCACCATCGCACACTCTCATCCTCACACCCTCTCACACCCTCACTCCCTCACACCCTCACCCCCTCACTCTCACACACCCCCTCATACCCCCTCTCACCCTCACACTCCCTCACCCTCGCACTCCCTCACCCTCACACTCCCTCACCCTCACACCCCCGTCACCCTCACCCCGTCACCCTCACCCCGTCACCTCTCTCACCCCCATCTCTCTCACCCCCGTCTCCCTCACCCCCGTCTCCCTCACCCCCGTCCCCCTCACCCCCGTCCCCCTCACCGCATCACGCTCACCCCATCACCATCACCCCCACACCCCCTCACACTCACTCACCCTCACTCTCACCCTCACACCCCCTCCTACTCACACCCCCCCTACTCACCCCCCCCACCCTTACATCCTCACAAGCCCTCACCCCCCCACCCTCCATCACCCCCACCCTCACACCCTCTCACCCTCACACCCTCACACCCTCTCACCCTCACACCCTCACAACCCCTCACCCTCACTGACACCCTCACAACCCTCTCACCCTCGCACATCTTCACCCTTACACCCCCACCCTCACACCCCGTCACCCTCACACCCAGTCACCCTCACACCCAGTCACCCTCACACCCCGTCACCCTCGCACCCCGTCACCCTCGCACCCCGTCACCCTCGCACCCCGTCACCCTCGCACCCCGTCGCCCTCGCGAGATTTGAGCCAGTTACTCATGATTACACTTACAAACAAGTTTCTCCTAATTTTAGAACTGCCAACTTCTTTAAATTATCAATTCTTTGGATCTCTCAGCCCATGTCCTCACCTTTTTCCCGCTCAGTCGTTAATGCACCCTATTTTTGAAGTCATATATTTTTCAGCCAGTGCTTAAATATTTTAATTTAAAACCCCAGAAGAGTTTTCATCTGCACCCATCATTGCACTGATACTTTGCTGCTCTTCTCTTCAACTCTACAGCTTTAATATCAAACTATCCAACTGAATAAGTCTATTCTCAAAATTAATGGAGATCCCTTAATTCTAGGATTCGAAACCTTAATACTGCAGAGGTAACTGCATAATACGTCACTAACTTCTAGCCATTTGGACAACGGCCTCATCATTTTTTATCGACCTTGCTCTATGTACCATTGATTATCAACCCTCTTACTACTTGAAGTATTGCTTTCACGAACCTTTAAGTGGCTAGCGCATGTAGGAAAACCAGTTCCTATAACCAGTCCTGCATCTGTTACAATCGCCAACAACAGGAATTCTATAACGTTTGTCTGTTTGATGCCACATAGGGATCCGAGATGTAAATATTTATTTATTTAGTATAGGTGTTCCAAAGCACAACTATCAGCAACAGGTCAACTTGTAGGTGACCGAACAGACCGAAAAATATAAACCAGTATAGAGAAACTGCCCTAGGTTTTACCTGGGAAATAGCTAGGTTTTCAATTTTTTCCCAAAGCTGAGAATTTTAGTAACACTTCTTAGCTCTGCTGGTAGCCTATTCCAGGGGTTTGTATCAGCTATGGAGGTAGCGCTTCTGCCAGTAGTTCTGTTTAAAATGAGGGAACACAACACTAAAGATGTGTATCAACCAGATCTGCCTGGGCTCATATCCCGAAATTTTAAAGTCAAAAGAGTGATTTAAAAATAACCTGTTGCTTTACTGGACAGGAGGCGTAGCTTGTCCAGAAGAAAAAGACCCAGTCTTTTAAAAATGAAGAGCAAGTGTAACTGCGAAGTATTGAACAAATACATTTTTTTATGGCATTGCAGTAGTCCATTCTGGCAGATCTAAAATAATTTAATATTATGGGATAAGGGAGACATATAAAGAATATATTTTGATATTAAAAGATGAAAAAGGCAGGATTTCATCACTGCATTAATCTGATCATAGAGCGTTACGTTAGACCTCTAACTTCACACCCAAGGTATTCACCCAAGTAACCGGTGTGGGTTTGTCACTCAGGCAACAAGACCAGAACAAGCATTGGCATAGCCAATAGGTCTCGCTTTTGGGACCTTCTAAGTATTTAGTTATTTAGTGATTGTTGGTGGAAAAACTGGGGGAAGAGAAAGTGATCAAAGAAAGTTACATTACTATTGATGACTATTGTATAGACAGTCTTAAGTAAATGGGGCCACCATACTCCACCAACACAACAGGAGAGGTTCCACAACTTTGGCGCATGCTGGGCATGAAAAGAATATGCCACAAATAGAAAAATGAAGCACCATCACTTTCAACTAAAGGGGCCTGTTGCTAACGTTTTATTATGATTTTGTACATAGTGGTGTATTAGCACCTTTTAGGGAGAAAAGTGTTGTCTCGAAGTTTCAAGAATATGGTAGCGTTCATTTTGTGACAAACTGAATTGCAATATCCCGCTGGCCTTTCGAGTGACCCAGCCACCCTTCTTTCTTCCCACGTTCCCGGCTATATATTATGCTCTAGCGAGAAAGAGGCAAGCAGTGGGCGATTGAACGAGAGGCAGGTCAGAATACTTTTGGAAGGTCAGAGCAGTATTTTAAAATTAACTACCATTTGGAACTCCTACGAGTATATAAGGATCATTTAAACTCAGTGTACTAAGAAGATAATTTGATTGGTAAAGGCAACAAAATGGACAACTGAGTTAAAAGTCTGGATCTGACCGGAATTGACAATTTTTTTTATTTTTTATTTAAAGTCTTTATTGTACATTTTCAGTATATCACTGTGTAGGGCCTACAACCTCTTGGGCCGGCCGCGATAGCAATACAGTCTTAGCAATATTATCAGGATTACACAGCCGTTTAGCCGACAACCTGAGGGTCCGGCGGCGAATGGGAGTATGCTGTACCATAATGCAGACGATACAAATATACAACATGGCTTAGGTCTATGATTTTTGCTTTAACCCCGCAACAAAACCGTACGTTAAATGAAAAACAAATCAATAACGTTCATTTCTTTCCTAGCGACAAAACAATGTTCAAGTAAACAACGTAGCAAACATTGGCAGTGCAACCTTTGACCCACCCCATACCCTCTGACGGTAAATACTCAGCAGGACCGAGTTCACCATAACAAGGGATACCTTTCAACACACACGTAACTTAGACCCAGGTCCTAATCTGAAAGACACTCATCTGGGTCAACTCCTGGATGCTCGCATATGTCCCCTCTAAATTTGTTCCAGGCCCCCCAGATTTGTCCCCACTTTGCAGGGCACCCCCGAAGACTGCTTTCTCTGCCACCATTGCTTCATCCATGTCCTTGCACCAGTCTCGCAATGTGGGCAGCACGTGAGAACCCCACAGTCTTGCAACGTTACGTTTCGCCACCAACATTCCTAACATGGCCCAGTCCTGCTGTCGATAGGTCAGGTCTTCTGCGTCCCAGATGTTCAACAGGCAGCGACGTGGGTTGGGCAGCAGGGAGACAGCCACGGTCTGGGAAATGGTTCGCATCACCGCTGCCCAATACATGGCAACCCGGCTACAGTCCCAAACAGTATGGAAGAACGTTCCTCTGTCTCCGCAACCTCGGAGGCAATATTCGTGAGAGGCTCTCCCTATTCTCTAAAGGACCGTCCTGGTGTAGTACGTGCGGTGCAGCACCTTTAACTGAACCAGCTTAAGTCCTGAAGGAATTGCAGTTTTTCGGGGCGACGAGAGAGCCTCCTGCCATTCCGAGTCATCGAGTTCTCCTATATCACCCTCCCAAGACAAACGTAGTTTGGTCAGCATGTCAGGGAGGTTGTTGACCAGTTTCCTGTATGTGTAGGACGTCGCTTTGTGGGACATATGTTCTGTCAGTAGCCTGTCTTCTAGAGGGGTGGACTCCTGCAGTTTCGTTCCCACCGGAACGGATGACAGAAGCGCATGCCGTATCTGTATGTACCTATAGTATTCTGACCGTGCCATACCGTGTTTGGTTTGTAGATATGTGAAATCCACTATGTTGTTTTTTTCCCAGAGGTCTCCCACCACTGATATACCGATGGAGTCCCATGCCTGAAACCCTTTACTATTGCCCATGAAGCCCAGCTTGTGCGAGTCCCATAGGGGTGTCATTTGCGTAACAATGTTCGCACACTGAAGATGTCCATGTGCCTTGAACCTAAGCTGAACCGTGTGACGGGTCGGACCCAGAAGATCGGTTGGGGCGCTACGACTATATAGGTTTCTTAACAATCCCCTGGGTTCAATACTCTGCCTGTCCGCCATAAAGGCGGGTTCCGTCTGTGGGGCGTGCAGCCAATAATTGATTTGCTTGAGATGGGCAGCCCAGTAATACAGTTCAATATTAGGGAGCGCTATGCCCCCATCGTACCAATCTTTCACCAGTTTGCATTGTGCAATCCTCGCCGGCTTCCCATCCCACAGCAAAGTAGAGACTGCTGCTGCGATGGCCTTGAAGTAGGAGGTTGGGACCGGGAACGGAGTATTCTCAAGGAGGTAAAGAAACCGGGGCAATGTCATCATTTTGAACAACGCGGCTTTGCCCAGGTGGGTGAGAGGGAGGGACCGCCACACCTTTACGTCTCGATTGAAACGTTCCAGTGGGGGTTTCAGACTTAGTGCGTGGAACTCGTCTGGGTTGGACGAAACGTGGATTCCCAGATATTTGAAGGGGGTGTCAGTGTATCGCAGTGGACAGTCAGCCAGGAGTGGTGGCGGGCAACCAGCAAGGACGTACAGGATTGATTTAGCACAGTTAATTCTGTATCCAGAGACTCTCCCGAACTTCTCGCAAACATTAAGTACTTCCAGGATCGATTTTTTTAGGGGAAGTCAAATAAAGAAGGATGTCGTCCGCATAGAGAGATATCCGATCCTCCCATGACGGAGCCCTTCTGATACCTTTGATGGACGGTTCCCACCGAACCCAAATCGCCAATGGCTCAAGGGGGGACAACGGGCAGCCCTGCCTCGTCCCACGTCCAAGCGGGAAGTCCCTGGAGATGTGACCATTAGCTGCTATTTGAGCTAGAGGCCCGGTAGAAAGCAGTCGGACCCACGCACAGAACTTAGGGCCAAAACCCATGTGACGAAGCACCGCGAAGAGGTAAGGCCATTCCACGGTGTCAAACGCCATGGTGGCGTCAAGGGAGAGAAGTACTGCCAGTTCCTGTATGTAGTCCTGACGAGCTAGCACCGCCTGTAGACGGCGCAGGTTATGGGAGGTGTTACGATTTGGCATAAATCTGGACTGTTCCGGGTGTACCAAGGTGGCAAGGTGAGGGGCCAAACATGTAAGCTGTCTACGAACATTCTGAGTAAATGGGGGGCCATTATGGAAGCTGTTTGCTTGTAGAGTTCCACTGGGAGTCCGTTGGGTCCCAGGGCCTTGCCGGACGCCAGTGCGTCGGTCGCTTCCCGCACCTCCTCCACAGTAATGTCCGCCTCCAACAAAAGAGCCGCCTCAGGTGAGAGGCGGGGGATTGTCAAAGCCCTAATGTAGTCATAGGCTTCATCTGTCGTGTATGACGCTTGGGGAGCATACATTGTCTCAAAGTGGTCAGCCAGCTGTTCAACTATAACTCCGGGGTCCGAGGTCAAATTGCCCTCGGGCAATTGCAGTTGTGCAATGACCCTGCCTGCTTTTTCTTTTTTGTCGAGCCAAGCAAGCATCTTTCCGGCTTTATCACCCAGCTCATACACCCTATGACGGGAGGCCTGAATTGTAGTCTGTACCCTTTCCCTTTGATACGCCCTCCATTCAACCTGCCGCAGCCGGACTGTTTGAGCGGCTCCTGGGGACGGGTGGGTCTCGTTATCAGAAATGGCATCTTTAAGAGCACACTCAAGGGCGCTAAGTTCTTGATTCTGAGTCCGCCTATGGGCGGCTATGGATGCAATCGCCTGCCCACGTATAACCCTTTTATATGCCTCCCATAGGGTACTGTGGGAGCCCACGGTACCCAAGTTCTCCGGAAAGTAGTATGCAGCAGTGTTGGAAAGGGATTTCCTCAAAGGGGCACTCTGCAGGTAACCCGCATGGATAGGAAACACGGGACTTCTACAGGAGCGATGAGTCGTGAGTGTGAGTCGCAACGGAGAGTGATCAGAGATTCCCCTGGGGCGGATGTTTACCTCCTCAATGCTATGCAGTCCGTCTCCGGACATTAAAATGTAATCTATACATGATAAGCAGTGGTGTGTCGCCGAGTAATAAGTATATTGCCTGTCGTGGGGATGTTTATGTCGCCAGCAGTCCGTCAGACCAAGGCATCTAATAATCCAGCAAGTCGCCCGCTTCCCCGTGCCGTTGTAGTATATGGGTGTCTATCCATCTCATGATCTAGAGCGTCATTAAAGTCGCCCCCCAATACTAGCGTCGCCGCTGGCAATGACAGGAGAAAAGTAGCAAGGGCAGTGTGTGCTGTGGCATGCAGCCCAGGAGGGACGTACACGGACACAAAGTTGTACAATTGGCCCTCCCATAGTATTGTCACTGCTGCAAAGCATCCCTGAGTGTCTATTTTAGTCTGCTGACACACCATTTGAAAGTTCTTTCGAATAAGTACACCCGTCCCTCTAGAGCCGGAGGAGAAATCTGCATGCGCAATGAACCTATACCCCCATCTATCCATCGCCTTCGAGGCCGAGCCGACAAGGTGTGTTTCCTGCAATAGAACTATTGCTGGCCTGCAGCGCTTCAGATATTGTAGGACTAGGCCCCTCTTCACCCTGTCTCCCAGTCCTCTGACGTTCCACGTCATCACTGTTGAGGTCGGTGTGTGAGAGGGATGCGGGGTAGGATTGTCAGGTGTATCCATCACTTGTGCTGCCATTCAAGTGCATGCGTGGTTGTATGCAGTCCAATAGGGGATGAGTCTTGCTGCGCACTGTTACAAATAAGCCAGTCTCCATCGCATTGTGCACAACATATCGTGTTTTGTCGCAAATTACAAAAACAACCTCCTCCCTGCCTCCCTGCTGCACGGGCCTGAAACCGCCTGCCACCCCAACTTAGCAGAGCGCATAGTCCCAACCCATCCCATTGTACTTGCTTGCAAGAGGTAAGTAGCTCTGTGACCTTACAACCAGCTCCGTGTAGCCTCGTCCGCCTGATACCAAGGGTTACACAGTCAGTGTGTCGTATAAAGTTCGAACAAGGGTCTCTAAGTCCGGCGCTCACTCCTCCGGTGACTCACCCTCTTCCAGGTCCGATCCAGCAAATAGGTCCTGACTATGTCCTTGTGATGCCTGGTGATCCGTCTGAGCAGTCTTTTGGTCGCGTTGACCCCTACCAGTTCGTCGCGGGGCCTCAGTGAGTCTCCAACCATCCAGCCAGTCTCTTGCCGCCTCCGGGGTGTCGAAGAACCATGCCTTGTGATTGTCTACGACTCTCAGTCTTGCCGGAAAAAGCATGGAGTAAGGTAATTCTTTGGCCCGCAAAGCTTTTTTTATGTCGGTGAAGGTTTTCTGGCGCCGGGCCACCTCAGCCGTATAGTCTGGAAAGAAAGCAATGGTGGAGTTTAGAATTTTAAGAGGTTCAGAGACCCTGGCTGTCTGGAGTATGGCATCCCGATCACGGAAGTTAAAAAGTCTGGCCAGTACTGGTTGCGGCGGCGCCCCCGGCTTCGCCGCCCCCCCCCCCCCCCCCTGGAACTCTATGTGCTCGCTCACCAGAAAAGAAATGGGAGAGGCCTTTCGGTTGTAGTTTCGTTTTAATTAAGTCCTCTACATATAGATCCATCGCTGCTTGCCTTCCGATTCCGGAATACCTGGAATTCGGACGTTATTCCTCCGTGAGCGTCCTCCCTGATCATCTAGGCGTTCCTGCAGTTTTCTGGCGACTGCCTCCAGTTGCTCCCTAGTGAGCTGCAGTTCCGAGGTGTCTTCCATTAAGGATTTGGTAACAACTTCCACCTGCGCCACACGTTCCGCCATCTTGTGGAGGTCAGCCCGCAGTAGGCCAACGTCCTTAGCAATAGACCCCACCGTTGTCTGAACGCTGGAGAGCATCTTCATTAGGACCTCTAGTGTCACTTTTTTGGATCCATCTCCCTCTGGGCTTTTTCCCGTGGACGGGCGGCCCTCCGGATGTTGCGCTGCGGCTTTTTCAAAGGAGTACTTCTCCAGTTTCGATTGCGCTGTAGCATTTCTGGGTCCCCTTCACGCCATTTCAATCGGCAGTCTTTGTCGCTGTTCGCTCCTGTGGCTTCGTCACTCAGCGTGTCGACAGCACCGCCGTTCTAGGCTGTGGGGAGGCGATATCCAAAATGGCGTCGTCTTTCAGGGCCCCTCGTATGTCACCCAGGGGAACAGGGTGATGGCGGACGCGTGGAGGAAGTGTTGCAGTGTAAGCACCTCCGCTGTCCCAGTATCAAATTCACCGGTCTCCACTCCCCTGATTGTTTAGGTGATACTATTACTCAGTCCCACCGATCACTGTAGGCCCAGCCGGGCACAGTTTCAGACTCCCAGCGGTCAGCAAAGCACGCCCTGGTCTCTTCCTTTACCAGTACCGATTCCACACTCTCAGATGCAATGGCACCGCCGGGCAAGCGATTGTCTGAGTACAGGCCCACCTCCACTCTCACTCGAGTCGATCGCCAACACGGTCCGCAGCCGACCAGCGGTACCTTCCGGTGTAGTACCCCGACCACAGGGCACTTCCGGTCGGGTCACAGTGCTGCATCAGGGCGGTGTCCGGATACGAGGCAGGGCCCGTCTTGCCTCGACGATCTATCTCCGGCAGGCGTCGCTCGGTTTCACCCGGGACTGGGACAGTCTGTGCCCACCCCGCTCCGGCGTTCCGGTCAGGCTTCAGAAGGCGAAATAAGCCGGATGGACAGGCGGATTCATGAAGTTAGAGCTGTTTCGGCCTCAGAGCACTCGCATTACGCCGCCATCTCGGTCGGCTCGTAGCCACGCCCCGACAAATTTTAATGACAAAAAATACATGTAACTTTTTTATCCTCCAAGTTAACTCTTAAGCCTGGCGAATTTCTCAGTAAAATAAGTGTATTAACTCTTCTATGTCAGAGCAGAGGATAATTGTTACACCTTAGGAAGTGTAGAGGGATGAGTAGCAGGAAGGGACATTCCTTCCTGGCCAACAGATCCTTCCGAGTCTCGGTCCCCCCTTTTTCCTCCCAGATCCATACTATTGATCAGGGGGTGCTTCAGGGCTCGGCCTTGAGTCCACTGCTCTTCAACTTATACGTCCATCCACTGGCTGCAGTCGCCAAGCTGGGGGACCTCACGTTGGTCTCCTATGCCGACGATACCCAGCAGGTGATTACTTTGGCAGACGGTTCCTCCCCCTCTTGCCTCCAGATTTAAAGATGGTATGACTGCGGTAGCCGATTGGATGGCTCCCAACAGTCTACAGCTAAATGCTGGGAAAACGGAGGTTCTGCTGGTAAGTAAGAATGTGGATCTGTGGAACGAGCAGTGGTGGCCGATAGCCTTAGGGTCAGTACCATCTCCCATGAGTGTGGTAAAGAACCTTGGTGTCCTGATGGACTCCTCTCTTTCCTTTCAGGCCCATACTAAGCAGCTAGCCGCCACGTGTTTTGGCATCCTGCGAGGCCTTAGACCCATCCTGAAATACTTCGATCCTCCGATACGCCAATTCATCGTGCAGGCCACCATTCTCTCTCGCCTTGACTACGCAAGCTCCCTTCTCCTGGGGGCGAACAAGGCGGAAATTCAGAGAATGCAGCGCATTCAAAATGCTGCTGCTAGAGCTCTGGTGGGCCTGCCGCGCTTCTGCTCTGTTACCAGCACCATTCAGAGGCTGCACTGGCTTCCTATTGAAAGACGCATTCACTTTAAGACACTCTCTTTCTTTTAAAATCTTGAAACTCTCGAGTCCCGCCTTGCTGGGCAACTTGATCACCCATTATGTTCTGTCTCATCCTCTCCGCTCTGCAGAGCTACACTTGGCGGTTGTGCCCAGAATTAGGCTCGCTAGGGCAGGCGGGTGCGCTTTCAGATACCTCGCGCCCAAGTTGTGGAACTCCCTTCCAGTACATATCCGCGCCATTGACTGTCTGTTTTTAGAAAAGCTATCCAGACCTTCTTGTTCCCTTCATCTTAGTCTCCTGTAGCTCCTTTCTTCGTCTCAGTCCGGTTCATATCTGTGTGCCCTTCGTTGTTAGCGCCGGGACGCCCCTTCGCTGAGGCAGCTGTGCGCTCTACAAAACGGTTAACATAACATAACATGCGTAGAGAGGCTGGAAAGTGTAGAGGGATGAATAGCAGGAAGGGACATCATGGACAGGGCAGGAAATTGCCCCCCCCCCGCTCTTCCTCCTGAGCCGCGGCCGTGTAATCACAGAGCAAAAGGTGTTGAAGCACATTGTTAGTCCTTATAGCTCATATGTAACTATCACTTCACACTTTGTGTCTGTGTAATTTACAACACTTACACATCTTCTTCAGTACACTATTTATCACTACGTTGAAAACATCACAGGCGGGTCTCTTCCTCTGATATTTACAATCTAACAAGTGGTCGGGAAGGCCCTTTATTGCAATGCAATAGGTCTCACATTTGCGAGAGTTTCAGCGATTAGTATTGTAAATGACAATGCCTTTTATTTATGTTTTAAAACCCAAAACATAAATAAAAAGCATTGTCATTTACAATGCCAATAGCTCAAACTTGTTTTTCTTACTCGTGTCATATAATTCACCACCATGTTGTGCTGCAAATTTTCTAAGGCATTCTTAGGCAGGTCCAGTTATATGGCATTACAGTGATCAATTTGGAAAAGGAGCAAAACGGCCACCACTTGACTAAAATTCTCCAAAGGGGGGAAAATAATGGCTTTTCCTAAGCACTTTAAAAAGCCACATTTTTAGCACAGATCTTCTGTATTTGGCACAGAAAAGTTTGTTATTGGTCGAGAATGACTTCTAGATTCCTTTAAGTAATACCTGGGACCCCTCTATACTGCTTGCTTGATACTGTGTCACCACCCAAGGGGAAGGGAAAACAGCATAGGTTTGCATTATTGGGGCTGGTGCTGGCAAAAAACGTGAATAGCAATCAGGTGGTTGAGGGTGACAGGACAAGATCTAAAACCCTGGCAGAGGGACTTGGTGAAATGGGCCTATACAGAGGAAATGGGCATGAAAATGGTCCGCACTGACAAGTATTTGGCCGAAGACTTGGAGGACTGGTCATCAATGATCAGAGATTTTATGGCGAACTAGAAGGGCACTGGGAAGGCAATTGATGGCACACATGAAGAGCAACGGTATGGTGTATATGTGCCATGAAGGTCCATGCTATATAATGTGTCAAGATGTACTTCATAATGTTTTTGCTTCTGTTCTGTGTAAAAGCATAAATATAAATATAAAAAGGTAATACCTGGGGCAGGAGTGTCTCCCTTTTGTTCTGGCCAGAGGTCTGGTGTCCAGCAGTTAACATTCCCACCCACGATCAACACATCTATCTTGTCTGTGTTTGGGTTTAAATAAACACAGATCATCAGTCCTGGATTCCTACAAGGTACTTGATGCTGGATGTTGTAGATCCTTGGTCAGATTTCCATAAAAGCTGTTTATCTTCGGCATATTAAAAAGTGTTAAAACAATAGGATTTTCTTAGGCTGCTAGGAAGTTGAACACAAAGCTTAACCTTGATTGGAACCTGAATCTTCATGAACACCTCAAGACAGTGTAATCTTGGGGAACCGAAACGTAGGTTTCACTACATACATGACCTATTTTTCAAAAAAGAAGATAAACCTATTTCCTGACTTCCAAATCCTGCTGTGTGTAGCTGGTCTAAGAATAGGTCATAATTGATGGTGTCAAAGGCTGAGGAGAGAGCTAATACTAAATTACATCCTCAAATGCTTTCATCTTGCTGGGTCCTGAATTGATTCAGTACTGCAAGTAAGTAGTCCGTGTACAGAAATATGGACCCCTGGTGAAGAATCATGCAAGGGCAGGGAGCAATTCAGGATTGCAATAAAGAACCCCTTAACAACCAATTGATTTTCATGTAATTACACAACGTATGAACAAAATACTTGTGATTTTTGTTATGTTTTTTATTTATTGTTATTTCGTTTACCAGGTAAATCAATTACAAACTCTATCCTTTAAAGGGTATCTGTCATATAAATATTATCAAAAAAGAAAGGAAAACCTTCCTGCTCTTGCGAGAAATGGCCATTATCTGTCAACTCCAGATACATCACCAAAAGAGCAAGGAGCACAGCTGTGCTGAGTTTACGATAGTATTCGATGGGGTATCCATCTAGTCATGGTGTCCTACCGGGATTTATTTCTTCAAGGGCCTCGCTTATTTTCTTTAACTTGAGAAGTTGATCACAGTCCTCCTGATAAGAGCGGGTCAAGCAAGACATTTGAAGATCCTCATCAAAGGGAAAATTGCCCTGGTTCCTGGGACGCCATCTTTCAATATTTAATATTGATAGTACTAATTGAACATAGTCGCAATATCTAGGGCTGTTGATATCAATCTCCCCGTTCTATCCTTAAGATTGGGAACTACTCTTGTCTCATTGTCTTTGTCAACCAACCAGTATAAGAGTTTGCTCGACTTGACCCCCATTCATACACCGACCAGAAGGAGGCCACCCAACACTGATCTCCATCCAGATAGAGCTGTTGCAAGGGCACGTCTGTCCACCTCCAGGTAATGCCTCACTTGTTCCTCCTGGTGCCCGCGACTTTTCCCGTTCTACTGCTTAAATCTCGTTCTCTAGAGTATTAATTTGACATATTTCTCCCATTTCTTAGCTCTCAAGTATGAGCAGACAATCCCCCGCATAGTGGCCTTTCCAGCTGCCCAAAGCACAGAGGGAGACTCCCAATGTCCCTTGATTCAGTTTTACCAAAGCTTACAATTCTTACAGCCAAAAAAGGGAGAATTGGTCGTCTGCCAAGAACCAGGTGTTGAAATGCCAGACTGGTTTCTCGTCTGCTCTATGGGAGCCAACGCCAACCGTGGCTGGGGCATGATCTTATATGCCCCTTGGAAGGAAATGGGAGACAGTGACAGTTGTGGAGAGGAGATTGTGGGCGGGAAGTAACAAGTGGAGCCGCTGATACTCAAGTGCATCCTTGGGACTGTCGATTCCAGACCCTCCATGCGCTCAAAGTCCCAGGGTATTCACCCATTCTGCTACTCTTATCCCCTCTCTCTAAATCACCCCAGGGGGCCTAGTCGAGTCCATGGCCCCCATGATGCCATATTTTTTTTGTTTGTAAAAAGAACTGTTAGGAAACGAACAAGAAAAGCAAATCCCTACATCCCAACCTCCACCCTGCCTGTATTCCCGTCCCCCGAATCCACAACACAAAGGGTAGGGTGCATAAGGTTCAGGCCAAGTCGTTCCCGAAATAAGGGAGACGACCAGCAGGACGAATCTTCCTGCCGTGATTCTGAGTGCAGACCTGGTCTGCACTCAGAATCACGGCAGGAAGGTCCTCTCCCTTATTTCGGGAACGACTTGGCCTGAACCTTATGCACCCTACCCTTTGTGTTGTGGATTCCTCTTCGTTACATTTACCTCGCCATTGAACTCGAGTGCGCTCACCTAAGAACACACTCCTAAGGTTCGTCGTCTCTCTTATTGATTAGTGACGTCGGACTTCAACACCTGTCCAGTCTATCACTTCTAGCATACCCGGTCTAGAGCTGGCCGGGTTGGAATTATCACCGGCTCAGCGACCTGTGGCCATATACTTATCGACTACAGCCATGAGGAGTCGCCATACTTGTGTATTTCTTTGGCGACGAAACACGTGTCGGCTGGTCTACCATACATTAAAGAGGAACCTTACCACCAATCGTCCTCTTTTTTTCTACGAATGTGGACTCCATATCTTGCAAATGTCCATTGAGACATCATTTCTGTACTTGTGATTGGGTGTGCAACAGATCTTCTCATGTATCTTTAGTGTGTGTCAAGGCACACATGTTTGGAGGGGTTTAGGGCCTTTTTTTCCCCTCACCTGTATGCACCCCACCTTATCCATTCCTGGGTTACTCACGTAGGCAGTGCGCCCAGCATTTCCGTCAACTAAAAAACCCTTTTCTCGTTGGTAACACCACCAGCAGCATAGGGGTGGCAGGGTGCAAATTGGACGTCAGGTACTCCATGCTTTTTCAATAAGGATTTTCCTAACTGCGAAGAGGCTGCAGGCGTGGCACCGGAGGTTACAGTAGGAAGACCTACAGCAGAGGTAAGTTGGGATGTAGGAGGTCGTAGGAGTACCGTCTGTTCAGCTCACCAAGGCCCAGAGGCTTCGGGTGCAGGGGTGCCGTTTGACATTGGAATCTTTTTATTGGGGAGGTACGGGGGGGAGCCTCTCTATTCACTCTACAGGTGCAGTCATGGAGGGCAGGAAAAGTCAGCCAAGGCTGGATATGAGGTCAGGATCGCAAGGGAAACTTCACTGAACAGGGGAGCCACTCTGGCTTGGGCGTCTGGTGCAGAGTGGGCTGGTGTCGTAAATCCGCCTGGATTCGGAGTCTTTGGAATCGGTTTCTTCTGGACAGGTCTGTTGTCTTTGGGAGATAGGAGTCTTTATTGAAAGCAACAGTCCTCCCAGGGGTTTTAGAGGTTGTTGCAAGACAGGACGCAGGGTCGTTGAAGCTGGAGACAGGCCGGTTGGGCTGGGGCCAAGGCAGTTGTCTTTTGGCTTCTGCTGCAGGGTGTTTTCATTCTTCTTAGGTCGTTGCAGAGCTGGGGCACAGGTCTGGGGGAGCCACCTACATGCTAAATTTAGGGTATGTTTTTTTAGGGGGTAGCAGGTAGGGCCAATGGGCATCTCACTTCGGGTGACTACACCCCTGTGGACCTAACCCTGATTGGAGGGGGTCTCCCCAGCCTCAAATTGGCAAGAACTAAGGAGTGTGCTTTACCTCGCTTGCCCCCACCTTCAGGTTGGCTCAGTTCCTATCTTTTTTTATTTTCTCGCCCGAAGTGGGGGTGTAAACTAGGGTTTGCCATCTGCTATTAGCAGCAGAGGCTGGAGGTCGCATTACAAAGGTGGCAGGCCTTTGAAGTTTCCCTCTTGGAGCACTAGCCCATCTTGGGGGAATAGACATGACCCTTCTTCCCAGGATGTGCATTGTTTATGGTCTCAGAGAGCAGGGGCTCCCCACCCAGTGGTCTAGAAACATGCCTGATGGCGACTAGCTACCTACAGCTGGTCAGAGACCACACCAGGGTTGGCAGAGATTCATACACTGGCATCAGTGTTGTTTTTTTTTTTACAGGATTAGTTTGGTACCAAACACTCCTATATTCAGCCATCACGGTACTGTGGAACTCTAGTTGTCGACTTCCCAGCCCATGTACTCTATATGGCTTCATTAGCACTTCCAATGTTGAAAAATGGTGTCCACTAGTGTAGGGTCATATCTGCTCATGCAGCTATGCCCTCACCTGTAGTATAGTGCACCCTGCCTTAGGGCTGTTTAGCCTGATAGAGGGGTGACTTACCTATGCTGCTAGGCAGTGTTAGCTGGCATGGTACCCAAACAGGGTGCCATGTTGACTTTGTTGTTTTCTCCCTCACAGGGGCATGCAGGCCCCCATCAGCTTCCTGGCCCTAGGTACCCAGCTACTAGGGACGTATAGGGTGCAGAAGTACCAATTGGGAGTTTGTTTTAGGGAAGGATTGCTGGCCCAGGGCACCTGGTTGGCAAGGACCCTGGGCACTACATTTGAAACCACATCAAAATCAGGGGGAAAGTGGTGGGCTACCCATGCAAAAGAGGCACTTTCTCACAGGGTGCATATCCAATTCTTCATTCATTATAGACATACTCTAAAACTCCAGTATTGAGACTAACTAGGTTTATATTATCTCTTTAGGGCAGCAACCAATTTACACTGACCTGCCTCAAGCATGAGGTTGATTCTCTCGATGCTCTGGCCTTGTTACAAGATAAGCATGGAACAGATTGTGTGTGAACACAGAATGAACAGAAAAGAAAATCTGGCAGTGTCCTGGCATTATGAGTTGTAGAAGACTTACTCCATCTGTGTTCCCTCTAGTTTCACAGTGGATTTACCAAAAACATGCAGTATTTGGATCCTTTTGTCCAGTCCCTTCAAGACCATCTGTCTCAGCAAGGCGTAGGCTTCCCACAAACCCAACGGTCTTGCAGGCCTGCATTTTAAACCCTCATCGCAATATTCTCTCTTTGGAGATGAGGAGCCTGCCAAATCTTCTGCCTCTTTTACAAGGCACTAAGGAGAGAAGAGTAAATAGCTTTTCCTAGGTCTATGAGTAAGAGCTCTGTCTTCATCTGAGAATGTTTCCACTCTGTCTGTTTCAGCTTTTAGTGTTTCTGGATCTTCTTTGTGGATGAGACTTCCTTGACTATCACTACTTCCTTCCTCTTTAGATCTTTACTTTCATACGCATTTCTGTTTATGGTGAACAATTGCTTTTGCCTGCAAGAACTTGCACAACGTTCTCTGTATCTCCAATGCTTCCCTTACTTACCCAGCATGGATTACTCATGGCAAGACTTTAACAAGACTGGCATTCTGTGCGGTTTGACAAAGCTTTGCCATAGCATTTCAGTAAGATAGACTTGTTGAATAAAATTGACACTTTAATTCTTTAGTAGTTCCTTCACTTTACAGGGAGCATATGGGCCAGATACACCCACTATCCTTTGTGCACCTACTGGTTCTCCTTATTTATTCTTTGGAACTTATTATGGCCACTGATGTAGATCCAGCTCATTGATACTCTGTCAAATCTAGCAGAATAGAACATTTCCTAGCTATCGTGAAGAAAGGTTTCAATTCTAATAAGGACACTGAGGCGAGCTTTATGCTTTACTCTTTTATTTATTCCACTAAGCAGCCTTAAACAACACGTGTTTATTCAAAGACTACAAATCCCATGATTCTTTGCAACAAGTCAACAGTATACCATAGAGTAAGTTTCATATAAGCAGCATCGAAGAACAGCACTGCTGCTTTCTTCGAGTGATACATTCTGTAGTCCACTTTTCTTTCAGTAGTCTTGCTTCTGGTCTGATCCCGGAGAAAACGAAAATATGACTGCAATAAATTATCAACGTATGGTACATGTCTGAAGTTATCCACAACATCAACTATACTGGTGCCTGTTAAAATATGCAACAATAAACTAGGTACATCCGTTCACGCATCGAAGGTACATTTCAGTCAAAATCACTTAGACAAGCTGTATTTTAATCTTAATAGTGATCCTCAATATCCGTATTCACTTATCAAAAATTTAAGACAACAGAGGATACCTGGAGGGTAATAAGTGCTAACCGAGATGGGAGGGATGATCCTTGCCTCTGCGTCCTTAATAAAATGCAAACTATTTTTCCTGATAGATAGGAAATTTTATATTCTATGTCGCGACTGGAGGCTCAGATTTTGCTAGTTTAAAGCTAGTTGACAACCAGTGAAGCCATGCCAGTTATTAGTTTGAAACGTGGAATCAGAAGATCAATAAGCCACTCTGAGAATATGGTCGAGTGCGGAGGCTCCCCAGGGAAAAAGCATTCGAGGCCACAGCTTCCCTGGTAGTGTGTGCCCCAAAGACAGAGGTATCGATACCTGCTTCTAGCAGGAATCATCTCACCCTACGGGCAATAGTTGTTGCCAAGACTGACTTGAAAGGCTTCTTGAGGGAGATAAACAGTTGAGCCGTTCCTGGTGGTCTGTATTCCTCCATCATGGACTCATAGGCCCTCACACTGTGTACCACGCACAACTGTGGATGGTCCAGGAATGATGGGTACTGAACCACCCTGGTATTGGATTTTGAAGCTCCAAGAAATGGTGAACTACACCCCCTCTGGTGTGAACATGCATGCTGTGATATCTAAGGCACGAACGTCGGAAACTCCCTTTCACGAGATAAGACAGAACAGGACTGCTAGCTTACCTGTTAATTCCTTACAGGGCAGATATGGATTATCCTGCCATGATGCCCCTCAGGAGCCTGCAGACTAAAGGCTGTTCCCCTACGGGGACCTCATGTATAGGAACATGGCCCTCCGAAATTGTAGCTGTGCATGCGCGATAGTTTGATAAGCCAACCCTTTGTCCACCAATTTGACAGAAAATTGACAATGTGCACTACATCCGCTCCCATGGGATCCAAACCCCGTCGCAGACACCAGCATGACCATCTTCTACATGCCGAGCCATATCTTTTGACAGTAGTCTGCCCAGGCCTTTCTAATAAGGGAGGAAGCCAGTGACAAAAGGCCCGGAATCTCTCACTGTCCCCTGTAATCTTCCAACCCATCAGTCGGAGAGTCTCTTTCTGAACCAGTTGGACTAATTTGCCATGTAAGTCCATCAGTAGAAGAGGAGTCTGAGAAATAGGATTCGAAAATCCATTGAAAGTTCCAAAAGAACCGGATACCAGACTTGTTACTTCCAAAGCGGTGTCACCAGGATTATCTCTTCCTTCTGGCACCTGACCAATGCCATGAGCCTAACTATCATTGAGAATGGAGGAAACGCATAACCCCTGAACTGGCTCCAGTCTTGAATGAAGGCATCCGTCACCTCTGCCAGCGGGTCCGGGAGCCAGCTGAAGAAGTGGGGAAGTTGGTGATTGAGTCGTCACACAAAAAGGTCCATTTGGCATAAACCACACCAAGTCATCAAACTTATATATATTGTCATCTGCTCCTTGACCTGTGTCTAAAGGCCTTTTTAGAAAGACCTGATGCAGCCTCTCGAATTTATTTGATAAGATAGCTGTATCTCTAACATGCACGTTCGATTTGGCCTTGTTCTTGCCATTAGGGACCGCCGAAAAGGAGGTTTGCCCCTCACTGTCAAGTCAATAATTCACTGCCTGTGGGGTTGCAAGGCCGAGGAGACCACCCCCTCTAGGGATGCATCTATGACATACACTAGCTCCTCATGAGTAGGGTGCAGCGACTGCTCCTCCTCTACAGACTCCCAGTAGGCATCAAACTCACCTGCCATGGGGATCATACTGCAGGAATTTGAGTCAAAAGTATTAAGAAACACTCCCAGTCCTGTTTAAAATGTGGTCTCAGCCAGTGTGTGTTGATGACCTTACTGTACATGGCCTCTAAATATACAGGTTTTAGCGAAGAAATTGCATTGTGGTCAAACCACCTATCTGAGCTATCTGGGTCTCCTGGAGAAGGTCTGTGGTGGCAGGCAAACTGTCAGTTGACTTGGGGGCAAAAGCATGGTTTAGCCCAACCGCTTAGCAGCGTGTCAGTGAGGCCTTCTGTAAAAGGCAACAGGGGCTGACTCGGGGCAATTTCAGGCTACAAGACCTCTGTCAACATGTTTGGTTTTACCTCCTTAGAGTGGAGATGAAGGTGAAGAAACTCAACAACACTTGCCTTATTACTGTGGCTTATGAAGTGCTTTCCTGAGTTGGTGGGAAAGTATGGTTAATCAGACCAGTATTGAGAGAAGTGTCCAACCCACTGACCTCCTATAGCTCCATATTCCAGTTGCCATCACCATCATAGGATGGGGCAAATCCTTCACCATGTCCACCATTGTCCTCTCCATTAGGCTGGGTCTGATCAAAGTCAAGAGTCAAAAAGCTTGTTTAATATCTGTGTGTACCTGTGTATCAGGGGAATTTCTTCTGGGTCTGATGGGTTCAGCAGTGGCTGTGGCTGCAGTTGAGACAATGCCGGACACCACAATGTGTTTCGTGTCTTCCTCTGGCACTGGTGATGTCTGCAAGGATGCTTAAGGAGCTAGCGCAGATTTCAACCAAACTCCAGATGCCAGCACCGAACCCTAAGCTGGCTCACGGGGCCCAGACACGGTCCACAGTGAACCCTCCAGTGGTAACCCGAGTGGGAGTCCCTGGAGGTCCTTGGGACACAAAGGCTTTACAAAAGTACTCTATTTACTGCAACATCACTGATGGACCACGGAACTCTGGGTGTATCGGGACCTGAGATGGAATTGGCTCATTGGTGGAACTGGTGCGAGAACACAAGCTCGAGAATGCCTTTGCACCTTCTCTAGAGATCAAGAGCAGCAGGAAGGGGCAGAGTCCTGTTTTAATTTCTTGGTTTTCTTTGACTTGCCTGAAGACTTAGACCATGAGGTACATCCGCCTCCGAAATGATTTCAGAAATTCGAGCGGGAGTGGTTCCTTGCCTTTGACTTCGATCTGGAGCAAGATCTGTATGGAAACTTATGGTGGTTTGCCACATACAGCATTGCTTCACACATGCGAATGGCCTTAGGGTTCATCTGGCGCAGGTATTGCAGTCCTTAGAATTGAGTGAAGAGCCTAAAGACCAGAGGCACATCTCATGGGAATATTTCACAGACATCTGTTTTCAGCAGTCCCCTCAAAGTTTGAATCTTGTCGTTTTAGGGACATACATATGCAGATTGTGACCTTCACTCCTACCGAAAATCAGCATGTATGTCTGGAACTGCTAGAATCATCAAGGGATCTCGCTGGTGGTACTCAGCCAGTAGCTCCTAGCAAATCATAAATTAAAGCTACACCCAGAGGTGGCGCAGGCGTCTTCCAACACAACAATGGAGATAACAGTAGCTCATTATCTTCGCCCCTGCTGAGAATGCCCACTGGAGTTCCCAAGATAGCTGGTCCTCCCTCTCTCGTAGACACATGCAATCTATAGTGGAGCACTGAACATCTGTATGCCTTTCCGCTGCTCTCTCTCCTGAGTTCTGAAGAAGATCAGGAATTACAGGGCCAAAATGATTCTTTTGGCTCTGGTGTGGACCTTGAGAATGTGACACCCTGAGCTTCTGTGCTTCAGAGGATCTTCTATCCCAACAGCAGGGCAGGTGCCTGCACCCTAGCCTACGCAACCTGCACCTCCATGCATTGAGGATGATCGGTATTAAGATCCACTATACATTGGCTAGGAAGCAACCTCCAGAAGGCCTAAGGGCCCACTTCACAAGGGCCAAGGCTGCTTCCATTGCATTGGCACATGTTGTGCCAGCCCAGGATATTTGTAAGGCACCTACATGAGCATCCCGTTCACGCAGCACTACTGCCTTGACAGCCAGGTCAGTGATTTCCATTTTGCTCTCTGTCCTCCAGGACGTTTTAGTTTGAGTCATTCCACAGACTCATCACCTTGGAAGGTACTGCTTTGGTATCTGTTCACAAGGTGAGGCACATTCAATTAGCCAATGGTCTCTGTGTCTGAGAGAGCTGAAGAGTTCCTGAAAGAAGCAGGCTTAATTGTGCATGCGGTGCTCCATCCGCCATCTTTGGAATGGAATGGCATTGACACAGAATAGCACTGTGCCACTTATCGACATGCAGGAGAACTATTTTTGAGTTTCCGGATCCAGTCTGGCACTTTGGGAAAATTCTCAAGGTGAAGAATATGTGGTTGGATAGAGTATGCACTGAAGTTAAATAACTTGTTCTGTTGTCATGTATCTTCACCTACATGGTAGATGTTTATAATCCTCAGTGTTTGAGCATTATGTACCTCAGTGAAATGTGGTCCAGGGGGGCTGCCAGTAGCAAAGTGTAATTAAAGCATTTGATTCATTGCGTTTTGTTGAATGTTAGAGTTATGTATGTGACCATCACTAATTCCAGAATTTTATAGACTTGTTTTTTCCACCTCTTATTGAAGGTGGTATTCAGGTTCTTAGTTTTCATTTGACTTTTTCTTTACGGTTAACTCTTTCTCTGTTAGTATGAGAAAGTTAATTAGAGCTATTGTATGACAAAAAAAGTTTAACTCTGCCAAATAATGCAATAACAAGAGTGCTGTATTCTCTAGTAAATGGATTCTGTTTAGCTAATTAATAAATAAATACAGAGCGGAGTTCAATAGTGATTTATTTTTCAGATTGTCAAGTTGCTTCTACGACATGGTGGTAATGCATTTCAGGCCAATAAGCAAGGACTCCGCCCTGTCGATGTAGCCAAGACAGAAGAACTAGAACACTTACTTAAAAGGGAAGTGCCTATTTCTGATGATGATGAGAGCTATACTGGTCAGTTTTTGTTGTTTTAAAATTAATTTTTGTAAAATTAAGTGTTTTTATTACTTACATGTTTGCATAATTGTATTTGATTTGTAATACTCTTTTATTAACAGATATGATCTTCCCTGCAGTTAAAACGTTACAAAGCAATGATGTTAAGACACTTGTGATTGTTAATATATGTCTCAAATACAAAATCGTTCGACAACTAGTGATGAAGGGAATGCCATGATACAATTTCTTCAAAAATGAACAGTTGTATTTTCTACTCCACCAAAGCATCAGTCCTTCAGAAATATGAGCTATGTGTAATGATGACTCTCCAACTACTTTATTCTATTGGTACTAGCTAAGGAAATCCTTTCCTGCCCATTCTGTGAGATGTTATAGCTTTGTTTTAATGATTTAAGTTTGTCATTCATTTTAAATGTGTGGCAGTGTTCCTATTTTCTTTGCCTTTTGCTGATTTTAGTGCTTGGGCAGAGTGCTGTCTGCGATTGAGTCTGCCCTTGGCCTATGCAAGAATTAAGTCATTTGTAGGGTGAGACTTTACCCTGAGGTGTAATGCTTTTGTGTAGGTGGAGCAGATCTTGAAAACTTGTGATCTAACTTATTTAATTGTTGACTGTTTGGTGGATATCTCTATCGTAATATGTACAGCGATATTCTGTTCTTGCTGTGCTCCTACCCCGTTTTTGCTGTGGCTATGGTGGTCTGCTGTTTTCTTTAGTCTCAACAGATTGCTGTCCAGCTACCTTCCAGGGGTGCACTTCGGAATCTTTACAATGCAGTGTTTGTTAATCTTCTAATCTGATCTGGAGTGTTTGGTGCTTGGCTTGGGTCCTATAGCTGCAGTGATTTCTGAACTTTTATAACCCTACCTTGTTGTTTCCATATCTGTTTCATGCTTGCCTCCTGTCCCTAAGTAAACCTTTAATTATTGTACTTCAGCTTAACTTGGGAAACTCATCAATTGAATCAAATTAGTAATTGTCAAGGTCTTTATTGAGACCCATCATAAATATTGATTTTCCTTGTTAACCCGCTAACCGCAGTGTAAAATCCGCCTTGGTGCCGGCGTTTTCTTGCGCGGGCGGGGCTGTGTTGGCTGAAAGAAGCAGTGAACGGGTTAAAGTAAAGAAAAGTCTAGATTCTGTTAAAAACACAGAGAATATGTTGTGTTTTACTCTAGCTTTCTTCTTAACAGAAGTTAACAAAGCCAACAGGCTCTACAGACTTTGTTTCCCGGTAACCCATGTAAAAATTCAAATGATCAAACCATGCCATTTGGAAAGTGCAATCAAGAAACCACATCTCTATCCATAGCTGTATGACCTATTTCCTTACACTACTCCACAAAGTATGCTGACCGCCCTCCACAAAGTATGCTGACCGCCCTGTATTCTGAGAATGCAGAATTAAGTGATCTCTGGTCCCACGCTTTAACCAAGCTTGGATATCTTGTGAGCTTGCTTTTTACATCCATTCGAGGGAGAAAGCACCTTATGCCTTACGCAATCCAAGTTGGGTCTTAATAGGACATTTTCAGCAAAGCAATTAAAGTACATTGGGCCAAGTGTATTTAAAATGAAAGACACGTGCAAAACAAGGTGTTTTGCTGCATGGCAGTTCAGCACAGAGCCTCGGTCCCGGCCAAGCCCTGCATCTAATTCCTACTGTGCAAGGAGAACACTCCAGGCAAAGTGTGATAGGTGCATGTGTGAGTAAAATGTAAACTCTCACACCTAGGTGCATGGTGTACCAAGTCTTCCACCTCATCTCACCTCCTTATAGACTGGTCAGTATAAAACATAGTTTAGTATTAAAATATTATTATGAAAATTTACAATGTATTTCATTTGAAATAATATGGCATTTTTAAAATATCATTGGTGTGTGCATGTATGTGTGTGTGTGTATAAATGTGTGTGTGTGTGTGTATATAGAATATACCTTGGAAATAATGTACTTCCAATGTAATAACCTTTTAATAACCATGATGTAAAGGTACTGCTGATAAAATTACCATGATGTAATGGCTCCCTATGTAAACTCCTGCAAAATAACTGATATTCCTTACTAAACATGACTTGAAATCATACTTGATGGAATTAAAGAGTTAAAACTGTCCTTTACTGGCAATTTGGCCACACTAAGACACGATCCTAAGCAACCAACATGAAGAGAGACATACAATCTATGGATCATCATCTTGAAGCAGCGAAGAATCTACTAAAAATGAGCAAGCTTAAGACCAAAATAAACCTCAGTATGTAGACAAAACTCCTAATCAGCAAGTTTAAAGACCTGGAAAACGGGTCAAGAAGGGAAAATATAAGAATTTGAAACCTCAAGGATGATTTTGAAGGAACCGAAATGTTTACACTCTAGCTAATATCGTCAGAAGTGCATTAAAAGAAAGAACAGGCTTCCAGATTTTTATTATACAAACTCATATAGTGGGAATGAGACCAAATAATGCCAAAAAATCAGCAAAGAGACAATGTGGCTGAAGTACCGGAAGCATATTTGGTGCTGGGCAATGTGATGTAGAGACAGAAAGGGGGGTGGCTGAGACGATCGGTACAAGATAGCTGAATTAAATGCTTTCTTACCGGAGAGCAGAAGGCACCTGATATCCAGTGACTATCATGTATGTGAGTGTAAGGATGCCACCCTGAAACCCCTGGAGCAACCACAGCTGCTCGGGCATTGCGATTGCTCGACGCTGTAGCTTACCTTTGGCTGTTGTCGCAGGCTGTCATTGCTATAGCGCGCAGTGCGGGTCTTGCGTTCCTGGTAGTCACTGTTGATAAAAAGAGCGGGTTGCACCCTGCTTGCTCTTGTCACTGGCAGCAGAGTCTTGGTGGAAACTGGCCCATTTGCAGTCACAAGGAGCCCATATGTCAGTATTTCTTCAGGAGGAGTACACTCTAATGCCAGCCGATGTTCCAGAAACTAGGGGGCACCTCATGCAGATCAGGAACTCTCTTTAGCAGAGGCCAGCAGCAGGGTTTAGGCAGTTCCAGTTGCAGCACAACGAAGTAGACTGCCGATTTCGCAAATGGCCCCAGAGGGTAGACAGCGGGCCGCGCTGGACCCGCACCTCGCCCTCTTGAGCATCCTCTGATCCTGTGGAGGCCGAGGTAGGGCTGGGCCTACTTGCCACTGCCGGGGACACCTCATGTGCTGTGAGCCGGCCGCTAGCCTGCTTGTGATCACCGCCGGAACGGAGGCGAGCTGCGGTGTACGAGAGAAGAGACTGGCCCGGTCCCCTAGGATGGAGCTGGCGTGAAGTGGGAGGCGCTGTAGGCGGGCTGGAGGTGGCTCCGTTACGGCCGGGGGAGGGATGAGGCCTCTGACGTGGACTCCGGGCGAAGCAGTGAGAGTGAGCAGAACTGAAGGAAGCACATGAGGCTTAGCATGATGCGTGTTGCACCAGAGGGCCCAAATAGAAGCAGTATTCAGAAAACTCCCCTTACACACGTGGGTGTGCAACATCAACACCCTATCGGTGAAGGCCTTTCTCAGCCAACCTTGCGCTGCGCCCTTCGAGCACGCATTGGCTCAGTCTCAGCCCTGGAATGGAGTTGTAGCGCTTTAGCCTTTGGCATCTATGACCACTTCAATGAAGACAATCAACACACTGAACCCTCACCAACCACCCCAACACCATGAAGCCAACGATCGACAACTGGACAGCCCTCACCCCCGAAGACGCACTGAAGACGATCAAATCATTCCACTCCGGGGCCCTCACCAGCCCCTGCGCCGACCACATTTTCAACAGAGCCGCCAACACCATTGCACCCATGCTCCGCTACACCATCAACCGCTCCCTGGCAACCGCATTGTTTCCCAATGACTGGAAACACGCTGAGATCAAACCCCTTCTAAAGAAACCCTCGGCGGACCTCAAAAACGATAGACCCTTCTCCCTGCTCCCCTTCCCAGCAAATGTCATCGAGAAAGCCATCAACAGCCAACTTGCCACATTCATCGAAGAGCCTCGACTCCTCCCAATCCGGCTTCAGAAAACACCACAGCACGGAAACCGCCCTCGCCGCAACAGACGACAACCACACCCTACTGGAAAAAGGAGAAACCGCAGCCCTCATCCTCCTCGACCTCTCAGCTGCGTTCAACACAGTCTGGTGGCTCCCCGTCCTTGGAAGTCCGCCCACCCCCACGGACCACACACGCAACCTGGGAATCATCCTGGACTCTGAACTCTAAATGGACCGCCAGATGAACGCCATCTCATCCGCCTACTGCCACAGCCTCCGCTTCCAACGCAAGACCTTCTAATGGATCCCCCTTGAACACGGAACGATCGTCACTCACGCCCTGGTCCCCAGAAAACTTGACTACGGCAACACACTATGCCGGAATAAACAAAAACCTCACACGCAAGCTACAGAACATCCAGAACGCTGCCGTGAGACTGGTCCTCAACAGGCCAAGACACTGCCACATCTCCCAGCATCTGTGCACACTCTTCTGGCTCCCCATCAAAGCTAGAGTCTCCTTTAAGATGCTCACCCACGCTCACAAGGCCCTCCGCAACACCGGACCAGCATACCTGAACAGCCGACTCAAATTCCACACACCCCAAAGTGGTCCCCTGGTCCCCCGCACCAGAAAGACTAGATCAGGCGGCGACTCCTTCTACTTCCTCGCGGCCAGAGCCTGGAACGCCCCCCCCTCTCCACCTCAGGCAGATAGTATCTCTCCCCTTCTTCACAAGAAACCTTAAAACCTAGCTCTTCGACAGACCCACTCCTAGTTGGAGTGGAACCTGCGAAACCTCCCTACCCCAGAGCCTTGAGACCCTCACGGGTGAGTAGTAGCGCTTAATAAACACGTGATTGATTGATGGATTGATTGAGGTCGGAGGGATTTTGGCCCACAACACCACCGAGTTCCAACTGCCTGCACGGCGCTGGTCTACACTAACCCTATCTGCTCGGTAGTGCTGAGGGTGAGAGATCGTTCAGAGTGGGAGTCGTTGGCTGTGTCTCAGTTTTGCAGTAGGGGGGGTCCCATGTATGGGCGTATATTTGGCACATTGCTGGTGAAGAACCCAAGAGAGTAAGACCGGCGGCGGGTCCTGGAAGCAGGTAGATTGACGACTGTAGATACCCGGAGGCCATGACCTCCGTTCATTCTGGGCCGGACTCGGCTATGTGCACGACCCCTCCCTCCCCCCCCTCTACCTAGCAAAGTGGACACTTCCTACATAAGAGAATCTACCTGCCTTGATAATCATGGGTAAAGTGAATAAGCTGCAAACCAAACTACAATTCGGAGCCCGTAAGCCCCCAAACAGCAGGACCAGGAGGCGCAATCAGCGGATTCGGAGCCTGAGACAGTGGAGACCGCGGCAGACCCAGACCTGAAGCAAATACTCTCGGCTATGCAAAGAAGTTTACCCAAAGTAGATGGCAAGATAGACGTGCTGACATTCCGTATGGACCGGATGGCAGAGCAAATAGGCAAGCATACAGAAAGACTAGACATGGTGGGGCAAAGGGTCTCCACAGTGGAAGATACAGTGCAGGCTGATATGGAAAGTACTAAGAGAGCAGACAAACGCATCAAAGCACTACAGCTTAAAACAGAAAACTTAAACTCCAAATCCAGGAGAAACAACTTTCGAATTGTAGGAGTGGCTGAGACCACCAACATAGACAATAAGGAGAAAGTCATTGAAACCCTCCTCTGCACTGTGCTATGTAGAGACACTTTCTCTGAAATGTTCATAGTGGAGCATAATCTTTGCACGCCTGTTTAACTACAGGGCCTCAGATGCAGCACTCCAGAGGGCGCATGAATTAAAATCTCTCCAATACAAAGGACAGAAGTCTCCTTACACTCTGACTTTACGCAACAAGTCCAGGATGCCCAAGGCCTCTTTCAAGTAGTCAAGAGACAGCTATGAGATCTTCAGCTGGAATATAGCATGTTATACCCCTCCAAGCCGCGTGTGCTTAGCAGATGGGAAAACACATTATTTCACAGACCCAAAACAAGTGCCGCATTTCATCAAGCAACGAGGAAAAGTAGGAAAGCAACTAAACCCCCGAGACTCCGAGCTGCTGCAGAAGAGGCACACTAGGATAAGGAGTAACAGTGATTCACTAAGTGCATGCAAACAGCACCCCCTCTACATAAGCTGTTGCGTGGTATACAGCCAGAGACCATGCCAAAGATGTGCAGCCCCAACAGCAAACCTGACACATGTTGCCTGCCATTGTCCTGAGATCTCTGCCTTTTGGTAGGCTATCTTCTGAGAATTAGAGCAAATTAAGTGGATAACACTAGAGATACATTCATTTATAGCCTAACTTGGATACGCAAAGGAGATGGGGAAACCGCACTCCAAATTGATAACAACGGGGCTACTATTAGCTAAGCGTTGTGTAGCAATGAGATGTGCCAAAGGCCCAGCGCCCACATTTGAACTATGGCACAGGGACATGCCATACTGCAAGACACAGTCGGAGGTACATAATGATTTGCTACCACTACGCAGCCAACCTAAAAGCATATGGGAGAGCTACTAGACATACTTAATGAGAAATGAAACACCAGATTCAACAGTAGCGAACGCCCAAGAGACACAGCACACAGAGCCACCAAATAATCACTCACTGAACACGTGAATTATAGCAGATTCAAGAGTGGAAGCTAGGGGAGAGACCAGGAAGAGCACTGTATCCTTGAGTCCAATGATATGTATATGGAACATTATGTTTTATCAATTAAGCACGATCTCTGTCACATTGTAAGACTGCAAAATAACACAATGTAATCAATAATGCTGCATGTAAACTATGTGCTATATCCAGTCTGCTATCCTTATTGTTTATTTTTGCTAATAAAAACAATAAAAAAAATGAATTCTTCATTGTCACTGATGCTTTTATTTCTCGTTTCAGACTTTGAAGAGCCACAATCTGTCAACCTTTCAAGTATAGATGAAAATGTAGATTCTGATGTGGAAAAAGAATCTCTAGTGAATGAAAGTAAGCCCATGACACCAAGCAGAGTGTCAAGGTCATCCACTCTTGATGAATATGAATTCAAAGATGATGATGAATATGAGTATCAAGATGAGAAATGTGGTATAAATAAGATAATGAATGATAAAAATGGGGGGCGAAAGGGCATCAGGAAAAAGAAGAGCTCAGAGACTGGAGTACATCGCTTTTTTGTAAAGCCTGAGAAAAAAGGACTCCCTTTGTTTTTCAAAAGCAGAAAGCAGAAGCCCTCCAGAGTACTGTTTTCAAGTTCAGAAAGTTCAGATGATGAAATTTTCCAAGAAAAAAAGGTTCTTTCACATCCATGCTCCATCACTGAAGGCTCAAATTCTTGTGACATACGAACTAAAAAAGAATATAGCATTGCATTTGACGAGAAACAAAAGGGCAAAGTTAAAAGAAAATTGAAAAATTTAAGCAAAAATAAAGAAAATCAAGACCTGAAGCAAGAAAAAGAAGGAAAGGAAAAGGCTAGGACAACCAGCATTGTTATAAGCTCAGCATTAGAATCATTTGACAAAACAAGAGACGAGGACATTTTCAGGAAATCATTAGGTCCAAAAGATGATACTTCCTTACACTTGTTCCATACTAAATCACCAAAACAGCCACATGGATTAAGTGAAAAGCAGCCTACGCCATTAAAGCAAGAAAACACAAAATCATGTTTATCACCTGAATGCTCGGATGGGACATTACAAACTGAGCGAGTTCGATATGAACACTGCATGGACCCCGAATACACACTGGAAACGTCAAATAGCAAACCTTGTAAACACAAAGATAAAAATAAAGCTGCTAAAGATTTTGTTTTCGAATCCGATGAAAGGCTTGGTCCAAAAATCAAAGAGGAGGATAACAGTTCCATTTTTGATCATTCAGATTCTTTACTTAAGAGGATGGACAAAGAAGGGAAAATATTTAAAAAGCATAAACTGAAACACAAGGAAAGAGATAAGCATAAAAAAGATCATGATGTGAGAGATAATGCAAAAAACAGTATGAAAAATATACAGAGAAGTATAGAGTTTGATAGAGAATTTTGGAAAGAGAACTTTTTCAAAAGTGATGAAATTGAAGATGAGTTATTAAATACAGAATTAGATGGCTTGGCATCAGAAAAAAAAGCGAGTTTGGAAACCGCACCAGCAACAGAAGACAAGCCAAATACCCTGAAAGAAAAATCTACAAAAGAGGAGCGGGAAAAAGATAAAACAAAAAAGGATCATGAAAAGTTCTTAAAAGATGAAAAAGTAAAAGAGTTCAGAGGAGCAAGGGAAAATATCTGCACAGATAAGGAATCTAATTCCCTCTCCTCAAGTGCAGGTTCAAAAGAAGACGCCACAGACATGCCTGTACTAAAAAAAGAAACTGAATGTGAAAAACAGGAGAAATCTTTTAAGGAAAATAAAGAAAAAACTGACAAAAAATCCCCACCCACAGATAAAGATGTTCAGAAACTAGATAGGAAAAGTACAGAAAAGGATAAAAGAGTGAAACATGAAAACAAACAGGAACGAGATAAATCAGAGCATGATCATAGTGAAAAGGTAAAAGAAAAACTATTTGCCCAGCCAACTGAAAAAACCCATAAAGAAAGCGAGAAAAACAAAAATATTTCAAGTATTAAAAGGATTGATGACCGAGAACGAAACAAAGAGAAAATTAATAAAAAGCACAGGGAAAAGGGTGACAAAGATCAACATATTGTTGAAAGCAAGGATAAGCATTTTCTTGACAAAAAGGTGAAACTTCCGCAAAAAGATTGTGAAATGTTTAAATCTGATAAAAATAAAAGTAAAGATAAAGAAAAGGAATATGATAAAAAGAAAAAAGAAAGATCTAAAGATAAAGATAGTTTACCGTCTGCAAACATAAAGCATACACAGGAAGAGAGGAGGCTTTCTATTGTTGAAAGCGGGAAAGGTCTGCATGAAAAACATTTGTGTGTGAAAGAAAAATCAAAAGATGAGCCGTTAAAAATTCCTGAAGGCAAAGAGAAAGATAGAAAAGATATCGACCGATACAAAGAAAGAGATAAATACAAAGATAAAATGCAGTCAAATATTCACAAATTTAAATCTACTGAAACTGAAGCTGATAAATCAAAGATTAAGACAACCCCTTCTCCAAAAGACTCTCGGCCCAAGGAAAAAAGACTAGTTAATGATGATTTAATGCAGACCAGTTTTGAAAGAATGTTGAGCCTTAAAGATCTAGAAATTGAGCAGTGGCATAAGAAACACAAAGAGAAGATAAAGCAAAAAGAAAAGGAAAGGTTGAGGCACCAGTCTGGTTTAGAACTTAATAAAGCAAAAGACAAAGATAAACAAAAACAGTTCCAAAATGATTCCAAAAGCAAAGAGTTAATTCGGTCAAAAAGCTCTGAAACATCAGATGGGAAGGAGAAACCGGGCAAGGATGCTACTAGTGGCAGATCTTTGTCTGTTGACATTAAAAATTTGGCAAATTCTGGAAGGTTATTATTGGCTTTTGAGAACAGCCTGACTAGGTCTCCAAGGTCAGAGAGTGAGAAGACTGGCTTGACATCCAGATCAGTGTCTATGATTTCCGTTGCCAGCTCAGAAGACTCCTGCCACACAACAGTAACCACCCCTAGGCCATTAATTGAATATGACTCGGATTTTGCAATGGAAGGTTCTGATTCCCAAATGTCATTTACACAGTCTCCTTTTTTGCCTAGTGCTAAATCACCTGCTTTGCATGATAAAGAGTCTGACTGTACAGGCGATTTACCTGACCGCTCTAAGTCTATTTTTTCAAGTAGAACACTACCTGCCTATTTTAGATCCACCTCAGTTGATGATGTTAAACTTACGAGTGAGATTAAACCAGTAATAGATATAAGAAGATGCAGCATACCGGCTGCTATTTCAGAACATAGTAAGCCCCTTAAATCATTAACTGAAGACTACTTGCAAGAAAGAAATCAAACCAACTTGCTATCAGTGCCAGTGCAATTGTGTGTTTCCCCCAGGTCAGAAACCTCTTTCTCAGATATGTCGGAGAGGGATTTTCCTGGTAATAGTTTAAATGCCACTAACACGTTTTCACCTTCTTTAAATAGGTCTCTAATAGCACTGAAACAAAGTGGCACAAATGGTGTGAACACGTCTAATATCATTCCACAATTTACCCATATAGAAGGCAACCCAGAATCATTTAGTCAGAATAGTCTAATTCATCAAAAAAAACATGTAGATAAAGCTTCTGATAAAATTAATTCGTTGATTAACAATGAGCACAGCTTTTCAGGCTGTAGAGAGGAAAATGTTCAGTTAGTTCACAGTCCTGTACACAAAATTGTTAAAGAGCAAACTACTACTGAAAGTTTAGTCCAGCAAATTGAATTCAAAGAAAGCACACTGACGCAAGACTCCTCTTGTGCGGTGTCTCAGTTGTTACCCTGTCCCTCACATACTCATGCACTTGAAGATTCACCATGTGCATCTAAAAATATATCACTCCTTGGAAGTTGTAGTAAAGAGACAAACCTATTACAAATCCAACATCTTGATGGGCAGAATATGAGCGTTCCTTCAACACCAGAAAATAATATGGCTAAAGAGTGCATTTCTTCTGAAACCGAAAAGAAAAACAGTAGCAATCTTTCTTTTCTGCATTCTGAAAGTATTCCGCAAAGTGTTTCACATGGTTGTGATAAGCTTACAACTTCGCTTTATTTAGACAAAGACAATGAGCAAAGTGATGTCCCTTTGCAACTGAAAGACGCCCATGAAACAATTGGAAAGCATGCCCTAGAGACTGACGAAAATGAGAAAGTTGAGAGGGAACCATCGGAAACTCAGGATATTAAAAATGAAAAAGAACCAACCGCAAAGTGTTCGGTGACAAACCAGTTAGCTGAAAACAGACATGACATAAATAAGCAACAAGTAATTGCTACAGAAGTAACATCAAAGCAAAGTATGGATCATCCTGTAAATATGCACAGTTTTAGTATGGAAAACAAAGAAGATTGTGTGAGAACAAGTGCAGAGCCCCACTACATCTTATCACATTTGGGGAATCATTTACACCAAATGGTTCAAGAAGAAATGCGAAAGTACCACCAAACAGTTAAATTGGAGACAGATGAAAATACCGACAAATTAGGCCAGCAAGAAATGCCTCAAAGAATTACTAGAAATAGAGCAAATCTTCTGGCAAGCTTAAATAAGCAAATCATCATTGGCTGTTCACAAACGTCTTATAAAGAAACCCATGAATCACCTGCATGCATAAAAGCAAGGATTCGATTAACAGAAGAAGATGATCCTCAAGTTCATCATCCTCGCAAAAGAAAGATGCCACGTGTTCCTCAGCCTGGGCATGTAAATCCTTCTCTTCTGCAAGCTAAAGAGAAAACACAGCAGTCCTTGGCTGCCGTTGTTGATTCCCTCAAATTGGATGACATTCAGCCATATCAATCAGAGAGGGCAAATCCATATTTTGAATACTTGCATATACGGAAAAAAATAGAAGAAAGACGTAAAATGTTGTGCAGTGTAATTCCCCAAGCACCTCAATATTACGATGAGTATGTGACCTTTAATGGATCCTACCTTCTAGATGGCAACCCTTTGAGCAAGCTTTGCATTCCAATGGTAAGTGAAATTGTTACATTCTGTATGATACAGTTGAGAAGTCATGATATAAAATGTTACTGTGCATGGACAGTGCTATATTTCAAGTGTTCCCAAATTTTCTATAATTTGTTTAATAATTGTCTTACTAACAGATGTCCATAGAATGACTATTCTCATACTCCTTGTCAGTGAAATTGCTCTTACTCCCTCGCAGCTCCACCATTAAGTGAGGCCTCCCCCGAGCCCCTGCACTCTCGATGTTGGTGTTCGAGACCCTCCTCCACCCGCAGGTTTACCTGCGCCTCATCCCTGGTGGTCCAGTGACCCTCTGTCTCCTTTCTATTGCTTCGCTTTTCACTCGTTTTTACACTCATTTTAACTTCTGCACTTTTCTGGTTTTCTGCCTTATTCCACTCCTTTCTCCTCAGAGGCGTAGTTGGAGCTTGTGGCGCCCGGGCCTATCCCTCAGATTGCCGCCCCTTGCATCCACAGTCCTGTGATTGTGTGCGGTAAAGTCTCGACTCAAATTTTGAATCTCACCTCATTGTCAAATTTCGGGCTCAGATATTTCTCACATGTATCATTGTAATGCTAGTTTTACATTGGTCTATTAACTAGTGCAAGTAAGTGTTAACTATCTGAACTTGCAGTTGTAGAGGGCTGCGCACAGCACCCCAGGCCACTTGCTTATTTATATGATATGATTTTTTAAAATACTTTTAAACATATTTGTCAGCCTGCCTGACTGTTACTACTATGTGTGTCTCACAGGCTCTCCTGTGGCTTGCCCAGCAATCATGCTATCATGCACATGCTCACTGCGGCGGCCAGAGTCCTTGAGTCAGCTGACTAATGAATTTATGTTATAGGCCTGAGGCATTTGAGATTTGTGTTGGGGACACCCCCTGTTGAAGTCTGGGCCCATCTATCATTGTTTTGACCTATGTGCCGAACGGCCTATATCCCACCCCACCACTTGCGCAGAGTCAGAACAATTCCACAGTTGGGCGCAGCCATTTTAAAATCCTGCTCATTACAGTATTCAACACACTTAATGTAATGAGTCCCCTTCTTACATATCGGTCTGAGTTTTAACTGCTCTTTTGTTTCAGTAAGTGTGTCATTGCGTGGCAGTCATGTTTGTTTATTGGCTCCAATTCACACAGTCACACAAATCCAAATATGTATATCATGGAATTATTGCGAAGAACATTCAATCGCTCTTTCGTATATTTTTGAAACTTTTTTTTTACAAAACTGGAAAGGCTCATTCCTTGAAACATCGGGTTTAACAATAGCAACTCTTGATAATGAAAAAAAGACTGTATATATTTTCTGCCATTATTTTGTTGAAGATTTTGTGACAGAAAAATGTTCTTTGCACTTACACACAGTATTCTGTTATCTAGTATTTCCTCTAAATTGACAACGCTGCACCTGTATTTAAGTGAAATAAAACCGAATATTGGCCTGGATAAGGTGATTGCAGACAGCAGTGTTGTTCCTCAAACGCAGAAGTTTTTTTGGTCGGTAGGTCACTGGATCTGCTAAGTCTATTATCTACTGTGCTTTAAAAGTTATGGCATTTCAGAAAGAATATGATGGAAAAAGTGTTCTAAAAAGCACAATTTTCCTCCAATTATGAAAATAGAACTCTTGGGAGACAAACTTAGACCACTCTCCACCCCCTGCTGCCCTTATGCTCACTTGCTGTGCACTTTCGCAGAATGGGAGCTCGTATGAGTAAATGTGCCTGGCTTGCTTTTAGTTGCTGAGAAGGCCCTGCTGCCGGCCGACTCCTGCTTTAAAAGCAGTGAAGGCACAGCAGGTGTAGCGCTTCAGAGACCCCCATTAAACAGACAGTAGACATCCGGCTTAGCAACACGGCGTTCTTTGTCACAATCCTCACGCAAACAGTTGAATATGAATCCAGGCAAGTGGCTGGTGCATGGCCTGTGGTGGTCCATATGGCGCTCCGTTTGCTTTCATAACTGCATGAGCACACTATCGTTCTAGCGCGCACACTAACACACGCATAGGCACAGCATTTCACACAGGCTTCACCACTGAACTCCATCAGACACAGTATAGCACGCATCTCACACCCATACTGTCACAAGCCCTCTCACAACAAACCTTAGTCATACACAAGCACACTATAAAAAAACACAACATTGCACATTAGGCTAAAACTTTACCCTGGTACCGTCTGCGCTTTTACGTTTGTGTTTATTCATTGGATGTATTCATTCTGAGTAAACTTTTACGTTTACCTTGTATATTTTTCATCATGAAACACAAACTCACATGTCGCCGAATGCAGTAAAACACCCACGCTGGTAACTACCACGCAGGCTGGTGGAAGCCGCGCCCGGTCTGGGGTGGAACAGGACCAGTACTGAGAGCCCGGTGTTCAGATCTTCATTTTTTCTTCACCAGGGAGTGGAAGAACAGATTCTGTTAAGCACCGAGATAAAGCGGCAGACTCTGACCCATGGTGGTCGATATGTCTACTGGGAAAAGTACCGAAGATTGCTCGCCTCATCGGCGTAAATCAATTGCTGGGGCTGACATAGCTGCCAAGGTTTCAGGTTGCTTATGTGTGTCATTTTCATAATTTCATCGTAATTATGAGAGACATTCAATGACTAAGAGTGACATTTTCTCGCGAGCAAAATCAAGAAATGAAGAGAAGGGAAACATATAAATATCAACTATCACAACCATTTGAGCAAAGAAAAACTCTAACGAGATCCTAAAACTGCTTTAAAGCACCAGAAATGAATGGGCACGAACTTAGTACAAAGCAGTAATTGACAGCTAATCCACATTAAATACAGTTTTGAGAATATGTGTGGTTCATGTTCTTTCGTGAAAACTCACTAAACAAAACGGTAATCTTGCTCCAGTTAGAACTCCATTATTCACAAGAGTGATTTTGTCATTTTCATTGGTGCATAAAAACTCTTGGACACACAAAGAATTCAGCCCCAGAATTGTCACACTTTGAGTGTGATGGTCAGTAGTTGCGTTGCTACTCATTGGCAGCATAGCAGTGGGAATGTATAGTGCAAGCTGCTGTTGTCTCCTGACGAGAGCTCTGACGCATTTTTTTTTACAGCAACAAAAAGTCACTTTTACGGAATAGGGTTTTTTTGTGAAAGTCCTCGCTGCCTGCCCATTTTGAGCACGGTTACTAGACTCGGTAGAGCCGTTCAGATGGTTCATGTGAAGGGGAGTTTGGGGCGGGGGTTCACACGGTGCTGCTGGGCGAGCGGTCACTCTTACAGGGCCCCATCATGACAAACATCGCTTACTTACACCGGTCTAGTTTTTCCTAGAAGGCAAGACGCACTCAATCACTGCTGTAATTAAAGAAGGACAAGATGAAACCGAAAGAAAGTTACAGATGCTACGCATTTAATATGCAACATTTATCTGACGTAGTTAAAAACATCAATTTCCTGCTGACATCCATTCATGCAAAACAATGCATTTTCATGAAAAGCTGAAGTTGGATCCACATTCTAAAGGTAGGGGAGCTCTTTACAGGAGCGGCAGGTCTAAGGTTTTTTATTTTATAGACTTGCAAGGCATGGGTGCTCGTCGTGTTGCCGCTGATATGTCGGACTGGCAGAGGTGCCGTCCTCTGTGCCTGCGGCCTGCCACTGGAGAACAGTTTGAGTTACTTTATAAGTCAGTGGCCCACAGACAAGGACACACACACCGATCTCTTACCGCAGTCTTGATCTCGCAGGACGTACTCCAGGGGTCAGCTGTGCCCTGTTGCTGAACCCTGACGGTATACTGAGCCGGCACTGGACGTTCGCTTGCACTGTACCAGAGTGAGAGGCACGCTCAGCCTATAATTTAACAATTCCATGGGGCGATTTTTGACAGCCCAGCCTGGACAAGCAGAAGGCAGTTCTGCGAGCGCCATAATTACAGCGCCGGCTCCGGCGATAAACAGTCTCTCCGTGCTGCTTCCTTCCAAAACAAACTCCCCGCCGTTGGCAGCAGGATGTGACGGCGCCAGCCTTTAATTGTAATCAGCCTGCACCCTGCCCCAGCTGTAATGGTAGGAGGCTCGGAGGCATTGCACACCTCCATCCAGGCTGTTTGAGATTTTATTATAGAATTTGCGTGTCCCCAAATAAATTATAAAGGCAGCCGCCAGTGCCGCGCGGCCCCCGTGTCAAGAGCAAGCGCACCTTGTAAATGCAGCCTGGGGCGGACTGCCCCCCCCTAGCTAAGCCACGGTTCCTCCTTTTTCGCCCGTTTTCCCCACCGCCGCTGCCGCTCCCGCGACCTCTTTCCCCCCCCCCCCTCCTCCACCCCCCCCGCCCCCCCCCCCACCAGCAGCACGGCCAGCCCAATCAAGCTCCCCCCCCGCTCCCAAGCTGTCCAGCCCTCCCCGACCCCTTCTTAATGGTGGCCACTGCACAACCATGCAGCGGATGCGCCGCTGGCGCACTAAAGGCAAGCCCGTCTGCGCCCGTCCCCGACCATGACCAGTGCCAGGAACCCTGAACCTCTGTGCCGCCAACGCTACGACCCGGTGACACTCCACACACTCAACCCAGGCCGTAACAACAACCCAACACCGACGGACACAATTTTCAAGAAGGCATGGAAGCCGTCACCACATGGAGGAAAAACAGCTGCCTACAACCAAACACCAACAAAACAGAAGTAGTCCTCATGGGCCCAAACACCGACACCTGGAATGACACCTGGTGGCCCCCTGCCCTCGGAAACCAGCCCATCCCCATGGACCATGCACGCAACCTAGGAATCATCCTGGACTCCGAACTCAAAATGGACCGCCAGATCAACTCCGTCTCGTCCTCTTGCTTCCACACCCTCCACCTCCTACGTAAGACCTTCAAATGGATCCCCCTCGAACACAGAAAGATCGTCACTCACGCTCTGGTCACCAGCAGAATCGACTACAGCAATGCACTTTATGCCGGAATACACAAACATCTCACCCGCAAGCTACAGAACATCCATAAAACCACTGCAAGACTGGTCCTTGAACTGCCAAGACACTGCCACATCTCCCAGCACCTGCGCACACTCCATTGGCTCCTCATAGAGGCTAGAGTCACCTTCAAGATGCTCACCCACGCACACAAGGCCCTCCACACACTGGACAAGCATACCTGAACCAGGTCTCCTACGCCGTGGTTCCCCGCACCAGAAAGACCAGATCGGGAGGCCGCTCCTTCTCCTTCCTCTCTGCTAGAGCCTGGAACGCCCTTCCGCTCCACCTCAGACAACATCGCTCCCCATCTTCGCAAGAAACCTCAAAACCTGGCTCTTCGACAAACCCCCTCCTTGATCGACTGGAACCTTCACCCTCGCGCCTTGAGACCCTTACAGGTGAGTAGTCGCGCTTAACAAATGCTTGATTGACTATCATCTTCATACTAGCTTTCATATCATTTACAACATTTCATAAAAAAACATCTGACATTTTGTTTCTATAATCAGCACTTGTAATGCTAAGTAAACACTTTTTATTCATGAGCAGTTTTATATAGTTCCCAAGGGGCAAAAAATAATGTACTTTGTTTCTAGGTTACAACAAGCTTCCAACAATATCCGTTGTGAGAAAAGAACCAGTTGCAGGGATAAAAAGGGAAACAAACATACATAGGCATACTTTCTGTATTCTCTTAACTCCTCTGTTTTCTTTCTCCTACCCATCTTTCTCTTATTACCTTGGTTGTATATAGATATTTATAAGAATAGGAAACAGAAACGGCTTATTTCCATGAGCTGACAAAGTAGTAGAGGAGGAGCCTCGTGTCAATTCCCTTTCAGTGTCCCTGACACTAAAGGTATTCCTGGTGTGTTTTTAAAGATTCAGATTAGGGGTTTGTTTGGATCATGGAAGGATTGATTTCCAGGTGTTCTGATATTCCTTGTGAAAGATATGAAAAGTGTTTGCTGCATTTGAATTGGGGCATTTCAGCAATAATGCAATCTGAACTTTACAATGATTGAATATCTCCAAAGAGTTTCCGCCCTTCTTAATTTGGGGGGGCACCAGAATGGGAGTGCTTTGTGTACAAATGGGGCCACTTAAAATACTACTAGATACGAATGGAAGTCACTAAAGTTTGAGAAAAGCCATGGTGATGTGTTGAGCACCTGATACTAATCTGCTAGAGAGCAACCTTTGATTTTCAGGTGACTACTCTGAAACTTAGAAAGTAAGGTGTTCCCATAGTTAAGCCTTGAAAAGACCGAGCAACTGTACTAATGTTTTGAAGTCTGGTTCGGGTATGTAGGATTTAACTTCATGCAGGAATCTGCAGGGCTGATGGATACTTAAGAGTTGTAGGGGATTGACCTTGCAGTCTTTTTTGGGTAAGACACTAGGATATAATTTCTTCACTTAGTGACAGATTGCAGTCAAGAATTCTTATAGGCTGTATTGAGACAGATGAGGCCCTGGCGTGGTGATGGGGATTAGAAAAATTCATTTTTAAGAGTACTCAGTTTGAGGTAGTGGAAGATGAACCATCACTGGCGCAAGAAAAGGTAAGTCAAAGGTGAGATGTCATGTAAAGAGGAAACTTTCAGGTGCAGTTGACTATTTACCGCATAAGAGTGATAAGAAGTTGGAGTGACTGAGAACATCGCCAAGGGATTCAAACTACATATTGGTGAATGTGGCTACAGAATCTATCCATCGGATGTGCTTTGTTAAAGAGAAGAAAACTCATAAAAGATATTACACAACAGAATAGGGAAGGGTCTAGGCACACACATCCTGCACTAGTCAATACTAAGTGATTATAGTTTAGAAGGTTGTATTCTGAAATGTGGTGCAAAGAACTAGAAACGTGACCCAACTACGTCTCTAAATGGGGAGGGAAGCCACCTTAAACCAAACACACAGCGTAGTTCAGCTCTCAATTTTGCAAGTGGATAATCAAATATCATGGATTATAGTCCATAGTCTACAGGAAGCAAAGCAACAGTCCTCTTGGTAAAGCATAGCATGAGTCGTTCTTCTTTGGAAAATAATTTCTTTATTCTTAAATTAAATCTTGTCCATAAAAATACAGCATGCAACTGATAGCCGTTGTTTCGTCCCCCTGGGACTTCTTCAAGGCTATAAAATATAAACCGAACATAGACTTGTATTACAACATATATACATATCAAAAACAACACACATTTACACTGTAACAAAACCGACAATACACTCTATTTATACTACACAGAGATCCAGACAGATCACAATATAACAAATGCAAACCAATAGGACTGTATGCACATGTATATACAGAAAACCTAGTCATAGAGATAAGTCTGTGCATTATATTTAAACTTCTTGAACGTCGAACAGTTGGTACACAGATTCACATCAGAGATATGAGCAAAGTTGTTTGTGGCACTTGTAGCTATAGATACACATGTTCAACATACTCCTGTCATCTAGTGTTGGGTCTTGGACCTGTTTTTCTTCTAATAAGTCTTTTCAGTCACAAGGTATAGCTACTCCTCCTGTGACTGGTAATGCACATAGGCTCCATTTTTAAATTGTTTCCTGTTACTTTCCGATTTAGACGTGTCTAACTAAATCTCTGGGTCGACGCTTAGTAGCGCTTGTTGTAGGGCCTTCTATTCTTCCTCTTCCTCTCCCGTTTTTAGTTTTTTTATGCAATTGCTTCGTCTCAGTAATGATTTAGTCTCATTGAAACCCCAACTCTGATGCCTTTTCACCTACCTTTGTCCTCAAGAATGCATAGAATTGTGATGGAAAGGACTACCTTCCAGTACTGTCCACAGAGTTACTGAAAGTACCCTTAGATAGATCATCACCTGGTCTGCAACCTCTGCTTGTTGCCGGAGCATGAATTGACCTCCTGCCCTGCATCCCGGTCCAACGCATGATGGCAAAGCAACAAGATTATGATACCCACACATCTGAGAGGACGTCGAAGAAGCAGGCATCGCCCCTTCTGCGGACCAACCAACTTCCTTCCGCCCGGAGCCAAATTCCCCTTCATGTTCTGAGACCAAAGACCTGTAACTACAGCCAGGCCAAATTCAGAAGATGTCGACTGTGAGTGCAGCTCCTCAAACTGGTTCACATCGACCCCTGCCAACAGGTCAAACATCGCCCTTCTGGAGATCTGGAATCAAGCTCACAACCCAGCCACCAGCCTTCTGGTCCGCCACTTCTTCTCAGCCATGGCCATCACCGTCCCAATCTTCGGAGCTGACTCAGACTCCACCCCTGGTGCTGAAACAGCCGGTCAGGACCCATCCTTCTTTGGCACGAGCAGGTCTATTGGCTCCAAAGGACTCTTCGAGTCAAAACAGTACCCTGCCTCAACACCTACCTCGAAGTCAAAATCTACTTCAGTATCCAGTCGACCAGCGACAACTTATTTCTCAACCACTCCGATGAACATGACCAACCCATTCTACAGCACCTTCAAGAGCAGTTGGACAATCTGCAATAACGACTCTTTATTCACCCGCAAACAGGCACGTTTTTTGCTAAGCCACCCCCGAGGTGCAGGAAACTCTTCCTCGCGAAAGGAAGCTTACATTTTTGAGGAGCAGCTTTTTATGGAGCCCCTGCCTCCTCCACAGCAGAGAACAAATCAAGTTATGGGCACTAGTCATCTACCTTCTCACCCCATACTTTCTTCTCCTCCTCCTCCCCTTCCTTCACCACCACATACACCATCTCCTCCACTCCTATCCTCTCCACCACCACGAAGGCCACCTTTGACAGTGTTCCCTATATTTATCCTGCGGATGGAGTTGTCCTCTACAACCTCTGCACCCTTATGACACTCCATATGACACTGGCTCCCTCCCCAAACCACAGAACACCTGCCTAGGAACGACTGTGGGGCTCCTTCCATGCTGGCAAACTATCACCTCATATCATTAGGTCCTTTCCATTTTAGAGCATGGTTACTGCTTGGAACTCCCTGCTCCACCTTTCTATGCCTGATTCTCCAAATGACCATTCCCACGGACGCCTCTCGCATGCATCTGCAGGATACGACCGTTCAGGGCATGTGGCCACCCCTTCATTCGTACTTTGGTATTGTTCTTTCTAACATAAATGTACTCAAATGTTTTAAAATCGAAACCTAGTAAAGCTGAACTTTAGATCACTAGGAGCATCAAGAAATGGATTTCAAATCTTTGACCAGAAAAAATGAGTTCTCTTCCTGCCCTTGTCAGAGGGGTGTGAACTATTGTGATCTTTGATTCAGACCTATCTTTAGAGGTCTTGATTTCCATTACAGCATGCACCTTCTCCCAAACACCTAATACGTATTCTACCTTATTGATTCAATCAACCATTCTAACATATTCATCGCTCTTATTCAATTTCCTAGACTGTGGTAACTCTCCTTACTTGGTTGGCCAGACAGATTGCTGTAATCTCTCCAGGTAGTGCAAAATGTAGAGGCCTGTCACCGGGAAATGATCTTCCTATATGCAGCAATCTACATAGGTTAGCAAAAAAAGAAGAGAATACTTTTCATCTTGTTGACTGCAGAGAAAGAGCTGTTCATATAACCCCCACTATCTCTTTCCTTACTCCAAATTCAGCAAGAACAGTGTTCTGGTGCAAACACCTGATGGATTTTGTTTTTTTAAATAACATTTGGACACAAGGGAAAAGCTACCCTCTCATCTTGAGCTGATACATTTTTTTCCAGATTTGTCACAAACACCATTCACAGCACACTGACATTAGACAATTGAAAGTGAAACCAGTCTGCACCATCAGGTGCCAAATGCTTCTACTTTGGTGCTCCTGGTCATATCTCATTCCTCCCAGACCTCTCCATGGTGAATCCCACAGGATCGCAATCCGTAAGCAGGGAGCCACCCTATAGCCACCATGGATTCGTTTGAGAGTTTGTTTGTATTTCTTTTTCACCTTGCTTCCTAGCATTCAGTTTTTGCTTTAGCTGTAGTTGTCCTTGTATGCTGCATTTGACAGAGCCAAGAAAATTAAGTATACATGCTCTGATAAATAAGATATAACATAAACTTAATGTCCCACTGTTGGCCACTGAATGGCAACTCCTGGAATACTACACTGAAAATGCAGCAACTGCCATTGCAGGTCTTTGTTTAGCAGATGCTGGCTCCCTTAAAAAATGCTCCATTCCAACTTAATAAAGCTCTTGCTTATTTAGTTCCATTTTCTTTCTTGCTTTCTTTTTTATTTTAAAAAAGAATTAGCTCATCACAGCCCAGTCTTTTTTGCTCTACCTTGTAGGGGTTTTAATTAGTGTTGGGTTCTTTCCTGAAGAAAAACTAAATAAAATGCACATAGTTTCGCACATCCTTAAAAGTGTTTCTGGAAGAGAGATTCTCTCGTAAATATACTCTCAGATCTTGCACTTCAGTGATTATTCAAATGATGGAGAACTAAGGTTACAACTAACATTTCTTAAACTATTCTTGTGATGGGATTACCACTGTTATGCGATGCTTTTGTAAGCAAGATCATGTTGGTTTTTTCTTTCAAACATTTTTCAGCTGAGAAAAGTTGCCTAAAGTAAATGCCTGCAGATATTGCTGCTGTAAGCAAGCTTCAAAACATTTTCAAAATCTAAATTTTTTCTTGTCTGGTGTCTTGCATAGACTATTCTAACACAGGGATTTCCAAAGGCATCTTTGGCTCTGCTGTTCAAACTAACGTCACTCAAGTTGCTGACCAGCACCATGTCCCCTTTTTAGATGTCTTCAGCATGATTCCTATCTGAACTACTCATATCAAACCCACACCTATCGCTTGCAGAGTAATTCAGGGTTGTATACTTGCTCCTCTTTTTAATCAGTACATGAAGGTGCTGAGAATTCTGATGGAGGAGTTTTGTGTATACGATACACCAAATTCCCATTTCCATCCAAAGATACCTGGATACAAATGCTGTCAGAGACATCCTAACTGTAAACATTCTGAAGAAATTACTAGACTGTACGGTATACACTTTCTCAGGGTTAACAAAAGGCGGGCGAGCCACTGAAAGATCGAGCCTGAAGCCTGGCTCTGTTCGAAGTCCTATTGGAACCTCAAGCCCAAATAGATAAACCTGCCTCTGGCTTCTGTCTGTCATCCTTCCTCTACTCAGAATGTGACATTACAACCAGAGCTGCTAACTTTGGAACTGGCGAACCATGTTCAAGAAAGCTCTGCATACTGTGATTCTGGTGAAAAAACTTAATCTCCCCGTGAAAAATGTATGTATTTGTGTTTAATGTAATTGGTACTCTGTGTAGTACTATATGGTGATGTATTCAGGTTGAAGCTTTCACATGTCAAAATACTTTTTAGAATTTTGAAGAGGCGTTATTATATTTTATGTGCTGTTTGATATATATACATCGTAGCGCATCATGTGATCAAGGGCCAGGGAGGCCCGAAACGCGTCATGGCTAGGTGCGGGGGTTTTGAGCACAAATAAACAAAATGCACCTCAACTTTGGATCTGCAGTCGTCTTTGAAATGCGTTTGATAAGTTCGACCTTCTCTTCATGAATTACCGAGTGGCGTCTCGGGTAAAGCGGAACCCCTCCTTCACAACGGGCGGAACAAGCAACCAGCCAGGCGACCAGGGTCCTGACCTCGGAAGCAGTAAATCATTCCTGTAAGGAATATCGCGAGTTCCAGCCCCTGAGCAGACTGAAGTGCTTTGGCTGTGGAATGGTAACGGACGCCGGTGTCGGAGGATCCCGGTGAAGAAACGTGCCAGCCAAGGAAAGTCGAGACGTCAAACAGCTTTGGGAAGGAGTGTGCGGGTAAGACAACGAGGGCAGCTGCCCGTTTCAAGTTGCACCGTGCTTGCTTGTTTGCCAAATATCGACACAACTTGCAAAATTAAATTTAACCCCCTGTGACTGCACCATGGCCGGCGCGCTGCGGAGTAGAGAGGACGCTGCAACTGACATGTTCAATGATGAGCCGTCTGTTGCAGCAGCAGCAAAACAACCTGGAGCCACGAGCAATGTGGCGGACGCGACATATCGCGATAAAATAAAAAAAATGGAAAAATTGAAAAGAGGGGAACAAGCTAAATGGTGGGAACACCGGTCCCTATCTAGATATTTGGAGGTGGGAAGAGTACCCCGCGGCCTGCAAATTATGTTGGTGCCTACCTATGAGACTCCCAATCCGGTACTACTCAATGAATGGGCTCACTGCAATTTACAATCTTCCCGTAACCTAATGATGTTGCTGGTAAAATATGCAGAAATAGATCGAGTGAAATATGAGGAGCAAATTGTGGCACTAGAAAATGAACTCGATACAGGTGAACAGACCCCAACCAACACTAAAATGAGGGAGGAAATGCTTGTTAGGATTAACAAAGAGGAAGAAAGTATTCGTAAAAGAAAAGCTTTCAAGTTTCAAAGAGACAAGGAAGACTATGAAAGGGGGCAGGTTTTCACATTTGCCAAACGCTTTTTAAATGTGAAAAGAAATATAACCAAAACCCCACGCAGTACCATGCAACCACAGCAACAAGCAGAATTGGTTGAGAGAGCAGAATCTTCAACCTCCCTATCCGATTATAGCTCTGTGGCAGGGAGCGGATCGGACAATGAACAAGCAGGGCAAAGTGATGGGTTGGGGTTTCATCGGCTCACCCTGGGGCAAGAGGTCGACTGTGTCAGGCGGGACCGTCTGGACACTTTAAGACCCAGGGTAAACAAACCACAAAATTCCGCAACTTCAAACGTCACCAACGCAGGAAATGCCAACGCAAAGCCACGAAAAAAGAACACTAACAATTATTGGAAAAACAAAAAGAGACAATAAATGCAATAGATGAAATGTCCGTCATCAACCTATCAGATGTTGCGCTGAACGCTACAGAAACCAAAATATTATCTTTGGGTCTATCATATAGTCCTGTGGGGAACTTTCAATACGCATAAACAAGAGTGGACATTTTTCAATTTCTGCGTAAAATTAAATTAAAGAAGTTTTTTTCTACAAAAGGCATAAAAACGAAACCCACAGACATTACTGCAGCAGCAGGGAAAAACACTGAGTCACTAACAGCAGGTGATATGGATCTAAGAATGGATCTTATTGATCTCTTAGGCGAAAGTACCCAGCTGCCAGCAAGTGCCATGAACCAACCAATGATAGGGGCGGGGTTAACTAACTTCAAACCAAAATCCACCTTCTGCCCTATCATGGCCAAGGACAACATAGACTTTTATCATGAATTGGTGATTTCTGACATTAAAAAATTGCATCACAAAGTGACACGTACCAAATTTAAATATTCAAGAAGGGATCAAGAATACCATGCTTTGATAAAAAAAACTACAATTGTGTAAATCAGTCATCAGACAGGCGGATAAAGGTGGCAATGTCATTATCTGGCCAAGAGAAAAATATATGGAGGAAGCTTGGAGGCACATAAATGACAAAAATTGTTACAAAAGGGTGGATATTGCAACCATCAAAACTTTTTTGAGTAAATTCTATATGAAACTTGTGGCATGGAAAGGCTTGGGATTACTGAGTTCAGATGAGTATAAATATTTACGTAATGATCATCCAGTCATACCATGCATTTATTTCATTCCTAAAATTCATAAGGACTTCAAAAACCCACCGGGCAGACCAATTATCTCTGCCTGCGGTAGCCTCCTGGAAAATACCTCCAAATATATTGACTTTTTCCTACAAGAGCATATGAATAGCTTGCCAACTTTTATTCAGGATACTGGGGACTTCCTAAGGAAATTAAAAAACATTGTGTGGCAAGAGGACTACTTATTAATAACATTGGACGTAATCTCGTTATACACAAGCATTAATCATGTCGACGGCCTCACAGCTGTCAAGCATTTTTTACATAATAGACCGTTACAGTGTCATGCACACAATACAATGATCACTGACCTGATTGAATTATGTCTTTGTAACAATTACTTTATGTTTGACAAAATGTGCTTTCAACAAAGAAAAGGCGTGGCTATGGGTTCCTGCTTCTCCCCCAGCTATGTCTGTCTGCATATGGGGCTGTGGGAGAAGCAGGTACTCGGGGACCAATACTCCGATGTTATGATTAATCATGTGATTTGCATCTACAGATACATAGATGATTTGTTTTTGATTTGGCGAGGGGAAAAAAGTGAAGCTCAGACATTTGTTGATAATCTCAACATTAACGCCCTTAATCTCCATTTCACATCCAACATTAGTGAAAACACAGTTAATTTCCTGGATGTGGAAGTTTTTATTAGTCATCAAGCTATTCAGACTAAATTACATCGAAATGCCACTGCTGGCAATACACTCCTGCATGCATCAAGCCATCATCCCCCGTCATCTTATAAATAGCATCCCCTATGGGGAGATGCTACGTATTAAAAGAATATGTAGCAGGCAGGAAGATGTATTAAATGAACAAGCAGCATGTCGCCTTCGTTTTCTGGCAAGAGGTTATGATGATAAAGTCATTAAAGCTGCCATGAAACGCACAGAAACACTCCCCAGAGATGAAGCAATAATACCCAAAGCGATGAGACTAAACACTCAACCAGTGGCTGTTGATAATCCAATCCGCCTAATAGCGACCTATAATAAGCAACATCACGCTATTAGGAATATTATGACCAAACATTGGCCATTAATTCAAAATGACCTAGCACTTGAAATGGGAAATACAACCTCACCAACCATTACCTACCGAAAGGCAGGCTCAATGGAAAATAGTTTGGTGACAAGCAGCCCAGAGGTCGTAACTAAATCTGATTGGTTGAACAGTAGAAAGGGTTTTTATAAGTGTCTCACCTGTAAGGCCTGCAAACACGGTACTAACAAAAAATCATATGTTTCTCCTTTTTTTGACAAACCAATTCTCATCAACAAATATTTGACATGCAAGACTGAATTTGCCATATATGTTTTGGAATGTCCATGCGGGTTAAGGTACATGGGTAGTACTAAACTCCCAGCCCATCAAAGAGTACTACAACATATGAGGGCTATCACTAATTGTGATGAGACGTACCCAGTCGCAAGGCACTTCAACGATTGTCATAAAAGAGACCTTAGTCTATTACAATACTACGTAATAGATGCAGTAATGCCTTTACGTAGGGGTGGAGACAGAGAAGGAATCCTCAGAAGATTGGAAACACATTACATCTTAAACCTCGATAGCAAGCATCCTAGAGGTTTAAATGCGTGGGAAGATATGCATACATGTCTGTAGTTATTGAGGATTTTGCAGATTCTCCTGTCACCACACGCAAACTAAATGGGTCTTTTCAGAATTCAAGTACTGTTAAATTCAGATGAGAAAAATGTAATTCAATTTTTTAATTTTGTAACAATGGTTTTCTTAAATGTAAAAATCATTTTAACACAGTAATTCTTTTTTACGCATTTTAAATATGCAATTTTCTACTACTGGAAAGGTTTTTTAGTGGTGATATAGCATATTTTTTGCACATATACTATTTGCACAGGTTTTCTTGCACTTTTTGATTATGCACAATTTTGCACATTACCATTGACCCCATATAATGTTTTTAATATCAAAGTTTTGTATATATGCGTCATCTTCTATTGAGGTTTTAAGTATAACAGTGCTGCTAGATAATCAAATGTTTTAGAGGCAAGTCAATGAAAAATTGCGTATTTTTTTTGCCTTCAAAAAGAAATTTTAATTGTATTTTACAATTATTGTTTTTGTCATTTGAAAATTTAACAATCAAATCGTGACATGCTATTTTAGCTGTATTGATTTTATGGTCTTAAATCACTGATTTTATAAATGATTTTATATATATCGTTTATAATTTGATTATCAAGTGTTTTTAGGTTATATAGTATTTTACTGAAGACTTTTTCTTATAACCTTGGACCTACACTGTTCTAACATAGTGTTACTTCTATGTTCATGATGACGCTGTCATTGGTAATTTGCACTTGCACTTTAAATATGTTTAATGCACATCGTAGCGCGTCATGTGATCAAGGGCCAGGGAGGCCCGAAACGCGTCATGGCTAGGTGCGGGGGTTTTGAGCACAAATAAACAAAATGCACCTCAACTTTGGGTCCGCAGTCGTCTTTGAAATGCGTTTGATAAGTTCGACTTTATATATATATATATATATATATATATATATATATATCTCTTCGCCACTCCACGGTAAGTTTTTAAAAATTTGCTGGTTTATTGAGCTGTAGTTCAGTCGGCCATTACGCGTTTCGGTACTGACGTACCTTGATCACATGACACAGTAAATGGTCACCTGGTTTCTTATATACCAACATTTGACATTTTTTTCTTTTTTTCTGTGATGCAATTTAAAGTGACAGTGCTTGTTTTAAAATGTGCAAATAACGCTACACTTTTGACATATTCAACTTAATCTGGATCCATATCAGATTTCAATTCACTTGTTTGTACATTATTCTACTGTGCAAATAATTACAGACATTTATGTGCAAATCCGCATATATTGATGTGCAAATTGCGCAATACAGTGCATTTTGTCTCGGTATGAATACCATGAAGATACCGTCAGAGTAAAATATGTACAGTTCTGTGCAAATTTACATATGTTGATGTGCAAATTCCGCAATACAGTGCATTTTGTCTCGGTATGAATACCATAGAGCATCTAAGAGATTATTTTAGTTGTATATATCTCCTAGATTTAAATGTTATAAATATATAAATAAATAAATACGAATTTATCTAAAAAACATTTTTTCTCTCTTGAGCTCTATTTTGCATATATTTCTTATTGGTATCAATACCAGCAGTGCAAAGTTGCATGTGCAAAATTAAGCAGTTCTGTATTTGTCTGTTAAACATTTTCGGTACCTCTATATGCTAGGCCCAGATATTTGTCTCTGACAATTTGTAGCGGAATTCATAGTCCTACTCAGAAGCCTCTGGTAAGGATATGTGCTTAGTGAAAAAAGACAAGTGAAATTAAAATATTATTGTGCAAAAACCTGATAGGTGGAAAAAAGGAAACTTATTTATAATGTTACAACCAACAACCAAAGTATCATACACTATGATTGTACCTATATTTTAAAAAAGTTGCGTTTTGTTAAAAAAAATTTTTGTTATTTTTCCATTTTTTACTGAGGCCATTTCTGAATTCTTACACTTCCATTTAGCGAGACTACACCAATATTTTTTACTTGTATATTGTGAATGTGTCAGTAATTCTCACCTATCATTTTAGATTATCTAATCATCAAGATGTTATCTTGCCATATGATTTTTAACTGTTTTCATAGGCCGGTGTATAGATCTTCCGTTAAATTTAGCCCATAGGGATGTTTGGAATCTAGCTTCAATATATAACTAGTTTCCAATTTTCTAACTTTTTCATCCCTATCCCCCCCTCTCTTACTTGGGGGTATGGTGTCAATTAAGTAGTATTTGAGTAATCTGACATCACCTTGGTGTTTCTCGTTAAAATGACGGGCAACCGGGTAGGTTGGGTCTTTGTTCTTGATCGCACGTATTTGTTGCAATATTCTTTTATGCCCCTGCAGTTTCGTACTTCCCACATATTTTAACTTACAGGAGCATTCGAGGATATAGACTACATATTCGGTTTTACACATTAGCATTTGTTTAATCTGTTGTTCTCCTTTTCCAAATGCTAAGGCAAAACCTTTTGTATTTACTCCATTTAGACATACCTTGCAAATTTGACACTTATAGAATCCTTTCCTCTGGTTAAACCAGTTCTTTTTGGGGATTTCTGTAGGGTTATTTACTACCAGACGATCCCTCATATTTGGTGCTCGTCTATGGGTGACCGTTGGTTTATTTGGTAAATGTGGACCCAATACTGGGTCATTTTTTACCAATGGCCAATTCTTTTGGATGATGCGTCTGATTTCCCTGTGTTGTTTGTTGTACCTCACAATCATTCTAAAGTCTTCTATTTGTGTAGATGTTTCTGGTACTTCCGTATTTGCTTTTGCTAAGGCTGTTTTTAAGAGTGAAGTTCTGTCTACCTCGTTGCTTTTCTTTATTGCTGTTTCAATGCATGATCTAGAATACCCACGTTGTAAGAATCTGATTTTACTTGATTCTTGTGCTTTCATTAATTCTTGTGGTGTGCTACATATGCGTTTTATCCGTAGCCTTTCCCCGTACGGGATGCTTTGTGTTAGATGTTTTGGATGATGGCTGTTCGCGTGTAAAATGGAGTTTACCGCTGTCGGCTTTCTATGCATTTTTGTCTCCAAATTGCCATTTTCTATATATACCTCAACATCTAAAAATGTCACTTTGGTAGGGCTGATATCTGCAGTAAGATGTAGGTTGATATCGTTTTGGTTAAGTTTGTCGATGAATATTTCAGCTTCTATTTTTGTGCCCCTCCATATAACAAACAAATCATCGATATACCTCCACCAACATTTCACATGGTCATTTAGTGTGTTTTTAAAATTTCTATGGAGGACCAGTTCCTCCCACCACCCCATATGGAGACAGGCGTAGCTGGGGGAGAAACTTGCCCCCATAGCTACACCTCGTATTTGTTGGTATAACATGTGCTGGAAAAGAAAAATGTTGTTATATAAACAAAAATCCATCATATCTAAAAGCATTCTACTATGTTCTACATAGATTGCATCTCTTTGTCTAAGATAGAATTCTGTTGCCCGCATGCCATCTCTGTGGCTAATGCTCGTATATAACGAGGTAATGTCCATAGTGATCAACAAGTAATCTGATTACCATTTTAGGTCCTTTATTTTGGCCAAAAAGTCCCCTGTGTCTTTCAGGTATGAGGGCAATCTCTGGACAAAGTCTTGTAAAAAGTGGTCAATATATTGGGACATATGTTCCGTTAGACTGTTAATTGCGGAGATGATTGGTCGCCCGGGTATATATATATATATATATATATATATATATATATATATATATATATATATATATATATATATATATATATATATATATATATATATATTCACTGAAAAAACCATAGGTTTCACACCAGTTATAGTTAGGAATTAGCATTTAAAAAACCTATTAAATTCACTGACAAAACCAGTTATAGTTAGCTGGAAATTTTACTGATATAAAACCATTGAAATTCCCACGTTATAGTTAGTCGGACTCACTATAACTTGCGCGTGCAATGCACTGCTGATGACATCACATATTACATCACTCATGACATGGTCAGTGACATCACTCATGACATCACTGATGACACCATCCAGTGAATATGTGTCTTTCTGAAAAATAAATATTAGTGAGTTATGTTTAAAAATTTAAATACATATATTAGTGTTTCACTTTGTGTATAAGTGGCTACATGTGTTGATAAGTAGCAACATGCGTATGTATATGGGTTATTTGATATTATTATTAGTATCAGTATGAGTGTCTATATGGTTTGGTGGGGGTATTACTTAGCACATAGATGCATGAGTGACTGACTCTTTGTTTGTATGTGTTTTGAAGACAGCATATGTACAGGACTGTATGGGTGGATGAGTGTCTATATGTGTTTGTTAGTGAGTGAATGACTGTCTCACTAGTGTCTTTATCAGTAACTACATATGTTTTAATCTAGTATATATGAATATTGATGTATATAAGTGAGTATATGTGAGAGTAAGAGATTGTAAGATTTCCTTTTTAAATAAGTATGTGTTTCTATAAGTGATTGTTTAAGAGAATAAATATGTGTAATTTTCAATAGAAGTAAGGTGGAAGTGTGTGTATAACTCTATATTCAAATAAATGGATGTCCAATAGTTTATTTGCACGTGTGAATATGTGTGTGAGTAACTTTTGGATGAATGTCGGTGTGTAACAGGATGTATAGGTGTATCACTTCATATGATGAGTGAGTATATGTATGAGTGACTATATAGAACTGTTGGTGAATGAGTGGATGTGTATATAGATAGTGGAATTACTGAATTGCTTGTTGTAACTGATATAGGTATCTCCATTTTTTTAAAAATTTCAGTTTCTATTTTTGAATATGTGTCTCAAGGGTTACATTATAGTGAAAGGAGGTCTGTCACTATGTCACAAGGATGGTGTCATGAGTGATGTCACTGACCATGTCATGAGTGATGTAATATGTGATGTCATCAGCAGTGCATTGCACGCGCAAGTTATAGTGAGTCCGACTAACTATAACGTGGGAATTTCAATGGTTTTATATCAGTAAAATTTCCAGCTAACTATAACTGGTTTTGTCAGTGAATTTAATAGGTTTTTTAAATGCTAATTCCTAACTATAACTGGTGTGAAACCTATGGTTTTTTCAGTGAATTTCAAAGGTTTTTTAAATGCTAATTCCTAACTATAACTGGTGTGAAACCTGTGGTTTTTTCAGTGAATTTCAAAGGTTTTTTTAATGCTAATTCCTAACTATATAAGACCTGAAAGCCCACCAGGAATCTCCAGTATGCGCCAGGGGACTGCATTGCAGAGAGGTGTAATGAAGCCACAACCCTTTTTACACCTCTCTGCAACGCAGCCCCCGTGCATGTTTGAAGAGGGGAAACTAATTCCCCTTGCATACTGGGGGCCCCTGGGGGCCTATTAGCCCACCTGGAACCTCCAGTATGCGCCTGGGGCTGCATTGCAGAGGTGTAATGAGACTATGCCCCTTGTTACACCTCTCTGCAACGCAGCCCACTGCCGCGTTTGCAGAGGGGGAACTAATTCCCCTTGCATACTGGGGGTCCCTGGGGTCAACTAGTCCACCAGGACCCTCCAGTATGCACGAGGGAGCTGCATTGCAGAGAAGTGTAATGAGGCCACACCCTTGTTACACCTCTCTGCAATGCAGGCCACTGGCGCCTTTGCAGAGGGGGGACTAATTCCCCTTGCATACTGGGGGTCCCTGGATCATATCTGCCCAAACACCGATATTCCGAACGATTGTAAATGACTTTTCTTGAGAAACATTTGGATTTGGATTATCATGTCCTATACTTTGGAATTTTTGAAAGACTGACTTTGAGGATGCTATAAATTACTCAAGTCTGCCCGAATTGTGTGGGTAAAATTGATACCTAGTCACTTTTAATAAGAATATACTTATGTCTCGTCTAACATTTGGAAGAAATATCTAGTTATATGACAACGGGATACCGACATAACTTGAAGGAAATAAGAACGCCCTGAAGAAGTTCTGTTGTACAGAACGAAACGTTTCGGCTGGCTGTGGTACATAAACTTAAGGAAAATAAAAGCATTTGAATATACACCAAGATTCAGCGCTTCAATAAGTACTCTAAGTGATATGATTTGATTGGACTCATTGTGAAAGTGGTGCTGTGCCAAACTTTGGAATATTCTCCACTACTCTCTACTACTTACTCTCTCCCACTCTCTACTACTCACTCTCTACTGCTCTCTACTACTCACTCTACTACTTACTCTCTACTACTCTCTACTACTCAGTCTCTACTACTCACTCTCTACTACTCTCTACTACTCACTCTACTATTCACTCTACTACTCTCTACTACTCACTCTGCTACTCTCTCTACTGCTCTCTACTACTCTCTACTACTCACTCTCTACTCTCTATTACTCACTCTCTACTCTCTACCTCTCTACCTCTCTACCTCTACACCTCTACCTCTCTACCTCTCTCTACAAGCACACATATAGACATATATGCATATATATATGTGCATATGCATTTATATATATGTATGTGTATATATAAAAAAAACAACTAAACATTTTTTTTTCTAATCAGCTACTTTTAAAACTGTCATTCTTTTTCCCCATGGTACACTCCCCGGTACGCTTACCGGTGCGCGTACCGGGCGCTCACCCCGCGAAAATCAAAATTTTTTTTTTTTTTTTTTTTGCCCCGTGGGGCCCTTTTATGGCCCCCACATCAAACCTAGGGGGTCAAGGGGGTCTACTCTGCCCCCTTATGGTCATTTCCCCCTTTGTTTTGGCCACCTCTTGTGTCTCGATCCTACCGAGACACAAGATGGCGGCCGCTCCGGACTGTTTAGAATGTTTACAGACACCCCAGAGCCAATCAGCTTTCTCCGCGCAAGTCGCGTGACACGCCCGGTGCGCGTACCGGGCGCTCACCCCGCGAAAATCAAAAAATTTTTTTATTTTTTTTTTGCCCCGTGGGGCCCTTTTATGGCCCCCACATCAAACCTAGGGGGTCAAGGGGGGTCTACTCTGCCCCCTTATGGTCATTTCCCCCTTTGTTTTGGCCACCTCTTGTGTCTCGATCCTACCGAGACACAAGATGGCGGCCGCTCCGGACTGTTTAGAATGTTTACAGACACCCCAGAGCCAATCAGCTTTCTCCGCGCAAGTCGCGTGACGCGCCCGGTGCGCGTACCGGTGCGCTTACCGGAGCGCTGCTATAGATATATATATTTTTTTGAACCTTAATTACTCAAAATCCACTGGAGCACATATCTTGAGACATAGCAAAGGCACATCGGGCTACCAGTCCCTACAATTTTGCCAAGTTTGGTGGAAATCCATTCAGCCGTTCGGGCTAAAAGTGAAATCGACCGCCCTATGGAAATTAACATGGGGAAAACGCGTTTTGGGACCCCCCTTTTATCTCGGCCCCCGCTTGACGAATCCCCCCCAAACTTTCAGGGAAGGACCGGACCGCCATGAGACCATTTTCCTGAAAATTTCAGGCAGATTCGTCAACCGGCGCCAAAGTTATTCAAAATAGAATGTTGAGATTTAACATTGAAAATTATCCTAACTATAACTACCTACTGGCGACCGCCAGTAGGTAATATATATATATATATATATATATATATATATATATATATATATATATATATAAAAACATTTTCACCGCGCAGCTCTAGAACAGACTCTAAGACCTGAGAAAGACCATTGGCTTTGCTCAGCCTCGGTTCTCTCTGTTAATTTGTAAGCTTGCCCGCCTCTGGACTCAATCCTCAGAAAACTGAATGAATCCTTTTTCAGAGCAACCAACAGCACAAGTTCAATTTGACAGCTTCACCCATCTACATTACTGTCCTATGAAGTTAAGTCCAATAGCTTTCAGAAGGACCCATCCCTGTTGTTTTCCTCTCTGACTCACCGTGAAGCTGGTCAGAGCTACATTATTCTGACAAAAAAAAGTTAAACCTTTCTTGCCCCAGTGTCATTTTGCCTTGTTGTTCTTGGATATACTAAAAGCCTAATATCCTTCATTGATGGAAACTCCACCCTGAAGTCTACATGGGGTGGCTAGATTGTTGTCAGTACCCTAATAGTTAACCACATTGCCATAGGTAGGCTCCATTTGCCCTCCCTCAAGGTCAGCATTAAGTTCATTCTGGCAGCATTTAGAGACATTTACTCTATTCTGCCCAATTATCTTTGAGTCCCCAATGAATTTTCGGAGGAAGTAAACACATAGGAACTAAAGACATACTCGGACTTGAGTTAAGAAAATGAGATCTTCTATTCACCTACCAATCTTTCTCAGGAGCAGCTCTGTCTATCTGGAACTAGTTTACCCAGTTAGATGACGGTACCATCTGATATGTGACCCATCTGACTCCTAGACTTTCTGTAATGCCTACCCACCTTTTTTCCCTTTTTCATCCCTCCACCTCTCTCTCCATCCTCTGTGCTCTCTTCTATTGGCTCTTCTTCCCTCTCTCTCCTCTCATTGCCCGTGCTTTGTTCTTTCTTTTTCTTCTCCTCACCCTGTTGCTGCACCTTTTAACTCCTGTTCTCCTTGATGTCCTAACTTCTCTACGCTGGTAAGTGACACTAACTCAGTCTAAGGTGAGTGCATGTTTAGATGTTCCATGCCTTATCTTTGATATCTCCCTGGATGTCCTTATGTAACCAAGGCCTTAGTCTCCATATTGTTGTCTTTGTGAAGCACTACTAAGTAAAAAGATGTCCAGAGGAATACTAAATGGGGCACCCTCTAACAGGAAATCATTAAAACTGGGCGATCCCGGAACAGATAGGCTCTATCCCACGTCAACTCTGCAGGGGTAGCTTTCATTCTCACCTACTCTTAGCAGCAGGACTATTCATAGCACAGATGTGGAAGCAACCTCAGGCGCCCTCATTAAATATGTGATAGGGAAGTGTATGGGATCCCCTCTCCATGGAAAAGGTCACCACCATTAGCAGGTAGAGGGTGGCCAAAGTAGACACAACATGGCATCCATTTACCACTTAAATACGATGACAACATAGAACGGGGAGAATACACCAAACTATGTACAAAACACTAAAGGCTTCAGATCCCTGGGTGATGTCTCCCTCGGACACAGAGGGTGACCCACCTTGACCCTCGCAATTGCAAATGCACCTCTGCTCCATCTTTCCATTGCAGTACATTTTTGCATATGTACTGCTTAGGTCGGGTGGGTGGGGGACACAGCAGCTATCGTGTGTTGGGTAATACTGTTAGACTTTGCTTGATAAACTCTTTTATACAAGTCAAGAGTATGGAATGGTGCCACATTCCTGTGGATATTTGTCTGCACCGATATTTATGTTGACTGCAATGTGTGTTATGTTTAAACCAAAATGCTAAATAAATTCGTTAATTAAAAAAAACATCAATTACACATTCAACATTATATGCCAAAAGGCATTTATAGACCATCAATGTTTGCGTTTTGAGTCTTAAAATAATAGCTAATCCTCAGCTATCACCTGGCCGGTATACGCAGAAAATATTTAGGTACTGTGGTACGGGACTGGTCATTAACAAATGAGGAGCAACGTCATAGGAGGTACCAGTGGGTCCATTTACTATTGCTATGCACTATCCCAGGCTTGTCATCATTGGTCTTCTCTGAGATTACTTGTGAGGGGGTGGGGATTGTGAGACAGATTTTCTCTGTAGTGGAAGTTTCCTATTCAGCCTTCTCACTAGTGTTGTTAAAATTGGCTGATGCAACCACCGTCACCAGCTGTTTGGTTTGCTCAGACTAGATCCTCTGTATCAAAGTGCTGGAACAGTGATGCCATTGGTAAAAATGTGTCAAAGGATGATTTGTCTTTTTTATTGGCATGCCACCTAGCACATGTTTAAAAGTAGCAAATCGTGCCTGAACTTTAGTTGGGAAATGCCAGTATCTTTAACTTCCTGGAATGTGTGGTAGATTCTTAAGGGCCAGAACACTAAATATTAAACCCATTTCTCCCAGGTAATCATTCTTGTAACCTGTAAATGGAAAGTACGACCGTCCTCAGTATCTATCATATTGTTAATCACCATCACCAATATGTGTGAAAGCATTTTGAAGTATAAAAAGGTGCTGAGGCTGAATGGGGCAAAAACCGAAATCATGCTCCTGGGCAATAAATGGACGTCCATCCCTCCATCAGTCTGGCCGGACGCCTTCGGTGAAATTCCCACACCAAAAAAAGAGATCAAAACACTAGGAGTATGGTTGGAACCTGACCTCACCATGAGGACTCAGGCTGTCAAAACAGCTGGCACCTGTTTTGGTATCCTGCGATCTGTTCACAAGATCCTCCCTCTTCTCCCCCTCCCATCCAGGAAACTACTGGTCCAGGGGCTCATCTTAGCCAGGCTTGACTACAGCAACGCCATCTATCTTGGGGCACCGGAATTCACCCTGGCTAAACTCCAACGCACCCAAAATGCGGCGGCTAGGCTCATTATGAACCTCCCACCCAGAGCCTCAGCCAAGCCGGCTCTTAAGGCCCTACACTGGCTCCCTGTCCGCCAGAGAGTAGAGTTTAAAGCCTTGTGCACCACCCATAAGCTCATCAATGGGGTTGGTCCGGCCGCTCTGAAAGACATGGTTACCCCCTAAAAAGCCCCCAGACTCCTTCGCTCCGACGCCAAACATCTGGCCACTGTACCTAAATTCAAGAAGGCTCGCACCGGTGGTCGCCGCTTCTCGGTCAAAGCTTCCACAGGATGGAATTCTCTTCCACGCAGTCTTCGTCTGGAACCCTGTCACGCTCTATTCCGAAAAAAACTTAAAACCTTCCTGTTTCCCGAATAGTCCATCCCCTCCTCCCCCTCTCCTGGTCCACATAGATTTATAGCACGGGGATGCCTACGGGTCACCAGGCGCTTTAGAAATCACAAAATAAATAAATAAATAAATTATATCTGCACCCACCAATGTATAAACATACCAGTGGACAACAGACCTGGCATTCAGTGTTCAATCATGTGCTTTCATTCATGACAAACCCAATATAAGCAATGTTGATACATATTCTGGACCTATCACAACTGATATAGTCGAAGGCATATGAGCTCTATGGCTATTAAAACATTCCACTCACTAATAGTAGAATTTTCTAAATTAAAAAGGGAGAAACTGAAAGACAAACATTTGAATGTTGGAGCAGAAGGCTTATACCAGCCATTTTCAGCAAGGAGCCACTCCATTGTCTTCATGAAGCTCTGAACATTCCAATGTTCTAATATACCTTTATAGCCCATTGGCAAGGGCTATACCGGTTGTTAAAGGCCCTAAACCCGAGTTATAAGCTCCAGCCACCTAGAAGGGCGTAGAGTTATTTGGCATGGAGTGCAGTGGCATAGAGTGGTGCAAAATAGAGTTGCCTAGAGTACAGTGGTGCAGAGTAGAGTATAGTGGCGTAGAGTGCAGTGGTCCAGAGTATTTAAACGTAGAGTGCAGTGGCATAGAGTGCATGGTTTTTAGTAAAGTGGTGTAGAGTGCAGTGATTTGGAGTGGCACTAAGTGCAAAGGCGCCTAGTGCAGTAGCGTAAAGTGCATTGTTTCAGAGTGGAGTGGAGTGGTGCATGGCAGAGTACAGTGGCGTATAGTGCAGAGGAGATTAGAGTAGTATAGAGTATAGTGGCATAGAGTGCAGTGGCTAAGGGTGCTATGGTGCATATTGCAGTAGTGTGGGGTAAAGAGCGTTGGCATAGAGTAGTGCAGAGTAGACTGTAGTGACACAGTGTGGAGTGGCATGCAAAGTAGGGTTTAGTGGTGTAGAGTGGAGATGGGTAAAATGGATGGTGCATGGTGTGGTAGCACACTGCCATTACAGACAACACATCTTCAATTGAAATTACCATTACCTAGATTATTGATTTTTTGTTTTGTGTATTAAAATATTTATTTTCACATTTCAGAATTCGCACAAAAAATACTTCATTTGTACATTTTTTCATTCTGATATATCTGCACAGTTCATATACATTTTGTTCTGTGCTAGAAAAAAAAGCTGACCTACAGTCCTCAAGCACTTCCCCAGTATCTAGCATTATTGCCACATAAATCCTCTCACTTTTAAGCAGTGACAGAAAAGTAAACGCCAAGCTTCCTGGAAGACCGAGCCTGTCATGTACCTCTGTCTTTGAATGCACAGCAAATGTGACAAGATAAGAACACAATGTAAATGCCTGTTTACAGAAATCCTGTAATGGTGGAAGAATACAGTAAATATGGTTTGGGCACGGGGAGGGACAAACTCAAGCTGGGCAGCCTAAAATAAACAGATCCAGCACATAGAAAGCAAGCAAATGTGAGTTACAAATCACGCCAATGGTAAGCAATGGTCAGAATGCATTCCCTGGTAGGCTTTCCCAATGTCCCCAAGTTGTCGTTAGCAAACCAGACAGCTCTGCTGTCTGGTAGGCTTCGATGTAAAAAGGACAGACTAGTTCATATTGTCATGACAGTGCTGACTTTCTTTGGAAAGTAGAAAACATCTATTGGGAACCTACTTTCCTATTGTTAACCCTCGACGTAAATTCTCTGTATACGTGTATGCAACATGGTCATGGTCTACAAGCCTGTAAACATTTCATTAAGAGTAGATCAAGTACGATCATAATATGTTGATGACGATGATTGAATTCTGTTTAAAGATCATCATTTTCATGTTAGAGGAAAGATATTTCTAACAGACATCTGAGACTACTATGCGCGTCAGCTGCTGCCCCAGCTATGCACAGCTTTTTATGGGCTGATGGGAGGTGCAGGTGGTCCTAGAAAGTGAGAGATACATGAATCATATGATGTGGATTCGTTACATTGGCGATCAATTTGTAATATATGATGATGACCGATTGGAAGGGTTTTATTGTCAGTTTGCAAAATGATTTAAACCTATCCATCACAGGATGCATCAGTGATGGAGAAATTGATTTTCTGGACATATATGTAGAAGTCTATGATGATAACGTGGTTAAATGGCTGTTTTGCAACGAAACGGCTGGGAATAGTCTTAAATGCTAGAAGTCTGCAGTCACTAAAAGTGAAATGAAGCATTCCCTATGGAGAGCATGTAACGGCCAAATGAAATTGCACCACTCCTGACCTGTATCGGAAGAAGGAGAGAAAAATTATCCCCAGGTTTTTACAGACGGGGTGTCCACTTCATGTTTTAAAACTAGCAGTGCCAAAGAAGACTACATTCAGAAATACACTACTATGCTGGGTTGCATTAGAATGTATCCAAGACAGGGAGGTTTATTACTACATTCAATGAGAAATCACCTGAGGTGCATAATGCTTTTACACATTGGGAACTCTTAGCATCAGGTGGATAAACAGGAATAATATTACGCCACAATTAGGCATAACATACACTAAGTCTAAATCTTTTAAGGATATGCGTGTACACAGCAACATGAAGGCTATGACTAGGAGGAAATCCGTAAAATACATAAGCATATAATATGTGCTCACATCACTGCATGTATGTTTCAAAGTGTATACAGAGCATTGGCCCATAGTATCCCTGTGGTGCGAAATACTTTGAGAATCTATCTATCTTGCTTGTTAGGAAAAGGGTTTTGGTGCCTCAAGAAATAATGACCTTATGTATCTAGTAGCGAGACACTTAGCAGAAAAACATGACTGCAGCTCTGATAGGCCTGCTTTCCTTGTTACTGACGGGATTGAGCCCTACAAACCAGGGGGAGACAAGGAAAGCGATTAACAAGAACAGAATCAGGCCTTTAACTTCGAGATGGGAAGCAAATGTCCATGGAGCTCAATAGGGGTGAGAAACTGCCAATGCACATACAAAAATAACTTGCTGCTTGGAGGAACTTTGACATGGGACAGGAATGTTCCTAGAGGGACGAGAAACTGTCAGAATACACATGAAAGTGCTTTTTGTTACTATGAGGAAATTATGTATAGAACAGAAATGGTTTTAGAGAGAAATGGATTTTCAATTAGTGCTCTTAATTTAGTTTTATTTATATTTTCTCACCCTCCCCCGTCTTTTGCTTTTCTCCCCTCTGTTCTCCTTCCTCCCCCCACCACCTCTGCTTTCTTGCTGTTCATTTCTTCAGCTACATATGAGACCGGAAATAAGCACTTTCCATATGGGATGCTATTTGAAACTGCAGGATAAGATTTGATCACAATATTACATTATAGTGTGATGTTATGTGTATGAGTGCCATTGAGTTGAGTAACAATAAACATCTGTTATTCAGCACCGAGATGCCCACGGGTAAATGTGCGCTTTACAAATACCCATGTTTTGGTAGTCTCGCCTCAGTTAAGAAACAGCCCACTAGGACTTGATTATCATATGATTAGTTCTTTTTAGGAGGTGAGATGAAAATAGGTTTGGCCTCTATATAACTAGGTTTGGTAAAAGGAATTGTATGGTGCACTTTAGCGATCAGTTAACAGTATATACAAGAGGTGAATACAAGCCAAATTGTGATCTTTTTATTATTTCTATAAATTTGCTGTAATAACAAAAAAATCTTGCAAGGGCTATGATTTCGATAGGGCTTATGTTTAAGGATGATACACAATGAATTAATACTTTTCAAGAATTATTTTGACATTTGAAGAAATGCCAAGACAAAATAAATTGCAGAATTTGGAAAAGAGAATTGTTGCAAAATCTTTCTACACTTGCTATGAATTTTTCTAAATGGTATGGTGGATGGTCACTTAAATTGATTTGAAAAAGGCAAAATAGCCGAAACACGTTATCAATAAACCAGGGTGTTGGAATTACTTCAGTACGCCAGCGTGTTTTCATGTATTTGAAGAGGAGCATTTTTTTATGTATTACTGTAACCAATTCTCATTGCTGTGCACTCATGCCTTGTGGTGGTTTAGTTGCTGATGCCTCATTGAGTGTGTGTATGTGTATAGGTATAAGCATATATATAGATATATATATATATTCTGAAAGGTTTGACGGAGCACAGTTTTGGTAAATGTTGCACCTTATGACAAGTGATTATAGAGGTACTTGTTTGAGTGACTCCATCTTAAACCTGTTTTGTGTTTTTGATCATTTGCTTAGATTGACTATTATTCCTGTGTCTAAATATTCGAAAATAACAAGGACCCCCGATAATTCTAATTCCTACGGCAGGGTATTACACAATGAAGAATAACTTCCTAAGCAATCATATCAATACAATGTAATGCCTGAATATGTGTCTCAAGTCAGTATAACTCGTTAACAATAACAAAAAAGGTATCAAATGTAAAAAATATTTATCTTTTATTAATTTATTCACTCATTGCACGTTAATTACACAAATCCTAATACATACTATTATTCTATACGTATATACAATGAACTCCTCACATTCATAACAAGCATTTGCAATGCAATAGGTCTCGCATTATGAAAGTTTGAGCTATTGGTCTTGTAAATGACAATTCTTTTATTTATATTTTGGTTTTGAAAATAGCTAAATTAATAGCTTTGTCATTTACAATGCCAATAGTTATAACTTTCGCAAATGTGACACCTATAGCATTTGTAATGCAACATGTTTTGTATTTACTTGACTTGGATGTATTGATATTACAAATAACAATGGCTTTTAATTTTTTTAAATAATTAATACTTAAATAATAAAAGTTATTCTAATTTATAATGGAAATAGCTTAAACTTTTGTAAATAACTTTTGTGAAGATTATGTTCAGTGTATTTTATTGTGATAAAAATCCAATCTTAAAAGTGAAATATTAAAATCTTTTTGTGACATTTGTAATAAAGTTTGAAACAGTGAGAGAACATATTTGAACGTTGTTGAATGGTTGCAGAGATTGATGCTGTGATGGCGCGGAGTGATGCATGGGTTGCGCTGAGTGATTCAGGGGTTGCGCTGAGTGATGCTGGGGTTGCGCTGAGTGATGCTGGGGTTGCGCTGAGTGATGCTGGGGTTGCGCTGAGTGATGCTGGGGTTGCGCTGAGTGATGCTGGGGTTGCGCTGAGTGATGCTGGGGTTGCGCTGAGTGATGCTGGGGTTGCGCTGAGTGATGCTGGGGTTGCGCTGAGTGAGGCTGGGGTTGCGCTTAGTGAGGCAGGGGTTGCGCTGAGTGAGGCAGGGGTTGCGCTGAGTGAGGCAGGGGTTGCGCTGAGTGAGGCGGGGGTTGCGCTGAGTGAGGCAGGGGTTTGCGCTGAGTGAGGCAGGGGTTTGCGCTGAGTGATGCAGGGGTTTGCGCTGAGTGATGCAGGGGTTTGCGCTGAGTGATGCAGGGGTTTGCGCTGAGTGATGCAGGGGTTTGCGCTGAGTGATGCAGGGGTTTGCGCTGAGTGATGCAGGGGTTTGCGCTGAGTGATGCAGGGGTTTGCGCTGAGTGATGCAGGGGTTTGCGCTGAGTGATGCAGGGGTTTGCGCTGAGTGATGCAGGGGTTTGCGCTGAGTGATGCAGGGGTTTGCGCTGAGTGATGCAGGGGTTTGCGCTGAGTGATGCAGGGGTTGCGCGGAGTGATGCTGGGGTTGCGCTGAGTGATGCTGGGGTCGCGCTGTGTAAACACTGCGATGTAACGTCATATATTCATCTGAGTGCGATCCTTACTAATGCTAGCAAATAAAGATGGGTTTCCAAACAGCACGGGCAACCCTAGAACAAGAACCTGGGGTAATAGACACTATAATCCAAAAAATGGTTCATGAGCCAAACTTTAAAATAAAGTTTGTTCATTTAAATTTGGGAGAGAACCTAAAGAAAGAAAAGGAACAGAGACTATATATATTCCACATTACCCATGTACCAATAATTATATAAAAAACTCATATTTAATATTATTTAGCAGAAGACATATTACGCACATTAATAAGGGTGCTCATACAGTTATGATTGTAGACTATGACCAGTGTAAACTGACAAATAGATAAAACTATTTTAGCTGAAAATTAAATGCGCCAATGCAGATCGGCAAACCAGCTCCGAGAAAAATCGCGCCCGATGCTACCTGTGTAAGTGTAAGTTATTATTATTTTTTATACACCTGTAAATTCCCTGCAGGTAATTCTGGATATCCTCTGATGCCATACCTCATGGCACCTCTGATCGCATCAGCCGTTGCACAGGAGCAAACATGCAGCAGGGCTCACATTCAAACACACAAAACTGTGCAGCATTTATTTGACAAAGTTTCGACCTATTTCCTTTGTCTGCACTGAAATGGAGGAGTCCTATAAACCTGAGGAAGTGTGTATTGCATGCCACACAACACTGCAATGAGTTGCTGAGTACCAATGCCTGATGAGGAGAACACTGTATGTACAAGTGATGAAAATTATGACCTCTGTACTCACATTGAGAGGGTGCCACTGTCATCAGACACATCTCCACAAACTAGTTCTAAAATAAGCTACATACGAAATTACATTTATACATGGATTTCAAATTGTATTCCAGAAGTGATGTCCCCCTATAGACCCTGTGCCTAATTAACCTATCCAACCCCCACCTTAACCCGAGCAGACCAAACAGACCAGCAACTACATCCTATGGCCAAGGTAACCTCAACAGACACTGAGCTCGGGCTACCCTTCTCTACCCCAGTGCTAACACCAACACATCCAATTCCACAGCAGATGAATCTAAAGCCCACCCAAACCCAAAGGGATCCTATGCCATGTCGACTTTTTCGTATGTCAGCCCTAACCAAACAGACCATGTGCATTGGCTGCTGTAGCATTGCACTTAACTACATATACTTTATTGGCAGGTCCACATATGTGCTCCGTGGTGTATTAGAGTCTCAGTGCAACAGCCTAAGTGTGATGGGCATACTCATTCATGGGGCCCCTGCTCACAGTGCCACTGTAAGCGCCACCATACTGAAGAGACCCACATAGACTGAAACAAGTCAGGAATTGCTTGTGTTCTGGCTCAGAATAGTCCTCGTCTGGCAGTTTAGGCTGGAGTGCTCCTTTTGGAGTAAGGCCAATGCTGATTTCGATATGGCTGGATCTTGTCTGAACCGGCATTATGGGCAATCAATGGACTGAAGAGGCCCAAACTGGCTGAATCTTGTGTGGAGTTGCTTTTTTCCCGGTTCAGTATGGATTTGCCTTGGAAGTTTGGGCAGGACTCTTCCTATTAGGAGGAGGACCAAGGTTCTTTTGCTTATGGCTGGGCTCTGTCTGAGGTGGCACAGTTAGCAAAAAATGACTGAAAAGCGAACCTGAGTAATTAACAGTGCCTGAGATAAAGACTAGCATTCCACCCATCACTTTTTTCTCTACCTCGCTGTGATGCTTTAAGTGTGATGTGGGTCCCCTGCTCACTGTGCCAATGCAAGGAAGCAGCACCCCATCGAAGAGGCTCAAATAGATTGACACTTGTCCGGAGTTGCTTGTATTCTGGCTCAAAAGAGACCGTGTCTGGCAGCTCAATCTGGACTGTTCCTATTGGAGAAGGACCGCAGCTGAATTACATAATGCTGGTTCATGTCGGAGGTGGTATCATGAACAAAAAAATGATGGGTTGGGATGTGACTCGAGTAATTAGCAGTAGCTGAGATTAATTGAAGTATATCACCATCACTTATTTGTATTAATAAGTGCAACACCCGATGTGGGATGGGCATGGCCAGATGTGCTGTGTTCACTTTGTCAGGTCTGTCAGATCATAACTACTAACATAAGCAATCCGGTCGGCAGGCGCGATGGAGAGAAAACATTCCAACTACTCCTCTTAGTGTTATACCCGGGGATAAATAAGAACTGCCTACCCAAGTTGAACACACGGGGAAAGGGGGGAGTGGATAAGATAATAAATGACAGCCAAGAATGCAGACTGGCCTTTCATGCTGAGACTTCACTGGATGATATGGTTTGTCAGCGTGTCTTTAAAGGTCAACTATGGTGTGTGCAACCTGCAGGTAGGGGAAGAGGACGCAAGAGGCAATTATAATAAACTCTTCCTTCCACCTGATTCCCTTATGCCATAATCCTCCCACCTCCAATACTCACTCTTGCAACCACAGATAAGCAGATGGGCTGTTATATCAGAAAACAGGGGTTGGATACTTCACTCCTGCACCAAACATCAGAGAACTGCCAGAGAGAATGATGAGGGGGTTAGCAGGGCTAGAATTCCATAGGAACTGGTGAATGCCACAAAGTATATACCCTCAAAATCAAAGAGCATGGCCCAGTATTCCAGACATATCCTCTCTCCAGACATTTAGAAGTTTCCGAGGCTCACAATATGCCTTGATGGCAGTTGAAATGTGTACATGCAGGAAACTGTCAGTTGTTATACTCCAGCATTAGTGGAGACTGGAGAGGGAGCATGGCACAGCGCAATCATGCTGCTCTGAACCTACCCACCGTCGTTGGCAATGTGTCCCGCCTGCACGCTCATGTTATTGTTCGGTGGGCGTCCTTCTTGCCCAGGGAGCCCATATCGCCTGCAGGGATGCTTTCCTCATGGTTGGGGGTCTGGTTGGTATTAAGTTGTGGCACCGTGTTGTAGAGGAGCTGAGTTGGAACACCGTCTCTGGTCTGGCCTGCGGATCATCATTCTCACTACGGCTCCCACGTCCTCTCCAAGCACACCCCCGCAGATTGGCAGATCAAGTTTGTTAACGTTATGGTCACAGGATCTCTGCTGCTCATGCATCGAGTACTTATACGTTGTGTTGCCCGTTTTCCTACTGAGCGTGGAGCAATAAGCTTGTCCGGTGCTGGGGACAAGGAGCAGGATATCGGTACATGTGTTTGAATTGCTGAACAACACGAACTTTGCCTTAAGGTATCAGAGCGCTTGTCTAGCGGACCAGTCACATTGCATAAAGACCTCAAAGTCCACGAGTTACATAAAAAAGAAAAGAAAGCGGCCGGGAAAGGATCCCTTTGAAGTGGCCGTGAAAGTGAAAGCAATTAGGGGGGAGGAGAATTGAGGCCAGCGCGCACTGCCCACGCTGGGGAAGCCTGTGGGAGAAGGCTGATGGCTTTGATGTGGGGAAATGCGCGTGCTTGTGTTCACGTGAACTGTTTGAAATCCGCCCGATGGTTTGAGAACTTTTTTGCCTCCTATAATTCTCGACTATCCATTCCTTGCGGAATGGTATAGGCGAGACCTAAAAACCAATAAATTAAAAAAAAAATATATATATATATATATATATATATATATATATCTGTTCCAACTCCTACTTCTCGGCAAAAGTGCAGAGTCCTCGACGTAGGTACAGACCACAAACACTGCGATTGGTATTAATTCAAGGGTGGTTTATTGTTCTTCTGTCCCCAGCATGCATATATATATCTATACTACTATTAAAAAGAGAGAAGTTGCACCTTTTGGCCAGGTAAACTCGGGAACCACAGAGCCAATCTACACACCCGATACATCTATGAAAATGTCAGGGTGTGTAGATGGACATAGGCTATATAAATTTTAAAAAAAAAGTAAATAAAAAAAATTAAGTTTGTAAACAAAGTAGTCCCCTGAAAGTAGCGCCGGCCGGGACCTAGCGCTGGCCGCTACGCGACGTGCGTGATGACGAAGGAGGAGGGCGGTGCAGTGATGAGCGGCTGTGCAGTGAGGAGTGGCGGCACTGGTAAGGAAAGGGAAAGTGAGACTGTGAGATGCAGGGGGAGGCAAGAAGGAGGCAGCAGTAAATGAAAATGTCGGAGCGCGAGTGAGTCCGGGCGGGAGGGGGGCGCGAGTGAGTCGGGGCGGGAGGGAGGCGGGAGTGAGTCAGGGCTGGAGGGGGGCGCGAGTGAGTCGGGGCAGGAGGGGGGCGCGTGTGAGTCTGGCGGGAGGGAGTCGGTGCGGGAGGGGGTCGGGTGGGAGCGGATGTACTGCCCCCAGCCCCTTTCTGCCCCAGGCAACGCTGGGGCGGGCTGCTAGTATATATATAAAGCAGACAAGTCTGTGGCAAGACTGTATACTTTTCGACGCGCGTTTCGGCGTTAGTTATGCCTTCGTCAGGAAAAAAATCACAATTCCTGTACTCCAAAGTAGAATTGCCAGAGTTCAGAAAAAATTAAAATATCCCAAGGGGGTAGGTAGATGCCTTACTTATTATATACCAATGCAACCAGGGTATGTTGATTGTGGATCAGTCAGGGTAGTAGATAAAAATTCTCTTTTGCGATATATACTTGGCTTGCTGGACTAAAATGTCCAATCTGATATTACCTCAGTTAGATGCAGAGAACTTATTTAGAGATAAAGTCGATTACTGTGTGCCGCATGAATAGCAGACATGTATCGCATAGATGGCGAACATCTGAAGGATTTGATATATCCTTAGTAAAAGTATTCTTTGGAACGCAGGACCTTCTTGTGATATGTAATGGTGTGTCCCTCGCTATGTCACCAAGAGGATTTTACTAAACAAAGGGCCTGATGTACGAAGCTATTTAGCATTTCTTAATGGGCCAAATCGCTATTTCGGCCATTAAGAAATGCTAAATAGCCTTTTCACATGTACAAAGGCCGTTTGGGAAATCGCAAAATGCGATTTCTACCCAGTAGTAATCGCATTTTGCGACACCCAAATAGGAAATCGCAAATAGGTTTTTAATATTTTCGATTTCCTATGCACATTTACAAAGTATTTCCTAAATGCAAATTGGGTATTTAGGAAAAGCTGTTACCATCGACTCAAAGTTGATGGTAAACATGTGCAGTTTAAAAAGATAAGTACACCAAATGCTTTTTTTAAAGTTGAATAAAACCCCCACATGCCTCTAGGGCATCTGTACGCTTACATGTGCACCACTGTTTTTAGGGGTGCAGCAAGAGGGGGGGGGGCTTAGGCTGAACATAACCCTTGCTTTAACATTTCCTAATTTGCGATTTCCTGTTTAGGAAATGCAAAATAAGTATTTTGTACATCTGGCCCAAAGTGACTTATAGGTCGTATGCAACTATTTTAATTATCACCAAACAGGTATAACATACCTATCTTGTTTGCTACCAAAGGTCTATAAATATCATTGCTAGGTAGCCATGACAACCAAGACATTTGTAACTCATGTGTATTTTTAAAGTTTGTTAATTTTTCAACATAGTGCTGTTCTCTTTTTCAGATTACACCCCCTCCTTCTCTGTTGGAGCCGCTGAAAGAACTTTTTAGACAGCAGGAAGTAATAAGGATGAAACTCCGTTTGCAGCACAGTATTGAAAGGGTAAGGAATATATAATTTCTTTGATGTAAGGATACTTGCATTTACCAGAGAGCTGTGTGATTTCTGGCAAATCTTTCGAGCCCATGGAGGAATGGTGCCAAGATAGTGTATTTTAAAGGAACAAGGGTCCCTTAATTTGAGATGCAATAGACCATATTGCATGGAAATATGATGAATTCTATGTCACACTTCCAAATGGAGTTTCAAATGTATTTATTATAAGTTATAAAGCATAGATTCAGTGGGAATTATAACCAAAAGTAGAAGTAACAAACTTGTAGGGCTCAGACAATTTTCCCTTGACTACAGTGAAAACATACATTTTTTTTTTAAATGGCCTTTAAAAAATAAATAAAAATTAAATGGCCTGGCCCCGGGGGATGGGGGTCCTGGGGCTGAAAATAGCCTGGGAGGTGGGCCGCTTGTTCCCCCCCCTCCCGTGAAAATGTTTTTTTTTTTTTTTAAATGGACATCCCCCTGAGGGATGGGGTACCCGGGCCGAAATCGGCCTGGGGAAGGAGGCCACATCACCACCCTCCTTTTTTTAGGTCGAGTATTTATACTCAAACCTATTACATCTGAACCAAAGTCTCTTGAACCAGCAGATTTGCTACAATGCATGTTGGGCACTCGAGCATGAAGCTTCCCCAGGCGCGCGCCTGGCCTCGCACACCACCATCAAAGGCTTCTGCTCCCCCTCACTCACACCCCATCCCCATAAGCTCCTTTCCTCCCTCCCACTCGCTTGTTCCCCCCCCCCCCCCCAGCCGGACTTAGAAAGCTTTTGCACGTACCCGTCACGCATGTCTTCTCTTTCCCTCCCCTCCCTCCTCCACCCCCACCCCACTCTCTCTGCTGTTCCTCCCCCTCCCTCCATTGCTGTGTGAACGACGACAGCTTGTTATATTTTTTTCATTTCGCGGCCGTTGTCCTTTTAACTGATTCAAGCGACCAGTAGCATGTATCCTGTCACCACCGTCCACAAATACTGTTGATGAGCTGACTGCCAGGGTTCCACGTGTGTTCCCTTACAGCATTACGGAGCTGTACGTCATCGCAGTTTTGAGTCCTCATGCCTGATTGACTGAGCTACGCGTCCTCCTGTGCATCCCTGAGTATGGAAGGTTCCCCTTATTGGCTGAGCGTTAGTGCTGGAGTCTCACCTTTTCGTTGAGTGTCTTCTCCTGCCGCGTACCTGCCTGGTCGGTCCTAGTTACATGCCTGACCTTTACTTCCGGCTTACAGGAAGCACTTAGTCATTGTTCCTCGGCGTGTTACGAATCAGTGATACTCACACCGCATGACTCCGTTTTGCAGCAATGTGCTCTCTGTGTAATTTCTCGGTGACTCGCACACCATTCCAGGTATTTCTTTTCTTCCTGTTTTCTGCGACATGTACACTGACGAGCATTCTGCGTGTTACTCACCAGGTGACTTGTTTTATTTTAATTCTTAACATTTGTTTTTCAAAAATGGGTCAGGCCCTAGGGGATGGTGTCCTCGGGGCCCAAAACAATCAAGGGAAGGTGGGCTACACAGCCTCCATTCCTAAAATATATCTTTTTTAAACGGAAGCCGGCAACTCACCAGAGGCCTGCCCCCTTTCTCCTTTACTCTTCAAACGCGCCTCCTGGCGCGCTCTTGATTGAGGGATGATGTCCCCTTAGCTCCTGCTATGTGGGATATAATATGGCAGGCATCAGCAGCTCCTTCGGGCCCTATAGGGCCATGTAGGGTTCTGATTGGGCTCCTGATAGTAGGTCTCCCCTGTTACTGATCGACGTCTTACCAACACCAGGGCCTTTACCTGTTGTACCAGTGACAATACTGGTGTAAATTCCAACACCTCCACTACCATCTTAGCTGAATCCCATTCCTCTGCCTTATACGCTGACTGTGCATTCCAAGACCCATTTCTCTAGAAGAAAGTCTGAAGGCTCTTGGAGGAGGAAATGTAAGGGGCAAGACAGCTTGTGTCATTATTGGCAAAGAATGCATTTTAGATTCTGACCCAGTACAGATGCTGAATTAACAACAAGTCTCAGATGGCAGCAGTGACATGGCACATCTGTTTGCACCTCCCTTGTTGGAGACAAGCAATTATCTGAAACTGCCACTTGCCAGTGGGAAAGACACATCTCCAGTCACTGACATAGACAATCCTCCAGGCCCTTCAGAAATGCCATTATTCCACTCAGTGCTTAAGAAAGCTGCTGAATTGCTATAACTGCTCTTTTCACCAGTGGAACAAAATGAAACTAATTGACGGAGGTCCTGGAATCTACTTCTGTGGCAGCAGAACTGCTTCTACCTTTCAAATGAAGCCCTGCTGTAGTCCTTCAAGGACGCATTGGACAAGCCCACATCTGCAACTGTGGTGAATTGATCTATACTGGCACTGGGGGATCGACTGCCCTCAGAGAGTCTTGTAGTACAGGCCTCTTTGTGTGGCAAGATGAACCCGGGATCCAAGGAATGGTAGGCACTGGTAGAAAAATAACTTGTAGCCTTTGTTCTTTGATCACTGCATTCCTCCTAGCAAGTAAAACACATGCCATATGGCCATGGCTGCGATGGGGATGCCCAACCTGCGAATTCATAGCATTCATCTGCCTGGCACTCAAAAGATCTTACTGACAATGAGCAATCCCTCCGAACAGAGGAAAAAATATAAGAAAAACAGATCTCCCAATAACCTTATGATACTGAAGTCTCTCTGTGCATCACACAGAAAGCTCATGGTGTCAGCCCACGCTGTGGCGAATACCAACATGATCAGTGTGGGCACCAAAAGAGGAGAAACATTTTCAAGACAATCAAACACTGCATGAACCAACTCCCACACCCATCTATTTCTCACTCAACAGAAAATTGCAATTCCATTAACCTCTTCTTGGGTGAAAAAATACAGACGATCCAACAGCATTTCAAGTCTGCTTCATCTATTATCCCTCCCCCTTCCTGTCGGATCCTGCAGTGATCAACATTGAATGCCCTATCTCTCAAAGAACATACTCTCTTCCCTCTAAGCCACTTCATATGATGATGCATTATTCGTCTTTCTTAAGAGCTCTCTCTGGGGATGTTTTCTCATCCCTACCCAAAATTGTCAGTGCCTTCTACGCTCAAGATATCTTCCCATAAGCTCACAATACAGGACAGATTCTCCCACTTCTACAGAAAAATGGATTAGACTCTCCCAACCTTGCCAAATATCACCCATGACTCGCCTGCCATTTATTGGCAATATCATTAAAATATCAGTTTATCCCGCTGGGCCACATACAGAGGTATCAATTTGACCCACTATTACAGTCTGCGTCTCCCAATCCCATTCAACAATTGGTGGTTATAAACTCACCTGTTTGTTCTGATGACCTTGACTTTCTGTAGTCAAATATCGGTTTATAATGTGCATGCAATACTCTCTAGGTGTGTTCGATGTGGTTTGATGTATTTTGGTCTGCTGTTCCGCAGGTGATATGGCTTTTGTATGACGTACCTAGAAATTGAATGCCATGCTCACTATTTGTATTATCTTTGCAGGGCTTTGCCCGTATGGCACTTTGCTTCGTCTCTCTGTCGTTTTCTCCCCCTACCTTTTTCCTTTCCCCCACCCCCTCTATGCTCCACTTTTCTTGTCTTCCTATACTCTTTAAAATGTTTTGCTTCTTAACCGAGACCTTGCTGTTTGGCCCTGGTGCGGTGGAGCCACCTGATAGCTAAAGAGGAGATGGGCTGTGGACTTCCTTCTTAGCCGTCACATACCCAGCCGGACTCGGGGCAGACTTCCTTTCATCTCCCTGTCCTATATTCCCTTTCCCTACCCCCTTTACCCTTCTTCACATATAAGCTCTTGAAATGTTTTTCGGGCAACTGATGTTACCTTATTCTAATGTACTGTTTAATTTTGTGGAACCGCATGTAAAGCGCTCTGATACCTTCGGGTCTAGCCAGCGCTATATAAAACTCTTTAAATAAATAAAAGAATTTTTAAAAAAGTACTTTGGAAAATAAAAAATTGTTGTTAAATAAAGTAATCAGTTTATGTTCCATTCCAAACCCAAATCAAAGATAACTGTTTCCTGCACTAACAGACTAGCTTCAGATCATGCTCCTTTACCCTTCGTAGATGGAGTACTCCTGACCATAAAGAACATGACTCCTGCCTCCTAATAGTGCTGGACTTCTCAGCTTCTTTTGAAAGTCAACTGTCCTACCGGCACACTTACCCTGGAGTGTGGAACCTGCACTGTCCTTCAGTAGTCCTTCTCCTACCTCTTCAACCTACACCAGTTTCTTCACGTGGGCATCTCAATGTCCCAAAAGATCCCGGTCTTCTCTCTCCTATCATCTTTCATCTCTACGTGGAGCTGCTTAGTGCTCTATTCACAGATACCAATATCAAGGTTGACCAATATGCTGATGATACACAACTCTACTTGAAATTCTCCTTTCTTCCAGTTTAATCCAGCCACTCAACACTGTCTGCACATCATTCTGACATGGATGTCCAACCCCCACCTGAAGCTCAACCAACCAAGACAGAATTTCTGTTCTTTACCAAAAAACTAGCTCAATGAAATGAACCTCGGTAGCTTTGAAACCCAACTTCCACCCATCAACCTGTTAGTTTCATTTGTCATGGACGCTAACCTCACTCTCAAAAAAAACACTCCTGCCAGCTCTCTCTTCTAAAGAAATTGAAACTGCTTTTGTAGTGAACCCTTCAAAACTGCTGCTCAAGCTCTTGTATTCTCACATCTTGGTGATGGTAGTACCCTGCTCCATGGACTCCACACTGGCACTAGACAGTGATTTAGGAAAGACTGGTGACCCATTCCCCGGAGCCAAATGCTAATAGCAAAGGGAGTCACGTGGCCCTCCTCCCCGAACCTTAAAAGCCCAGGTACTCCAGCCCTTGGGCCACTTTCACTCTAAGTGAATGCCGTTGTGCCAACCTGGAGCAACTACAAAACATATCATTGGAGCCAGCGGGGGTAACCCCAAGGCCACAGCCGGACCCCCTTCTGCTGCGGGAGCTGGCATTACTCATGCCTGGATAGAGCAGTTCTTTTTGCATGCACAGTCCGGGCGGGAGCAACATCTGTTTCTGTGGCCACAGGAACACTGGCAAGGAAACAAAAATGTGCTCCAACCGGCAGAGTGTTTTTAAAGCTCCTGCTGGGTGACAGCAGATATGCCTTTCCTGCCCACGTTCCTGCAGCAGGGAAGGCAACTGTATTCTCACCCAGCGGGAGCTTTAAAAATGTTTCCGCCAGGCTTGAGCAGACCTAGACTTCCCTGCCCATACTTCTGCGGACAGGAAAACTACTCTATCCTGGGGTCGAGCTCCACAGGACACAGTCTGTGATGCGGCCCCAGGGGATGGGGTTCCCAAGACCTTGTAATGCTTGTGGAGGGGTGGAGCATGTCCTCTTCCTCTCGGATTGTTTGTCTCTGGCGGGATGGGGCCCCCAGGGTTGCTTCAAGTCAGGAAAGGGGGGGACACACTCCCCTTTTTTATGTACAAATTGGCCCCACAGGATGGGACCCTGGGGTCAAAAATTGGCTTTTGGAGGTGGGCCCCACTTATGTCTCCTCCCCAAAAAATGTTTTTAAAAATGGTAGGCCACCATTTTCTTTTTTTTCTTTTTTGGACTGCAATCTTACAGGAGTCCGCGGGATAACAGCAAAAACATCCATGGTTCCTGTTTTTATTGGAGCTGGGGAGGGGGACCTTCCACAATGGTAGGTGGGCAGGGTATCCCTACTCTGCCACCTTGTATAGTGTTTTTTAAAACATTTTCAGGACAGAGGTCTGGGTCCATGAGTCCTTTTAATGGCTGATTTAAACAGGGAGAACCAGGAGGTTTATGTAAACAGGTCCTGCACACTTACTCCAATGCAATAGTATGGAATACCAGAAGTGTGCAGTTCCTAGGGAAGAAAGGTAATTTCTAAAAAGTGCCCTCATACACCCAAAGGATGTCATGCTTCCTCATTGGGCCTTGCTCCATGCGGGCCGGCGCTGCAATGCCCGACAGGAACCCGCGAAGGGGCTCTTTGGTGGAGATCTTTTGGATGAAGCCATAGGGTGAGTGTGGGTGTTTGGATTCAGATAGTGCGGTGAATAAGTGGGTGAGTCTAAAATAGGTCTAGGGCTGTCCTAACTAAATGTGTTTTATTCTCAAGGGGCACTAGCCTAGTTAAAATAATTAACTGTGCACAGTTGTAGGTTGTGGTCCTGGTGGTTCTCTTCCAGGGGATACTCATCAATAGTTATAAGCACTGAATATTCCCGCCCACGTACAGGATCCCAGAGCAATAGCCAATTATATGCATATATGCACATATATATGTACATTCACAGAAATGCCCATATATATATATATATATATATATATATATATATATATATATATATATATATATATAATATGCATATGCATATAAATACACAAATGCAGCCTGAAAAACACAATATTAGGCTCCAAAACTGCCATTATTGCATGTAATACTTTTACATTTGACCAAATCAAGACATACAAGTCACCATATATGATATATGTAAAGAAGAAAACTGCCCTGTGTTTCTTTGAAACACACAAACTTTATGTTCAAAGGTAAAAACAGGCAGGATTATAGAGGCAGATATAGCCTTGACAGGCTGCATAGAAAACAATTGGAAAATTGGCGCTGTGCCTTTAAGACCTCCAGGAACCCCCAGGCTCCCATCATGCACCACAGGTGACAAGTCAGTTCTTTTCTCCGGCTCCTTCTGTGAGGATCCTGGAGCATTGAGCTCGCCAGTTGGTGATATTGTGTCACTTTTTTCTGGTAGAAAGATAATTATTTTGACTTCACTCAACGTCTTTAGTCTCTATCTGACTAATTCAACAATGTTTTCTGACTTTTGCCTATTTTTTCCAGTCAAAATGCCGGCCTTATTCAATAAGTGCCCTGCCTATGGTAAAAAGATGGCCAAGTCAGACCTTAATTCGGTCTGTATTGCTTGTTTGCCTTCATCCCACAAGCCAGACCAGCGTTACCACTGCAGCAAGTTTTCCAAGAGAACCCTTAGAGAGAGGAAGAAGATCAAGCTGCATTCCCTACATGAGAGAGGACAAACAGTAAGTGGGTGAGAAGAGCATCATTCCAGAAAGCCCTCTTCCCATCCTAAAGAGTACAAGGAAAGAGGTAAAAAAAGAAGGCATCGGTCTCCTACTACGTCGAGGGACAGATCGTCATCCAAGGTACCTCTGTGCTCCGAGTCGGCGTCAAAATCGCCGTTGAGACATCTGTCGACGTCAAAGCATCCTTCGTCGTCGAGACATCCCTCGCCGTCTCGACAAGGTGAGAAGAGACAGAGGATGAGGTAATCCTCCACGCCTAGGTGGTCCAAGTCTGGCTCACCTACGACGTCAAGAGGTCGGGACTCGACGTCGAAGTTCGTCGCCGAGAGGCTCTGGACTGACGTTGAGGTCGACGGCGAGAGGTCCAATGGCATCGACATCTAGCCGAACACCAAGGGCTTCGATGCCGAAGAGACCCAGCCATTCGACGTTGAAACATATGCCATCGACGTTGTCGCCGAAAAGATAGACATCGAAGAGATCACTGTCGAGCAGATCGAAGTCTAGATCAAAGAAAAGGCCTTCTGGGTCCAGGAGGTCGAGATCCATGTCGACGACGAAGAGGTTGACGTCGAGGAGATCTAAATTGGCTTCTCCTCCAGCAAAGAGTCCTAGGGCGACGTCGAAGGACCGTTCGACTCGTGACGCCCCGGTGGTGACTTCAGGGGGTTCTTCTTCCTCCCCAGGGCTTCAGAGCGTGCAAGTATCTCCAGAGCCCTCACCAGTACCGTCTCCAGCCCAGCCAACCAATATCTCGCCAGGATGGCTAGCAGATATTAGAGAATGGAAGATCCGTAGAATTAACCTACCACGGTCTTCTTCAAGATAAAGTTCACCTTTGATCCAGTCAGTGCATTCTTTGGGGAGACGCGAGTGTGCCCCGCCAAGAAGGTCCCCATCGGTGAGGAGGCGATCATCACGCTCTCCTAGGAGTAGAACATCACGCCACCGATCTTCTAGAAAACAAAGCTATAGGTCTTCCACAGGGTCGTCTGATTCCAAGGCAGACTATTCTCCGACTCTTTCCTCATCTCCTCCAAGCATAATATCACCCATCAATGATGTTCTAACCTTTAATGAGGTTTTCTGCCGTGGGGCTGCTAAACTCCACATTGAAATGAAATGCCGGTCTCTACCACCAAGTCATCGGTGATATTTAAACCTTGCCCCAAAAGTCTTCCTCCAGACCTTTGCTTCCTCTAGTGCCTAGATTGCTGGAGCCTGCTCTACACAAGTTTCTCACTCCAGCAGCAGTGGGGGCTGCGCCATCTAGAATAACAAAGAAATATAAGGCTCCTGATAATCCCTTCTTTCTTAGGGCTGACCCTCCACCGGACTCTGTGATTGTGTCGGCGGCAGGAGAAAATCAGACCGGGGCAGCATCATCGTCTGTACCCCCCAGATAAAGACAGTAAGGCTATGGGCAAGGTAGGAAAGCGAATGTGCACTACCTCTGCTTCCTACATGAAAGTAGCCAGCGCCTCGGCCCTGCTGGGTCGATATGATCGCTCATTATGGGACTCCCTGTCACACTTCAAGGAGAAGCTCCCTAAAGAGGACAAACAAGACTTCCTTGAAATCCTGCATGACGGTGGCCTAGTAGCCAATCAAGTGATCAGTGCAGCAGCTTATGCTTCAGATCTAGCGGCACATGGCTATTTGCATGTTATTTGTGCACGATGAACAGCATGGCTGAGACTGACGGGTCTGAACCTGAAGTACAGCATCGGATTCTTAATCTTCCTTTCAATGGATCATCACTCTTCGGATCTCATGCCGATGATGAAATGTCTCGAATGAAAACCCGAGCTTGATACAGTTAAAGCTGTGGATCTCGAAAAGAGGAAGGACATCAGGCGACGGTACCGTCCATACGACCGACGACAAAACCAACAGAGGGTTCAAACCCCTCAATGGTCCTCGGAACAAAATCAAGGAAGGTCACAATTCTCCCAGCGTTGTCCTGGTAGAGGAAGAGGTTTCAATTCAAGACAGTCCACACCTGCTGCAACCGACAGCAACAAAAGCAGTGAGTGCTTGCTTCCCCTATCTCCGTTACTTTCTCCGGTGGGGGGAAGTGTATGTTTTTACCTGGAAGAGTGGACGAAAATCACACTAGACAGGTGGGTGCTGAATATTGTAAAAAATGGGTATACCATCAAATACAAGTCCCCTCCACCTTCCATTCCTCCTCAAAAGACTGTCACCCATTTTATAAATCTCTTGAGGTAGGAGGGTTCTGCTCTACTCCTAAAGAACGCCATTGAGGAGGTCCCATGGCAACAACGTCGGCAAGGGATCTACTCCGGATATTTTTTTGGTCCCAAAGAAAGGTCCAAACAAGGAGTTCAGGCCTATATTAGATCTCAGACGTCTGAACAAATAAATTCTCAGAGAAAAGTTCAGAATGCTGGCATTACATCAAATAATACCGCTTCTGCATAGAGTGGACTGGATGTGTTCCATAGATCTTCAAGATGCCTATCTCAACATACCAATCTCTCCAAAGCATCAGATGTTTCTACGGTTTTGCATCCAATCAAACCACTTCCAATTCACGGTCCTGAAGTCTCCTCCTCACACTGTCTCAAAGTGTATGGCAGTAGTAGCGGCTTTCTTGAGGAAACAGCACATATTCGTCTATCCTTACCTAGACGACTGACTTCTCAAGAGTGCGTCTCCCACTCTTCTGCAACAACATCTCACGCAATGTATTCATCAGTTGCATCGACTCGGTCAACTTCAAGAAGTACATTCTCAATCCAACACAGAGGATATACTATCTAGGCGCAACTCTGGACTCAGTCTCTCCTCCGAAGGATACACTTTGGCGTTGACTATCATCAATTCTCCTCAAGTGTCAAACTCTCTTGAAGACACCTCAGTCTACGGCCAGGCATATTTCCTCCCTACTGGGGTCAATGGCCTTGTGCATTTTTCTCGTTCCAAACGCCAGGCTTCACATGAGACCTCTGCAGCAGTCTCTAGAGGATCAGTGGTCCCAAATCTCCAATCGCTGGGAGGACAGGTTGTCAATACCTCTGTCAGTCCCACTCTCCATCTGATGGTGGATGCCACAGATTCATCTTATCGGTGAAGTCCCTTTTCAAGAGGACATGTCTCAACAGACTCTAGTGACGGATGCGTCTCTTCAGGGATGGGGCGCTCATATGGGATCATTACAGATCCAAGGAATGTGGTCAGAGAAAGAGCAAATATACCACATAAACATGCTGGAACTCAGAGCTGTACATCTAGCTTTCAAAGCGTTCTTTCCGTCAATAACGTTGACCTCTCTGCTTGTTCAGACGGACAACACAACAACGAAGTACTACCTGAACAAGCAGGGCGGAACAAGATCCAGACCCCTGTCTCTGGAAGCACAGGCAATCTGGAAATGGCTTCTGGCACGAGATATGAGAATATCTGCAGTTCACTTGCAAATTGCCGCGTCTTCGCCTCCAGGTACCTGCAACCGGGTCCAAGGGGAATGCTCTGTGGACAGACTGGTCAGAGACATTACTCAGGCCAAGACAGGCATGATCCTGGTTGCACCACATTGGCCTCGCCAGTGGTGGTATCCGGACCTTCTTCACCTATCCAAAGTACCACACAGGAGGCTACCATGTCATCCGGATCTGCTGACCAGGGCGAGCGGCAAGGTGTTCCCCCCCCAACCTGCCGTCCCTGAGGTTAGCAGCATGGCTTCTGAGTTCATCCAATACGGACATTTAGGCCTTTTCACAGGACTGCATGCAGATTTTAAAAGAGGCTAGGAGAGATTCTACAAGAAAGTCCTATGCTTTTAAGTGGAAGCGGTTTTTCATGTGGTGTACTGCTGAAGGTCATGACCCTATGCGAGGTCAAGAACAGGTACAGTTGCCATACTTACTGTCTTTGGCCAAAGCAGGTTTATAGTATTCCTCCATAAAAGTTCACCTGGCACCGATAACAGCGTATAGAAAGTCTCCCACTCAGGTTTCTTTCTTTCAAATGCCAGTTGTTAAGTATTTCCTGGAGGGTCTCAAAAAAATCTATCCTCCTGTTAGGGCCCCTTCTCCTTCCTGGGAGCTAAATGTGGTCCTATCTAAACTAATGGGCCCCCCATTCGAGCCCATTCATAAGGCTTCCCTGCAACACCTGTCATGGAAGACTGCTTTTCTCGTGGCAATCACTTGTGCGCGCAGGGTAAGCGAGATACAGGCCTTATGCTCTACAGAGCCTTATCTCGTTTTTCATGCGAATACAGAGTGGTGTTACGTACTCACCCGAGGTTCCTCACGAAGGTGGTCTCGGATTTTCACATTAACCAGTCAGTCACTCTTCCCCACTTTTTTTGCCAATCCGGACACTCCGGCCGAGAAGGCTCTGCACTCTTTAGATTTAAAACGAGTGTTGAAATTCTACCTTGATAAAAACAAAGAGTGTACAAAAGTTTGACCAACTGTTTGTGAATTATGGTCCGTTCAATACAGGTTTTCCTGCCTCTAAAAGGTCCATTTCCAGATGCAGTGTCATGCATTTTGTATCTTTTCAGTTGGCACAAAAGCAGCTCCCGGATAAGCCGAGAGCACATTCTACAAGAGGCAAAGCTGCTACAATAGCAGTGCTTGGGAATGCAGTAATTCATGAAATTTGTAAGGCAGCCACATGGCGTTCGGTTCATACCTTCGCACGCCATTACTGCTTTGATTCTGACACTCAGGCGGATGCTCAGTTTGGTCAAGCATCCCTGAGAAATTTGTTTTGGTAATATCTGTTGGTAAAATGTTTTGGTAGGCTGGTATTCGCCTGCAGGGTATGTGGATGGGCTTGCTAATCTATTCAGTGCTTATGACTATTGATGAGTATCCCCTGGAAGAGAAGGATAAGTTACTTACATGTAATCCTAGTTCTCTTCCAGGGGTATACTCATCAGTCATAAGCAACCCTCCCTCCTCCCCGGACGAATACCAGACCTATATATGTACCTGTTACCCATGCTGTGATTACACTGTTATACGCCGTCCAAAAGAACTGACCTAACTGTCACCTGTGGTGCATGATGGGAGCCTGGGGGTTCCTGGAGGTCTTAAAGGCACGGCGCCAATTTTCCAATTGTTTTCTATGCAGCCTGTCTAGGCTAAACCTGCCTCTATGATCCTGCCTGTTTTTATCTTTGAAAATATAGGTTGTGTGTTTCAAAGAAACTCAGGGCGGTTTTCTTCTTTACATATATCATATATGGTGACTTATATGTCTTTATTTGGTCAAATGTAAACGTTTTACATGCAATAATGGCAGTTTTGGAGCCTAATATGGTGTTTTTCAGGCTGCATATGTATATGTATATGCATATTATCTATATATATATATATGGGTATTTATGTATATTGGCTCGTATTGTCCCAGTCACTCTCCTGCACTCCAGCCGGACATGCCGAGAAACGGACTCCAAAACTTAGTGGTTACAGCAAGTCTTAATTTATTGTTGTCACAGTCAGACGCGTTTCGAATACCAAAGTATCCTTGTTCACTGTCGAAAACGCAGTCCGCTTTCTATTTTATGCTGTTTTTTTCTCAGTGACGCTTTCACCCCCATCACATGGTACAAAGACATAGAAAAAACACTTAAGGTTAATCCTTATATCGTAGCTCATGTGCCCAAGTGAACGCATTAAAATACATTCCTAACCATCATTATGCTGATATTTTGTGAGTTAGTAGTTTTATGGTGCTTAAATGCACGACATGGTATCGGGTACTAGTCAATGATTTTATATATGACTCTAACTGGAACATTAAACTGATTAGACATTAAAACCAGTCATATAATGAATATATAAATATACATAAATATATAAATATAATGGTATTTAAATAAATAACAGTTCAATATATACAATAATTATGATATCAAAATATATATATATATATATATATATATATATATATATATATGTAGATATATGCATATTATTGTCTATTGCTATTGCTCCGGGATACCGCACGTGGGCGGGACTATTCAGTGCTTATGACTTTGAGTATACCCCTGGAAGAGAACTAGGATTACAGGTAAGTAACTTATCTATCTCCGGCTGCGGTGGGAAGAATTGGGTCGCTCTGCTGCGGTCTACCCTCTAAACTACATTGTATTGCGCACCTGTGTCTCATTGCCTACCTACATGGGAAAGACTGAAGGGCAACAGACTAAACTGGAATTTGACGCCTATAGATCCTCCCGTGCCCATGGAAGTGGCTCAGATCAGGCAGGCTTGGAGGATCCGCCTATGGATGGCTCTACAGATGCAGCTGACATGAAGACATTGCTTATTGCCATGAAACACAGCCTCACTTCCATGGAATCCAAAATGGACCCCATGTGCTCCAGGATTGACTCCATTACGCATAAGTTGGAAAAACAAGATGGCCGCATACCTGAAACAGAATATAGAATCTCGGCAGTCGGAGACACTGTCGCAAGTTGTGACCAGCAGATGCTTAACATGGAGAAAGTGCTTAAAATAATTTCCACCAAAAATGAACACTTGGAAGCTAGGTCTTTCAGAAATAACTTGCAGTTCATTGAAATCCCGGAGTCTGCCACGACGGACGTGGAGCCGCAGATGACGCCTACCGACGCGCAGGGGTACTGCTACGCAAAATTTTAATCCAGTTTGACGCCTGGGGATATTCGAAGGTAAAGAATCTAATACTAACTACTGTTTCTTACAGATATATCGTTACCGAAGATAAGTAACTTGTGCAACAGGCCCACCACGCATTGGTGTCCCACCCTTCTCATGGCGTCCCTTCACGGCAGATCATTGCTAGAATACTAAACTATGGTGACAGAGATGAGGCTCTTGGCCTGGCATGTGAAAAACGCTCTCTATAATTCAAGAGTAATGCAGTGGCCATTTACCCAGGCTTCACTGTTCGAGTACAAGAGGCTCGCAAGTAATGAATACCTATCAAGCAGTAATTACAACGTGCTAGATCTTTACCACGATGGATGACTGAGCCCCACTTTCAAAACTTCAACTAGATCCATCCAAACTGTTCTACCCCAAGACACCATGTTCTGTTGAAAGCAGCGCTCCACTGCTGAGTGATGCCCAGTGGCAACTAATGGCCATTCTGGAACTTTGACTGCAAGTGTATCCTTGCCTGACCACTAAACCCTCAGACCGATACAGTGATGGGGCACCTGAGTTGTCTACTTTGCACCCTGGAAGCCCGATTTCTCTTGAGGAGGACTCTGCCTGGCTCTATGGTTGACCATTTATAGGTTACGCCTGAGAAATTTGCTGGGTTTACACTGGCTTTGTTTGTTGGGAAGGGAAATACATTCCTGGCGGGATTGGGCTGCCTGTGTGGGTGGAGGATGGTTTGGGAAATGTTCTGTTTAAAAAAATGAAAAAAATTATGCTTATCTATTTAATCTGTAAATGCCTGACTTGGCATCCCTGCTATATGTGGGATAATACGTATTGATTGGTGCACCTGAACCTAGAAACTCACTCTAAGACGTCCGACCCTGAAATAGTACAGAACAGCGACACACACGTGTTGTATATAATTGTCTAATGTGGAATGTTAGAGGACTGAGCAATCCACAGAACCGGAGTCACATTTTAGATAACCTGGATAGGCATACATCCATATTGCTCTATTACAGGAGTCCCACTTATGGAATTTCACTCACACCACCTTTGCCTCGCACTGGGCCTTCCATAGGCAATTCTCTAACTATTCCACCTTTGAGTGTGGAACTATTACACTCATCTGCAAAGTTGCACTGTATGTTCCACAGGGTTTCCTTAATGATCCCGAAGGACGCTATACATTAATGTGGGGCTCAGTAGCCGTTACCATAGTTAATTGTTATGGACCAAACAGTGATGACCCTGCTTTCTTCAATAGGCTGTGGGAGCAAATTTTCAACATTGACTCCACCCATGTTCTCTGGGGAAGTTTTTTAATGTTGCACTAAATGCTGCTCTGGATAGATCCCATGCCCCAACCTCTTATCATAACACTTCATCCCATCACATCCGGAGCACTGTGGAACAGAATGACATGCTGAATGCGTGGCAGACCCAACACCCTTTGGTTAAGGAGGAAACATTTTACTCTGCTGTACATAACAGCTGGTCAAGGCTGGATTACTGGCTCATATTTAGGGATCTGGGTACGTGAGTTCACAGTTACGCATTTGGCGTGTACATATTCCGATCACTCCCCGGTACTACTGGTGCTATGCACCCAACAAACCTATCCCCATATACCCCATGTTATTTGACGCTCTTTTCTGTGAGAAATTGAGAGAGGAGATTGTAGATTTATTTTTACAGAAATAAGGTCTCGTCCCCAAAATGGGCACGATCTGGGAGGCCTTCATGGTCACCGTGCTTGGTATATGTCTGGCCAAATGTGGGGATTGTCTTGCGCTCTGTAAGAGATCATTCGAAAGGGCTGGAGAGAGATCTTAAAAACCAGGAGGCTCTGCGAGGCAATTCTGAAGACCTCAAGGTGTCTGAAAGGATTAGGAAAGCCTTGACAGACGTTCAGGAGGCAGCAGAAAGGGAATGTTTGTGCTGTGGCAAATATGTTAGGGGGCAAGCATTTGACAAGGGGGAGCGGACGGGGCATAGTCAAGCGACAATAAAACATCAACCTTGTTTCACTAATGATATGCTTGAGATTATAGACAGAACAGTATTCAAGGACGCCAGACATACTATGGGTTTTCTCCTCCTATTACAGCAACCTGTATACGTCACGGGGGATGCAAGGCGTGGACATAGAGGCCTACCCCGAAGGTGTTGCGCTAGGTTGGCTGAGTGATGCGCAAAGGGAATTTCTGTCTTCTGATATAGAAGATTAAATCAGAGAGCCAATTAAGCAGCTGCAGTCTGGCAGGCCTCCGGACCTAATGGTCTGCCTGCAAACATTTATAAGACCTATATCAGTATGTTACTACTTATCTTAAAATCTGTATCTCAGGAGGCGTAGACCTCCAGCATACTCCCACCCTCCATGGGGTAAGCAATGATCAAACAAGCAAAACATTTTAAAGAGTATAGGAAGACAAGAAAAGTGGAGCGTAGAGGGGGTGGGTGAAAAGAAAAAGGGTAGGGGGAGAAAATGACAGAGACGAAGGAAAGTACCATATGGGCAAAGCCCTGCAAAGATGATACAAATAGTGAGCGTGGCACTCAATTTCTGGGTACATCATACAAAAGCCATATGACCTGCAGAACAGCAGACCAAAATACATCAAACAACATCGAACACACCTAGAGAGTATTGCGTGCACATTATAAACCGATATTCGACTACAGAAAGTCAAGGTCATCAGACTAAACAGGTGAGTAACCACCAATTAGTCTCCGCGGTTGGTTGTACAACAGTGGCATGGTGTAAATTGGCTAAGAGACTCGCCAAGCCTTTGCTTTACTCCCTGGTGATTCCATTGCCTTATCATCCCTCCTTCCGGTCACACACAAAGCAGCTTGCAGGCACGTGCCTCATAAAATTTACTCTGATGGGTTGTTTGTCTCCCGCAAAGCACTATTTGCAAGAGAAGGTGCGGACCGCGTTGGATATATTTCTCTATCTGGTAGCGGCACAATGTAAAGGCTGCCACTAATGACATTCGGGGGAACCCCCTTTTCTCAACACTCTACACATTCTGCTCAAAGTCAGAAATCTGAGACACTTGGTCCCCCATCTATACCACACTGCTCAACTGGAGGCTCCATATCTGGCGAGGCGGGTTCGGGCTGGATGGGAGCTGGAGTAGGGGACGCTGCTCACGAATGGGCAGTGGAATTATTGTCAGCAGATTGGGCACATTACCTCGAGTAGCTGGCTTCGAAGCATCCATTATATGTTTCTACATAGAATATCAACTACACTCTTGTAAGGCTGCACCAATATCATCTCCGCCGAGATGATTGATGTGCTAGATGTGGCGAGGTAGGTGCAGATATCCTCCACCTCTCTTGGGCGTGCGACCCAATTGAAGGCAACTGGAGTGAAATTTTTGACGCACTTTCCTTTATGATAGGTCAGACTGTAACCCTAACTCCACTGTTAGCTCTACTAGGATACACTCTTAGGAAATATGTGGCGCTTAGCCTCCTGTTGGCTAAACGTTGGATTGCGTGCAGATTAGGAAAGGGACGAGCTCAAATGTTTAAGGAATGGCTGCAAGACTTAATATATTGCAACGATCAATCGACCACCTTTGCTGAACTGTTACCTCCTAGCTCTAGACCCAGGGATAATTTGGAAACCTTACAAGTTTACCTTCTTACCCAAACAACAGGCTCTGCTGACAAACTATCCCCACACCTACGTTCTGAGGGATCACCATTGCTTGTGGTTGCCAAATGGATGCATAACATGAGACATGGCTACATAGATGATGATCTGAGAGTCTCCCACAACTATGAAGCAAAATAGACAACCGGAGCATATTTTGGTCGTGTTACCTTACATGTTGCTCATAGAAAAGTGCTGTACTGTTTCACATTTCAATTCACCTGATTGGACCGTCATTAACTATTTAGTGCCTTCGCAGTTGTGGGGGTGGGGCTGAGGGTTAGTCTAGCATTATTTACCCAGTTTGCTTGATGTAGAGAAGCTGTGCAAATGCGTTGTAACTGTTTTCTAGCTTCTGTTGACTGTATGTGACATATGTTTTGGAAACTCAATAAATAATTATTCTTTTTTTTAAACCTATAAGCAAGATTACCAGCAGTAATCACTTAAAAAGGCAGGGTCACCAGCAGTACAGAAAATGCATTGTCAATTTGAAATTCCTCTTGTTGGGTAATATATACAGCCATAGCTGTAATGTCACTGGCACCAAAGTAATAATGTTTTTTTTTTTTATAAATCCCATTCCATGCCACATGATTTATCACTAAAATGTCCGTTTTAAATATATTTTGGAAATGTAGCCATCCAAACATCAGCTTATGAGTTATGAAAATACTCATTTTGTCTCAAATACACACTTAATTTTGGTATAAATATATTAACTCAACCAAGCAAAAGCGTCTTAATTTAGTAGGGTAGGCTGCACACAGGAGAGCTACTTACAGGTACTCTACTACCAGTAGCTCAGGAGCTACTCATTGGAGAAGGCTGATCTACAGGGATGCGTTCTTAATGCACTTCCTTTTGATTTGTATTTGGCAGATTTCCATACTGCAATGGCATTGTCAACTCTTTTCCTCCGAGACTGGGCAATACAATAACAAAGATACTAAGGATGCAAATGATACAGTAATTCTGGCCCGAACCTATTTTAGGGGTGCATGGTGACTAAAAACCCGTATTAACCTAATATTTGACCATAGATGTCTGTAAATTAGGTGCTGCACAGGTTATCGAATGTGGTGGGAAGAGGGAGCCAACACATGCTATCTAGAAAGTAACATTTGAGATAATTAATAATTAGGTATATTTGTGGGCCATGTTTTGATTGGCATATTATTTTGAAGCATTGACATTGTTAGTATTTGCACCATACCATCTATGATCTCTAATGTAGCATTTTTATGTTCACTAGACGGTTGTCTTCATTCAAGACTAAATCAATCCTATTGGCACCTTTGATGTGGTAGTTTGGAATGGAAATATTGCTCATTCTGTTTGAAAATTAAACTGCCAATATCGGTCTCTCTGTTAGTGGAAGGTGTTCTAGCTTGAGTTGGTCTAGTAATTCTTTAATTTAGAGTAGAAGTCATAAATAACCCTTCTCTTGCTGAATATTTGAGAACAAAAGCAGAGGCACTTGAGTTTTTACTTGCAATATTTACAACTAGGCAGACCGCTGTGGCACCTTAATGATTTTATTTACTGATCTTACAGCAGTAATTGGTATAGATTTTACATTATGTTCTTGCAATTTTATTCTGTGGTTGATGCATGGGACAAAATTAATCAGAATCACGGATACAGATACTGTTACATTTCATATTGTTTTAAATCTTGTGTTTTTTCTTACTAACAAGAAAAAAGTGCAACATGTTTGCTTGTATAACAACACGTTTACACTCTTGATGCAAACTGAGGCTAATAAGATCAGACTCACAGTTGTAAAATGTATTATTTCTCTAAAATGTGTATATATAATCTAATATTTCCTTGGTCATGTGTATTTTTTAGGATTTTTTTCAACTTACAAATTCTCCTTTTAAAGAATTCTACATCCTTAGCCAACATCAATTTTTCATTTACAGTTATCTGATTGAAGAAGTGTGGTTTCTTTGCTTAATATCAAATAGTATTAAAATACAAACTACATTAGAAATTCACATTTAGTGACTGTTATGCATTGTTTGTCATTTCTCTAGGAAAAACTTATTGTGTCCAATGAGCAGGAGGTTTTACGTGTCCATTATCGTGCTGCAAGAACATTAGCTAACCAGTCACTACCCTTTAGTGCTTGCACTGTGTTGCTGGATGCAGAAGTGTACAACGTGCCCCAAGAAACTCAGGTAAATAACGGAGATTTGTTTTATTTCCGATATCACTGTTGTATTGTACGAACCATTTTGTTACAAATACATTTTTAGGCTTCAATACGGAGGACAAGAGTAAAATGTAAGTTGTAGTTCGGTTAACATGCACACTGGATTGGGATGCACTTGTGCTGCATGTTCATCCTGCACACTAGCTTTTATACATCTTTCTTCTTAATTGGCACTTGGCAGCAAATTGGTTTGGAGTGGATCTAACTTGAAGAGGGCAGGCTGGCATAGTATTCTAGTAAAAGCCTGGTGTTCATCCACAAGTTGTCTTGCTCCCACCAAATTGACCTGGAAATAAAGGTGTTTGCCACTTTTTTAGATGCAGCTAAGGCGTTCAACTTTGTCAGATGGACATTTCTACAGAAACGTATGGGTATAGATAAGTCCATGCTGCATTGGATTTAATTATATACTGATCCTCTGGCTATGATCAGAGTGAATGGGAGACAGTAAACCCCAATTAAGAAACACAGAGGGAAGTGAACCATTAGTGTTGCCTACTATCTCCTATTATCTCCTATCTTATTTGCTTTCACCATGGAGCCCTTAGTCTTTATCCTCAGAGAATTCCACCATAGAAAGGGTATCACATTTGGTACTCAAACTATCCTTATCTCATTATACACGGATGACCTCTTGTCCATTCTCAAAGATCGCGCATAACAATTGGAAGGCGAACACCTGAAAACAGACGGGAGGTGAAGGAGCAGGGGAATGGATGCACCAGACATGGTTTTGACAAAGTTAATGTATCTGTTAATGATATAAACGGAACTAAACTACAGCTAGTTTATGATCGGGAAGAACTTGCTGCACCCAATGTTTTAGGTTGATATTTAGTTGCTCAAGCACTATTTGCATTTCACTGGACCCGTAATAGCAGGCACCCACCACATTGTAAACTAGAAAGAGTACTTGTATGACCAACACCAATGAAAGCAGTTTATACCAAATTTCATTGCGATCCAAGCGTGAAATTAATATAGTCAACTCTACCATAGGGGCATTGTTGAGATTGGCTAACTTAACCTAAGTTACAACACTTTCCAATTAACTTCTGGTCTCTACTAAGAACTTATCTGGCCGAGCTGAATGACTCCCAGGAGTCATAAAGAAGAATACCTTATGAATATATACATGGTAATTTGATGGATGGGAATATGTTGTAATAATCATACTTCGTAATGTCTGTATTCCGTTGGACTAATTGATGCTATGGCTTTTATTTCTGAGTGCATGTAAAGTCACTGTGCCAACGTAGACTGTGTATTACTGGATTGACTGGCTTATGAACTGCTAATAATAAAAGCGAAACAAAATACACAGCAAAATCTTTTTGAACCCGAGCTCTTGATGTTTACAAATATTTGTGAGGAAGGACCTTAAGTTCTTTCCAGTCTATCCTACTTAATTCTGTCCTACCAGTTGGCTGGAATATCTATCTGAAGCTATCTCTATTTACCAACATTGGGTAACCAGATCCGTCTTTTTTTTCTGGTTTGGTAATATATGATCTGATCTAAACTAACCTTTTACCACTGTTGTATCACGTGGTGGGCTGATTTTACAGTTTTTATTTTGCATGCACCTTCTCCAGTTATTTTAGTTTACCTTTTTTACCGTCATAGAGAGCTCTACTCTTGACCTGACCAATATTTTAAATAAGGAAGAATAGTATTACATTTACATATCTTTATAGATGTAAATAAAGACTAACACTTTTAGATTCCAGTGTAGCATTATAGAAACATACTGATTGTAATGCAAATCATCATTGATAACTTTCTTTCGACCACTATGGGCCATAAAAGTACATGTTAAAACAAGCATCAAAACATTAAAATCCATTCTTGAGTAATACATAAAATTAGATAAAAAACAAATTTCATATATGTACACCTATTTACAACAAAATCTATCATGGTTAAAAATAGAATTAAACCATCTGGAAAGTTATCAATGCAATTCAAGACATTCTATGAAAACCATTGGTCTGTTTCAAGTCATTATGAGGGTTCTGCGTTTAATCCACATACCATATAAGAAGCAGGAAACAGCAAATACAACAGGGGGTATGTATCATACTTTAGTACTCTGAGCGCGTATTCTCAATTGCGAAATCCCAGATTCTTACAAATAGGTTTTACCCATCGAGCGCGTGACAACCTGTATGCCGGACAGAAAAAAATACATGACTTTCATTTTCCAGCAAAAATACATGACTTTCATTTTCCAGCAAGTGTCCACACGTCAGGCACTCGGTGCTTTTATTAGCATCCCATTTGCTGGTTATTGACCTTAGTGGTAGGGTACCCATTCTCAATTGCAAGTACAGCTTTCTTGCTTGGGCAGGGTGAATCATATCAAAAAATTCCTCTTTCTTATAGTCTGGTTTGATATCGAGGAATTGAGCTGTCAATCTGCCAACTGACCTGCTAGCATGAAGGATCATCAAATTATGGGACCTGTACCTTTTTACCAGATCTGCCCTGGCGTACGCTGGGCAGGCTGACTCCGGAAATTCCCATAACTCAGGGAAACCGATCCTAGCACAAAGATATGGGATAACCATGGGATTTTCTTAGATCTAGAGCAAACCCAAACCTCCTGAAACTCTGCACGATACGGGGCAAGCTCTGGAACAGACCAGAGTCTTCGCCAGTAGGTGAGTGGCCTCAGGGCCACCTCTTCTTCCACAGGAAGTAGCCCCAGGTCAAGTCTTAATGGGACCAGGGGGGTACTGACTGGCAGGGCAAACAGATTTCTCATAAAGGTATGTTCAACCGTTGCCAAACTTTTAGGCCGATAGTGTCCCCAAAGTTCCACCCCATATAATGCGGCTGATCTTGCTTGAACCTTGTATATTTCTACAACAGGAACAGCCGGCTTACAGGAGGATGTTCTATACATTTTGGAAATCCTACCCACGGTCTGAGTCAGTTTCAGTGCAGACTTGGCTATCTGTACATTCCACCCCAGATGTTCCTCGAGAGTAATTCCAAGATATTCAAAGGTCTTTGCTCTCTCGAGGGGTGTACCGTTCAAGGCCGGGTTTGGCCGCGTCTGCCTCGGGGGATTAAGAATCATGAACTTAGTTTTGGCCAGATTGATCTCTAAACCACTTAGTCCACAAAAATCTGCAAAACCATCAAGGATACGTTGAATACCAGTAGCTGTTCGAGACAACAGTGGAGTGTCATCCGCAAACATTAATGCAGGCACTTTTCCTGTAACTAGTCTCGGGACATCTGTATCCTTTATGACTCGAAGGTATTTAATAAGCCCATTAATATAAAGGCAGAAAAGAGTGGGAGCCATCACGCATCCCTGGCGCACCCCCCTTTGCACCTGAAATCGTGCGGACAGTTCTCCCGCTTTTCCATATCTAACCTGAGCAAAGTTGCCTGAGTGAAGTCTCCTCAGCACTCCCAGGAGGTATGGTGGCAGACCCAGATCATGGAGAACTCTCCACAATTTGTCCCTAGGGACCAGATCGAACGCGGCCCGCGGGTCCACAAAGATGAGTTAGAGGCTGCCACCCTCCACACACTGTTTTCCAGTAAAGGACCTGTAGTCGGAAGATCTGGTCAATTGTGGATGTACCTGTTCTAAAGCCTGCTTGTAGTGAACTCAGAATCTTATTGTCCTCTGCCCATGGACCACCTACACCATTAAGGAGAGCAGGTGAAGGTAGCCTGGTCGAACTGAAGGTGCGCACTGTAATTGCAGGGTCTGAGGATTAAAATATGTGTCTAGGGCCACCAGAGACTTAGAAGTGGCATTGGAATTAATGACACATGGTAAATGTGAAACAACAATAGAATAACATTGAGAATGCGCTTCAGAGGCACACTAACTAAATTACACCCCTACTAACTTTCTGTTTTATACTAAGCTAGTCGCTGACAGTGACTGTGCCCCTAAACCCCATTACATAGTCTACATCGACTCTGCGGCAGACACCTGCTTCGACTTTTCATTCATCATTGGGACCAATGCCAGGTCCCCGCCCATGAACACCACCGGCAGACTCTGAACCTAGTCCACCATGACGTTGGGCTGAGTCACGTCCACCTCAACCACAACCCCAATAAGACTCTGAAGGCATGCTTCCATTACCACAACTTTTGTCCGACTCATCTACACAGTGATAAAGACTGAGATAATTCTCAATTTTATGATGAGATTAACTTGTTTTTGGACCTCATAGAGGCCTGTGGCCTGAACACATCTCCTGACACTGGCCTCAACTCTCTCCACCTGACCCTTCCACAGAAGAATCGGCATCCTTTGCCATGGTGATCTACATGGTGGCAGAGGGACTCCCTCTCCAGCTGCCTTCAGTAGAGGTCAAAACAAATGTTCTCACAGGGTTTCTGCAGCCAGAGCAGTCCTCCTCAGAGCTGCTCTTCCCTTTAACAAGGCTCTCACTGACACTTTACTATGTAACAGGGCAAAACCAGGATCTTATTCCCCTGTCAACAGACAGATTGCTAAGAGACAAAAATATAGTTCCAGGATCCATATTTTCTTCTCCAGAAAGTCTTGTGGTACAAGCCTCCACTAGCAGGTTGAACTCTAATTCCTTACCAACTACAGACAGAGCCCAAACATATGGAGGTATTTAGGAAGAGGACTCTACTCAGCCAGCCTCTCCTTCAGATACATGAATTTAAATAGCCTCCTATAGCGTTACTCACATGTGTTGTGGGACTTCTGAGGGACATCTTGTCTGCAGTCTTTGACCTAGAAGCCAGTCTACAACCGATCATACAAGATAGCCAAGATATGGCTAAGTATGTGATTAGGTCAGGCTTGGACACTACTGAATGTTTGGGTAGGGCAGTTGGTACCAGAGTGGTGCTTCAGCACCATGCGTGGATCAGATCCACCGGCTTCTCAAGTTTTCTCTCAAAGGCTAGCACTTGGAGCCTTTTAAAGGGAGTAAGGCTAAAGCGCGGTCTCAGCCTTTCTGCACCCATACAGCAGTTTCCCCAACAATATTTCCCTTTTTTAAAGTTTCGGAAGGGGCATCCAACAAAGGCAATGCCAAAACCTGCCTCCACACTAACAGAGTTCCTAACCTTACAGGGTAGAGTTTAGGGAACTGTCCAACAGAATCCAGGCCCTCAGGTGCAAAGCACTGCTCAATACCCAGACGCCTAATCTTTTGCCCTCACACCACACCATATAACCCCTTTAGTAAGGCCTTGGTGGCACATTGTTACTCATTTAGAGACCGAATAATGTATTACCTCGCATATAGCAATGCATCACATAAACAGAGGGGTGCTTCAAATCGTCCCTGATGGTTACGCCTTACACCTTCCTATAGACAGCTCCAAACATGCCCCCAACCCCACAACTGCATCCAGAGGGCCACCTGTCAATTCTGTGGAAGGAAGTCCAGGCTCTCTCGGACAAAGAAGCCATAAATAGGGTAACTGCATAAGAAATCAATCGGGACTAGTTCCGCTGTTTTCTGGTGCTAAAAAAGACAGACAAGACTGTCCTATTTCAGATCTACATCTTCTGAACAACTTCTTCAAAAAGGACAAATTTAAGATGCTCCCTCTGGCCCAAATACTGTTTGCCCTCTATACAGTCGACTGGATGTTGGCATTGGATATGCAGAACTCCTATTGTCAGGTCCCCATCCTGCAGTCCCACTGGTGTTACTTGCAGTTTCAATTAGGCCATAAGCACATTCAGATTTAGGTGTACCCCTTTGGCCTCACTTGCGCCCCTTGAGTGTTCACGAAAGTGATTTTGATGGTCGCTGCACATCTTTGGAAGTTAGGGATACCAGTCTTTCCATACAATCGTGAAGCACCTCCAGATGATGGTCAACCGGTTAACATTCTTAGGTCTCTCCGTTAATGTACCAAAGTCACACCTGACCCCTTCGCTGAGGCTCCCTTTCATTGGAGCCATCCTGGATATGGTGCGAGTCCAAGTCTTCCCTCCGCCTCAATGAGTCTAGCACATTTGGGCTGAGATCGTGATGTTTCAGCCTTTGACCTGGGTTTCACCGAGAACTGCTCTGACGCTTCTGGGCTTCCTACATCCTGCCAGTGGACCACACCAGGTGGCACATTCGGACTCTACAATTGAATCTGCAGTCTCGGTGGGCTCAGCACCAAGGAAATCTGCCAGATTACATCAGGATGTTAGAGAAGACTGCAATATATTTGCAATGGCGGTTGCTGGACTACAATTAAACCATTTATTGGCAGACACCGCTTCCTAACCCTCTCAGAGCTATCAGTTATGGCAGTGTTGTAAATGAATCTAGGACCGTAGAGTAATTTTCCCGATTCATGCCCTTATATAGCTATAAATTACCCGATCCTTATATAGGCATAGAAATCATTACCATACTTGGACTGAGCCTATACAGCCCAAATACGGCATGGCTACTTCCACTAAGTTCCAAGAATCAGCCACGATTTCTTAGAGAAACCCGCCTTCAGCAGCTAGGGACTTCCCCTCGCCTGAATACTAATTTATCTAGGAAATCATGGAGTTTTCACAGAACTGGGTCTTTGAGTGACGTTATTAAGTCCAATCATACGTCAAACGCGACACCTTCAAAGTATAAATATGCCTACATTTGCCCAGACAAACACACGGTGGTTTGGAGCAGATCGACTAACTACTTGCCCGACGCCCTGCAGCAGCAAGTGCTGAAGGAAGCCGACCCTCCAGCTGACGCACTGAGAGACGCTGTCTTTTCTCCTGCCGTGAAATCCAGCTCCAGTGTTTCCAGGCTACCCTTGCGGGTTGCTGGGAAATCGAGTCCTGAGAGAGAGAGATACTCCTTCATTCTAAACCAAGGTACGGCGCTGATTAGACCCTTAGAGAATTCTTGGATAGATCCTTGGCAGAGAAATACGAAACTTATGCTACTCCTCACTTACTTCTTCCCTTGTACTAGACTTAGGTTAGGTACACCGGGGTAGGCGTATTTTAGAAGCACAAGTTGAGTACTTTTAGTCATTATTTTATTACTGTATGTATTTTATACGATTTAGGCAACTTATGGCTTAGAAACCATATCATGCTTTTACAGTTCTACTTTATAATACTTTTCGTATTATATGCCCTGTACTTTATAACCAGTATTACGATTGTAGCAGTACATTTCTTATGCTTGAGAAAGAAGACTGTTCAATAAGTACCTTTTATTGAAAACGCCCGTCTCTCTATTTTCTCAGCACCTCTGGTGAAACGAAGCATGCACGATTGACTGAGTAAAATAGCTATCTATTGTTTCCGCGACTCTAGAGATTGATTTTTTATTCTTGGGAAACAAAGTTGTCATGTTTATGCGGTTGTCAGAAACTAATCCCTTCTTGTTTATTCGAGAAAGTTTCTAGTGACCTCTGAGCTAGCTGGCACTCACAATTAAGTTTCATATATACAATAGAGACCTAGACGACCTGAGTCCTACGTCTAAACTATAGTATATGTTATTCCAATGCGCAGAGCCTATTGGGAATATAGGAACTACACTACAGCAGATGCATCATTGCTGAGTCAGGGAGGTTGAGAGGTGGGGATCAGAGAACTCTGGTCAGCAGTAGAAAACTGTCTTCAATTCAGTCTGTTGTATTTGTGGGTGATTCCCTTGTTATTAACAGCCTTCCTGCTAACTTTCATGGGGTGGATCAGGGGCAGGTCCTTCTAGTCAACACCAACGCCATGTGGTTCTGCATCAAGCAGTGTGGGTATAGTTGTGGATCCTCTGCCAGGATGTTTTCCACCTTTGTAACTTGCGGAGTCAGGAAATTTCCCAGATCTTACAACACCTGGCAGGCTACTTCAATGCAAGAGCGGACAATCCCAGCAGACATTACCTAGCGGATCATTAATGGCAGCTACACTCAGAGGTGGCACGAGGGTGATCTTTTCTTGTGCATAGGGCTGGGAGCCTCACTGACTACAGTGATTCTACCACACCTCCCAGTGTGGTCTCTTATGAGACTTGCGGTGTGTTTGGTCTTCGACCATACTCACTAGCTTGGATGTGGTCTTCATAGTAGACACCCTCTCAGCTGCTTGTCTCTGCATCCTGATGTTAGACAAGTGTATTTCTGCAATACTGAAGAGTCTTTCTATATCGAAAGGAGAGACAAAAGGTACACACTGAATTGTTATGCTCTGAGTAGAGACCAAGGTATATACTGTGGAGGTTAGCCCAGGGATATTTAGTGTGGCAACAAGGACATTTCCTGAAGTGGGTCCATTATATCACCTACGACTTGGGTGCATCCTCTGGCATTAAAGACATAAGACTAGGGGCATGAGGTCCCAGAGTAGCAGGGGCCCGGGTTACACAATGGTCTCTGTATGCTGGATTACAGAAAATATTGGGATTGATACAGTAAAAGTCTTTCTCAGAGCCGAGAGTGGAGGGAAAAACCTGAGGACCCAAACACTTTACACATCTAACCCCTGAGCCCCATTTGTACACATCTGAACCCGATTGCGGAAAAAAAGTCTCATTCAGCAAGCCTTTCTGTGGCTATTTTTTAAGGTTATTTGTTAGCCCTATCAGCCTTTGTGCTGTTGCCTGATCAGCCATCTCTGTTTAAATCACCGGTTATGTGTTTTCTAAAAGAGCTGACCCACATGTTCTTTCCAAAACTTTTTGTGATGCTTTAATAGGAACTGAATTTGGTTCTCACATTACTGATGGGCACTCCGTTTAAGCCTGGCACAGCTGCGATCTAAGATTATTAACCCTGAAGTCAGTGTTTCTCGTAGCAATCATGCTATCTCATTGTGTGAGTGAGCTGCAAGCACTCAGTTAAGAAACTGTATACCATATTTTTTCATGACAAATTAGTGCTAAGGACTTAGGTGGCATTCCTCTAAAAAGCTGACACCTTTACACATGCTTTGCATAAAGATCTGCTATAGATTAGCCAAAGAATAGCCACTGAAAGGCCTGTGGTCTTATTCCACTAGACCCAAGGCTGCTACCACATCTGCCAGGCTGCTACGTGGGTGTCACTTCACACTTTTATGAAGCACTATTGCTTGGATAGCCAGGTACGATGAGAGAGACACTGTCAGTTCGGTTCTGCAGGACTTCGTGATCTAGGTCATTCAACAAACCCACTTCCTGGGGAGGTACTGCTTTGGTATTTATTTACTATCTAACCTCAGATTTCTCACAAACCCTACCTCCTCCGCAGATTCCTAACCGATCTTCTCAACTCCCCGTTCTGTGGCCCAGGCTTCTTTTATCCATCTTTAAAAGATTCAATTTAGAGATCTGCGCATTGTCAAGTTTGATTGATTAATAAGGTCATCATGTTCAATGGCACAAACAGATATCAGAAAGAAACTATAGTCTACAGGCTGAGTTGACAGTTATATGTGGCCCTACATTACTTCCAGGGAGCCACACGACATTCCTTACCGGCTATCAAGGGAGTTTCTGAGAAAAATCTCTGGATCCACCTGGTGCCTGTGGATATTCACAAGTTGAGGTATCTGCAGTTATACTATCCACCAGAAAGCTCATTACCAGAGGTAATTGATCTATTCTTCTATTGTCCTCCTTAATCACCTACACAGTCGCCCTATATAAAAATATACCAAAGGTTGAAACCATCAAATTGGAACAAAACAAATTGATTGTGTGGATATTAAAATAAAAACAATTGATAACAAACTTAGACTACCAGTTGTCAACACTATTTTACTTCTTTTTACGCATATGTCTTTCTACTTTCTTTGCTGGACAGAGGGTTTAGGGGGAACCGCTTTACCATCACTTTTCCATTTTGTTTAAACTAATGTACTGGATTGATATGACATGCCTCATCTAGCTGCAGCCTCCTAATTTCAAGGCAACATTTCTTTTTTTAAATGTACAAGATAGTCATATAAATGTTGCGTTTACCGCCTACCCACCACTTAATTTACTTCCTATCAGGTGCACTCACCTTCTCTCAGACCTGTGCTCTTCTGCCAGTGGGGCTGGAAATAGGGGTGTGGGAGGTGCTGCAGCATCCCTACATTGCCCGGAGGAAGTTCTGAAGAAGACTGAACACTAAGCCTTTTGAATGGCTTATTTCATACAGTATTAGCTTTGCTTTCAGAGGTTCAGGTTATTTATAACTAAGCAGTGGCGGAATTACCTTTGGCACCCCTCTTTTTATGTTCTTTTCACCCATATTCTTTTTTCACCTGTCTACCTGTAAAATAAGATCATTTTAAAACTAGCTCTTAAGTGACACATGTTCAGGAGTCTATGATAAAGGAAAGGATGATCCCTGTGTATAAGTGCCCTGACACGCAAAAACAAATCTATAGCACACTGGTCCTGATATGTTAAAATGTTAGGAATATCTATTTTTCAGTTACACTTGATATCATTGTAGACTCACCAGGCATTGTATTTTGTGGCATGAAGGTGGGTCTAATGGCAAAAGTTGTGGTAAACCACTATATAAGTATCACATTATTATTACTGGCATAATGTTTGAGTGACATCTACTGATAGTGCCTCCTAATTTTGGGATCTTGGAACTTCCACATTATCTTTAGGTCCTCCTGGAAGCACACAGGGTAATCCAAGGAGGTAATACTACCTTTGGAAAAATACCACTATATTGAATTCATGTTTCCCCTTTATTGTATTACCCCCTCAGAAGATGTTTTGCCAGACAGCATGCAAGATAAAGCGTTAGCACTGTATGTTGTTCGTTTTTCTGAACAATAAACCTCATAATATTATGGTCCCCCCCCCCCCCCCCCCCCCCCCCCCCCAAAAAAAAATCAGCAGGTTTTACCTGTCAAAATGTGTGCAGGGAAACCCTGCCATAGCATTGCAATATTTTTCTACCACTTGTAGTTCCAGTACGGGTACGAGATCAGGGTTACTATGGATCCTGTAATTAAGACAACAGGATTCTGTGATAATATGCTTTTATTGAAGCTGATTTACGTCTGTGGTATTTGTTTCTTTATTTGAAATATTTTGGGACTTGTGCAGTGGATACATTAACCCACTGAGTAACTGCCACATTACGTGGCACTCATCATGTTGGTTAGAACTCAGACTCCTCCGAGCTATGGCAAATTTTATTTTGCCTATAAAATGCCTCTTAATAGTGTGACGGCAGGCTGTTTTGCTGTATGATTTATAATGTCAACACAATTGTAGAAACAATGAAAAAGAAATTTGTAGGCTGTTTTAAACACGATGTTCATCAAGTTCAATCAAGCAACATTAACAGAGGCAACCAATGTTTGTTTATATATGAGAGTAATGGCTAGAGTGAGCTCAGATACAGGTACCTCACACCTTGCCTAAAGCAATCAATACATGTTTTGTACAACCCACTTAAATTTGAATTTGTTGTTCGAGTACGGAGGTGGGAGAGCTGACATTTATTAATGGATAAGCTGTATTCAACTCATCTTACCAGGTCAGATGGCGTTTCTCCAGTCTATAGGCTCCCCCCTAATATAAGCAGGTAACAATTTAGGATAGATGGGACATTCTGCCACGGGCTTCCTTCTGAGGGTGTGGATTAACAGGAATAGATCTTTTAGTAGTCCTTGACAGTATGAAAAGCAAAGTCCTATGGTTAGTGTGCGCATCAGAAGCTGAACTCTGTATGGCTTTTATCAGTAGCAAATGACTGAATGAGTGTCATCAAAAACTGAGCTGAGTAAGTCTGTACTATCAGATGCAGTGCTTTGTTTTAGTATAGGTACTATTAAAAGCATATATGTGTATTTTCCGAAGCAGGGCTCAAGTGGAGTCTCAGTATTGTCGAAAGCAAAGCTCTGTCTATGTAGGTATTATCACAAGTAGAGTTATGAATGGCTGCTAATATTGAACATAGTTCCACATGAGCATTTCTGAAGAGCTCTTTTGCCAGAGTAGCTATCTGAGTCTTGCTGTAACAGAGCAGCAGCTGTGGATTTATTATATCCTTAACAGCAGAACTAATAGATATTTATATATATATAGAAGAGTAGAGTCGTGCATGAGTGCGTATTATCAGGGGTAGATCTCTGATTGAATCTGTGGCTTACGAGTTCGATTTTTCAGGAACTCTGGGTATTATCGTAAGTAGATTTCTGAGTTGGTGATGTTACAAGTATAAATCGTGCTGGCTAACTTCGATACATCTGGACCTATGTAATATAAATTGCAGATATCTGAAAGAGTCTGGATATTTTCAAGAGCAGTTAGCTTCACTGTTGAGCAGAACTCTGAGTCACCCATACTATATAGTATCCCTGGGGTTTTCAAGGTATCTTACTGAATATCAGTATTATAATCCAAATCGGAGTTTATTAGTCTCTAACCTCTAGTACTGTCAAAAGCAGAGCTCTGGGGTTGTTTGATTAATTTGAAGCAGAGCTCTGAGTGTCTGTTAGTATTATTAAGCATAGATTTCTGAGAGACTCTATATTCGTATTAATTGTTTCAATACCAAGAATAAACCAGGTTTACAAAATTACAGCAGAAAAGCATAATAGCACTGATACCATTTTATCGGAGCTTGAATAGTTAAAACATTTTCTTGTATATCCTCATAGGATATGCCAGTGTTGAATATTACCATAATGACTTGTGTTTCACTAGTATAGCCTGTTGAGATTTTGTTACGCATTACCCACATAAAAAAGTAATTCAGCTAAAACCTAGGATAGTAGCTTGCCTTTGTTTACTGTGATTGTTAGACCATTTTCTGTTGCTCTGTAATCTGCGTGCTTGTTCTGGGTCCAGTAAACAGAGGACCATTATTTCCTACATAATATCCTGATTGTTTTATCCTATTGCAGATGCTGCTGTGAGCTTTATTTCTTTTGAATGTATGATATTGTTGGTGACCATATTCCTAGCACTGTTGTTATCAAGAGATTTGTTAATCATTTTATAGCTTACCCCAGTTTTAAACATGGCTGTCATTTACTTTGAAGCAGATATGTATGTATGTGTGTTCTTATATAGCGCTCGACTAACCCTAGGGCATCTCGGCGCTTGCATTGGGAACCCGTCCTGGCTTATCCCTGTGAGATAACCCGTTCTGGGCATCCCCAAAGTGAAAGCCAGGCATCCCTCCGCGGGGGGGGGGGCGGTGTGGAGATTAAGCAAGCTTAATGCCCAGAGTTGCAGAGTGTGAACCCGTGATTAGAGTGGGCGCCGAAGCGAGAATTATCGAGTCCGTGGACAATTGGGCTCAAGACCGATACAGTGTAATTGTTTCTGGTGATCTTTTATAAGTAACAAAATGTCATATAACTGGAGCCTGTGCACTCCATGATGGTCATACACTAACATACCACATTACAGTCCCATATTTATCAATAGGTGCTCATAATGCACACATGGACCTCTCTTTTAGATGAAAAAGTATAGAGTGAACCACCTCACCCACCCCCTTTTCAGAGACTCACAAAAGCACACATTCTAGCTTAAGTAATTTTATTCAGTTGCTAGACAGGCATGTTTAGAGCAAGGGTTTCCGCTGCGATGGGTCACAATGAAATCCCAATTTTTGTATTGAAAAATAATGCTGTTTTGTGGGCAAAAACTTTGACATTGTTTCGATACAGGATCTATCCCTGAATCGTGGAAAATGAGCATTATTTTACCACTTCACAAAAAAGGAAGCAAAAAACGTCCTGGAGACTATTGATTAGTTGCCCTTGTGATGCTGTTGGAAAGAATTTTGCCAGGAATATCTTGGATCACCTGAAGGCTTGGGCCTTCGAGGCAAATATTATGCTCATAGAGAAATCAGATTTAGATCCAATTGTTCAATTATAGACAATAGGACAGTATTATACACTATTTTAGATAAATATGTAGAAAAAAAAACAAATTTACACTGCTTTTATTGAGTTTTCAACTACGTTCGATTGGGTCGACAGGCCCTACGCTATGACTTAATTTAGTACTCCTTTGTATTTTGATTCTATTATTACATTTGATTACGGCTCTTTCTTTATCAACATGGTGTAAAGTTTTGCTGGAGGAAACATAGGCCTTTCTCCGCCTGTTGATAAGCATAACAACCTAAAACCAGGATGTTTGTTGGCTATACTTTTATTTTTCCTCTATATGTACAATTTTCCTCAACAATTTTAACATATATATAATTGTGCACCAAAATTGGGTTCAAGGGTATGTGGCAGGCAGCTGAAGAAAATGGCTGCGCTCCAGAGACCCACTACTGATACCCCACTACATTTATCAAATTATCTGTACAAACGGTGTCAGAATTGCAGTAAATATACCTGCCACCAACAGACAAATGGCGACGAAAACACAGACATCCCTGGGCTTTCTGCCAAGCTATGGGTGGAAGGGAAGACCTGGTTCTTCACTTGCCCTGAGGCCGCTTGGGAATGGCTGGAGGGGTGGCGTAGAGTGTGAGGATCCTACACTCCTGGGAAAAATGCTGCGGCCTGGGAAACCAGTGAAGCTCGTCGACCCTGATCCTGTAGAAGATTTCTCGACACGACAGACTGAGCCGACCATGGACTGATGTGACTACAGGCAATGCCCGGCCATATTAATGGCTAACAAGATTAACTTTAGTGCCACATTCTGGTAACCCATTCCAAGGAGAGGGAGGGCATAGTCAATGGATGGTAACAGACGCTAATGTGGGACTATCCACCGAGGCGGGCTGCTCCTTCAAGAAATTACTTCCTCTGGGACACTGTGTTCACGAGTGCCAAAAAGACTAATGAGCAAATTAGACAATGACACCCTAAAAATCTAATCACTAAATGCAGGGTGGTGGTGGGGGGATTCGAGGGGGCATGGCCTTAATTCCTTATGAGGTGGGTCGACAGGCACTCTGCAATGTTGGGGTGGCAGGGAGTTATTAAGCAGTCATGCAGGGAGCGGTGGGGTTTCCAAGTTATAGATGGGGACTACAGGTATGCTATAGTTAACAATTGGGAGAGTAAGGGGGCAAGAGCAACCTTACGACATTTACACTGCTCACACGGCAAGATATGAATGACACCTTAGTACATCAACCCATATCGACTAGACATAGCTTGAGGGAAAGCCTACGTGCTATTTGTCCCTACTACGGCCCGCTGAGGAGAGGGTAGATGATACTCGGTCAGGTATGGCACATAGTGCAACAGAAACATCACTCCGGTTGCTCTCCTCTAATGTTAACGGCTTGGTTGACAAACTGAAGAGGTGGATAGTATTGCAATTCCTTAAACGACACACACTGGATGTTGTTGTACTGTAGGAGACACATCTAGTGGGTAACACCTGTAAAGCCTTAGATAGATAGGGTCATCAGCCCATGCAGGGTTTACTTCAGGATCCAGAGGAACAGGAATATATTGGTACGCAAGTGCTTCCCCCTCATAGTGGAAAAAACATGGACAGATACACAGGGTAGATATGCGTCAATAACTGGCACATGGGAGGGGAAGCGAATTACAATCCTCTCAGTTTATATCCTGCATGCATTCCGTGAAATGGCCCTGCCTGACTTGAGTAAGCTAATAATTGATCTGCCTACCGGAGACCTAGTAGTAGGAGGAGATTTCAATATGACACTCTACGATCGACAAAATCTCTCTCCCGCTAAGTGCCTCCAAGCAATCACTCAGACTTAACAGACTTCTTTACAGCAATGGGACTGGTTGGTGTATGGAGAACACATAATCCACAAGTGCTACAATACACATTCTACTCGGGAGCCCACAAAGGCTATTCACGGATAGTCTACATACTGACCATATACCTCGATTTTAGAGTCATGCGTCATCTAGCAAGGGGCATATCAGACCACTCCCCTATATGGGAAAGTTACGTTCGGACTACGACACCAGTCCGGAAAAAGATTTCTCTGAACCCCTGGTACTTAGAAATCCCACAAATACGAAAGAACTTACTCCAGGCCACAGACCACTATTTCCAGCAAAACAAGGGAAAAGTGGAATCCCTACAGACTCTAGGAAGCGTTCAAGACCGTAATTAAAGGTCAGCGCTCTTTGACAGTAGACTACAAAAAAGACAAGAGGGCAACACTGATGGTACTGCTGCTGGGCACACCCTAGACATTAAGTGTCAAGAATATAGAAACCTCGTAACCGAAGCAGCTAAGACCAGACAAGCCGCAATACAACAAACTAGATGAGACAGGGGACAAGGCGGGCAAGTTGTTGACCTGGCTGGAATGACGCGAGCGGGCAGACGGATGGGTGGCATCAATTAGATCAACCAACGGGAAGACCCTGAGAGACCCGCAAGGGATAGCAGAGGCCTTCACTGCCCACTTCACACACCTATACTCTCCCAGGGTGTCCACTACAATAGACAACTCTAGGGAACTGATGGCAAACATCCCTATCCCAGGAAGGCAGATCCTTACTAGAAAACAATATAATCGAGGAAGAAATAATTGCAGCGATCAGTAACCTGCAACAGGAAGGCAGATCCTTACTAGAAAACAATATAATCGAGGAAGAAATAATTGCAGCGATCAGTAACCTGCAGTACAAGAGGGTGATAGGGCCTAGTGGCCTCCCTATAGAATTATTCAAACTTATAGCCTCAAAGATAGCGCCCTATTTGCGACAGATGTAGGTAGGCAGTGGTCAGAAGAGTGCTTTACCCTATGATCAAAGACTAGCCTCCATAGTGGTGATTCACACACAGGGAAAACCAGCAAAAAGCTGCAGCTTCTACCGACCTGTCTCACTGCTCAATGCAGAAAGAAAATGATGGCCAAGATGCTGGCATCTTGACTCCTTCCCATTGTCACAAACCTACTTCATCAGGACAAATCTGGCTTTATGCCTGGGCACAATACAGCATTGAATTTGCGTCGCCTTAACGGTATGTTGGGACGCATGGATACAGTCCCATGGTTACAGTCAAAGACGACACAGTGATAATGTCATTAGACGTCAGCATGGCATTTGACACCATCGAGTGGCCCTACCTCTTCGCAGTCTTGGAGCAGGTAGGATTCAGCTCAAAATAACTGGCTGAGCTCCGATTACTCAATCCTGAGCCTTTAGCACAAGTGGTGGTGAACAGCTGCACGTCACGCACATTTCTTCTTCGCTGTGGCACTCGGCAAGGCTGTCACCGGTCGCCACTGATCTTTGCCCTCATGTTGAAACCTTTTACAACTTGGATCAGAGGAGACCCACTAATACGTGGGCTGCGCTGGACTGAGAACTGGGAAGTTAGAATTTCCTTATATGCTGATGATATCCTCCTACATCTAGCCTCACCCTATCTCTCCATTAATCGAGTTCAGCAAATCTTAACAAATTTCAGGAAATAATTGGGAATTGGTCCAAATCAGTAATCTTTATTCTACACGGCTAAATGCCAAGGCTACCCCGGGATGCGAAGCGCTAGTGGTGAAAGATGGCCTGTGTTACCTAGGGATCTTTGCCACCCCGGACCTCTTTAATAGGCATACCCTGCTTGGTTTGCCCCCTCAGACAAGATATCCAACATTGGAGATAGCAACCATTAACACAAATAGGTTGCGCAGCTCTTTTCAAAATGATGACGCTGCCTTGATTCTTTTATGCCATACAAAATACTTTTCAGAATTCCCGACACCTATTTTCGTACTATATAGAGTGAAATAAGAACCCTATATGGGATGGAAGACCACAACAAATAGCTATGAAGAAACTAACAAAGGGATGGTACGATGGGGGGATTGCATTACCTGAAATTCAAGCGTACTACTGGGCAGCACAACTGGCAGTAATTAACCAATGGATGCACAGACCGCATGATGATCTGGCTTACCCGTTGGACATATGGCTCATGGGTATGGGGAGTTACAAAAGAGCGTTATACACAAGCCCCAAAAGTCAGCGACTGACAGGCCTAATGCAACCATCACCCTATGGCATTGAGTGACCTAGAAGATGAGATGGCAGAAGTTAGAATCTGCCTGCGACCCACCTTACCCCCTTTGGGAGGTGGACAAATTCAGGAGAATAAGATGCCCAGGTTTCGAAAATTGAGATATCTGTATCTCAAGAGTTGAAGACCTGTGGTCAAAATGGAGAGTAATCCCATTTCCAGATCTACAAAAAGACTACGACATGGCAGCCACGGAGACACACAGATATCTACAAATAAGGCATGCCCTTACGGCAATCATCCCACCAGGCACAGAACTTCCGGAAGCATCCCCACTAGAGGATAGGCTCCTGACCGATTATATGGACCATAAAACGATATCTATGACATATCAGAAGATATTAGACAATCTGCCTAACCCCTTCTTGCGCCTGCGGGAGCTCTGGCAGACAGACTTAGGAGAACTAGAAGAACGAGGAATGGCAGAAAGCATTATCCTCCCCTAGGGAGGTTGCCATTTTGTCACAACTTAAACTAGTCTGACTCAAAATTACTCCATAGGTCATATCTCTCGTGTTGTGCCTTATCAAAAATGGGCACGAAAGAGTATGTTACATGTAGCAGATCTTGCACACAGCAGAGTACGTTCTATCACATTTCATGGGACTGCCCAGTCATGAAACAATATTGAGAATAATTACCCTAACTTTAACTGGTGTGTGATAAAGACCTCCCACTGACGCCTAAAATGTGTCTACTCAATATATGGGACCAGACCGACATGACCAGCCGCTCTGGACCACCCTTGGAGTGATGATTGCGTGATTGCAAAACGAATCATCGCCAGAGATGGGAGGCGAGCTGCTTTCATTGTGCAAGTGTGAGAAGGATATGGACTGGTCTATTATGGCGGAAAAGGCTGCCTACGAGGGTAGAGGTTGTCCCAAGAAGTGGGAAAAGATATAGGTAACGTACATAGGGGTAATATCTGTGTTCACCCCCACTATCCCGCACGGTTGTAGGAAGGATAGAGGATCTGGATATGAGGAGAGTGACGATTGGTTGTAATGATATACTCCCTGCTTCGACTAAACGTAGATTGAGCAATTGTATTATTTATATTGCAGTAACACCTGATGTAGTGATTTGTCACAGCTGTCTACTCTCGCAATTTTTCAATAAAAAAGTATTTATTAAAAATATTCATTGGGTTCTAAATCTTTCAATGCTCTATTGTAAGATGATGATGTGATTTTATTCGACTTAACTTCTCTAGGAAATCTAAGGGAATTAAACAATTATGTTGAAAAACATGTGTAGAAGATTAATATCTCAAAAACGAAGGTTTTAACTTTAGGTTGACCGAGAAAGGGGGATTTAATATAATTGGTATGTTATACATGAAAAAGTGTAGATTGTTAAAAACTGTTTATCTTTGGTATAATTTTCACCAGTAATTTTGGTCATACGTTGCATCTTACTAACTTAGCAAATACAGCAGTTGCACATGCAGGTACTCTGCAACACTTATATAAATCCATGGGGAGAAGGCACTTTAATCATTTAATACAAGCTTATGAGATTACAATTTTGCCTACTCTACATTATTCTTTAGACTATTGACTCCTTTCCAGTTGGCCTTTTTAAAATGTGTATGAGAATATCTTGAGGACATTTTGTAGCTGAAGTGTGGCTATCCCAGTACAAATGACTCGATTAGAGCTTGGACTCCCTAGCTCCTATGGTCAAGCATTGACAAATATAATTAATTGGGGATATAAGCTTCTCCATGCACCGACACCATCCTTAAGAGTGCTCCGAAACAAGGATTTAGTTAAGGGATCAGTTAATCACATGACCTTTCTCTTATAACTTAAAATGTGTCCTATAAAGTTTTAATTCTACTACAGAATTTCTCAGGATCTGGAAAACTGTGTTAATTTAAAAACATATTAAAGCCCAGCTTCTGCTATCCCATTTAGGCACGTTCAACTGTACCTTCTCTACCAAGTTTATCACAACCTAAGGCTAAATGTAAGACACCTAATAGTGATTATCTGAATGGTTATTCTTCTCTTTAAGACCTTTACTGAAAGAAGGAGGAGCCACTCTCAGGAATTGTTTACCTGTCATTTTTGTCAGGCAGGACCTTAAAGCATTTTTCATGTTACATCTTTGCCCTGCGTTAAGGGATGTCTAAAGTAGGTTTCTTAATCCATTAATCATTACAGTTCATATCAAAACTAGCATGAATTAATTTCCAATATTATGCATCCCCCACATTAACAGGTTTGCTTTACGGTGTTCAATTTCTTTTAAGAATGTCTTGCCAATATTTAGGAAGTTGTCTTAATTTGGTTCTGTTTAGCTTGCGTGTTATTGTATGTTATGTTGAGGTCTAGAATATTGATGTACTGTTTTCACTGGATATCAATTTGTTGATCTCTGTTGAGGTCTACATCACTTGTGAAATAAACTTGAAACATGCAGGTTTAGTAACATTAGGATGTTTCCAACTGTCTGTAACTTTAGGAAACTGACCACTATGCCCAGCACTCCAACTCCGAAACAGTTGAGCGACTTATTGACTTTTTGGGATGCTATGGGTATTTCCTTCAAAACCTTAAGCATAGTTTGTTTTTGTTTTCTAGGTAGTGTTCTTATTTGGGGTTCTGGTTTATTTAAAGAACCATGAATCCCCCATACACGGCACTGTCCTGTGGGGGACTTAATTAACCTGTCAGTACTTTTTTTTTAGACCATCATTCTAATAGTATACTGAATTATTACAGTTTTTAATGTCTTTTTATGAGGTTTCTACGTTTAAATGTAATAGTTTTAAAAGTGAGTTTTTTTATGGAACATTTTTACTGAAACTGTACTGTTATTGTATGTTTTTAATTGTGAAACTTTATACCAAAACAAATATATATTAAATGTGAAATTGAACATTGATATATAAAATAATGCCTGTACCTGGTGAATGATTCTTGATAATTTCCACTACTTTAAACAGTCTGTTAAAGATCCTGAAGGACCAGAGTCACATTTCTTTTTTATGCATACTGAATAACTAGTACTGTACCAAAATATGTATTCCAGTCTAAACATCTCTATTTTCTGTCTGCTTTATAGATTGATGATGGTAAAACATCTGTACGTGATCGTTTTAATGCAAGACAGTTTATGTCATGGCTGCAAGATGTAGATGACAAGTTTGACAAACTGAAGGTACGTACCTCACCTGGATGGAGAATGTGATCTGCAGGGGCGGCTGGTGTTAATGGCTGTAGGGGGGCGTTGCCCTCCCTACTACCCCAAGGGGGAAGCAAGGTGATCAAAACAGCCCAGCAGCTTCAAACAAATGACGACTTGCTGATCTGCATCGGCAATAAACAACATGTTGAATTGTATATGTGACATGTCCTGCTGCGCATGTGCCAAGGGCGAGGTAGTGCTCGACCTGCAGGCACAAGCTGCAGTAGTGACATCATTTTAGAGGGAGTGGTGAATTTCAATGCCATCTACAAGGATGCCTTCGGGCGCACATTACAGTGGCCCGGGAAGGAGTTAAAAAAACGATATTAATTTCAATGGGAGGGGGTGGGCCAGGCTGCGGCCACAAGAGACAAAGAGGTAGTAGATGGGTCATCCTAAGAGGGGGAGGGATGTAGGAGGGGTGCCTCTCGTTTGAATAATTTGATATAGTATCACGTGTTTAAAACTGCTTGGTTTCATTTTTGAAAACATAAAAGCAGCCTGAACCAGGCCCGTACCTGTTGCTTTGGAGGGGCCTCGTCTCATTTCGTACAACGGAGGTTCGAAAAAGGAATCTACTGTGGACAATATAACACTTGTTGGCACACATTGATCACCGGGAGTCTCAGAGGACGATGATCGGTTTAATCTGCCTGCGACAGATAGATACTACCAGCCTTCCAGCCCGTAGCACACATCAGGTCAGACACCTCATCATAAGCGAATTGTTGTTTTATAGCCCCTGACAACGACACTAACAGCAACCCACTTTTGGTAAAATGTTACTGGCAGCCACACAGTGCTTTTTTAGGTCGAGCTAGAAAGCAATGCGAAGCATTGCCTAGCTCGACAACTAATGTTGCCCGTTTCTGGTGATGTGGACACGAGTCGTCTGCGCGCTTTTTCTGTCTCAGATTTGTCTTTGAGCGCGCTTTTGCTGCTGGCTGCTTGCTGTGTGGGCGCGCTTTCGCTTAACGCGCTCACACACACATGCATACACACACAGACACGCGCATGCACACACACGCAGCAGGCACACACACGCAGGCACACACCCCTCCCCCTTACCTCACCAGGTTCTTTTCTTGCTGGAATCCCTGTTTTCTTGTGGGCTCCTTCTGCTCAGCTCCCAATGGATGGGCGGGCGGGTGCGACGCGGCTAGGAGCTCCAGAGCAGGGACAGGCTGACAACTTCCAGCCTGCTAACTTTCTGCTGCTCCGGCGGGACCTGCGGTGCACGAGCTGGTCAAGACTGCGGCTGCGCAGGATTCGTAGCCCTTGCCCTTAGGCCGCCTCCGGGACTCCGCCCTGCTAGCGCGCCATTGGCTGAGCGCCCCTCAGCGCTGGTTATTGAGAAAGAGGCGGAAGCGCTGGAGGAAGGGCTTGTTCTTCTTTTCATTCATATTTTTGGTACATCTACAAGACTATATCCATAGCTTAACGCTGAACGTTGTTTCTACATTATCATTTTATTGACAACGGTGTATTGACAGTAATAAACATGACAGGAGGGCTAAGTAAGGCGGTTGTTCGAAGTAACGATACCTCCGGATCACCTTCACGTTATATAAACTAGTTGGACGCAGTCCTCTGAAGTAACTGAAACGAGACGCGCAGCGCTCTATAAAATGTGCAATGGCAAAAACAAAGCACATTGTACAGTTTAAATTGTACAGTTTGTAATTCGGCTGCAGCAATCTACAGCTGAATTACAAACTCCATCCAATTGTAACCAATTCAATTTTACATGAATTACACATGTTCGTTTCCCCACAAATTCACAATTCAAATCGGACATAATTCCAACAAAAAGTGCTAAACTCATAGTAAGCGATTCCAGAATCCTGCAGTGCTATGAACATGGCCTGCAGCCGCCAAAGGACAAACAATTACACGGAAACACGCACGTCAATCCATCGATAACAGCGACTGACAAGGATCTGCAGAGACCATCATACACGTGTCACGATTAGGAAGAAGATTTGCTGTCAACTGTGCAAATACACGATGTGGCTTGTTCACAGAATCACACTTGTGATCTTGGGCAATCCATGAATTCTTAATCTGCAAGACACGTCTTTTCAATGGTAACGAGGCCTCTTCTGTTCCTCCACCATAGATAGATAAGATGTTATAGTAAGGAGGCAGGTCAAATTAAATGAGTGGATATAGAAATCGGGCATCGAGGGACGCTGAGCGAACTCGGAGCAAGGTTGCCACATAGGTTAGCAAAACATCTACTTATGCCACAAAACATTGTCTGGTAGAGAGCGGTTGCATTTGGGACCTTAAGTATTCTCTCTGTGCATAATGTCCCAGAAGAGATTATTTACTCATAGGCAGTGCCTCTGGAATTATGCGGCAGGGGAGGGCCAAATTATGCGACAGCACTGAATACATTATGCGGTCAGAAAAGGCAAATTATGTGACTTAGTGCAGCACATTTTATGATAGCATTACATCATTATTTTGATATTTTTGCAGTTGTTAACACTACCTGGGCATCAGTTACACCTCATTTGTTCCAGTTTAACACTCAAATATAACAATAAGCAACCATAAATGTAACCAGTCAAGCTCTGGAAAGAAAGGGCCTTTCACTGCACAGCAACACGTGTCACTCATTGCGCCTTTAGTAACTTTTGAACCGTTTGAGGTAAAAACTAATTTTTGTTGTGTTAACATCTGTAAATTATGCAGCAGATGGTGAATTATGAGGCAAATGTGGCAAAGCTATAATTATGCGAAAAAAACAGCGGACGCACAATGGCACAATTCCAGTGGCTCTGCGCATAGGTGATTTGTGACACAGCATCTCAATTGCAAATGAAGGTCAGGATGGGCTGTTGTCTCTGCAACCATCAGACATCTTATGTGCCAACACACAGCGTCTCCAATGTGTCCCGTATGCTCGCTGAATGTGCAGGGCCTTTCATGATAGGAGAGTCTGAGAACATCAGTGAGTCTTGTTCTACATGAGGTGGGTGTGGAGGATCAGGTGCAGCGCTTGGATCTGTGAGGCGCTTAGAAAAGTGGGGGCTTCGAGCTGAGCCCTGTGTCAGCCACGGGATTAAGCGCAACTTCATCCTTCTTTCGGTGTCTTTAAACCTTGTATCATTAGAGAACAAAAAAAGAGCGTGGTAATGAAGCCACGTATTTAATTCAGCAGAGGACTTGCAATGCTAAGCGGTGCCTACGCATGTGAGAAATTAATGCAGAAGGCTCGTGGCAGGGTCTCCTGAGGCTGTGAGTAAATGTATGATCAATGAGAATAAACGCTGTATGATTCGATATAGCGCCTTTCGCCTGATCCTCTACCACCGCTGTCTTCACAGCGAGTTCTTGGGTAAAGCCACTTCAATGCGCTATACCCAGATTATACCACTTCGGACAGGCGTTGATTATTTTATGTTAATTATAACCAGCAGGTTGTGTGTGTGATGCTGCTACTGCACACCCTCCCTCGCTTCAATATTAGAGAATGTCGATGAACCAGAGGCCGGTCTGGTTTTGCGACCTTGCACTCCCACTTTCAAAGGTCGAATTTGAATTCCAAAGGAAAGTTCCAAACGCTGCCATCAGCACTTAACGTGTTGACATTCTTGAAGCCCGAGCCGAAGTAATAAGCAGAGACTCCCACGGAAGAGGAATGTGCCTACATGGTACCTGATCGGCGCTTACACACCGCGCTTAGTGGCACGCATTCTATCAACCACTTACGGGTGAAAGGAGGCGCTGCCCTAGCCGGCTTGAAACTCGTGCACTTACTGCTTTGGAGGGCGCACAAATGCTTTTTTTTTTTGCGATTTTATATAGCGCGAACTGGACCCGAAGGTATTGGAGCGCTTTATATGAGCACCATCTACGTTAGTATACATCCTAATTTTTTTAGTGGGCACGGGGAAATAAAGTGATTTGCCCAGAATCACAGGATGTTGAGCCCACACTGAGACTCGAGCACGCAGCCTTGATATTCACTGCATCAGTGCTTAATTGCACTGGTCGCAGGCTTCTGGGAAGAGCTTTTGGCACAAGTACTCATTCTTTCACAAGTTAAGCGCCGCTTTCAGGCATTTCGCAGTTGAGGGAGTGTTCTGGGAGAATACTTGTCTGTGCAAGTGTGAGAGCACAACTCCGCACTTTTCGAGGGATATGGTACCATCTTTTTCTGTTTTTGCAGTCGTGGTTGTGCTTGGCTGTAAAAGACGCCAGCTTTTGGGAATGTACAAAGAAAACATGCAGTATAGTACAATATATAGCGTTTTCATTCACAGGCACGTTATTATTCTGTCATCCATTCAATCTTTCGTTCATCATTCAATCTTTCACCATTTCATCCATCCACCCACCCATTCAAGCATTCATTGCATGATGGGTTTGTGCACCCCATCCTAGATTCCTATCTCCAGAATTAAAGAAGACACTCTGAAATCTCTTTTCACTTCCGTCCTTTGTTTTGGGCCAACATCAGCTATCTTCATCTTTTACTGTGCAAAATGTGTTCTATTTTTTCTTGCCTCCAGAAAAACCTACTGGTGCGCCCTAGTCCCACAAACTTCAGACTCATGAGAGCATACTTAAATATTTGGGACAGTGCATGCACACTATGTTGGCCTCTCACGCTTCCTGCACCTAGAGGCTTTCCTATGGCAATACGTTTCCTTCTTTTTTAGGTAATCATAGATAGATACTTTACATTTGTCTAGTCCTTTTGCTGATTTTCGCTCTCTTGCATAGATTCACATAATTACACCTTTAACAGTCTTGATCTAATCAAGTAACTAGCTTGATAAAAAAAAAGCTTGTGTCCGTGTCCTTTTCTGAATCCTATCCACAAAGTTTTTGCCTGCCATAATGGGGGATGAACACCCTTGCCTAATTATGTACTTTGTAATGCTCCGTCCTACAAGGCTATGATAAACTGCTTTTTCTATGGTGTTCCATGTTTTTTTAATTTGCTGCCTTCAGAACCTGCTGAAATTCATGTCTTTGTCGCACAGAAGGACCCAATGGTCTAAGGTCCGGGGGTCTTTATTTTCTGAAACCAACCAACCTTTTTTCCGAAATGTATGTCCTGTCTATCGGGGATGAGCTAGTCTGCTACTTTATACCTTCTATTTGTTAAAACAGAGGAAACTTGGAAGTGTGCAACACACCTAAACCTTCTTTCAGTTTCACTGGAGGACACTTTGTGGTGTTTTACACTCCAATGGCTTTCTCCCTTGAGTTACCAAAGGGCATACCTGTGCTTGTACTCTTATGCCCATGCATCCCAATAGTACCTGTGTCCCATGCACTAAAGATCCCTCTTGTCCAGATAATATTGGTGCTGTTATTTATTTATTTATTTAATGAATTTATAAGGCGCAACAGCTACCCTGAGGTTTCCCGGCGCCCTGGACCTGCACTCACCTAGAAGGGGACAAGGAAGTTTATTGATTGAACAACCATGTCTTAATGCCTTTACGGAATTTTCCATTGCTCTGTTCCAGCCGTAGCTGAAGAGGGACCGAATTCCACAGGACAGGAGCAAACTGTGCAAAGGAGCGTCCACTCATCCGCACTCGTTTGAATCTAAGAACTACAAATTTAGCCTGATTCGATGAACGAAGATGACGAGTTGGAATGTATTTTTGAACCAGCTTACGTAAGTAGCTGGGAGCCATTCCTGTGCTGATTCTGAACATAAAGCAGAGTGCTTTAAATTTAGAGCTGTTGCCAATCTTAAGCCAGTGTAGATCGCGTAGGTAGTCAGAGATGTGGGTTCTTCTACGGAGGCGATAAAGTAGTCTGGCTGCTGTTATTAGCATCATGATGTCGAGGACACTTACTGTTGCCAGGCTGACACAAGTTGTCTGATAGATCTAAATGCCCAGAGTCTGTACTGGTGGAAAATATACCCTCGCTGGAACCAGACCGGAAAGCATTTTTCGCCTGCAGAGCAGCATTGTTTTTAGGCAAGGTAGATTATGGTGCTCAGTCAGGGTGATCAAATCAGGTTTAATGTGAGCTAAAGCCCAGTGCCCCAGGTCCGGCAGTATTGGATTCGTACAAGATTTCTGCTGTTGGTGTTTTGGTGATCCGTCACAAGATGTGGACTGGAAAATTCTATTCCTAGTAGAAGTGGCCTTAGCTCGCTGAGATGTTATTTGCCTATAATGGTGCCCTAAAAATGTGTACTTGAAACTCTTTTACATGAGCCCCACTCAACATACTTTGAATGCTTGGCTCACCTCTGGCTTCATTTTGTCTGTAACTCCTCCACTTATGCTGGCCATTATCCATTTGCTGTCTTGGGGAACTTAAAGTCCATATGATTCAGCAGAGCCTAACTGTATTGTCACTTCCGCGGTATTTCAGTTAACCCTTGCAGGTGGCACTTCACAGGCTGGGTCTGTAAAAGGTGCTTTTGAATGGGTATGGTGGTGAAGGAGAAGGCTTCCAATGTCCTTTGTAATGCTATAGTGCCACATACTCTTCCTTTATTGTTGGTTTCACTCCTTTATCGCTAGTCCAGGCACCAAACCTCTCATTAGAAATGGGTGGGATGATGGCCCAAAGGTTGACCTTTTCAATTTGGAAGGGAATAAATAGTTCCCTTGCTATTGTATCACTTGCCCCTCTTCCTTGTCAATGACATCGACCTACACCTGAAAATGGGCACCTTTGTTAATCTAAATCTAGAAATGATTCTTCTCTAATGGGTAAAGAAAGTTTATATAATAGGGACAGCCTCCCATAAAAAGAACTGCTTTTTCTGCCCCCATGCATAACCAGTTGACTTGTCTACACACTCATTCATGATCTAAAGGTACCGTTTTCAATGGGTGTGGGTATTCTTTGCCCTGGCTTAGGGGAACCGCTCTACAGCTACTTTACTGAGATTTCGGGTCATTCGTCAGGAAGACAGCTAAAATGTCCTACAGACCCCCTTTTCATCAGCCAGTGCCAATCTTACCCCATACCAATAGTGCTGTTTTCCTGAAACATGGGTGAATTTGGATGGTGTGGGGAAACATCTGACTGCATTCACTAAGAGTACCGATCAAGGTAAGTATGCTGGCTGCTGTGTTTGATCATCTCTGCAAGCCGACATTTGCATTGCCAGACCAGTGGTATGTTAGTCTGGCAACAGCCATCTTGTTTCTCACAGCTTGAGTCAGCATTCCATGACAGTGAATTGATGAGTGTGTAAATAGGCATCCCACAATGCATCCTGAGTCTCGGTACATTATTCAAATAACATTGAGGTTTTTTCCCATTCTCTATATTAATATAATGTGTTTCTGTACTTTGCAGTTAGCGTATGGCTAACAGACCATAGATGAATGCTTAATACATCTCTTGCAGAAAAGATGTTGTGGCTCTGGAATTGTCCCTCCTGTTTTCTGTGCATTCTTTTTGTTTCTTTTTTAATTAATCTCAAAGCATGTAGGGTGAGTAGCTAATCCCACCTGATCCCATTGAGTCTTCTGTTTCTCATTTGTTTGAATACTTTGACCTCTCCCACTTTCGGATTTGTTTACCCACTCCTTTATGGGATATTACCATGGTCTTTGTCCTCTGCTAAGTCTTTTGAAGAAGGCCTTAAACACATTCCTTTCATCAACAGCTGTTACCAGGCCCTAAACTCCTTGTATTTAGGGAATTGTGCCAGAGATGCAAGTGGTAATAACCAACCAAGCCGCCATAGGTGGAGCATCTACTTCAGGAAATAATAAAGTGATGAAAGAAATGCTTACATTAATCAGATTGGAAATCATTAGAGATGCAGGTGGTAGCACAAGCAGATGCTGAAAGGTAAATATTTTATTTGGAGAACTAAATACAGCCCACCTAGTTCTCTGATCTCCCATTCGGTCCTTTTCAGCTTTGCATTCACCTTCTCTGCTGAGCAGCTAGAGAAGAAGCGGGATGGGAGTCAAGCGTGCAGTCAGAGCACCCCGATCACAAGTTGTCTGAGCTCAGAGTGTCTGTATATCAACCCAGGTTTGTCAGATGGAAGTGCAGGCACTGTACCAATGGAAAGAGATTACTGGTGCTAATATGCAGATCCCCAAGGCATTTGGGGTCAGTACCAGGGCCCGTGTCGGGATTCCACGCGAGTGGACGGCATTTCCACACTTATTGTACTGGAAGGTCGATAACTGGAGCAAATGGAGCAACACATTCACTCTTTGGCCTCTCTGGGGCGAGATCGGAGCTTATTCAGAATGCTGCTCACACGCTGGCTTCTCTGATGCAATCGCATCTAAGGGGTGAGCGAAGGGAGGCAATGAGTCTGATGGTGCAAGCCACCTTTTGTGACGTCACTTCCTGTTGTGATGCCCGCGTCCCCTCACTTCTTGTTTTAGGACTTGTGTCCTGGTCAGTACCTATTGTCACCAGTCACAACTGCACCTAAAAGAACTGTTAATAAATGAACGTGAATACATAAGTACTGTTAAAACAAACACCATAAATAATTGATCCATAGATCGAAATAGATATGCAAATAAAACGCACATCTTTTCTTAACTGACATTAACTCCTTCACATGGAAGAGAGTCAGACCTGTGCAAGACTCCCCTCTAGAAACAAGCCTACACGTGCAAAGAGATGTGCACTTATTTATACTGTCAGACCTACTAGGGCTTTATTGCTACTCTGTTGCTACATGTTCCGTAGTCTTCTTTGCTGTGACTAGGAAAAAGTAAGTACTATCGTAATGCTCGCATTAGTGCTGCCATAAAATGTTAACATGTATTACATTTAATGTTCAGTAAGCTTTTGTTTATTTTTTTCCCACATTTTTCACTATTTTGCTCGTTTCTGGAAATATAAATCAATGGTCCAGATAATGGCAAATCTCTAAGCTTGTTCCATGTAAATATTTTCAGGAACTGCAAACTGAATTAGTAACAATGTATCATAACCGTTTAATGCTATAATAATCTGATCTGTTTCAATTCACAGACTTGCCTTCTGATGCGTCAACAACATGAAGCTGCAGCTTTAAATGCTGTGCAGAGATTGGAATGGCAGCTCAAACTACAGGAAATGGATCCTGCCTCCTACAAATCTGTTACTATCTATGAGATTCAAGAGTTTTATGTTCCTCTTGTTGAGGTCAACGACGACTTTGAACTCACACCAATATGACGGTCTTCATCTGCCATGTTAATGGGTTAAGTGAGGGCTTGATGTGCACAGCGCAGCTGTGAAAACATAGCACTTAAAATGGCGGGTTATACTGCCTTTCCCAAGAAAGAAGGTGCCCATTCTTGGACAAGATGATAAAAGGGCTTTGTGCGTTACGTATGCTGGAAATATGATTTGGGATGCTCAAATTGGAATAGTGTTGTTTTAGCAACATATATTTATAGTGGTTGATAAATATAAGCACCATCAGCATATTTTTAATTTACAAAAGATTGTGTTAAAGATCTAACAGCGCTGGAAGCTGCTAGTTTGATGAATGAAAAGTTGGCCTTTGAGAAAAAGTAGATTTATTTAATTATGTCCATCATTGCGTTGCTGTCTGCATCATGAAAAGTACTAGCAAAGCTATACAAAACAAATTAAAAGCAATCAAGAAACGAAAAATGTTATCCGTCCACAGAAGTGTAAATAGGTTGTAAATGTGTAATATTGTCTTTTAAACTTTAAATAACTTATTTTATATATATATTGTGCAAATGTAAATAGCCATGTAATTAACGGAACTTGTAAAAAGAAATAGATATTTTAATTGTAAAGTTGTTTGTTTTGTCTTTTGTCTCAATGGACCAAAGTTGTAGGTTCTGTTCCTTTTATTGTGTTGTACTTGACAAAATGTTATGAAGGGATGTGTTTGATTCGGCTTGTTTATCAACCTGACTGTTTAATTTGTGACTAAATTGTGTTGCATGTTTTTCTCAGTCCAGCACAATTGTATCAGTAATTGTACGCCAACAGTTGAAGCACTTAAGAGACATTGTGTATGCTAGTTCGTTGTTGTAATGCCATACCAATGACTTACTATGCTGAAGATATTTTTGTTAATTAAAACAAAACAAAAAAAAATACCTTAGATGGACATGAAACAAGGCCTATTTTTCTTTCGACAAAATGCCTTTGAACTAAAATGGAAAACACAAAATTGTAAATGTCTATTTTAATATTTGCCTGAGTAATTGTATATATCTGTAAATATATTGTTAATTAAATTTTATTGGTTATGTTAACAAAGTGAGTACGCTGCAGTGTTGTCTTATTAATAATAAAAATACATACTTCAACTATTTGAGTTCAACTGAGCATATGCTCTACTGGTCACAAGAAAGATATACATGTATTCTGTAAACCACCTTTTTCTGAAGCTCTTATTTGACACACACAGAAGATAACATTATTCCAATAAATTACGTAGGCTTGAAGCAACTTTTAAAACAAGTCCTACAGCACCCAATTCAAGCATACTTCATAATAGAGGAGTATGAGCTTTTTTTTTTCCTGGCAAAATTACACTTCTGAGAACATCAGGGGCTCGCCATTGATAATCATAAACACTGAGTATTCATACCAATGAGCAGGCAGGTTCCCAACACATTTACAAAATATCAGTAAGTACATTTCTACAGAAATTCAAAATTCCGATTATGGCAAACATTTAGGATGAATATTTTGCTTTCATTTTGGAATTCCTTTTTATTTAAGGCCAATTATAATTTAGACTCTGGAACGAGGCAAGAAAAGTTTTCACAAAGCGTTTTAAAATAAATCTAAAGGGAAACAAGGACAATGTAGCTAGATAGGCTGTAGTCTATCGAGATGGGACCTCTAACAGTGTTATTTAAGGATACTGATGAACAATAGTTCCCTATAATTACCTTGGGACAATAAGGGCCTTCAGCACCTTTGAGCGGTATATGACACAAAGCCGAGCAATGGGTAACATGGTTTAGGTTCTCCAGTAACTTATCATTGATGTATCTAAATACCAGTATTCCTAATGTAATGCCTATTTAACTGCTGAGAAAAATAGAGTATAAGCATTAGTTTTTTCAGATTCATCCCATTGCTGGTCTTTCTCAATGTATTTCCCTCCGGAAACATTGAATTATTTACCACATAGGTAGAGATTGATTCAACCTTTGTTGATTTCTGATGGATGTTCTGTTGAGCGCCATCTACTGTTTTACTAGCCAGTTGCTTACTGAGATGGTGTATGCTACCATTTGTTTGATGAAGACCCTGAATATATATATATATATATATATATATATATATATATATATATATATATATATATATAATATTAGGGGTCAAAGCATCATTAGGAGTATACATTCAGAGCCTGAACGTATGTTGTAGTCTGTGCTTAAGAAGAATTTTGTTGTATACAACAAAAGTCTAGACTTTTATCTCTCACCTCTGTCTTTCCTTCCGAGTGCCTGTCACCGTGCATATATTGTTTCATAAACTAATATAATTTTTCGATGATTTAGTTTCAGTGTAGACAATTGAATATATGTTGTGTCATGAATCAAGTATTATTTGTTTTCTGTCATTTGATGTGTCAAGAAGCGTGTATAATCGCTCCCACCAATAGACGTTATTGTGAAGTTAATCCGAGGGCAGCACTGGCATTTAGCACTACCACTGTACCCAGGTTCTTAAGTTGCCCCTTATTCTTTATTCACTGTCCTTTAAAGAGGCACTACCACCAGTATCTCATCATGGCTCACTAGTGGCAGTTGCTGTAGTTCTCTTCCGATTGCTGAATTATGGAGCACAGGCTTTTTTGTAAAAACACATTTTTAAACATTCATATTTCTGATTTGCCTAAATGTCCTAAGTCTGGGAATGTTTATCAGACATTTCCTTACTGCAGATAGTTTTCCTTTGGACAAAAATGCCATCTGGTTTTAAGAAATGTTCAGCCTGGGGAAGAAAGAAGGCAGAAAAAGCGCTGGCATTCTGCACGGTTTGCCTTTCTCAGTCACATATTCTTGAAAGAAATGTGAGTTCTGCCTAAACATGTCCTGAGAACTCCAAAGGGCAGGGAGAAATATCAGACCGCTTGGTAAGCGGTAAGCCAGGCGATGCCAAGAATCATGCTTTGGCAGATGTGAGGAGCATCTGACTAGGCTCTTTCCACTTTGCCTTCTACGGCTGCAGCTATGGAACCCGTTAGACATAGATCCCAAAGACCCGTTTGACATTGAGGTCCATGATGACAAGAACAGGTACTGTGACGGGTTGTTCGCCATTATGAGCTGACTTGCAAATTACTTGACTTTGAAGAGACCCACACACTCATCATTGAAACATTTTTTAAAGTCAGAGCAATCCACATCAAAACATACAACGCTCGAGGTCACTTCTGCAGCTTTTTTTGCACCTTGGGGAAAGAAGCTCAGATGTCTGAAGCCATTCTCTGATTCAGAATATTTTAGATCCTACTCTCCAAACCAAGAAATCATTGCAATGGTAGAGATGTATTGCAATCCAGAACCTCATCATTGGTCCCACCTCCTCCTATTGTTCTTTTCATAGCCGCCACTTCTGTTATTATTCCACTGATAAGGTACTGCATTCCGCCAAGGTGCCCCATGCTTATTGATTATAATATAGATGCACATACTTCAGGCACAATTTACGTCCAGGCACTACATTAGTTAACTTAAGTCTGAAAATATTATTCTGTATGCACTCCTTTGTGGATTTCTCCTGCTGATAAAATTAACATCTTCCTTGAGATGCTTATCAAGAGCTTTTTTCCATAGTAGTTTTCATGTGTACTTGCTTAAACAAAAAATGATGATAAACCCGGACACAAGGGGTTACATTTGGGTAGTAAGGTAAAAATACGGCTTTTTTTAAACGTCATTTATCATTTTTTAACAATAATGAAAATGAGCAACACCAACTCTGCATATTCACTTATAACGGCTTAGCAGTATTTTCCCCTCAAGCATCTGTGAGTGCAAAACTAAAGATCAATCCAATCATGTATATCAATAATTACATTGTGGTTTAGATAGTTAACAACAGTTCTGAAGACTAGAACACACTATTTCCCCATTGCTTTTCCAGCATGCAACTATCTGTGGACAAGCAATTCGTGCCCCACAGCACGCAATTCGTATTGTCTCGCAGCCGGATCTACTTGCTTATTACTGGGAAATCCCAGTCGGTGGGGCACTGACTGAGCTATCAATTGAATCTCTGGTGGGGTCTATGTATTGTCTCTCCCAGATTCCCAGGTCTCATCCAATCTCACCTTGCGCAACCAACGTTCCTGAGCTTTATTCCGTTCCTCCAAATAAGCCCTTCACTTGTGTAGTTAAGGGGGAGCTGGCAATAGCCAATGTATGGCTATTCGTTTCTTAGTCAGCAGAAGTCCCAGAGATGTAAATGTGTTTCAGAATTTGGTGCCTTTTCTTGTAGTGGTATCAGTCTCAGAAAGCCATGCCTAATTATTATAAATCTTCACACACGATTGTGCAGCATTTATTATTACTATTCCAACCATACCTAACTTGACCACGCTGCTCCTCTCATATCAGGAATTACCATTGAAACACTTATCAGGAAATCCCCAATGCATTTCTTTGAGAGGGCAGCCTCACAGCAGTTAGAAACAAAAATGGTTGTTTGTCACTACCAGGACATGTCACACACTTAAGGTACATGTCCTACCTTTTGCATACAATGCACCCTGCCCATAGGGCTAGCTAGGGCCTACCATAGGGGTGACTGACATGCAGTAAAAGGGGGGTCACAGACATGGCAGTAACACTGCGCGCACAGGCCCTGCAATGGCAGAGGCCTGAGACAGGTTTGAAAGGCTACTTTGGTGGGTGGCGCAATCATCACTGCAAGCCCACCAGTAACATTTAATTTACCGGCCCCTGGTATCTGAGATACCACTTTACAAGGGACTGACAGGTAAATTAAATATGCCAAACAGGTGTAGACCAATCTTACCATGTTTACCACAGAGAGCACACACACTTTACACTGGACAGCAGTGCTAAAGTGCCCAGAGTCCTAAAACCACCACCACCAGGTCTGAAAAAAGGCTAGGAGGAAGGCAAAAAGTTCAGGGATGACTCTGCAAAAAGGGCCTAGTCCAAAAAGCACTCACTAACATTACAATGTCTCCTCCCAGAATTATAATCACAATACACACAATACTTTAGTAGCACAAATACACAGTGGTATCCAGGGGAGACCAAACCATGTACTAATAAAGTGGAATACGGTCCACGAGCAAAGTCGAGACTCAACCCAGATGACTTAGAAGAGCTGGAGAACGACCCAAGGTAAGCACCAAGGAGCCCCATGGAGGCCGTGTGCAGAGTGGAAACATGACCACATTCTCAATACAAGTCAATGGAGAAGCTGCGGTTGCAGTTTAAAAGAAGAAGGACCCTGAAGAAACTCTGTGGAATATGGAAGAATAGAGTCACCCACCCGTGGATATCCTTGGAACCAGGATTCCTACACCAGGGAAACCGGGTGCATAGGTGCAAAGTGACATTAGAAACCGCCGTAGACCAGTATGGAGGACTTCAGTAAAGATGCTGCTGGCAAAGAAGGTGAAAGAGTTGGGTGGAATCCAAGGGTGGATTCAGGAAGAGAGGTACCTGCAAGCAAAAGGGACAGAGTCTATGCCACTCAGGGGTGACCAGGAGGCACGGTAGACTAATGCCCACCGATGTCGTAAGTTGCAGGAGAGTTAATGGGGAGTTTGGAGCTGCTGCTGTGTGGACCAGGCAACACTGTGGAACACTAGGAGCCATTTGTAAGCTGTACCAAATGGGATGTCAAGAGCCAGTGGGGGGTCGGTGTCCGGCGGGAACACCAACAAGCCTTGGCAGTAGCCACAAATGGGGCGGACGAAACAGGTACAGTGTCTGGACCAGCAAGGTCCAAGGGACTCACCAAGTGCAGGTAAGTCAGGGTAGGCCCCGAGCAAGCATGGGGCCCACTAGAGCCAAAGAAGACCCTCAAGAGGACCCACAGGCTGAAGGCACAGGAGTCGCAAGAGGACCTCGAGCAGCTTACCAATGATGCAGGCCCACAGTGCAGAGGATGCGGTGAGGATAAAGATCTTGGTAGAAATAGATGCTGGAGGCTGGAGCTTCTTGGAGCCCAGAGATCTCTAGAGAAGAAAGTCAACAAGCCATGTCAATGGCATGTTGACACGGTTCACAGGGATACTACTCCAGCAGGAAGCACAGGCACAGAAAATGCAGAAGACTGGCAGGACAACGAGACCAGAAGCAGCAGAAGTCTTCTAGATGCAGTCTCGGTTCCCAAAGCGAAGTCCAAAAGGCCCAGACGGTTGAAGATGAAGTGGTTTCAAATCTGAATTTGTCCCATGATGAATGTGAAGAGCCACCCACAGGTAAGCCCATAAATACCCTAAGAAAAGGGATAGGAGGATTCTGGGGTCCTTACCACTGGACGGGCTAGACAGTGGGGCGGATACTCTCATGTCCTTTGTCCAGTTTCGCACCAGAGCAGGAGCCAAAGGCTCCATGAACTGGTTACAACTGGAGTATGCAAGCAGGGCACCAAATGTGTCCTTCCAAGCTGTCTAGTGCCACCCTAGCCCAATACACTGAGTCCTGTCTGGGAGGTGGCCACACCTCCCTTTGAAAGGAAACATATTGTCCTACCTTCCCCTGAGAGTTTGGCCCCAGCAGGAGGGCAAAATCGTGTCTGTGGTCGGCAGCAGACACAGCTTGCTGTCAGACTCTGGAATACTGGTACTGGGAGCACGGGGGCTTCCCGGAGGAGCCCCACAGGAATCATACCTCCAACACCGTTTACGGAGTTGGGGTATGATTCCAACATGTTTGATACAAAACATGCCAGGGTTTGTTACAGCCAGTTTATAGGTAGCCATCACGTAATGACGCATGGCCACTATATGCATTGTATTGTCTTTCACACTTACGCCTGGAGAATGAACTCTGGGTTTGTATGGGGTGTCCTGCTCATGCAGGGGTACCCTCACAATTATAAACAAGCACCCTGCCTTGAGGATTGAAAGGCCTGCCTTAGGAATGACCTCTAGGTTTTAAGTTTAGTGACCTTATATATAAGAAAACCTATATCTGTTGTATGTGGTGCTAGCACCAGCTTACACAGGCTGCAAAGGCAGGCCTGTAGTTACAATTCGAATTGTCTCCCATGGGTGGTAAAATACATGCTTCAGCTCATGGGGGTACCCTGGTGTACCTATGTCCTGGGTAGGCACCTTGGTACCCTACACTAGGGAGGGTGAATGTGGACCCATTACTTGTTCAGGCCACACAACTCACGGCCCATTTCCTTACACTTCATGAATATTGATAACACATTTTTCAAGGGGATATTACATATTGAGTGGAGCACTTAATGGCTCAAACTAGTCCACTCGGATCAAGTAAGATTTAGAACAGGGAAGCAGACCAGCCACAATACTAAACATATTTTATATGTGATAGATGTAGCAGAGAAGCAAAGGGAATAGCTAAAACTGCTTTCCCTAGATGCCGAACAGGCATTTGAAAGGGTGGATTGGTCTTTCATGAAGAGCATCCCTACACTGCATGGGCTTTGAGGAGGAGTTACTGTGGTGCCTCCTGGAAAAATATGAATCACTGTGAGCTAGGGTGAAGGTCAACAGCTTTTTGTCTGGGCTGGTCCCAATTGGCAAGGGGACAAGGCATAGTGTCCACAGTCCTGCTGCTCTTTCTGTTGTATCTAGAACCTCGAACAGAGTATAAGGGATCATGAACATATAAAAAGGGATATCACTGGGTATATACAAATTCAAAATCACTTTTTGCAGATGTCCTCTAAACTCACTCCATATAGGTTACCCCTACTGAACACGCAGTGGAAGAATTTGAGGATTACCAGCGAGAGGCAGACTTTAACATCAACCTGCATAATTACTCATGATTTCAATCAACGGGGAAACATCCGAAGAAATAAGTCATGGCACACGTTTGTGCTGGTCTTCTGCACTTATATCCTATTTGATAGTAGACCTTACTCCACAGACAAGTGATCATTGCAGCAAAACTTTAATGCATTATATATGTTTATCAGTGTCCAGCTTTAGAGCTAGCAAGCTTTCAATAGCTCCTGTGTTGAGCATATAGCAGAGATTAAAATCACTGTCAAAAGCAGGTCTTCTCAGACATTCTTCTTGACATATTTTAGTTTGAAGATCAGGCCTGCTGCCTCCTATTTATACGTTTGAATGTTGATAAAGAGTGGAATTGTTGACACACTGAAGAAAATGTCAGGGTTTAGAAAAAATATAGTACTAATATAGTAGAAAAAGCATCTAAGTATGCAGGCAGATAAAGCGCAGCAGCCCGAATCCATGTAGCAGGAAGAAAACCAGAAGCCTTCTAGAGTGAGCAATGAGTTGAGAGTACAATTGCAATGCAGCAAGCAGACTGACTAGTTACTTTTATACTCTCATATAGAACTGACCTGGAATAGACGATAAAGTAAGTACACTTCCCAGGGATATATCTGACCATAAACAGAACTACTCAGGGTGGACAGGAGGAGTGTAGGCCACAAAAATGGGGGACACTCAGTGTTTTGAAAAATACCCCTCACACACCAACAGGCCCCTTGGTGTCATGCTTCATCATCGGGGTCTTCGCACCCCACTAGAGGGATGCGGCGTGCTGCGACCAGCGACTACGCGGTAGCACTGTCATTTGGAACTGGTGTTCCTTCTTCAGGACGGGGGCACAACTTCCCAACCCTACTCACGTATCTTTATAGAAAAATAAATTCTTTGGCTCCGGAGCAGCGTTGGGGGGTACAAGGAGGTAATCTCTGGCGGATTCTATTACGAATCTATCAACCTACCCTGACGTTCTGGATATGCTCATGAAGCAAGAAAATACAATAACAATGAGTCATGCAACTGCATAGACCAATACCGCTGTAGGCACACTATAGCCTTAATTCATCACTGTAAATAGTTTCACTTTTTTACTTCTACTTCCACGCCAAATAAACCAAAAAAATTCTATAAAGATACGTGAGTAGGGTTGGGAAGTTGTGCCCCCGTCCTGAAGAAGGAACACCAATTCCGAAACATGTCGACGCACACCAGAGGTAATGTCCATAATAATGACAATTAACCTCACTTTGCACTTCTTTTACTAGTACCAGCTCGAGGTCTCGAATAAAGTTTTTTTTCCTAGAACCTACTAGCCAGGTACTTTTTAACTCTCACCATACCCCACCACTCACATTTTCTAATACCCCACCACTTACACCTTACACACACCACACATAGTCTACTCTGACAGTGCTCCCGCGTAGTCGCTGGTCGCAGCACGCCGCATCCCTCTAGTGGGGTGCGAAGACCCCGATGATGAAGCATGACACCAAGGGGCCTGTTGGTGTGTGAGGGGTATTTTTCACAACACTGAGTGTCCCCCATTTTTGTGGCCTACACTCCTCCTGTCCACCCTGAGTAGGATTCTTTTTGTTTAATTACCAGTGCCTGTGGAGTGAGAATCCTATCTCTAAACTCTACCTCCCCCCTATTGTTAATATTCATAAACAGAACTAATCTAAAAGGAAAGGATCTGGATTCTCAACTGACATACTATGAACTAAACTACTTAGTTGTCTAATCAATACCCACAACATGTCCACTTGAACCTGACTCAGTGTTTTGTGCAGAAAACCTTGACTGGCAACCAAAAGCAATGCCAAGACTGGCAGTGCAAGAGCCCAGTCAAACACAGCCAGACCTGCAACATGCAAGGCAGTTGATACACAATGCCCCATTGCTGTCAAGTCGAGATGACCACCCGATCCTAGCCCAAGCTGTAGAACAGAATGCCTTCCTATATGGTAAGAGACTGCATCGAAGAACGCAGCCTATAGAAACAAGACAAGTTTTTTTTATATATATTTTTATTCGTGTTTTTTCAGCATTTTGATTTTTCTGTACTTTTGAAAACAACATTTAACAAAACGTCCTGTATCAGCATCTTTACATTTCAGTATTTGGACAAGCACACAGATATTGAGTACATATTACAGATAATCATACATTGGCAATTAGTTAATTTCTACTTTACATGTTAATATTTCTCCATTTGGACATAACTTGGCTTGTTCAGAGTGATCTAGTATCAGGTGGATACACAAGCCTCCATGCCAGTTCTCTCCACATATTTAAATCCTCTAGTAATTGGTGATCAGTTCTGGTCAATTTTATTCTTACTTCTTCTGCTCACATCCATTCACGCACATCTTTTATCTTGTAATTTTATTTTAAGGGGAGGCTTAACTTGTGTATGACAGTTCACCTCTTAGCTAACAGACTGTAAATTGTTTATTTTTTTTTGCTGGTATTTTTAAGGCATCTGAGTTTTATGCCTATTAAGAAAGTCCATGGCTGCATTGTGATTGCAGTACGAATATGTTCTGTATATCAGCCTGTGATGTTTTTACACTAAGTGGATAATGTTGTCATACTGATAAATGGTGGTCTCTGTTGATTTGAATTTGAAGGTCACTTATTCTTTTGAGTAATTTATACGTGTAATCTAGTCTTACACTTTTGAGTATGTTTACTACTTTTGGCTATTCACAAAATCTGAGTATAAAGTTACTCGAAAGTGTAACAGATATCACACATATAGATTATTCAGAAGTGTATGTTACCTTTGTGAATAGCCATAGTTTGTGACTAGTCACCAGGCCCTTCAGTGTGGCGGAGAAAGGTACGTTACACTTTTGGATTAAATTTACATTAAGATTTTTGAATTGCACAAAAAGTAGTAAACTTACTCAAAACTATAAGTAATCTTTGTGAATCATGCCCACTATGTCAACTCCTATTGTATGTTGACTGAAATTACACTGTATTCCTGGCAACCATTGTCCTGCAAGTCTTCACAGCTTGTTCAGAGTAAGGGTGTTATGCCTGTTGAGATTCTCTCAACTGTCTATACTGATTTTGTGGAACGTTTTCGATAAAGACAAGGCCAAAACACTGCCACCACAACTTCAACTACAGAATAAACCTCATCCTGGGGGATAAGTGCATTGCAGTAGAATTTACTGACTAAAGCAGAAAACTAATATCTATGACATTACTTAGATGGATACTTAGCCAATGGATTTATTCAGCACTCCCAGTTCCCAGTGTCACCCATCGTATTCATACCTTGGAACTGAAGGGAGCGCTGAACCTGTATCAATTATTGAGCCTTGAACAAAGTTACCTTGAAAAATAGGTGACCATTACTACTAATTTCGATGTTACTGCACCAGGTTAAAAGAAGCATACATTGCCGAGTTGGAGAAAGCGGAGGAGGCAGTGAAAACACTAGAAAGGGAAGTATCCCGGACAGTATCCCTAGAGGGTCTCCACCGTCTCAAATTAAGGCAGGATGAGTTTGGCAGATTGGCTAGGGAGGGGGCCAGGGCGCAGTGTGACGAGACCCAGATTAGGGTGTATAAACATGGAGACAAGGCGGGAAAACTGATTGCTTGATTGAAAAAGAGAGAGTGGGCGTCGAGGTTAGTGCTTGAATTGCAGGGGGAGGACTCCGCAGTGATTGCTGACCCGCAGGCTATTGCGGACATGTTTGCCAACTACCATAGCACGGTGTATCGTTCAGAAGGAGTGTATTCGGAGGAAGATAATAAGGGGATGATTAAGGACATCCAAATGCCCCGGCTCTCCGAAGACGACCGTACATACCTGGACTCCCCGCTTACCAACGACGAGGTAGCGCAGGCCGTCAGGGGGGTTAACTCTGGCAAAGCCTCGGGCCGAATGGCATCCCTGTAGAACCCTACAAACTGAATTCTAATAGGCTCGCTCCATTCCTCCGATCTAGGTTTGTGGAGAGCAGGGACAGGGGGGAGCTTCCATATGATCAGCGTATTGCCAACATTGTGGTTATCCACATGGAGGGCAAGCCCAAAGTGAGTTGTTCATCGTATAGGCCCATCTCACTCTTGAATGTGGAACCTAGGGTCCTGGCGAAACTGCTGGTGACGAGGTCAGCCAAGGTCATCACCTCCTTAGTGCATCCAGACCAGTCTGGCTTTTTGCCGCGGCGTAATACGGCCCTCAACCTGCGCCGACTCCACAGGGTCTTAGGCCGGGCCCCATCGGGAACTGGATGATTAAGACTGGCAGGAAGCGGTGTCATCCCCGCGGATTGTGTCATTCCCGATAAGGCTTAGACTGGTGCAGCTGAAGATCTTGCATAGGTCGTATGTCACAGGGCCCCTTTTGGTCCATATGGGCCGCTCAGAGAGGGGGGAATGCAGGAGGGGATGTGGGAGCTGGGAACGTTTACACATACTTTATGGCATTGTGTGAGGGTGCAGGGTTTTGGGGGAGGGTCCACAACACGTTGCAGGCAGTCCTGGGTATGGAATTGTGTATGGAAGCCCGTAGATGTATTCTAAATATCTGGGAGCCAACTGACGTCCATGCATATCAAAAGCAATGGGTAACGTTGGCGCTCATGATAGCAAAACGCAATGTGGCCCAATTGTGGGGAGCCAGTCAGCCGCCTCGGGTGGAGAAATGGAGGGAGGACTTGGACTGGTGTATGTTCAGGGAAAGATCAGTATATTCCGCCAGGGGTTGTCCATGGAATAGGAGCAAGATCTGGGAGGCCTGGAATAAATATAGGGGGGACATCTGCACCACCCCCAACGTGTCCCCTTGATCCGTCAACTGAGATATCTGCAGTATATTTTGGAGGTATGGAATGTCATCCATTGATATGTAACATTTTGTACTATGTCACCTGATGTTTCTTTGTTGACTTTGTTTAACAAAAAGAAATTAAAAAACAAAAAAAAGAAGCATACATTTACAACAATTTGGAATGTGGGGTGCGTATCACATGGTGCAAGTGCATGAGGTAGCGAATGAAAAAACTGGTTCTGTACCAAGTATGACCTCTATGAATACTAGGTCATGCATTTTGGACTCTGCAATAACGCTGCAGCTTTTCAATTTGTCATAAATGAAGTGTTGAGGGATTTTAAAGACATTTGTTGTAATGCGTATACTGATGACATTTTACTTTATTCAAGTACTAGCGGCCCGTCCCGACGTTGTCCGGGGATGAAATAGAATGTCTGCAATGGTCGGAATAGGCAAGGAAAATTTATTTCAAAACTTGCCTGTGCATCCGCTCAGAAGCCCTCGATCGGTACCGCTGAAGGTGAGCTTGTGCTCTTCTGTTTGTTGTCCTTGCCGCAATATGCGAGCGTGTGTGTCCGCTCCAGCCGGCGCCCCGATCGCCGCAAAATGCACACACTCCCTAAACACGGTGCGGTGCACTTAGACGCCCCACATCATGTCAACGGCAAACGCCACAACTCCTGCTTCTGAATGCTTTCGGCATCTCCGGCGGCACACGCCCACAACAATGCCGAAGGGCATGCCCACTCATATTAGAACTCTAGTCCCACACACAACGCTTATCGCAAGCTGTATAATACTGCAGGCTTTTGCCGAATGCACACGCCCCCAGCACAATGCACACGCTCACAATGGACTACTTTGCCCCTAACATCCTTTCCCCTTCTAATGTATATGGTGGGCTGCTGTATAGCCTATGTCCATCTGCTGAAACTGTCCTTTCCAATGCTGTATTGGGTGTTCTGATTGGCGCTGTGGTTCCTGAGTTTACCCGCCTCAAAGGTTTGGGCTCTCTCTTTATTATATTAGTATGAATGAACAAGAATACCTGAAACAAGTAAAAGTCATTTTGCAGTTGTGAACTCACATCCTCTATGTCGAGCTCGAGAAAAGTGTCTTTCACATCACCCAAGTTCAATTCTGGGGGGTCATTCTTTGCCCCATAGGTATTAACATGGGCTCCAAGAAAGCAGATGTAATTCTTAATCTGCCCTTTGCTCAGACCTGTGTGTGAGGCGCTAAGATTTTTATGATTCTCTGACTTTTACAGACACTTAATTTGAGACCCAAGTCACCAGGCCGCTTCCCAAAAAGGTAACATTTCAGATGCTGGAAATATTTTTACCACTTCGAAGAAGCGATTTACTACTGAACCCATTTTGCACCATCCTAATGTTACTCAACTCTTCATAGCAGAGGTTGACGCCTTCAAGGGGGTGCTATCATGAGAGGGATCATGAAGCTTGCTATTACACCCGATGGCTTATTATTTAATTACCAGCAGAATAAAATTACCGCAAAATGAGAGCCATCTGCAATCTACGATGATTTTGAGGAATCAAGCCATTATCCTTTGTGCACTTGCTACACCATCATGATTTACACTGGCCCTCATACCCTCAAATACCTCAATGCCACATGTGCCTTGTCCTTCTGACAACTGCCATGGATGCTAAAAAAAAATTGTTAAAGCTTGATGCAAGTGTGGTCTTTCTTTCTTCGACCTGCCTCGCCTAAAGTAGAGGCGACACACTCCAGCAGCCTATTTCCTCCACACAATTAATGTAACTGTTGAATTTTGCTCTCTGCAGGAATGAAAACTAAATTGGAGTAAAAAGTAGTTAAAAAACCTCCAGAGGACAAGATGGAGGTTTCCAGGTGTGAGGTCCAAGATGAAGCCAGAGAAGAGCCAGAAGACCCACCAGAAATGGTAGTGCGAGAAAAAAAGCGCATAAACAGGACTGAATTGGGACAGAAATTAAAGTACCCACAGGACACAAGCACAAAAATGGAAAAAGGGACAAAATAATAAAAAACAGGAGTGGTGAACCCGTCGAAAATATGCTCTTCAGATCTCCCTTTTGTAGAGAAAAGATGGGAATGGGAAATGGTATCAGAACAGGAACTATGGGCGCCATAACGGATTGGGATGGGTAGAACTGAAACAATTAGGCAACCATCTTGATTTAGAAACTTGATAAACATAACCGCTGCCTGGAACACAAAATAGCTTCAAAATAAAAAGCCCTCATTTCACATTTTGGCTGTTTAATTGTCACCATGTTCAGGGTTGTAAAAGATCACACCCTGCTTTCCCCTGGATGGGAAAAACAAAATAGAACAGTGTCCTCGTAGAGGTAAACAGTAAGAATCCAGCATCTTCCGCACCCAATGAGTATGCTCCAAAATGTCGACACCTTTCTCCACCTGTACAGGAGAACCACAATCCTCTCCTGTCCTGGGGACACAATGATACAATGGTATCATAAACTATAAACCAGGTAAAGAGAACAGCAGATGCCTTGCCCACTTAGCTTATACAAACACTGAAGACAATATATCTGAGCATCCAACCATGATCCCCGAACTCTAGATTTCAGGGATTGGTTATGGCGTCCACATGGTTATTGGCTCTACAGACAGTTCTCTCCATTCACAAAAAAAGAAAAGTATTAACTGAGGATTCGCAATGTACACAGAGGGATTGCTTACCCTTTCAATGATACATATTATTTGTCTCAACCCTACAATTGGTGAAGGAAACCATACATTGTGTCATGGTTTTGACTGGCTACTCAGGTGAACAAAACAAATGTGACATTTCTTCAAAGTCATTTTTGGGTGCTATCCTTGTCCAAGAGTATATCCAGCCTTGTTTTGTGTGTGCAGAAAGTATAGGTCACACTCTGCCCGAGGGCTTACTCTGTCTTATTCCTATACTATTAAGTCTATGGAATACCACTTTGATGGGTTTTATGGTATAGTTGTCCAAGGCTAAGTCTGGAGAAGCCATCAAAATAACAAAAGATCATTAAACAAAGGCTGCACACTTCTTGCGTCTATCCAAACTCATCTGCAAAGGAAATGGTGCCAGTGGTACTCGTGAATGCAGTACAAGCCCGATCTGGTGGCTCAGTGGACTAATGCAACCACTGCAGGGGCATGTGTTTGACCTCATGGTCACAGGTTCAAATCCACTCTGCCTTTCATCCATCTGAGGTCGATAAAATGAGTACCATTGAGTTGGGTAACAATAAACTACTATTATTTAGTGCTCAGATACCCAAGGGTGAACATGCGCTTTACAAATACACATTATGTTATATCCATGGTCTTCCTTCAGTGGTAATCTCAGATGGAGACACTAATTCTTCTTACGCTTCTGAACTGCACTATGTGCTTCTCTGGCAGTGAACGTTCGTCTCAGACAGATTTTCTTTCCAAAAGAATCAATCATACTAGAACAGTTATTGTGCTTTTATCTCCTAACCTCGGCTCAGGATTGGTTAAACATTCTTCGGGCAGCAGAAGTCACCTATAACAACGGAGACCATACTTTCATGTGCATGCCACCATTTTTATTGTAATTTAGGTTACCACCATAAGATGTCTCCATTTACCCACCCTATTGAGAATGGAGTACCAGTGGTAAAGGAACACCTTCAGCACTTATAAGAAGATACGTTGTTTCATCTAGCCATGGTCAAAGAATGCAACCAAGCAGATAAAGTGCCTTGGAGAATAATCGTACATAGTGGACGACAAGGTATGGCTCTCAACTAAAAACCTGCAGTTCTGAGAGCCAGATAAGTGTCAGCCTCAGTACATCGGCCTCCACTCCATCAGTGAGGCATAATCCCAGTAGAAATGTAGCTAGACTTGCCTGCAAACTTTCAAAACCCATGATATCAATTACAAGTTGTAAGATTCCTTCCCTTTCCATCATAATTGATGAACACGAAGAATTTGAGGTAAAGAACGTATTGGATTCTAAACGCACAGCAGACTATCTGTATTATAAAATAGATTGGAAAGGATATGGTGCAAAAAATGGCAATGGGAATCCTTATCTCATGTCCATCATGCCCCCAGTCTGCTTAAGGAATTTTATCTGCAATAATCGAGAGTTGTTGGAGGGCTTTTGGGGGGAGAGTCATAACAGGCCCTGCTCAAAGACTCTTGTTATGACAATCCAGAACCACAGCTCTTCCACTTTTCTGAGGTTCCCCCACACAAACTTTCCTGCTAATGCGACTGCTCCTCATCATGTACCTTTTCTTCATGATACTGTTGCTGTACCACTTTGGTTAACTCCCCATTTCCCCATTCCAAGAATGCATTTAGTCTGAAAATGATTTCCTTGCTTTCCGGCCCATTTCTAGACTGGATGGCATCCTCCACCGAGACCTTCAAGTACAAGGAATTTCACATTAACACAAAATGTCATTGGAGCCAGGCTATCTTGTGTACAGTATCTATATAAACCACACAGAAATGTGATGAGTTCACTTTGCCTACCGAACCCAGACTTACCTGTATGAAAGAATCTTCTGTGTTGCCCCACCTGGCTGTCTTGTCACTCCTGTTTTTACACCATCATCAATCCGACCTTCCAGCGTGAAGGGTCCAACATCCAGTAAAGTGACAAAACCAAGTATTCGAAAATCTGAAAGAAAGCAAAAACATGATTAGTGGAGCGCTATGCATTCCCGAGTACTATCAGGCAAGCATCCAGACAACTAACAAGTCAAGGAACAGAACTCATTTATGTTAGCACCTAGTAGACCATTTTGATCTGAAAAGAACTTGTGTCATCCGAACTGCTTTGTCTCGGAGCCATTCAGAAGCGACATTGAGAACTTAGAAACAAACCTGAGATGTATGCAGGCTCCAAGGGTGATCTATGAAAGTAGGGGTTGTCGGTACAAAAGGAAAAAGATCTGCAGAAAGTGAAATGTATATCGGGGGAGCTGTGTACTATATTTTGGGTACTATTTACGATGTTTTGTAGCAATGGACCTCTGGATTTTGCTACTGTTCTGTGAATGTTGGCTAGAAGAATGGGGGTCGCAGGATTCTTAACAACAGTTAGGAGTTTGTCACTGAATGTCTGCGTCCTAACTTTACGATAATGCTGCCCATTGTCACCGCAGTTTTCATTGCTTTCTTTTTCAATATACAGAACTTTGGAGAAAAAAACAAGTATATGTTTTAGTAGTAAATATGGGAGGTACAGAGTGGAGTGGCTGGAAAATGAGGAATATCTATGACTATAGAGTAGAGTATTAGGGAGAAGTAAGGAGGAATTTAGGGAAGATTAGCAAGGGGTTTAAGGAGCAACATGCACCCATTCACTAAAGAATAACCTACTGTAAATCACAAACTGCCCAAAAGGGGACCCAAAGAAGTAACATTACTCCAGCTCAGAGCTGTAGACAGTACCACGCCAATCACTGGTACTGTAACACCCTCCTAGAAAAAATAATGGAGGTAGGGACTTAAAATGAAAGCCCATCGCCAATAATATTAAAATTAATTACATTATTTGAAATTGTTAAAAATGTAAATTCAATTTAATGTAAACATATATAAAAAATAAAACATACTTATTATTAGTCAGGATACCAGTGGAGATCACCGTATAGTAAAGCATGAAAAACAGTAAAAAAAAGTTTATTAAACTTGGGGAAAAAATTTTTAAAAAATGTTATGTTAAATATTATTGTCACTTTTAGGTATTTATTTTAAATGGAGCACAAAAGAAAACCATGCCACAGCACTATAAATGTTTTTTTATTACAAATTAAAAAAAAAAATATATATATATATATATATATATATTAAATACATTCAAATTATTTTTCTGAAGTTTAAATTAAAAATAAACTCCCACTTAAAGTAAAGCACATATTTTTACTATGCATCAATAATTATTAAAAGTAGTGTGTATAATTAATTGAACCAAATTGTTATATTTTATAAAAAATGTAATCTTCCTTTAATTTTACATTTAAAAAGTTAAGATATTTTGTAATTAATTAAACATGTTTTATTTTTTATAATGTTTACATTTATATTTATTTTTAAATGATTTAATCTATTTTAATATTATTTCTGGTGGAGTTGTATTTTAAGCCCCTTCCTTCATTAATTTCTATGAGTTTGAGTGATAGACTGATGGGAAATACACCCAAATAAACTGATTTTGTTTTTCAAAGTGATTAACAGAGAATCTACCTTACTGGGAATCGTGTGTAATAACTGAGAATGATGGACAGTATTTAAAAGAAATTGTCTTTGTGATTAAAATTCCAAAGGTTACCATCCATAACATTGCACTACTAGTAAATTTACCAGTGAGGTAAGTCTACTAGTAATTTCACCATTGAGGTAATGCATAGGAAAGTGATGACACTTCAGGAAAAAAAACACTACATATTGTCAAAGTATATTTATAATCTGCCAAAGCATGGGCTCTGGACATGCCGACCTCCGAGTGTGTTTTGTGTGTTTCTTGTGTGTTTTTTAATCCTTTGTCCACAAATACGAAAAATGGTGCAAAGTGATTTGTTGCCAAGTTAAACTCTATATGTTCCAGTGTGGCATTGAGTGTGTCAGGCTATTTGTGACTATAATGTGCCTAGGCTTAGTCTTCACTTACACGGACAGTGGGGCTTGTGTTATATGCCCCCCATGTATTTTGACCAGTTTACACAAGCACTGAAAATGGTGCAAAGTGTCCCTTGTGTATATTTTCAATATTGCTTGTGAACAATGACTTTGGTGCAGAATGCAGGGTGCAAAGAGCGAGATGGAGCAAAAGATCATTTGCACACCTGGTCCTAACGTTATGAAATGGTCTGCCACTCAGAATAAGACTACTGGAAGATGAACTCATCTTTAGAAAAAACTCAAGACCTGTTTCTTCCCCCAGTAACCTGTTTACCAAGCATAGTCACCCAGTTACAGCCCTCACCAGCACAGGGAAGCCCACGGTAGCCATGCGCTTTACAAATCCTATACATAGACATAGGATTGCTTTGTTGCTAAATCAAACTCCATATAACGGACTAAGGATTTACATGTCAATGTTCAGAATTTTTTGTGTTCATGAGCCTATGTCATATCATGCAAGACGGGTTCTGGATCTTGTGTGTGGGTAGGATATCTGCATGTCCTCTATGCAAGTCAATTGCATGTTCATTTGTATTATATGCACTGATTAATTTGAGCAGGTGGTTTAAGGTGCTTGGCACTGGCACTTAAATGTGAACACTAGCGTTTGAAAAAATCTGCCACAAGATGGCGCCGTGTAGCTAATTTGGGTATGACCATAAAAACAGGTGATTGTTAATTTAATATTCATTAAAAATTACGATTTCCTGCGGCCCAAGTGATTCTTATGGCTTTGGAGGCCTGAAATAGTCCAAATTGTCACACTTGATGAATAATAGTTGTGGTGTTACTATCATTGACCGCATGGCAGGGGCAATGTGTAGTGCAAGCTGCAGTGACCGCCTGACGACAGCCCTGGTACTTATGGCTTTTTTTTTTTTTATACAAATTAAGCACAGATTAGATGGGATATTGTACAACCCCACCCTCGTACATTTCAAAGACACGCCAGCTCACCTTGTACTTGACAGAATGGCTTCAGCTCCTTGAGGTGACTGAATATGAATGTATTTTCTTGACTCTGTTGAAGTTGCTGCATCACTGAGTTTGGAGTAGCTCAGTCACAGTAATCAGTGTGGGTTCCTTGAGTGGTTATCTGATGATGTCACTACTGCTCAGGGCAAAAGGACAAACTTGGGCCAAGAATATATAGACGTGGAAGGCAAAGGAAACTTTAGCAAAACGTTTGCTGGGTTGCGTTCCTTCTCAGGTTTCTGCACTAAGTGAAAACAATGATCTTCGAGCCTCAGCCCAACCTTTCAGCGTGAGACAGGCAAAGACCCTCTGGGTAGGCAGAAATGTTGACAAGGGCCTAAGGATCAATTACTGCAATAGAAACTTTGCCATCGAGGATCAAGCGGAAGCGCCCATACAACAGCCAAGCTCTCCTTCTGACAGTATGCCTACTTGTGCTTGACCAGACTTCTGCAATGTCGAATGGTGAGTCAGGGCCAGATTCTTGTTATCTGTTTAATCTTTTTATTGATATTAAAAACATAAACAATAAGAACGTATCAGGTGCAATGCCGTCAAGTACATGCATAGAATCAAACAATTGAAAAATCAGGATACTTGCGGAACATTAAGCAGGACACTGAGACTCCAACAGTCTTAGTCAGTCGAGACTATACAACTAATTGAGTTCGCCTTATACACAAGTGTGTAGCCCCACGATCCCGCCACCCACAAAATCAGGATACCAAAGCTCATAATGCTCCTCAATACTGAAATCATAAACAGGATAGATTACGGACATCCGCATGTAGAAAATAAACAAATCAGGATAATAAAGCATAAATTGGCACCTTAATACTGAAACAGAAGCAGGATGATTCACTGATTTTACGTACAAAGAAAGGCTAAAAGAAAGAAAAGAAATAAAAACGCAACGTGCGCAACACCCCACCCCCCACACTGCACCCCTGCATGTGGCTTACACCTGACCCCAACTAGCAGTGTGCCTGTCGCCCCATCTACTCTACAGAAACTAAAAATAGTAAATGGAGGAGGTCCTTCGTACAGGCTCCCGGCCTCTCCCCCTCCTGCTAGTCGAAGCCTCCCCTTCATTACGGCTTTATTAACAATTACACAATCGAACTAAGATCGGGGATTCATTACTCGCCTACATCGCCTCCCGGTACCAACATTATAAAGTGAGTCCCGTACAGCCACCACTCGAACAAATGTCTAGAAACGATAAGCCGTTCTCAGCCTTGGCCCGTTCGATCAGGCACACAAATGTTTTCCAACCAAACAGCCGCCATCTTAACGGATTTGAAGGACCGAAGGTGTTCGTTTGGCTGCACACAGGAGGGAGCCGGAAACAGCTGGGCATATTCAATCTCATTGTCCCTGGGTCCCATCTTGGACAAAAACTGCTCTCATTTGCCCCAATTCAAAAGTAACGGCATCCAATTTGTGCTCCAGGGCTTGGGCTCACCGGTTCAGGGAAAAGTGAAGACCACCGACAGCTGCCATTAGAGCTCCAAGCTTAGGTTCAATCCTGGCCAGCGCTGATTTTTCCCCGTCGGTGGCGATATACTGTCCCAGTTTCGGAGACCCCTTAGTTAGGATATGTCGACCCAAATCATCCGCTCGACTCTTTCTGGACACATCGGAGGATCGGGTCCGAATCGTACAGAGGTTAATATTTGGCTCCATGTCCTACATTTCGCTCATGGGCAATCCTTCGAGCAGGATATAGCCACATGTATTGGGGTCGCGATTCAGATGGTTTCCAAGCCGTTCAAGTTCCGGGCTCTGTCAGTCAGATACTCAACTTGCATCCGCAGTGTCATTGAGTTGCTCCACTTCGGCGCTAATCAGGACGGATGTTCAATATGAAAATCGGGCAAAACTTTGCTTCCGTTTCGGTGGGCCGACCCCTCCCGGACTCGTATGGCCGATGTTGTTCAACTAGTAGCCGGCTACACTCCTACTCGGGGCCCCGGCTCCAAAGCTGATGTAGGCCTCAAACTTTAAGGCGACGTTTCTCCGCTCTTGGAGCCAGTAGAACCCTCAGGATCACACGATGTAGCGTTATTTCAATTCGTCTACACAGGAGCATTGGCACAGGATATCTAGCAGGATCACGTAGCAGGATGAGGAGGTCTACGGAGCCGGGAGCCTAAGCAACCATTTTTTTTTTAAAGGTTTAATCTTTAAAATAGTTTTTATTTTTGGGGTATTTGGGCAAGAAACAGGGTTCAATAGGCCTATGTACTTCAAAGAAACAATAAGAAAAAAGGTGAAAAGAAAAACATACCTGTACATTCACACCCACCCAAATCCATAAAAATAAAATTTTAAAAACCACTGAATAAAGACAAAAAATAAATCGCTCATCCCACATCCACCCAACCTGCCCTTAGCCCAAGAATGTCTGGCATTCATCATGAACCAATTGATACATGGAATGAACAGGTTCCAACTCAATGTCCTGATAGTACGCCCACCCTGACATATCTTGGAGTGTTTTTTTGGCCAGCCATGCTACTTCCAAGCCCATGCAGTGGTCCATTTTCTTCTTCCACCCAGCCAGGGACGAGGGGGGCATGGCCTTCCACTCCTGTGTGTGGTACACAAATGATGATCCGTAGTCCAGGTGTAGTTGTAGACAACTCTTTATTGACAAGATAGGTAGGTGGCAAGATAGCAGGAGATAAGTAACTAGAAAGAAACCAGGAAGAAACCCCACCAGGAGCGAGCTACCAGCTGCTGAGCCTGAGATGACTAACTGACAATCTCGCTCCAGAAAGGCACTCAAACATTCTATGATGTCACAGGACATTCTGATGAAGTGGTAGAGAGGGGAGAGACATAGAAGTCATTTACCACACTGTGCTGTGCCGTTTTGCTAGGGTCAGACCCAAAAATAAGTGTGACAGTTTATACATATTACCACCTAGATGGTCAGTGACATGGAGAAGAGTGAGCTTCGGGTCCATCGGAACCGGCCACGAAAGGACCTTGCCCAGGCAAGTTGTCTTCCCGCTCCAGAATTGATTCAACTCCGAACAATACAATTCACCTTTGTGATATCTGTAAAATGAGGACTGGTTGAGACAAAGTCCTGGATGGCACAATAAATGTCAATTCCCAGGAATGAGTGGAGATGTTTGTGGAACATGTTCTGACATGAGCTCCTCCTCTTTCTTCAAGCCCTATACTCTCAAAGAAGGAAATGCGTCCATAAATATAAATAAGGGTGACGAAAATCACATTTCTTCTCATTAAGTGTGAAGTTGCTATTTGCTAGTGCACAACTTTCTTTTCACAAGAGTGTCATCATGTTTATGTGTGCTCTTATTAAATAATAATATGGCGTCGCCGTCGACTAGCCAATTTGAGATGCCCTGAATAAAAAATTTGCTAACATTCGTGCTAAGAATTTTCAATTCTATTAAGGACAGGAGGCGAGGATTATGCTTTCTCTATTTCTTTACTGAAAAACACAGCAGCCAATCAGCACACAGTAAAGAAAACGAAAAAAAACTACGTTACCCATGAACCCTGGGTAACCATAGAGTACATGAACAGTATATATAGAGTCATAGAGGTCACAACTTCCTCTTTCTTTGTCCATAACCATCAAGGAAAAAGTTCAAAACGGCAACTCCAACAATCCATTAAGGACGTCCCGCGGAGAGGTCATCATCAGGTTGAAGATACGAAGGAACCTCCCAGATCCACAGGAACAACAAAAGACCAATCAACAGAAGAAATTCGAAGCACACTTCATTTAAGGTCGGAGCCTGGAAGAAGTAAAACAAAGCCGTAAAATCCTTTCCAAAAGGGATTAAACACAGAATCCATGACAGGGAGGGAAACATTTCAAAGATCAACCAACATAATGGCACAGCAGAAATGCATAAAATCAATACATTAATATAAATAATGAAGATAAGGGTGGGATAATCCTCGCCTCCTGTCCTTAATAGAATTGAAAATTCTTGGCACGAATGTTAGCAAATTTTTTATTCTATGTCAGGACGGAGGCTCCGATTATGCTAGTTCAAAGCTCATCGACCACTACTGAAGCAACACTTACAATAGGCTTAAAATAGAACTTTTTAAACACAGAGTCAGAAGACCAATCAGCTGCCTTCATGATGTCATGAAGACTGACACCCATGGAAAAAGCTTTGGAAGCCATAGCTCCCCATGCCGAATGTGCACCAAAGAGGGAAACATCAATGCCTGCTTCCAGCATAAGCCATCTTAACCAACGTAGCAGGAGTAACAGGTCTAAAAGGTTTCTGCAAAGCAATCAGTAATTGACCTTGTAAATCAGAACGAAAAGGTGCAGTGCTTACCTCGCAATCTTTGATACATTGGACCACACACAGCTGAGGATTGTGAGGAAAAGAAGGATACGTAACTGAAGGCGTATTACATTTAGTTTGTCTCGATAGAGTAAAAGTAACACCTTCCGGGGAGAAAGTACGACCTGCCAGGTTCAAAGCTCGAACATCAGAAACCCGCTTGCATGAGAGCAAACACAACAACATAGTCAACTTAGCTGAAAGTTGCTTACGGTTCAATAAAGAATTAGAAGGCCAAGACTCCAAGAAACGTAAAACAACAGAGACATCCCATAAGGCAACATATTTAGGGCAAGGAGGTTTTACCATCGGGATGCCTCTAAGTAATTTAGATATCAAGTGATGTTCCCCAGCGGGTTTGCCATCAATAGAAACATGACCCGCAGAAATCGCAGAACGAAAATTGTTAACCGTTCTGTAAGCCAACCCAGAAGAAGCCATAGAGGCCAGAAAATTGATGATCAAAGCAAGATCTTCTGTAACGGGATCCACCGACCGTTGTGCGCACCAATCACACCAGCGTTTCCAACTTGATGCATAACGCTTGCGTGTGTTGGGAGCCCAAGCTTCACTGATAAATCGGGAAGCGTTTCCAGATAAACCTGGGATTTGCCAGCGTCTCCCGAGATTCTCCACGCCACCAGATGGAGTTGACCCGACAGAACCAAAGGATGCGGTGCATGAAGAGGGTCCAGCAACAGGTTCCATTTGGGAGGAAGAAGGAGTGGTGACGAGCAGCTCATCTCAAGAAGAACTGGAAACCACGCTTGAGCCCGCCAAAGAGGAGAGATGAGAATGAGCTCCGATTTGAACTGTCTCGCACGGGCCAGAACCCGTGCAATCCTCACGAACAGTGGAAAAGCATAGCACAGGAGAGGAGGCCAAGACTGGAGAAACGCATCCGTGGCCAAGGCCTCCGGATCCGGACGCCAACTGTAGAATCGGGGGACTTGAGCGTTGAGGCGAGAGGCAAACAGGTCGAGGTGACAATGTCCCCAAATCCTGGACAACAGGCGAAAGATGCGAGGATGAAGCCTCCAATCGCTGTAATCTCTCAGATGATGAGAGTTCCAGTTCGCAATCCGATTGTCGCGGCCCGGCAAGTATTCTGCAATAACTGTGATCTGACGTTGCAGACAAAGATGCCAGAAGTCTTTCGCAATCTCCGCCAGAAGTCTTGACTTGGTACCCCCCAGTTTGTTGACATAACGCACCGCCGAGATATTGTCCATCCTGAGAAGAATGCAACAATTTGTCTGGTGAGGAGACAGACACCGAATCGCGAAAGAGCCTGCCAGAAGCTCTAGGCAATTGATGTGAAGGGACAGCTCCTCCTAGGACCATCGACCACCCGTCGCAACCGGACCGCACCGGGCTCCCCAACCCCAAAGGCTGGCATCGGATTCGATCACTACATCTGGGGTCTTCCCGAACAACGCCCGGCCGTTCGAAGAATCCATGCGGTCCAACCACTACAACATCTCTGCTCTGGCATCCTCCGAAAGAGGAACGTGATCCGAATACCGAAGACCCTTCTGCAGATGTTTGATCTTGAGACGTTGCAAAGCGCGGTAGTGCAACGGACCCGGAAAAATCGCTTGAATCGAAGAGGACAGAAGGCCTACGATTCGAGCCACAGATCGCAACGAGACAGACTGCCGAGCTAGGAACAATCTCAAGTCCCTCTTGATGGACCTGATCTTCTGACCTGATCAGAAAAGTTATGTAAATAACAAGGACCCCCTGTTCAGAAACTTAATTCACAGTACAGGGAAATAAACAGTGTAAACAAATTGGCAAATAGTCGACATAAATCAGGGGAGAAAAGTAAAGGAGACACCAAACTAGTAATTAAAAAAGTATGAAATTTAATTTAATTGATCCACCAAAAATCCATGTTTAAAAACAATTAATAAAATACAGAAATTATACACAATGAATTAGTTACAAAAACAACAAACTAATGCAATATTCAATATATCCCATAAAAAATTCTTATAACATAACATATATTTTGTGGCAAACAGGTAATATTTTTCGACGCGCGTTTCGGCGTTGTTTAGAACGCCTTCTTCAGGAACCACAATGTTATCTGAAAAAAATATTAATACAAGGGAAAAACAGGGATCAAATTATTATACATAGAAATATACATGTTTTTTCTTACACAAATACAAATTTCTCAGTTAATTAAGGTGTCTAAATTACTATAACTCCCTACTTGTACAGCAGAATATTTCTGTACAAGGAACAAACTAACAATGTATTTTTTGAGCAGCAAAAAATCCCAAAGGGAAGAGAAAAGAAATAAGGGGAGGATAGAAATTGAAGTAAGCAAATATGAAAAGTGCACTCAACTGGCTGCGGCAGCAGCAAAGAAAGAGGAAGTTGTGACCTCTATGACTCTATATATACTGTTCATGTACTCTATGGTTACCCAGGGTTTATGGGTAACTTTGTTTTTTCGTTTTCTTTACTGTGTGCTGATTGGCTGCTGTGTTTTTCAGTAAAGAAATAGAGAAAGCATAATCGGATCCTCCTTCCTGACATAGAATTACTTTCTGTATAGCTTCCTGAAATTTTCAGCAGATGAGGAGAAACCCTGCCACTGGCTCATTATCTCCTGTTGCAGTAGGCTGCTGGTTTGTGCTTCCACCTTCTGCTGAATGTTGAAGAGAAATATGCCACAGAAAATGACGAGCGGCAGGTATCACAGAGATATCATAGTGCATTTTAATCTGCCCTTCAGCATGCATCCAACAAGCGTTGGGGCTATTTTCACATCACCAGTCGGAGGATACCGCAACCTTCACTGTGAGACAGCTGAACTAATAGGCCCAACTTAACAACGATCGGAAGATCACCAAGTCCCCAGCCTCAGCACTCATGACCTAGGAAATTTCCCACAATGCCTTTCGGGTGAGAGCGTGTTGAAAGTGCCCCTTGCAGGAAAGGAGTGTGCCGTTCCCATAGCGCTACACAGGTACAAACTATTGCTGCGTGCAGCTTGTTTAGTTCTGCGTCAGTCTAGAGACATTAGTCATGGCCCCAGTATTGATCAGGGAAGTTATGTTCTCACCCTATAATTACATGAATCAGCAGCACCAATTCTGCCATGTCATAGCGAGCTTGTACTAAGAAAACATACAGGGCTTTTTAGTGACTTAAAGGAGTTTGGTGCCTAGAACCTGAGGTAGTCTGACTGGGATGCTGAGGAGCTTTGCAGGCTAACACCCAGGTAGAGGCACGAGCCACTAGGACAGCGTTGATTACTGTGGACATTCCACGCGGGGTAGAACACACACGTCATCCACCTTCACGTATGGCCGGCCCGTTCGTAATTAACACTGCAAGTTGAGTAGCTTCCTCTCCACACAAAGAGACCGGAATCCGCCCTGTGGCCTTCAGTCGGTGTAGGGAAGTGGGAATTAAGGGCCTGCATTCAATGTTACAACACTGAAATAAGAGGCGGTAGAATGCTCGGGTGCTCATCGCTCGCAGCTGGAACTAAGCGAGAAACCGCCCAACTTGGAAAAAATGCAAAGAATGGCGTTTAGCATACCTGTGCTATCTTCACACTCCCACCCCTTCCGCGGAATGACAATGCTCAGCTGTTTAGGACACGGGCAGATCTTTGGATTGGACCATTAAGACACAATGGGGGGCAGGCACCTTCGCAGATAAGCTTTCAGATAAGGGCCGTCCCTAGGGCCAGCCACAGCCATTGTGATATTCATGCTTTAAAATGTCGTGCGCGTCTCTCAACAAACCGGCCAATTGATGTATCTTGTAACTAGGGTCGGACTGGTCTAGGGCAATCAGGCAGTGCCCCATGGGCTAGTCTCACAAATGAGTGTGTGGGCCGTTTATTTTAGCAGTTTGTTGGCGTATTTTATGGCCAGGTGGGCTGTTTTTTTTCCTGTTGATGTCAATGATTCATCATTGTAAATTTGTAATTTTTTCTTGTACATTCATCACCCTTGCTTGCTGTGTTGGATATTGTGTTTTTGTACCCTACCCTTTCGAGTCTCCTGTTTATTGTTGCAACGTTCTATTGTGTAACACTTTTCTCATGTAATGTAACTGGTTCTATTGTACAGCGCTCTGACAGCTTCGGGTAATGCCCGCGCTATATAAAATAGCATTAAATAAATAAATGGTATTGTTTTTACAAGCACTGACTGCAGCAAACACTAACGCATGCAGCCCCCCCCCCCCCTCCATACCTTGCAAAATACCCCTACTGCATGTCTTTACAACTTTAAAACATGTCTGACGTGCAAATGTGGGCCACATTTTCATCTCTCTTGCTCGCTGATGGGGGCCACTTTTATTTTGGTGTCCGGGTCACATTTTTGTCCCAGTTCGACCCGCGTGTTACTATTTACCAATCACGTATTCTCAATATTAATTTTTTTGATGGAATGGTTGTTTGTATATATACTTTTGAGTTTTTGTTATGGTTTAATGTTCACCATATCAAACGAATATATGTATACTTAGCCGACGCAAGGGCCTTCGCAGTTGAGTTGGTTGATGATGGCATGTATTAATAAAGTGAGTTACCGGGAAGATGACTCACAGATGATGACCTCTTTGGCTACCTTTTGGTCATCCTATCGGATCTTAGCAAAACCGTCTCACCTTTTAATGTAGCCCGGTCTTTAAGTCCAGTAGCGTTAAACTAGAATAGAGACAACATGCACTGCGCTAAGAAACGACGTAAATACTTCTGTGATGAGTTTAAGAAAAAACAGTACTGTGAGCAGCCATGTAAAACGTTTCATGGCACGAACTAATTTGTCAAGTACGAGTCATGTTGCATAAATAAGTTTTTCCTGCAGTGCCCAGCAGATGGCGAAAATTATCACAGAAAAAAAACGAAACTTTTTCCTTTCAAACGCAGATGTTGTTATTGTTTTCTTTGGAAATCAGACGCCGATGCTAACACTGGCGTTTTTGTGGCCCTAACAAGTGACCCAACCCCACCACCCTGCAGTCTTCAGAATATTGAATTAAATCACGTACACCCCTATACAGCGCATGCTTATGGCATGACTAAAAAAAAAGCAAGCTGGTTCTGAGACGCTGCGGGCTGTTACCGACTGAGATGAAATCAGCAGCATTCCTGGATTTCTTAAAGTTTGTCGGCGGGGGGAGCCGTGGGCTTTGCAGCACGAAGCGAGTGTCTCTTTAAGCTCGCTGCGATGCTGCTGCTCTCGTGAGCCGCCGATGTGCACTCGGGCGGAGGTACTGTGCCTGCCTCCCCAAAACACGCCTCCGGGATCCGAGCAGGCACGAAGGAAGTGAGACTCCCTGCTCGGTGCGAGCGAGGCACGGCGGAAAAGAGAGAGAAAGCTCGCCACTGAGGAGGAGCGCGGAGGGCCAGGCCGGACAGCCACAAGGTAAACTCCCCTGCACTATAGGACTTTCTTGTAAGCTTTGTTTACACCCCTGCAACAACACGGAAAAGCACCATGCTCGCGTATTTAAGAAAAAGTCTAACATTTGCATCGTAAGGTTACTTTTCTGAACTAGGCAACGATTTGAAAATGTGTACCCTCGTTTTGTAAGATTTAGAGGAAAAAAAGGCGGACCTTATTAACGGGTGTATATAAGTTTTATACTTGGAAAATAGACAAACTCAATCAGCAAGTTCGGCTGTAAATGTGATAACATTTGATATGCAATTGAATGGTGCTTTCCACTGTCCACATGCAGAATCTCGTCTTATTTCAGAGGGCCAAGTCTCTCTCACTGTTTGTCTCATTCAAAATCAAGTTCTCTCGTCTCATTTAAGACTTCAACTCTTCCAGAAAGTGTTACATTGAATAGCCAACAGCTTCTTCGTACTGATACCAAGTATACGGAGAAGGGGTGAATAATCGGTTATAAACGAACATAAATGGAAAAATAACATTGCTCGTGAAGTCGTTTAAACAAAAATAACGTTCTTCTCTCCTGTCAAAGATGAATGACAATTAAAATGATCGTCACTTTGGTGGGCCCGGCCTCACTTTCAGTTTATTGTCTAAACGTGCCCTTCTTTTCTTTCTTCTATGACTTTCTAATAGAGGGGTTGCTAAGCATTCCAGGGTGAACTGAGGTTCCAGTGGTAAAAAAACAGTAACCGTTTAAACGTTTTAGAAAAATTGTTACCTCTGCTTTTTGGCTCTGAACATGCCTGCCGTTGTGCAGCAGTTCATAAACCTTGAAATTATAGTATTTATTTGTTTTTGTAAACAGGAAGTGACATTTACATTAGTTCACCCGTTGCACACAATTATAAGAAAACGGAAGAGGGATGACGGCTGATTATCGTAAATCTTAATGTGACAACAGTTATGCATGGCTCAAAATAAACTTTTGACCAATCTAGAAAAACTAGTTCGGGCATATTCGGATATTTTTCTTCAGTGACAGAATGATTTGGAGAACGCTTTCTAAAAAGGAAGGGTTAGACTAGGATCAAAATTAGGCCTGGGCACCAAATTAAGAATTGGCCCACACTTGTGGATAATTAGTTTTCATAAATGTTGCTTAATTAGTATCGGGGGAGTTATTTTCCTCTTTCTTAATCCCTTTCTCTTCCCTTCTTTTTGTTATTCTTCTTCACCTGGCATATCTCACTTTTCGCCTCACATTTCATTTTGTTACTCTTTCCTTTGTCATTTTGTACCGGGATGAATGTGTTACACAGTAATGTTGTAAAAAACAATTGTTTTGAGTTGTCACCAAAGTTTTTTTTCTCAGTTTGATTGCTAGCCTTTTTTTTTTTTTTAATATTTTCTCTCAATTGAAAACGGGGCCCCCTCGCAGTTTTGAAGGTGACAAGGTGGCAGCAAACACCTCAGGCTCATTTGTCTGCTGCTGGAGACAAACGTAGAGCCTCTTAAATGGCCACCATTTGTAATCTGTCTGTTTGCACGCACAAACCCTCTTTCACTCCATCCCCACTTACACTAGTGCTAGCTGTGATGCTCAAAAAATGCCTCGCCACTCCCTGAGGCCTCATTGTCCCGCTCAGTGACTCAGGATGGGTGGAGACGCACCACATGCTGTGCCGGCTCAGTTTGGTTTATTGTCCTACTGCATATGACAGTGAGCACCCAGGGTCTGTACTGGGTCATGCTGAGGTCTGGCATCTGCTCTTCACCTGCAGCAGCCTTTCGGGCTGTGTGCCACCAACCAAGGCAAATGTTGGGAGTTTATTTTCAGCTAAACAAAAACAGCCGACTAGCTGGCATTTGCCTCAGGCCACTCGGACAATAGCCAATTGCCTGCTCTGCCAATCCGACCCTGGGGTTTGATATGGATGTCTGAGTTTGATACAGACATCTGATACAGAACACAATTCTATTTTATCTTGGGGCGTGGTTCCTTTCACAAACACATTGTAATTGTCAATCATTATGGAAGCTTGGCATGCGTGTTTTACTCTGCAATATCTTAAAGACATTTAAAACATACAATTTGCCCTAGAAGCCACCTACTTAAGCCATCTCGCTCTAATTTTTGATATCCTTTATTTGTGTTTAAGGAATTGAGTATGTGTAATGAACGTGCTGTGTTGCCCATGGGTATGGTGACTCGCTGAATGGGTGTTTTAGCTGCCTGAGGGCGAAAGTAGCTCTAGGAAGGGGTGGGTCCTGAATTATTTGAGGACAGCACAGTACTTCTTGAAGTTGTGGACTAGTGCTGGTTAGGCTTTCCTGAGCTGGGCTGCCACCTTCTCCTGGTGTAGTTGCAAGTAAATCGGAGATTCTGGAGTGGTTTAGGACATTAGAGTGGCATTTATTTGTTGGGAGGGGTTATCCAGGTCAACACAGGTTTGCGTGAATCCTTCCAAGCATTTTGAAGGAGACTCTAACTTGCAATGGAGTGAGTTGGCCTACAAAGCGCGCGTGCCATTGACAGACCATCCAGAGTTCTGTCATGATTGACATTACAGTTGTTCACATTTTGGAGCTATCTCGGCCATGTTTTCTCTAGAAGGCACAGACAAATAATGATGGTGCAGATTTTGACCAAATATTTGGCCAAAGCATGAGTGGTTATGCTGGGAGATAAACACCTCCTTGGCCTTTGCTCGAAACATGTAATAGTAGCTGGTTTGCAGCTATATAATTTTCAGTGTTTTGAAGGCTGTTATTTCTAGTGCTGTGTTCTCTGATATGTATGTGAAGTGTGCAGAGTGATTGCAGTAGATGTGCTGTATTATAGCCTTCTGGACAAGCTACCATTAGGAAGCACTTTTTTGGCTGAAACTTATATTCAAAGGCCTAAACATTCGAACTTGTAATTCAGCGGTAGAAGCTGGCTTGCATGGCACCTCCGAACTCGATTTCTCAAGTTCATGAAGTTGGCCCTGTCAGAAATGAGCAAGGCGACTAACAAATCCCTTTTGTGCCTGCCATAAGGCAAAGGAGCTTGTGCCCTGCACTTTCAGGCCATCGAGGACCCATGAAGAAGCAGAGTAGAGTCATACTTCCCAACACTTGCCCTGTACAACTTCACTTTTATTGCTTGAATAGCCACGGTATAGTATAGGAGCCATAAGAGAAAATTTAAAAATTCGACAAATGTTCTTTTAAGAATGCTTTTATTCGTTTATTTATGTTCAATCATTTAAATTAATCAAGCAATAACATCTAAATTATTTACTTATTGGGAAGCACACTGGATGTCCTGTCAGAAGGAAAGGATGAGGTATTTAGGTGTCCCTGAAGCCAGTCCAGAGTGAGTACCAGTGTCTTCAGGGATGACTGGTGTGTTCCTCCAGGGGTGTGGTTGTTGAGCGAGATTATGATTGTGGTGGAAACAACCAGAGAGGTTTAAATTTGGCTTCTGTATCTGACAGATGCTGCCCATGATGTCACTGTGCATTACTTGTCCCTTCCCTGCTCCTCCTGTGTGTGTGGGGGACAGAAGAAACTGAAAATCTCCCTGGGGAAAGGGGGGGGGGGGGTCGGGGTAGACGCATGATAGAATTGGGGAACCTGCTTTTGTTATGTTATGTTAATAACTTTTATTCGGCGCACAGCTGCCCCAGCGAAGGGGCGTCCTGGCGCCTAAGATATGGACATTTTGGCATTAAGCAGGGACAGAGCCACTAGCATGCAGATTCACTAGTTCTTCCCATGTCCGAGCCTATCTCGACTAGGAATGGGGCACAATTTTTGGAGCACGACCTCTAGAACTTGGTCATTCACTTTTTTGTGTTAGGTGGAAGTGAGTGATGTCCTGCAGGTCACCACTGACTGGGGTGCCAGTACTGGCTGTCAGGGTGTAGAGCAAAGGAGGGGATCCTGCTTCACCGCCCAGGGGTTAGGGCCCGCACCAGACATCGGTCTACAGTCTTATCAGGTGGCTCTTTAGGGCTTAACCTACCCACGGTTATGACTCCTGGGGTTGATGACAGTGATACACTTGAAACTGGTGGATAAGTGAAAATGTCTTGAGAAACACTGGAAAGCACATTTGGGGGACACAACTGGGTGTGTCACGGGAAAATCTTTGCTCAGTGGTTACTAACCCGACACCAGAGCACTCCCTCTTTGGGTTCCTATCAGGGTGTCCTCCCTAGAGCCCTTCACAGTCTTATCTCTACCACGCTTTTTTTCTAATTGGTTCTTAACAAAATCTACAAGGTACTACACCCTCCTGCCCCAGCGTCTTCTCTCCACCCAGGTAATCCAAGATCTACAGTCCCCTGTATCTTATGGCAGAGGAATGATCTAAGCGTAGGGGCACATTATATCATTGCTATCTCTATGGTGCTTAGAAGCGCAGCTCAGCCACTCCTTCCCACCCCTGGCATATATTGGGCAGAAAGTCTCACACTCTGGACCTCCTGTGAGCGCATCTTAGTCCTTTTGGTTCAGCCGCGGGTGAAGCCTTGTAATACCTTTGTGCACCTTCTGTCTTCCTAGTAGCCTCTCTCTGGTATTGACGTCGCTGGATGAACTCTGTATGGCAGCTTCAGGTGTCGAGGCACAGCTTCGCCAGCAGTTGTGGCCTCCTTGGCCCATCAGACTTATAACGGTGGCCTTCAGGTCCTGCCACCCAAGCCAGTCAGATGCACAAAGGCGATGCACAGTTGTAGCCTCTCAGGTTCACAGTGGCGGCATCTCAGGACGATTAAGTTGACACAGTGGCAACACGCCATCTTGTTTTTCTGGCGCCAGCAGCCCTAGATCACAGCTTTAGTGGCTCAAAGTGGATATGACGGCACTTGGTTTACTGCAATCTTCGGGGCAGGCCTCATGAAGGGACTGCACTGAAACTGGGAGATCCACTCCTGATACAGGCTGCTCCTGCTTTCTGAAATTGTCTTCTTTCTCCGGGTGCTCCACATACCAGGAACATGGTGTGCAGTGTTCTCATCCTTCAAAGTCTCTCATGCAGAGCCATGCACACTCCTTCCACTCCCAGCAAGCAGGCTTCTAAGCACTAGGGAGACCCTCAGCTCATCAAGTAGAAAGTGCAGATTTCAAGGGATGTCTCCTCACCTCTGGGAGACGGGCTGTGAGGCAGACCCCAGGCTGTTTACACAGCAGCTCTTCCAATTCTGTGTGAGCACTCGCTTACTTGGTCAAGAAGGACCAGGGATTGGAACAAACTGGATCGATTGCATACCACCCCTATACACACTTTCAAGACGCGATGTGGCTCTAGTCTACTGTCTTAAACGCCAGAACCGGTTTGAGGTGCCCTTCTTAGGCTGCTGTCTGAACACGGCCTTTGTTTAAAGGGATGCTTCTCCCAGCCAGTAGCAATGGGGCTGTCTCCAAGCAGGAACACTCACTACTTGGGCACAATGAAGTGTGTTTTTTCTGTGCTTGGCTATCAGCTGTACTCTGTGCCATAAACAAACACTGGCAAAGCCAATGGTCTTGCCTATGCACGTGCTATTGTCTTTGCCAATAGGTTTTAGCAATGTTGTACACCAGAGTGGCTGCTGTTTGGCATGGCTAAAAGTTAGTGGAGTAAAGTGGAGTGGAGTGGAGTGTCATAAAGTGGAGTAGAGTGTCATATAGCAGCGTGGAGAGGAGTGTCATGGAGTAGCGTACAATGTTATGGAGTGCAATTGACGAAGTAGAATGTCATAGAGTGGAAGGGGGTAGAGTTGAGTGGTGTGAAGTGGAGTAGAGTGTCAGAGTTTAGTGGAGTGTTGTGAAGTGGTGTTGAGCAGAGTGGAGTGGCATAGAAGGGAGTGGAGTAGTGTGTCATAGAATAGAGTGGAGGAAAGTGGCATGGAGTGGCATAGAGGGAGTTGCGTAGTGAGACGTAGAGTGGAGTAGTGTTGTAGAACGGCATAGAGTGGGGTAGAGTGCTGTGGAGTGGCATAGAGTGGAGTAGAGTGTCAGTGGAGCAGAGTTTAATGGAGAAGAGCATCATAGTGTCGTGGAGTGTCATGAAGGAGAGTGGGCTAGAGTAAAGTGGCGTAATGCACAGTGGTGCAGAGTAGATTGGTGTAGAGTGCGATGACTTTGAGTAAAGTGGTGGCGAGTGCATTGAGGCAGAGTGCAATGACATAGAGTAGAGCGGTGCAGAGTAAACTGGAGGGGCGTAGAGAGGCGTGGCATAGATTGGAGTGGTGCATGGTAGTCTAGTAGCGCAGGTAGAGCGCTGTGGCATACAGTGCAGTCATGTAGAGTGTCATAGTGCAGGATCATAGAGTGGGGCAGAGTAAAATAGAATGGTGTTGTTTGCAGTGATGTAGAATGCAGTGACTTAGAGTGCTATGCTGTATAGTGATGTAGCATGGAGTGGCGTAGAGTGCAGGGGCCTAGAGTGGAATGTTGTGGAGTATAGTGGTATATGTTGCAGTGGTGCAAAGTAGTTGGCATAGGGTGCATTGGTTTTGAGTAGAGTGAAATGGCGTAGAGTTCAGTGGTTTACAGTACAGTAGCGTAGAGTGGCGCAGCAGAGTGCAGTTGCGCAAAGGGAAGTAGAGTGACGGAGAGTGTAGTGGCGTAGAGTTGATTGTTTCAGAGTAGAGTGCGGTGGTGCCGATTGGAGTGGCCTAGGCTGTAGTGGTGTAGAGTGCAGTGGTGCAGAGTAGAGTGCAGTGGTGCAGAGTAGAGTGCAGAGGCGCAGAGTTCAGTGGCAGAGAATGTAGTGCAGTAGTGTAGAGTGGCATCGAGTCCATTGGTGTAGAGTGTAGTGGCGTACAGTGGAGCAGAGTAAGGTAATGTAGAGTGAAATGGTATAGAATGGAGTAGAGTGGCGTAGCGTGCATGGGTGCAGAGTAGATTAGCATAGAGTGCAGTGGTGTAGAGTAGAATAGAGTGGCGTAGACTGCAGTGGCATTGAGTAGATTGTTTCAGAGTGGAGTAGAGTGCAGTAGTATAGCGTAAAGTGTCAGAGTGCAGTGGTGCAGACTAGATAAGAGTGGCTTTGAGTGGATTGCCGTAGAGTGGAGTGATTCAGAGTTCAGTGGCATACAGTAGAGGGGCTGAGAATGCCGTGTTGCAGAGTATACTGTTGTAGAGTGCAGTTGTGTATAGTAGAGTGGCATTGAGTTCAGTGGTGAAGAGTAGAATAGAGTGGAGTGGCTTAAAGTGCAGTGGCGTAGAGTATAGTGGCATACAGTGCAGCGGTGCAGAGTAGATAAGCATAGAGTGCATTGGTGTAGAGTGTATTGGTTTTGAGTGCAGTGGCGTAGAGTGGCGTGGACTGCAGTGGCATAGAGTAGATTGTTTAAAGGTAGAGTGAAGTGGCGTAGAGTGCAGTTGTATAGTGACAGTGTCAGTGTGCAGAGTAGATTAGAGTCACTTAGGAGTGGATTGGCTTAGAGTGCAGTGACAGAGAGTGTGTTGCAGGGATTCTGTTTGTAAACCAAACTATTCCTGGGAACACAGAATGTCAGTATGTAGGGACTGAGTCACCATGCCACATCAGTACCTATGAGCCCCAAATTCAGACCAGTGAATAGTGCTTTTCCTGCCCTTCTAACTTTTCCAGAGGTACAGCTAAGTTAGCATCACGGAACACAACACACTAGTCCCCTTGGAAAAACCATGGAAATATAGCGTCAACCTTTCATTTTTTACTCGTGCATGTCCACAATAAACAAAAGGGACACAAGAACAGTTTACAATATTTATTTAAACTTATAGTGCTCTATTGTAAAACATATGCCCTGCAACTGGAAAATATGCACCCCAACAGCTAGAGGAGCATTACAAGAAGACTATAAACAATAAGAAGTCATATCACACTGAATTATTTATTTGCCTCAGCCCACCGTCACTATGAAACCACAGTGTTGTAGATCTCTGGGATGAGTGGGGCACCCCATATCGGTCATGCATTAATAAATAGTTGTTCTAGAGTCAGTCGGCACCACCCTCTCGTCTCTGGACAGTGTTGCAGAGTATACTGTCTTTGAGTACAGTGGTGTGGTGTAGGGTGGAGTGCATTGGCGTACAGTGCAGGGGCACAGAGTGGTGTATAATAAAGTGTAGTGGCTCAGAGTATTGTGCATAGTGCAGTGACAGAGTACAGTGTGGTAGAGTGCAGTAGTGCATAATATATCCGTTTTGCCTGCTGTCTCCTGGAGCCCCGTTGGGCATTGGAACCTGTGAACCTGTGTGCAAGGAGCCCCGTTGGGCATTGGAAATCGAGTGGGGAGCTGCTGTGCAGGAGGACGGGACTGCGAGGCCCAGCAGGCTGTGCGTGTCCCATCGAGCACACCTGCCGCCTCTTCCCGTGACTCCGCCCCCTGCTGACCCGTGACTCCGCCCCCTGCCGACCCGTGACTCCGCCCCCTGCTGACCTGCTGACTGCTGATAACCCCTCGCTCGCAGAGGAGTCTTGGATCCGTTTTGCCTGCTGTCTCCTGGAGCCCCGTTGGGCATTGGAACCTGTGAACCTGTGTGCAAGGAGCCCCGTTGGGCATTGGAAATCGAGTGGGGAGCTGCTGTGCAGGAGGACGGGACTGCGAGGCCCAGCAGGCTGTGCGTGTCCCATCGAGCACACCTGCCGCCTCTTCCCGTGACTCCGCCCCCTGCTGACCCGTGACTCCGCCCCCTGCCGACCCGTGACTCCGCCCCCTGCTGACCTGCTGACTGCTGATAACCCCTCGCTCGCAGAGGAGTCTTGGATCCGTTTTGCCTGCTGTCTCCTGGAGCCCCGTTGGGCATTGGAACCTGTGAACCTGTGTGCAAGGAGCCCCGTTGGGCATTGGAAATCGAGTGGGGAGCTGCTGTGCAGGAGGACGGGACTGCGAGGCCCAGCAGGCTGTGCGTGTCCCATCGAGCACACCTGCCGCCTCTTCCCGTGACTCCGCCCCCTGCTGACCCGTGACTCCGCCCCCTGCCGACCCGTGACTCCGCCCCCTGCTGACCTGCTGACTGCTGATAACCCCTCGCTCGCAGAGGAGTCTTGGATCCGTTTTGCCTGCTGTCTCCTGGAGCCCCGTTGGGCATTGGAACCTGTGAACCTGTGTGCAAGGAGCCCCGTTGGGCATTGGAAATCGAGTGGGGAGCTGCTGTGCAGGAGGACGGGACTGCGAGGCCCAGCAGGCTGTGCGTGTCCCATCGAGCACACCTGCCGCCTCTTCCCGTGACTCCGCCCCCTGCTGACCCGTGACTCCGCCCCCTGCCGACCCGTGACTCCGCCCCCTGCTGACCTGCTGACTGCTGATAACCCCTCGCTCGCAGAGGAGTCTTGGATCCGTTTTGCCTGCTGTCTCCTGGAGCCCCGTTGGGCATTGGAACCTGTGAACCTGTGTGCAAGGAGCCCCGTTGGGCATTGGAAATCGAGTGGGGAGCTGCTGTGCAGGAGGACGGGACTGCGAGGCCCAGCAGGCTGTGCGTGTCCCATCGAGCACACCTGCCGCCTCTTCCCGTGACTCCACCCCCTCTATCCACAGTCAGCATAAGTCCTGAAGTTATTACGCGTCAGCGGGACGCGTGTGCGGGACATCACCCGGGACAAAGCCCGGACTAAGGGCGGACCCTCTGAGACCCTCAGAGGCCCACAGAGACTGGACTGGGCCAGAATCCCTGGTCGATTACTGAACAGCCTAGGACTATTGTGTAAGTGCTTGGGGGGTACATTATATTACCAATCATTATGTCAATCGAAATACTAACCCCGGAGTTGCCTGGCCCTGAGAAGCCGGTGAGTTTGATAAATGGGAAATTAGATAATTACTTTAAGAAAACTCTCTTGGATTCTCCAACTACCCCCACCCTTGAAGAACTTCGGGCTGAGCGACGGCGGTCGGTTGAAAGCCTAAAGAATAGACCATTCCCGGTGTCACCAGTGTTAATTAGCTCTACGGGGGACGGAACTCTTACTGAAAATGTCTGCACCCCCTCGCAGGACAGCATCCCTCTAATATTTAGAGAGGAAACACCTACGAGCGAATTTGAACCCTTAGGCACTACTAGTAAATTGTCAACCATTGCTACCACTCCCAGTACAACCAAATCTATTGTTATAACCAAAGCACAAATTACCCCCATCCCTAAACAAACAAAAGTAGTTAAAAGTAGGGCAAAAAAAGTCACGCCAGTTAAAATCTATGGCCCTCCTCTGACAAAAAGGCGTAAAAAATCTGACCTTCCAAAGAGGAAAATTAATCATGCAGACTTTGGCATTAAAAAGGACGACAGTACTAAGGGAGGACGGGTTAAAGTAACAGACAAAGGAAGGATAGTTATATCACCTACGCATCCATGTGTAACTCCCCTTACCGACCCTGTCATCTCCACCGCCGACAGCCCCCCCGCGGTGGTGACGTTACAGGAACCTTCAAAGAGGGCCTTGATCGATAGCATAGAGTCTATAATAAGGACCTATACTCTGGCTATCGTAGATAGACTTAGTAAATTAGAAGACAGACTTGGGAAGATAGAACATGAACTGGGAACCAAGATAGTGACTAATAAAGTGTTGCCTAATCCCCCTATACAAACCCCAATTTTACCTTCTTCATCAGGTATTCTTGCTATAACTACTATACCTACCCCTGTTCAGACTACCATTCTGCCTCAATCCTCAAATAATATGAGTGGAAGTACACCAGGGAGTAACCCTGTTGGACCTAACAGTAAACCCACATTGTCCCTGGCTGTAACATCTAATGGACAGCGGAATAATCTTGGTCAAGCCCCAGGGAATAAAAATAGAGAGAGAGGAAACGAGCGGCCGGCTCGAGGTAATTATAACAAGGGCCCCCTTCCAGAACTTCCACCAGAAGCTGTACCCTTTGTAGTAGTCCTTACTGGGGTACCAGAGCTGGAGAAGAACAAACGGGAGGGTTTTGCCCAGTTGAAAAATAAAATATCGCATTGGTTAAGTCTACACAGACCTATTGCAAATAATATCAATGGAGAAATTGTCCATGTCCGCCGCCTTCCTTGGCTGGGAGGAAGACCTAAAGATATTGAGGGAGACATAGTGGTCATTAATTTTAGAGATCAGAATGCCGTCCATTTTATACTTAACTGGCCGTCTGACCACGGAAGTAAATCTATTACCCCCCGTCCCCTAACATATTTTTATCCTCGCTCAGTGGTGTTCCCACCTAATCATGAATCACAGCGAGCCCCCCCGCCCCCGTTATTGAGGCAAATGCTCTCAAACCCATATCGTCCACCTGTCTACAATAACGGTCCTATATTTAACGACAAGCAACCACCTATAGCTGTAGATCTGTATGGGTGGAATACTATAGGCCCAAGGTACAACTCCCTAACACACAGGAGAATGGATCATCTCAAACCTTTTACACCCCTAGATACCACCAACAGGTTTGACGTGTTTAGTGGCCTGGAAGACTGTGACTGATGCCATCGGGCCACAGGGGAGGGGGATAAGGAATTCTGTGGAGACACAGGGGGAGACACGGGTGTAGGCACGGGGGAAAAAGGCTCAACTGATATTAACCCACCTAATGGGTACAATGCTACTTGTAGCTCTGGGGGTAATACACGTAATTCTGGGCAGCTTCACTGTAACTCAGATACTCCTACCCCGGCCAGTGGAAGTACAAGTCTGACCCGACTATCTGAAGACCCCGTGCCAGGGGAAGTAACCCACGTCCACACCTTACCCCCACCATCTATTGAGGCTGTTAGTCTAACAGAACGGGGATATAAGATGGCGAGTTGGAATATTGCTGGGTGGAATAACAAGATAGATCGTCTAGGATGGTTAGAATTTATAACCCAATTTGACATCTTGTGTCTCCAGGAGACTTGGGCGGCCGAAGATGTCTATCTTGATGGGTATGTTGCCTATAATTGCCATGCTCAGCCATCCAACATGGGGAGAGCCAGTGGTGGAATGGTGATATTGCTCTCTGTGAGGTTACCGGTTCGAGTAAAAAACCACCGGACCGTCGGTCTGCACTCTCAGTTGTTGTGGTTACAACACAGGAATGGGCGAAATGTTTTAGTTATAAACCACTACAACAATGTCTTTAACCACTCAAAAACAGATATGGTTGATGAACTTGAAGCGGAGGTGGAAAGGTTATATGGGCGCAGTGATGTGTCTTTTGATATTTTGTGGGGCGGAGATTTCAACATTCACATGTGCCCATTTGTTGGCAAAAGGGTGTGTGGGTATGGGGATGAGGTGGGGGAAGATCAGACCCATTTTTTACACTCGGTTTATGGGGAATCCCTAAACACTCTTATGCTTAAAATGGATTTATGCATTATGTTACCTGGCGTAGACAGTGAGGGCAATTCGGTACCGACCTTTATTGGTAGGAATTGTGCCACGGTTATCGACTACCTCATTGTCTCCTCCAGTATTACAGCTTTGTGTTCCTTACCCGTAATAGTAGACCCAGCCCTAAGCGATCATAACTGTCTAACAATGTATCTCTCCTTGTGGGGGGATAAAGTAAAGGCGTTACATGGTGCAGTGACAGATGTAGTTCCACATAGACCCAATGGCCCTAGAATTAAATGGGGTAGGCAAAATGAGGAACATTTACTATGTACCATTGTGTCTGCTTGTATAGATGAGGTGGAATGCTGTCTCGAACCCGAAAAGGATAATGCTGATATTCTAGCTAGTTTCGACATCATTAATAAAAACATTGCAGAAATCTTAACTGGAAGAAAACCAAAGGGCCCTAGGATTAACAGGGGATGGTTTAACAGGGAATGTACTAAATCCTTACAAAGACTCAAAGTTGCTCTTAAGTGTAAACCCAGAGATAAGGAAGCAGTTAAAACCCTCAGAAGGGAATACTCAATTCATCTGAGGGATAGGAAACAGGAACTAAGGGAAGAGGCCTGGAACAACCTGACTAAGGCAGTGGATCTTAAGGATACCAAGCTCTTCTGGTCCACTGTCAATAGTCCCTTCCTCCAAAATGAAGAAGTCCCGGTAATGTCTGCCCAGGTATCTGAGGAACAATGGGTGGCTCATTTTACTAGTATTTTTAACCCCGAAGGACTAGCTGTAGGGGGTGATAGGGAAACCCTGGCTTTTATCCCCATACCTCTTAATATCATAGTCTCTGAGGTGGATGCTGCCATCTGGGTCAGTAAGGGGGGAAAGGCGCCGGGCCCTGATGGGGTACCCGTTGACCTTCATAAAGCCGAGGTTTCCATATGGAGCCCATTGTTAACAAAGGTTTTTAATGCTGCTGCAATGATTGCGGCCCCACAGACTTGGGGGGAATCAATCATTATCCCGGTGTATAAAAAAGGGGAGAGGGGTGAGGCAAAAAACTACCGCCCGATTTCTCTCCTCACTGCTTCCCTAAAAATTATGAGTAGGGTATTACTGAGTCGCCTGGAGGAATGGGTAGAAGATAAAGGGATCCTTGCGGATTCTCAGTACGGATTCCGCAAGGGGTTAGGCACCATAGAACAGTGCATTAATTTAGACCTTATTATATGCAAATATACACGGGCTAAACAAGGCTCGTTGTTCCTTTGCTTTGCCGACCTGTCCAGTGCCTTTGACTTGGTTGACCATGGCCTTCTGTGGTCAACCTTGTTGGACATGGGTGCTCCACAGGATATTATCTATTTCTTGGCCCAACTTTATAGGAATCTGACGGCTAAGATAAGATACGGGCAATCGGGGGAGTGTACATCCAGTATTAAAGTAGGTTCTGGAATTAGGCAGGGATGCGTCCTTGCACCTCTTCTTTTCTCCCTTTTTATTAATGCAATCGAGTCGGAACTACGGACCATCAGTGCAGATGCACCGACTGCTGGCGGCTTTTCCATCCCAATATTGCTTTACGCGGATGACGCGGTTCTGCTCTCACAAACCCCTCTAGGGCTGCAAAAACTTATGAATAAATTTGCAGATTTTATTAATGGGAGAAAACTAAAAATTAATAATTCGAAAACTTTTATAATGCCCTGTGGGAAGAAAATTAAAAACTTAAGGCCCTTCACAGTTATGGACCAAACTATAAAAGTGGTGGACAAATTCTGTTATCTGGGTATCACTTTTAACAGTGGGGGGATGTGGACACCTGAAATGATTAATGTAAGAGCCAAAATGGCCAAGTGTTCTTTTGGCATATTTAGGTTTGCATCCAAGTTAGGCTCAAGACGGATACCAGACATGTTGTACCTATATCGCCATAAATGTGTTGCTCTGGCCCTATATGGCTCAGGAGTGTGGGGCCATTGTAATAACAACATGCTCCAGGTTGAGGAAAACAAATTTGTCAAAAAACTCCTGTGTTTACCATCTTCTGCCTCAACAAAGCTGATCCATCAGGAGGTTGGTCTAGAACATCTATCTGACTTGATCAGATTAAGACCCCTGTTAGTATGGAGATCTATATGGGCTAAGGAACAGACTGGTTTTACAAGAAAGATTATTTTAGATTGTCTTCACATGGACAAATGTTCCCGCATCCCCTGGCTTAACTATATTATCCGAACATTTAATGATGTTTTTAATCTCACGGTGCGTGATAACCCTTCTTGTGTTTTAGATATCCCGAAGAGTGAGATTAAACATGAATTTCTGAGGGTTAGCATGGTGAAGCGTAACGCAGCTACTGCTCAGTTCTCCTCACATATTTTTTACGACAGATACACTAAGGAAGAAATGGGGCTTTCAGGATACCTTAAATTGGTTACTATCCGATCCCACCAATATGTATTGACAAGATTACGGATGGGGATTGTTCATTTGCTTGTTGCGTATCCTGTAATGAAGACCTATACTACTGCCCCCTGTCCGTGTGATGGGACCACAAAGCAAAGTACGGAGCATTTTTTATTGTTATGCCCTCTTTATCTCCACCTTCGAAAAGTATATCTGAAACCGCTTTTCAAAAAATATAATGTATCCACTATTGTATCGGCCATGGGGCTTTTATTTGGACTTAATTCACAGGACATCTGTTTTTTTACTGCTGTATATATTTTAAAATCGATAAGCTTGAGGAAAAGCACCCTTTTTTGATATGTGATTAACTTAAAACCTGCTGTACCCTCATGTTTTATTACTTATGTATGTATGTACTTTTATGATTATTAATCAATGATCGAATAAAGTTTTTGAATTGAATTGCATAATATATTGACATAGAGTGCATTGGTTTTGAATCAAGGGGTGTAGAGTACATTGGCATAGAGCTCAGTAGCGTATAGTGGTGCAGAGTAGAATGGAGTGGTGCAGAATGCAGTGGTGTAGAGTAAACAGTTCAGAGTAGGGTAAGGTGGTGCAGAGTATATTAGAATGGCATAGAGGGGATTAGCATAGAGTGCACTGGCATACCGCGGAGTGGTACAGACTAGAGTGCAGTGGCATAGAGTGCAGTGTTGCAAAGTAGCGTGGCATAGAGTGGAGTGGTGTAGAGTGAAATGGCAAAAAGTGCAGTGGTGCATAGTGGAGTCGTGTGGGGTAGAGTGCATTGGCATAGAGTGGAGTAGAGTAGAGGCGTGGAGTGGTGCAAAGAATAGTATGGTGACAGTTTGGAGTGAAATGGAGTAATGTGGAGTGGTGCAGAGTAGGGTGTAGTGGCGTGGGATGGTGCAAAGTGGAGTGGAGTAGATTGGGGTAACGTGGAGTATGCATGGAATGGTAGCGTACTGCCATTACAGACACCACATCTGTAATTGAAATGACCATTACATTTGCACTCACATATAGTTTTACTGATAAAAGTATACAGTACACAAACAATAATTTTGGAAATGTCATCATCCAATGTATTGATTTGATAATCAGCCCAGTTCACTTACAGACGTTTACATTTTGTTGTATGCTAAGAAAAAAAATAACATTGTACAGCCTTTCTTAAGCAGACCCTCAGTAGCCAGTATGATGTCACATAAATCTTACTTTGAAGTCAGAGACAGAAAAATAAACACCAAGCTCCTCTGTTTTAAAAACAGCACAAACATAAAAGGCATTGTCGTTTACAATGACAATAGCTCAAACTCTCATAAATGCGAGACCTATTGCATTGCAAATGCTTGTTCAATTTTTTTAATTGTTTCCTCTCAAAATGCCTCTATGCTACGGTATAGCCTTTCTTGGTGTATAAAAATCATGCCTGTCAAAGTTACATTGCTTAGTGGTAATTGGATGCACATGTTAAAGCCCATTTTGAGTATAAACTAAATGACGTGAGCACTTAAAGTGCAATAGTTTGCGCTTCTAATTAATTGAAATGCACTAGGTTAGTCTTCACAGATATTGCTGTTGGTCGCCCGTGAGAGGTGTATTTGCTACCTTATCCCTTTTCTCTCTGATTTCAACAACCAAGGTCCCCAACAGGTGTATCGCTGTTTCATATAGTACAGAAATTAGTTTCCCTGTTCCTTCCATCATTTTTATTTTTTAAATTGTTAGTAATTTTTGAACAACATTAAGGATGGGGCTCTTCATGCGGAAGAGTTGCGTGTAAATGATATGGATAGCTGATCCATATGTGAGTCCTGTGTCTTGTGTATAAGGGGCTGTCAATTAGGAGCGAGTCCGCTACCGGTCTTCATTCGAGGAACAACCAGACAATGCGCAGAGCCACCCTGCAGTGTTGTGAGGCAGCCCTAAATGGACATCTAAAGCTATTGAGAATTCAGTGAGGCGAAGCAATGTTGCTCTTTGAAGGGTTGGATGGGGTTCTAGAGGTCTTGGACTCAGAGTCCCTGCAGTTGGGAGGGCCACTTAGTCTTGGGCTATAGGAGAGCGGCATAGGCTCTGTGCCTCCTCTGCGGAGTGCCTTGGCTTTGGCCCGGTGATGTAACACCTTGAACTAGTCCTTGGCCAATGGGGGTGCTGGGAGTTTCTACTTCCAGGTTATGGTCCTTTTAGCAACAATGAGAGCAAGATTGAAGAAACACACCACAATTTTTTTTGTCGATAGGACCTACTCTATAGCCAAAGGACCCTGTCTCTCAGAATCTTGTCTCCTGTTAATCCGTGACCATCTCAGGCTTGGACAACACTGTGTTCCAGAATGGGTGAAATTGGGGGCAATCACACAGCACGTGTTTCATGTCTGCGGCAGTGGTGCTGCATGTGATGCGAAGGTCTGTGGCTCCAGAAAATATTTTGTCAGTCCCCGAAGGGGAGAGGTAGACCCTGTGCAGTACATAAAATTGAATGAGTTTAAGACTGGCATTCTGTGACACATTTCTTGTGTATGGCTACGCTTTAGCCCACTCTCTGTCATGGAGGTTTTGTCGAACTTTGATTCCCAAGTATGTCTCGGGCCACAGTGAGGTGTGTCAAAGCCACCAAAGCACTTGCAAGCCAGCTTATTGGTCTGTTACCATTACCCAGCATATGTAAGGTTTGCAGTAGCCAATGAGTGTCCGGTTCTCTGTTGTGGATGGCACAGATATCCCTAAGTGTGCCCTTTAAGGCGGCATAGAGGAGAAATTGCCCCTCGTTCAGCCCATTTTGTTCCAGCAGGATCAGGAAAGTGTGCAGTTGGCAATTTTAGAATAGGTCTCCCACAGTGGGGATTCTTGCCTGGTCCAGGGCATTCAAATCCCCTTGTCCGAAAGCCGAAGTCAAATGGCCGAGAAGAGGTATTGCCGGTGTATAGGGAAGAATGTTTTTTGTGGCCCCCTAAGGCTTTGGTGAAACAGGCAAGGGACACCTGGAGGAGGAGCAGGTGGCCAGGTCCTGGGATTACTAGTGATAGTAATTCAGTGTGGGTGAGTGGAGGACCCGTCGTTCAGGTTTCCTCAAGGAAGCGATCGGCAAGCCAGTAGGAGAGCAACTGCAGTCGGGCTGCATATAATATTTGAAGTTGTGGCCTGCGTGGTCTTGCATGTGCTGTAGTTGTAGGGGCCACTAAGAGTTATGTCATATTAGGTCACTCAGGAGCTTGTGTAGTTTTTGGAAGAACGTCCAGGGGACAGCTACTGGGAGGTTAGCGAAATAGTACAAGCGATGAGGAAGCATCACCATCTTGGAAATTGTGATGCAGCCAATCACAGACAATTGGAGGAGCTGGCAAAAGGTCACCTGTGACCGAAGTGATGGGGCCGCTTGTTGTCAGGTTCCCATGGAGCAGGTTCTGTACCATGTGGTACAAGCAGATGCTGAGGTAGCGAAAGGAGGTGGGCTCCCATTAGATCAGGCCCTCACCCAAGTTTAGGAATATGAAGTCCATGCCAGGCACCAAGGGGAAAATACAGGATTTGTCCCAGTTCACCCAGAGGCTGCACTAAACTCCGCCTGTAGCTCAGCTATATGGGAGTGATCAGATAACAAGACCTTGAGATAAGAGGACATCATCTACATAACATGATATCGTGTAGATTCCGTCAGGGCGAGGGATGCCCCGCTCTCCGCCACACAGTCTAACTCTGGTCACCAGGATCTCCATTACTAAAGCAAATACAATTTGCGAGAGTGGGCATACCTACCTTGTTACCCTGCCCACAGGGATGGACTCAGAGAGAAGGCCCCCGATCTTGATTGTGACTGTAGGGTCTGTGTAAAATATGCAGATCAGACAAATAATCCATGAACGGAAGCAAAATTTGGACATGTTGTAAAAGAGGTAATACCAATTGAGGGCATTGAATGGCTTTGCAAGTCCAGCACTAGGACAGCAACTCTACGACGTGTTCTTGACCGGAATGAAACCATTTGGGTCTATGTTAACCAATCAAGATATCACTCGATGGATGCAGAGGGCTAGGATCTTACTGAGGATTTTGTAATCAATGTTTACTATAGTGATAGGGCAATCCAAGGCCAGGTTGGTGGGATCTTTCCCTGGTTTCAAGGGTGAGACTATTCAGTTCTCACACTGGGTAGCCAGAAAGCATATAGACTCCAGCAGGCTTTCATGCAAAGTGGTCATTTTAAGAGCCAGTAAAATCCTGTACGTATTGTAGACTTTGGCCAGAAGGCCACCTGATCTGGGCCTTTTGCCTGTCTCTAACCCTGTTGGAGCTGCCTTTGCTCAGCTGGTGCTGGGAAAGGCCCTGGAGCTCTCCTCACCACCCGGCTGACTCTTCAGGGTGTCGGGGGTGGGCGGGGGAGGTAATCCTGCACAGATACACACTCCTCCTGTGTAACAGAGCACTGGTGGTGGCACAGCTGGATGTGATATGATCCTGACTTTGAGAGAATGAGTATCCAATATGGAATGGTGCAAACAGGCATAGGAGCCGATATACCGGGCTAGGGGCTGCCCCGGAAGTTTGCTAAAATATGGGACCCATGATCAGAATGGCAGATAGGTGCAGAAAAGGGCCAATACAATGGACAAGGTTGGAGGGGAAGCAGGCTGTTGGACAGGATAAGTCCCCGGGATCTGGTTGTCTATGGACCCAATAATCAGACCCCCCAGGATATTGCGGCATGGATTAGCAAATTTAGCGGCACAAATTTGGAAATTTAGCGGCACAAATATGGAAATTTAGCGGCATTTTCGCGGCACTTTATTTTACTCATAATCCTTCATTTTCAGCCTGAAATCAATGGTAGGTGTTTTAGCAGTCTCTTCCACTTTGAAATAGACATGTTTAAAGTGTCTGCAGCTCTACGTAAGCACAGCACCAGTCCTAACCTCGTGGGAGGGAGCTGTATTTATCCCTGACATGTTCTAGTGGCATGTATGCACCCCTATTGGGGCACTGCTGCCTACGGATCCGAGAGGCAGGACACCTCTTCCTCAGGCACCCTCTTTTGCCAATTGCGGGTGCCACTGATGCCCTGCAACATTGGTAGCAGCATAATATTTCTTTTTTTAAATTTGCTGCAAAGATATTGCTAACAGATGACAAATGTGACAGTAAATCTGTTCTAGGTTACTCAATTGGTTACATAGAGGCTGCATTTTAAAATATCTTACAGGGTTAAGATACCTGTTGTAGAGACCATTGTGTGCCCTGCAATTTCGATGGGATTTTAATAGAGGTAAGATAACTTTTGCTCCCAGCTGAATATTGAAATAAGAAAGCCCTCCTACTGCCTGCACGTTGCGGCACCCAGCCGAATACAAACAGCTTGCAGGCGCTGCTGAGTTATCAGACACCAGGACAAATTCAGCATTTTTCTCTGGGACATCTGCCGATAGTGAGATCAGGTGGATTCCCCCTACTTTCCTGCACTGGTTGCCATCTCCAAAGAAATTGATAATTCATGTAGCCTGATAATTGTAGTTTTCTTGTTGGTTACGTTGAACAGTGCATTCTGCACAGACAGGAAACCATTCATCATGCAGCAACAAGGTTCAATGGCCACTGCCCGTCTTTCCTTTCCTTGGAATTTTGTGAGCATGAGTATTGACACCCTGATGCCTGCAAAGGCCTATCCAATAAGGAACACATACTGACATTGCAGACAGCTGTACTATCAACACAGACCTAAAATAATTCTTTTATTTCCATTTCAGTCATTGACTCGTTCCTTCTCTCTCTTCGTTTTCTTGCTTTTCTGTTATTTTTCTCAATCCTTGTTGCTCCTCTTCCTTTACTCTGTTTTCATTGCTCCTTCCCTTTCTCTTCTCTTTATTCCCTTCCTCCCCTTTCTCTTTTCTCATTTTCAGTTTTGTTCTTGATTCCATCACTTCTCATCCCTATAATTCCCCCTCCAGTGCTTCTTATCATTCTCTTTCAAATTGTCTTTCCTCCTTACTCGCTCAGTTCTCTTCATTGTTTTTTCTCTCTTTTTCACTCCAATTTTCTGCCTCGGTTCTTTTCAGTGCATAGCTCTTCCTTTCATGCCTTTCTCTCCTGCTTTCAGTTTGTCCTTCCTGCCTCTCTCGTGCATTCACTTCCAGCACTTCTCCTTTGCCTTCCAATGTCTTCTATCTTTGTCTCTCGTTTATATTAAACTCCCCACCTCTCCTCCTCTTCTCTTCCCTCCTCTTTGCCCCCCTCCCCCACTTCAGCTCTCAAGAACTCATAGCCCCCTCCATTTCCTCTCTGGGAACCTTTTACTCATTCTCCTCGCAACTCTATTCTCCTGTCCCACCGTTCTCTACATCTTGTACTCTTTCTCCCTTCTGTTCCCATCTCTTCTATTCATCTTTTCCCCATCTCAACCTCGTTCTGCCCCCCTCAAGGCCTCTCCCTTCCCTCCCCTCTTTAGCCTTGGCCTCCTTTCACACACCTAATTCTTCTATCCCATCTCTCCTTTGCCATCTCTATCTTCCTCCCACCCTCTGCAACTCACACCTTCCATTTCTTGCCAACCTTTCCCTTTCTAGCTCCTTCACTCTTCCTTCACATCTCACACTTCTCAGTCTCCCCTATCGTCTCTTCACCTTCCCCCCTCCTCCAGTCTCTCTTCCCCTCGCCTCTACATCATCTAGCCCTCCCCCGTTCGGGCCCCCTCGCGTCTCATTCACAGCTCCCCCCTCTCCACGCTGCACATCTTTCCGTTCCTCGCAATTTGCTCTTCATTTAAATGCCCGCAGTTGCCGCTGGTCATATCAGCCCACCTCCCCCCACGCCTCCTTTGCCTGCTCCACCACACTTTCTTTTTTTTTTTTCGGGTCCGAGGGAGGGGGGCAGCAGGGGGGCCCGGCCTTTGTTAGAGGGGTCTCCGGCCTGTATCCCGCCTCTGTGGCTCTGTCTGCAGCCTGCCTGCTCTGGTCACTTCCTGACGCCGCTGCGCCTGCGTCTCTGCTCTGCTCCACCACACGATGCACAGGCTGTCCGAAATCTCACTTTTCCTAGAGATTCACCATGGGTGTCAGGGGGACGGTGTTACTTCTAGGAGTAAGCCCCCTGTTCCCAACGAGGGCGATGTGTAGGAATACACACGTGGGGCCGGCATACCAGCAGGTCGGGCGAGATCAGCTAAAAAGACACTTCCCCCCAGCTCCTGAAATCATAGACGGACATTATTGTAACTGATGCCTGCAAAGGCCTAACAAATATGCCCCACATTTTGACATTGCAGACAGCTGTCCTGTCATCACAGACATCTAAAAGGGGCCTCCTTCCCAGCGCAGACCAACCGTCCAAATTTCGCGGGCAGTTTTGTAAAAATCGCGGCATTTTTACAAAACTGCCGATTTCGCGATTTTTTTGCAAATCGCGAAATCGCGAAATCCTGGAGGGTCTGAATAATGGATTTGCTGTGCCCATGTCACTAAGATCGTTTAACTACTACTAAACTGTCACTTGCTATATCCGGCAGAGTTGTGTGCCACAACAACCTGAGAAGGTGGGGGGGATGGTTGTTTCATCCTATGTTGAATGATTTTAATGTTTGTGCCACCGCATAATCAATTGAAATAATTTAAAATAAATAAAAAATTAAATAACAGATTAAAAAAAGTGACATGTTTCGGAGACAAAGGATTAGGAAAGGGGAACTAAGAAGAACAGTGGAATCCCACTTCTGTTCGGAGTAGTCATCAGTTGTTGCTGGGCCTTGACATACCAGGTAATTTTTATGATTTCCAGCGTAACTGGTATTGGTTGTTTGACATTTTGGGTCGGGCAGCAGTGTGGATCCGATATCCTATTCAAGGATAAAGGGTTCTGCCTAACCTGTCAACTCGTCTATTTATGAGCAAGGTACTCAAGTTGCTGACCTTTGGTCATCTGCTCTCTATTGCCTTCTTTCACTCTCTATGAGGTTCATTAATTTATTTGTACCTAAATATTCTATTCTCGCTTCAGAAAATCTTTTTAAGGCAGGCCATATAACCTTAGGAAAAGAAGGAACGTCTATTATTGTGGGAATGGCACAAGTTTTGGACAAGAGGCATAATTGGGTAAAATATTTACATTTGGGACTGGCACTTACTTGGCGGTTGGTTGCAGACCTCAGATACGTCGCCTTACAAAAGGAACTGGTTATTTGAGCGAAAACAAAGGCTTTGAAGTACGTAATAGTCATGTAACTAAACAGCGTTCATGTTCTTCCACCCAGAAATAGTATTTTTCTGTCTAGAGGTGAAACTTGCAAGGAGAGAAGAAAATCCTAGCAAATGTTTTAGACTTGGAAGTTGGCTAAAACTTATTATGGGGAACCTAGCTCGGTAATTACTACTCGAGTCAGTTTTTTACCCAGACCCGAGGGACTTTTATGAGTCTCCAAACTCAAACTCACATTTCCAAGGTTCCATCTGAGCTGGGGCATTGCACTTGGACATTGTGATGACCTACCTTGAAATTGAGTTGTCAGAGTTTGGAAGGCTTGAAGAAGACTTTTGGCGATTAGCTCTGCTTTGTATTGGCTTATTAAGGATTTCACAGGATAGGGCAAATTCAAGCTTCATAAGCCTATAAAAAAAATTCCCACTAGAAACTCGCGCATCTTCTTGAGATGCTTCTTTATTTCATTTCTAGTACCATGAAAGAGATACTAGGCTTCCAAGTTGATGGGTGCTGCTGGGTGCAGTGAATTAGTATTACTGAGGGAGTCCTACTCTAATAGCCCTCAACCAGACCTTGTAGCCTTGATTCACTCTCCCCATTTCCTCATTGAGGTGAAATGGGTGTGGTCAGTGGCATGATCACTAGTGAGGGCGAGAAGGAAGGGATGGAACCGTACACAATACCTCGCTTGACGCTCCAAATTGTATTAAAAATGTGTTTTAGCTGATTTAAGGCTTTTCGGTTAAACAACCTTGATTGGCTAGACCTCAAAGTGAAGAAAATTGCATAAGCATTTCTGGAAAGAGCTTAACAAGCATATATTTAGAAACACATCTTCAGAGAGTTTCCAAACAAGTGCAATTTCAGTTGCACAGAGAGACTCAGCACTACACATAACGTATACAAGTACATGCATTTAGTTTCCACTCTATCATTATGTCCTGAAAGGGGAGGAAATTAGACGTTTTAAAGGGAAGGCCTTCATGCTATGTTTTGTTGTCATTTTCCTGTCAAAATTAAAACCTTTTGACTTTTTCGAAACATTCACCTTCTAGAAATACTTTAAATACAGCGTTTAAACTGGAGCACTATTTTTATGTCACTGGACCCTTAAGAGCACCTAAGACTGACAAGTTAGTATGAACGGTGAAGCTCTCTCCAAGAGACGTCATTCTGCATTCCTCTGAATTTACCTTTTTTATTGACCAGATATTTCAGTAGGTATTTAAGTATCCCTAAAACTTTATAACATGAAAAAAGGTGTTTTCAAGGCCCCTATGGAGGGGCTAGATCAAATTAATTTTGCGATCTGGTAAATTTTGGCCAAAGGAAAAAAGTATCAGTTAGGGCTTCAACTTAGTGGTTGATGGCAAATGTATTTTCTTCTTTTAAATATACGCTTATTGGTGACCAATATCAAAATACATTATAAAAGAAAGCATTTTTTTTACACTTCTGGACCCCATTTTGCATGGCTAGAGCGAAGCTGTATGGTCCCTGACCACAACCACCTTTTTGTTTATGTGCGAGCATTGTGCAAGAAAGTCTACCTGTTGTGAAAACTGACAGATCTAAGCTCCATTGTGATATACTAAAAGATTCAAGTGTAAGCGATACATGCACTTGCACTTTTATTGTATTGCAATTAAAGAAATTAAACTGATTAGTGAAATAATTTTGTTTCACTGTAATTCCTAATAACTATGTTAAAAAGCCAAGCACGGGTGGAGGAGCTTCGCGCGCAACCTAGATGGTCACGTGAGCACAGGGCTCCTGAGACCCTCGCAACCTCCCGCATCTTTCCTGAAAATTATCCTGATTACATCGACGGGTCATTGAAGACGAGCCATGGCTGAGGCGGACACCGTTGTCCAAATTTGAAACGGACTTCGGGAACCGGAATAACAGCGATTTGAATATTGCTGCCTGCCCCTCGGAGATGCCCGGAGCTCGAGTTGGCATGGTGCCCGGGCAGTAGTTGAATAACAGCGGCCTGAGGAATCACAGGCTTGCACTTTCACTTTCGTTTTTTCGTGGCTCCAGTCAGAACCTCTCTGAAAGTGAAGCCCGATACTAGCGGATGCCTTTTTGATGACTTAACAATCATAAGGCGATATCCTGACATCGGATACAGGGCCCGGACAGACTGTGTCCTCTGGCTGCTGCGGACACTTTGATCGCAGCCATTTCTCTCGAGGGAAGATACTGTGGAAGGCCTTCTTGTCTGCAATGGCGACCAAACCTGATGGCGACTGGCTAAAATCTAAGGCCACTCGGCGGGGTACCTATACCCAAGCAAACAATATGGATCAGTATGCCGACTCTAAAGGATCCCCTGGTGGACCGAGCAGATCACTGGATGGTACTAAGGAGGATCCCTCCTCATCGGTGGAATTGACTTTGTAAGACGTCATGGGTGCCATTGATGGTATGAAGGCGTCCATCGGCCAGCAATTTGAAACTCTCGTCCACAAGCTGGACACAGTTTCGATCGATGTGAATTTGATCCGCACGGATTTATCAAAAACGAATGAAAAGGACAAATCTTTAGATCTGAAAACGTCCAGCCTAACGGGAGATGTATCCGACATGCAGACGGAGGTTCGCAACCTGCGGACCTCAAATGATCTCTTTGCGCGCCGGTTGGAGGACTTTGAAGGTAGGGTCCGGCGTAATAACGTACACATTATTGGAGTCCCGGAAAAGTCAGAAGATCCAGCAGCTGATCTGTTTGTGGAAGATCTTATCACTAAACACCTCTCTCCCAGGGGTCTGAGCAAGTTCTTCGCAGTTGAACGAGCTCACAGAGTACCGGGCAGTAAACCGAAGGTGGGTGCCCCGCCGAGAACTCTTATCGCCAGAATCTTTAATTTCCGGGCTAGAGACGCTATCCTGCAGGCCTCACGGCTGAATGGACCCACAAATATGAAAACACCACTGTAAGTTTCTACCCGGATTTTACACAGGCAGTCCAAAAACAAAGACTTGGATTTCTGGGCATCAAAAGGCGATTGGGAGACATGGAACTGAAATATGCAATGTTATTCCCAGCTAGACTGCGTGTGGAGTTTAAGGAACGTACGTTTTTTTTGATCGTCCAGAGAATGTGGGAGAATGGCTCAACACACTATCACACCAACGTGACCGAGAGGAACATTCTGGAGGAGCGGAAGGCAGCCCGATGGAGCAGGAATAGGAACATGGTATCCGGCCTCTGAACTTTATTGAGGACCCTGCAATGGTTCGATGACTTTGGCTGTAGGATGTAATGTTTCACGCCTGGGAGTGGCGGGGCGATGGGTTGACTCTCCTCCTCCTAGGGGGTTTTCTTTTTGTAGACTTGTTTGATATAAGGGCGTCGGGCACACTGCAAGTTGGGGTGGTTATTTAGTTTCATGCAGGGGTGCAGGGTGGTGGGAGTTGTAACGGGTTTTTGGTTTAAGGGTGGGGGGATGTTTCAGTGGGTGTGTTTAAGTTCAATGCAAGGCAACGTATTGTTTTATCACCTGATGTTGGTTTCGGAGGGGAGGTGGACCTGTTTTCACTTTTGGGATGGGGGGTAGGGGATTGAGATTACTGAGCTGGAATGTGAATGGGTTGGGGGATAAGATAAAACGAGGGGTGGTGTTACAATTGATGAAAAGACTGTCTCCCGATGTGGTATTGTTACAAGAAACGCACTTGATCGGTAATACTTGTCATGCCATGAACCGAAGGGGATATCGTATGGTAGCCCATGCGGGGTTCACCTCTGGATCCCGAGGGGTGGGTATTCTAGTTAGGAAGTCCCTCCCCTTAGAAATAGATGCAATAGACTTAGATGATAGGGGGCATTTTGTAGCCCTTACTGGACGGTGGGAGGGTAAGACCATATCCTTGATCTCAGTTTACGTCCCCCCGGGACTACAGTCGATGACTTTTGCTGACCTTGGGCGATTAGTGTTGAGACTCCCTGAGGGAATTCTGGTCATGGGCGGAGATTTCAACTCGGTCGTCTCTGGCAGGGAAGATCGGCACCCGCCTAGAGATCTTACTGGGTCACAGAATTGGCTTAGAGGTTTTATTGACACATTGGGGTTAGTGGACTGTTGGAGATTGTTACACCCAGCTCAGAATCGATACACTTTCCACTCAGGTGCACATGGTAGCCTTTCCAAGATTGACTACCTTTTTAATACCGGCTCCGCACGCCCCCTCCATTATTGAAGTACGACATCTGGCACGGGGAATATCCGACCCTTCTCCATTGTGGATTGGGATAGACGTGAATATCGGGTCAGAGGGACGGGTAGACCCGATTAATCCGTGGTATCTCCGTAACCCTAAGACCCACTCGGAATTGGTCAAGTCACTTGACCAGTATTTTGTTGAGAATTTGGGATTGGTCACCTCTGCAGTCTCGCTGTGGGAGGCATTTAAGACGGTCATCCGAGGTCAGGCGCTATCATTGATTGCTGGATCTAAGAAGAGTAGCCGCGAGGACGTGGTTAAGCTCGAGACAGAGATCTCTGAACTGGAGCGTGAATTGGAATTGGGAGTCACCCGTGAAAAGATACATGTTATGCGTCTTAAGCAACTTGACTATAGGGCACTGGTTACGGACGCCGCAAAAGTTATTGGCAGGGAGCAGCAGTGTCGATTGTATGACGTCGGGGATAAAGCTGGCAAGCTGATAGCATGGTTAGATAAAAAAGAGAGGGCCAGTCGTGTGGTTCCTGTGATAGAGAAATTAAATGGTACGCGTGTGACTGAACCCGAGGAGATTGTCCAGAGTTTCGCGGAACATTTCCGAGAAGTGTATTCGCCCGTATCTGATAGGCCGGAAGAAGACTCCCATTTATTGTTGCGCGACATTGCATTGCCCAGCTTATCTGACTCTGATAGAGAGTTGCTAGATGCCGCAATAACTTCGGATGAGGTAGCTCTTGCTATTCGCTCTATTCGTTCAGGTAAAGCGATGGGACCTAATGGTCTCCCCATTGAACTTTATAAATTGCGCCCTGATAAAATCGCGCCATATCTTCATGACATGTTTCTGGAATCGCGGTATGGTGGCTCTCTTCCCCGTGATCAGCGTCTTGCGACCATCGTGGTGATACATAAGGAAGGGAAACCAAGGGACCGCTGTGCCTCCTATAGGCCTATATCACTCCAAGATCCTTGCTAAGATGTTGGCTAATCGAGTAATACAGGTAATTGGTGACTTGATTCACCCGGACCAGTCCGGTTTCATTCCACATCGGAATACGGCCCTGAATCTGTGACGTTTACATAGTGTTCTCGCGAGGACTTCGTCATTGCGTAAGCCGGCCATCTTGGCCTCCTTGGATGCCACGATGACTTTTGATACGGTGGAGTGGCCGTATTTGTGGGCTGTACTTGCCAAGTTTGGGTTTGGTCCTGACTTCATAGGCTGGGTCAGGCTTCTGTATGAGGAACTGTTGGCTCAAGTAGTGGTGAATGGTAGGGTTTCGGAGCCCTTCGTTCTTGGTAGGGGTACGAGACAGCGTTGTCCATTATCTCCGCTTCTGTTTGCTCTTGAGCCTCTTGCTGCATGGATTAGATGGGAACCGTCGATGAAGGGTATCCAGTGGGCCCCTGACCTCGAGGATCGTATTTCGCTTTACGCGGACGATATATTTTTGTACCTGACTTCGCCCCGGAAGTCGTTAATCATTTTGTTCGATGTCCTCGCCTCCTTCGGGAAGAACTCAGGTCTGGTCATTAACTGGACTAAGTCCTACTTATATGTCCTATCGGGAGATGTCCCTCTACTGCCGCGTGATTGCCCCATCCAGGTCACACAGACAGGTTTTAAGTATCTCGGGGTTTATGTTTTGTTTATCCCGGCTGCCCGATATGAACAGAATTTGTTCCCACCGTTAACCTGGCTGAAGCTGGATGTGGTGCGCTGGCGTAAGCTACTGCTTTCGCCGCTCGGCCGTGCTGCGCTCTTCAAGATGATGTAGTTCCCGAGATTCTTCTATGCTCTTCAGAACACCTTTGATGTAATTCCTGCGAGTTATTTTCGTACCATCGAGGTTCTTCAGAGAAAGTTGGTCTGGGATGGGCGTTCGCCTGTCGCCCTCGCTAAGTTGACGCTTCCATGGTATGACTGTGGCATCGCTCTCCCAGATATCAAGCGGTATTATTGGGCTTCTCAGTTGGGGGCCATTAATCATGGTATGTATGGCCCAGGAATAAACCCAGCGTTTGCCTTGGACAGGTGGCAGTTGCCGGGGGGCGATTACTATGGAGCGCTTTATTCTCGTTTGGGTAGAGGGAAACTTTCTGGGCCCACAAAGATTGCTGTTCGGGCTTGGCACTGTGCTAATGATGCGATGGGATGGAGGGATCAACTGACCCGTGCGACCCCGCTTTTTGCTTCCGAGAAGCTGGGTAACATGTGGAAAACGAAAGGATTTGAAAAATGGGATATGATCAGTATCAGTACTGTGGGTAACCTCTGGGTGAAAGGCAAGTTTAAGACTTTTGAGGAATGAAGGCTGAGTTCGACCTGAGTGACAGGGAATATTTTCGATATGCACAGGTTCATCATGCCTTGACTTCGGTTTTCCCTGAGAGTGCTGATATATTCCGGAGTCTTCTCCACTTGAGGATAGAATATTGGATGGTCATGTGCCAGATAGTACTATTTCTTTGATTTATAAAAAGCTAATTAATGGTAGGAGTGACCTGTTGGTGTCCCTCCGGGATGTATGGACCCGAGACGGTCTTGAATTAGACGACGAGGATTGGCAATCTGATATCTCTTCTCCCAAGGAGGTCGCGATTCCGGCCCGCTTCCGGTTTGTGCAACTGAAGATTCTGCATAGAGTTTATGTGACTGGCCCACGCTTGGTTGAAATGGGTTATTCAAATGACGGTCTCTGTAAACGTGGTTGTGGGCTGCTTGGGACGTTTCTACATATAATTTGGGAGTGTCCTGCAGTAGCTGCTTTTTGGATTGGTATACACAATAAGATGCGGGAGGCTACTGGCGCTGATTTGTTGCCCGAGGCCAGACGTTGTCTCCTGAATGTTTGGGAACCAAATTACTATAATGTCGCACAGACACAGTGGGCAACCCTAGGAAATATGGTAGAAAAAAGGGATATAGCGCAGCTGTGGGGCTCTCCAAGATCACCCACGGTTGAGGCTTGGATGGAAAACATGGACTGGTGCATGTTCAGGGAGAAAAGGGTCTATGTAGCACGGAGGAGACCCGGGAAATGGTGTAAGTATGGGGTCATTGGAATACTTACCGTGGAGATATTTGCACTCCTCCTCACATGGAGATCCCTGAAGTTCCACTTTCCCCCTGACCGCCATTCCTCGTAGAGTACGTGAAATAATTGATTCTGTATTTGTCTCTCCCCTGCTCCCATCCCCTGATATGACTTGAGCACCCTATTGTATGGTAATTTATTCCTCCTTCTCGTCTGGACTGATATCCTATTGTACTGTGTTCTTGCCTTGTTTGTTTTGACATTTCAATAAAGAGTTACAAAAAAAAAGCCAAGCACAGAGGGGGGAAGAAGTCTGGGGGTTGCGCGAGGTCCCCATAGCAGCCTCATGGGATGGTTTGCTACATGAGTTCCAGACATCTATCCTAGTGTACCACCACGGGCTGGTCTGTCCGATACCCTTACTATCCCCCACTCTGGTGCTCCTCGCATCTCCCTCCCAAGAACTCTGGTCCTTTCCCTAGGAGATACAAATGTGCCTAATGCTATTGGGTAGAAGGAGGGGGAATGTCAGCCATCTCAGCTATCAAGGAACTGTGGAGGCATAAATGTCACAGAGATTGTTAAATGGCTGACATAAACAAATGTGGTATGACTTTCATTGTTGTGATCTGAAATTGATATTGTTACTGTTCTTACTATTGTGTGTTGAACAAGCTGCTCCTTTCTAAATACTGTTTCTGACCTATTGTCTTGCATATGTGAATGCTTTTAACTTACACAGTTTCACAAACGTTGTACCGTAATGATAACGAATAAAATTGGTTACAAAAAAACTATGTTAAAAAGACCAAAGAATACCAGCAAATGTGTATTGTAAGTCCTGGAATGTTCAGGACTCATTAGGAATCTTGAGAAAACAAGGACCATGACGTCTGGCAAAAGCTACAAGAACCACTGGCCTAGTTCTGGGGCAAAACACGCATCAAAGCAGCAATGGAGGACAAATACTTAGGGGTGATCATAGATCAGGGAGGCCACTTTGTTGCTCAGAGAGATTCGATCAAAAGAAAAGGCCTCAGTTTGGTAGTCACATTAAGGATCCTTAGGTTTAAATTGAAAGGTCCAACATTACTCTCTTTAGTTCAAGCAATACAAACCAAACTTATACCAACAAAAGCTTACAGCAGTAAACTGCAGAGGTGCAAGGACAGCACCGTAATAAGAGCGTATAGAATCATCTTCGGCCTGCCAAATCACACAATTTGCCAGCGCAGATCAGGCTGGAGTTTGGACTTCAAAGGCAGACCTTGGCAAAGCAAGGAGCCTTCATTATCAACTGGGACAAAACTGGGAAGGCTCCACCAAAAACCCTCAATCACTGCCTATCGTTAGAACCGCAATAGAGAGACTTGTCGCCAGCCATGATTTACCTCAATGAATGCCTGCACAACACAGGACTTCTACAGCTCTGGGAATCAACCATCAGTAATGCTGCATTCAAAAAAGCTAGTGTGGAAATCAGTAAAATCTCTATCACTGGTTGAATATAAAGCTGCGCTTGCAAAGAGGGCACATGGCTGGATGACATTGAGCACTTATAGTGCACTCGCACCTCAAAAATGCTTCAGCCCAGGCTACTCAAATACCATTAAAGACCAATTCCTGAAATATCGACTGTGGTTATAGCCATGCGCTCAACCTTCCGCACTGGCAAAGGGACCGTGCAGGAACTGCTTGCCGCTTATGTGGCATGTCCACAGAAGATCTGCGGCATCTCCTATGCACTTGCAAGGAAGTCTCGAAGTAACGGATGCCGCTCCTAAAAGTTTATTTTAATCAAAGACGGATTCGGACTGGGAAACGGACCGTGCTAGCCTGCTTTGTACCAGAGGATCCACAGCTGAACTGCCGACTGGTACAATTCTTGACACTCGTGGCTTAAAAGATGCCAGATTGCTGAGATAGGGTTTGCGCCCCAAAAAACTCAAAGATGACTCAAAGCACTCTGCAGACACCTCTTAAATTCAAGCAACGTTTTAGTTTTTACGCATGGCATCACTTTATTTTAATGTCATATTTATCTTTGCAACCACCAAGAGCTATCCCTCCAATGCCGCACAATTTTATGCCAAGGCACATTCTAAGAACTTACATTATTTATTTTAAAGGGCTTCTGTCTGCTCACAGACAATTTTATCACTTTGTTAGGTTTTCAATACTTTGTTTCTCATATGCAATGGTTTCAAGTAACTATGCTGATAACATTTTGACTTTGACTTCATTAGGAAGGCATAGTTAGTTCTTCAGCTGCATCCTCTTAAATTAAGATTTTTCTACATAAAATAATTGTTGGTTGTCATGTGATCAAGGCCTCTTCAGGCTGAAACGCGTTATGGCGGTATGGTGTAGAGCACAATAAATTTATAACGCACCAGTTCTTGGGTTTGCCTCGTCTTTGATGCCGAATATCTGAAAGACGTCCTTCTGCCATAAAATAATTGTGTGCATCAGTAAGCGGCCCTACTGCCTTGTTGAAGTACATGCAGTTGTGTTGTGGAATTCAACATATTGAGGTGCAGTGCTTTATAGGATGAGTTTAACAAACTTTTGCAAACAAAATATTCTGTATTTATTGTTGGTAACACCACTTGATAAAGGTAAATCTACATGTAGAATATTGAGTGTGTTGGCTGTTTATTCAATAGTAATAGAAATACTGATTTGTTAACATCTTCAAATAAAAGATCACATGCTGAACCCGTCGGTGCATATTACGTGCTGTGCTGATACATTTTGCTCATTGCTTCACTTGCATTGATCCGGGTTGGATAGGGATGCAACTTCAGGCCAGTTTACAGCATATATTTGTCCTTCCATGTTTTTGACTGTGAACACTTCTGGTCTAGTGCAGACATTTAGTCCCATTGAGAACCAGGCTTCTGACACCGTATGGTAAATCAGTGCTTTGTTTTTGTAGCCTTAATTCTGTTTATCTAGGATATTCCCATGCGAGAGCACGCACCCTTGTCTTTGACGCTACAAAGGCCTTAACTTTGCCAGCTATGTTCACTGCTTGGCCTGCGCCCAGGATGCTGTGTACACAAACTCCACTGTCCTGTGAATGTGTTGTGCAGAAATGTCAGCATGTATTGAAGAGAGTGCCTGCTGCAGCAGAGTTTTTGATCTACAGCCCAGCTCTAGCAATATATATATAGATGTTATTAAGATTGTTTTTGTTAATTGTTGTGCACTGCACTCTATAAAATCAACAGTGGAGCTCGTGCCAGGATTGGTACATAACCTGATGCAACATAATACATGTTTGGCATTGTAAACCATAGTGTGTACATATTGAATTGGCAGGATACATTATAAGCATTACAATGGTAGTTGGCACATTTCGCAAATTGCAGAAATTACGGTAGGATCAGGCAAGTGGACTCCCGCTGTGCAGGGAACAAAGAGAGGAGGGAGGTAGGGGAAAAGGAGAGGCTACAAGAGTGAGGAGAGATAGAAAGAACTACAATCCAACAGTGTGAAAGCTCTGCAGTCCTTGGTATATGAATTTTACCATATTAAAGCTGTTCATGTGTGTCCTTACCAATGGAGGCCAGGCATGCAGCCCCATAGGGTCGCGGCAGCTCTAGCAATATTTGTATATTTACTGATGGTGACAAAGCATAAATGCATTTCTCTATTGAGGGAGCCAGCTTTAGACCCGGCGGTGGAGTTGGAGAGAGGTAGTGATCACACATAGGGATTCCGTTCTTGAAGTGTGGATGTAACATCTAGACCCAGCTTTCACTCAAAAGGGTTAATAAAAGCTCATTTCTGAGCAGTGCCTAATATGTGCCAGTGGTTGCAGGTGGTCACCTACAATGATTTATGCAGACAGGATCTCATTTTTTATCATCTGTCTTTGACACAAAGCAAGAGAGCGAAAGGCAGAAAAAGGATAAAGAAAGAGGAAGAATCAGATGAGGAAACCGCGACAAAGCAAAGGGATACATCAGGGAAGAAAAAGATCTTGTAAGAATGAGATGGAGACTGGAAGTTTCGGGTGGTGGAAGAAAGAGGAATAAAATGGAATCTAGACTAGACAGCCTTAGTATTTGACAATCCCTTCAGTTCGCACCACCAGTGATGGGCATCTGAGAACCCCATCCATTAAAAAAAAAAGATAGAAATTAGCGACTCCCTTAGAGAAGGGGCCATTTTTGAGGTGTTTACTGATGGATTGTAATGTTTATTGGTATAATGAATACATCGTTCTTATGAAATGAGATTTTATCTAAATGGTATAGCTGACAGAGAACTATCTGGTCAGAATCCATAAATGTCGTTTTTGAGTAATTTTGGTAAAATGTGGCCAACTTTCCATAAACATTCGTGGTAGTATGCAGGGCCAACCTGAAGACCTCCAAGAGTCATAGAGCTACTCCTAATAAGTTTAGGTACCAAAACATCCGACCTTGTTGGAGAAAGCATGAAGAGGCTTGAAGTAGACCAATTCCAATTAATGTTATCTAAATTTTCTATTTCAGCTGTTGAAAGTTGGTCAAGTTGACCAGGGCGATAGATCATGAGGTCACTCTACTTTCTTCTCCCTACAACTGCTGTCCTGTTGTGCTGCACGTGGATCTTGCCAACACTGGGCTGCAACAAAGCGCTTTGTGCTAGTGACGTAAGCAAGTGCCTCATTCAGGTAGGCTTGTGGTCTATGTTGTCTGCTGGTCGTTCTATAAATGAACGATAATAATGTGGTTTTCAACATAGTGAAAAAAAACACCCTCAGTAATTTTATTTAAAAGCTGTGCGTCTCTGCTTCAGTAACACATCGTGCTGTTCTCCACGAATTGTTGTCCCTCGCCCCATAAGCATGAAATTATTTCTGTGTTTAGAGAGTACTTGGGTATCCTGAACTGCATTTTCAACTGGATTGTGTTTTAAGGAGCACTAAACAACATTTATTGTTTTGGTAATGTGTGAAAAAAAAGTGTGTGAGCAAATTACTATTTCTTCAATTGTTGAGCTCCAGATTAGAGCACTGTGTAGCTCAGTGCAGATGGGTGCACACAAATAAACAGTTGGCTAAGCTGTAAGTGGAACACTTCACTCATGGACACAAATGATGTACCTTTTAAAGTGCTGATGAAGATAAGGGGCATTGAAGTTGTACAGGTTCTCCCTAAGTGGTGCATAACTGATCGGTCAGTCGACCACTTAATTCTAACATGGGTGTTTGGCATTGCCACAAAATATATCCATAATTTATCGGCAACCGCTTCAACGCTTGACATTCAGAAAGCCTTTAACTAAATTGAGTTGTACATTCTGTTCTAGGTACTTTGAAAAATGGAGGTTGGCGAGTAGATTTCATTCTTGTAAGTTTCCCCTGGTCAGAAGCAATATGGCCTTTCCTTAGAAGTTACAGAATTACCTAGGAATAATCGATAAGGTTACTTTACTCACCAAATCTTTTATTCTTTACTGTAGAAGTACTTGGCTAGCTTAAGAAGAGTTTAGATTTGGGGAAACAAGAGGTTACCATTTCCGCAAACACTCATAATATACTGATCTACATTGACAACACAGGTAAATTCATCACAACTGCTGAAAGGAGCCATGAATGTTGACAGAGTTTCCCCATTATGGCTCTAGAAGACATAATCAAAGGCTTTTCCCACATATAAATTATTTATAAGCTTGTGACAGAACTCTAGTGCACACCACTGGAATAATTGGAGAGCTGAGTCAGCTGTTTAGTGGAGCTGTACACTCGTAATACTTTGATGTTCTGACATGGATCACTATTAAGGTGGCTGAGCGGTGGAATTTCCCATCTTCTCCTGTGCACGTTGGTGACCCCATAATATCTGCCATGGTTGTCTTGGATATGTTCCGTGGTCTATTTTTAAAATATTTTGGAGAGTTAAGAGAGTGTGATTTTATGGTCCTATCTTTTAGAGTGAATTTCTGGTGGCATAGACACAATCCGCCTTAATTCTTTGTGTTCACTTGGCAGGACACTACACACTGGTACATACTACATACACAATCAGACAACACACACGTATATCCCTGAACCATGTAGTGGCTTTGTAGTCCAATGGGGAAAGCCATATATCTAAAAATGAAAAAATAATCACTGGTGAATTTACAGGGAGAGTTATATAATCCATGTAAGTTGTAGAAATGCAGTTTCCCAAGTTCTCGTGGGCACTAGAAAATGTGTTTGCCATAGAGCTTGAAATGCATGAAGAATATGTATAAAAAATGTATATTATATTTTGTTAATACTTGCTATTTCCATAAGCATGTGAAAACCCACACTATACAACTGTAGAGTTGTTTTTTTTTATAATGCATTTTCATTCAATATCACGCAGTACTTGCAGTGTCTCTTCTTCTTTCGCTCTACTTACTTCTTAGGTGATGACCGTTCATGTGTAACGTATGTGAAGATAATAGTGTTGAATGAAAAGCAAAATGGTTGTAGCCATGAAATTGTTACTGTTGGTGTCTAACCTATTTGCATTAAATTTCCATGACCGCTCCTCCGCCTCTACCATGGGAGCACCCGCTATTCTTCTATACGTTCCAGGCATGTGCCTAGTGCACATATTGCTTATGCTACATAGATTTACATTCTGCTCTGGTGCATGCTCTCAGGACTGGATTAGCAATGGGGACTTACGGACATTTGTACTAGGCTCAAAGATCGGAGGAAGCCCAAAAAGTGAGAGGGGGCAAAATATTTTCAAGTACATGGTAGATTTATTCCTGTGAATTACTTGCAGCAATGCACATGACTTGTGCCACTTCACGGAAGAAATCCTATGTTTAGCTCCAAAGTAGAGCGGACACCTGTGTCAAAAAATATATAGGTGAAATTAATTTATCTCCATTCTACACAATATTATGCTGCTTAGATAAGTTGTATATAGTGTGACTGATACCCAAAATGTTGTCATGGTGCAAAATAATAAGAATGGAAGGTAGAGGGGCCTACAAGGCCAACTGAAACAGACTAGCTCTTCATCTTTTGCAGAGAAGTTACTCTGAAATTTTCCAGATGCCCGAAGGGAATTCTAATGTAGGTAATTAGGAAGGGGAAGAAGCAGCGACCTAAAACATAGGTCACAAGCGAATTTTCCATAGTGTAGTGTAATTACATGAGGGATGATATCGAAGGAACCTCTACCTGATATATCAACCATGTGACATTAAGGGCCCAATAAACAAGAAAAGTGCCTTAAAATGGAACGTTGGCTGTTCAGGCTGTGAAGTTTCTTCAGATGGACTCTAACAAGTACTGAGAGAGAGCCAGAGAATGGGGCTGGTGGCAATGTTTTGGACAAATTGTAAATGATGCCAGAGATGGGTAAGGATGCTGAGATACTGTTAAATTCTGTAATCTAGGCAAAATATATTAACGCCTAAACCACTGTTCCACTAGCAGAAAGTGACAGCAAGGGAACGATTTTTCTACTTCTCCTCAAATGATGGAAACAAGAGGCCGCCACCCTACCAATCTGGTCAGTGAATGACAAAAAGAACGCAATACTTTTTTTACTACAGAAGACCTGGGTGGGCCTGAGTTCAGAGGGCTGCCAGAGAGAAGGCCAGGTAGAGGAATTACCTCCTAGCATGAGGACCTCCACATTTTCACTGTTGAGTTTGAGGCAGTTGCTTATCATCCAACGACTACATATCATGCAAATATGTTAAGGGTAAACTTGATATTGTTGATGGAGAGGACAATCTGGGTATCTTCTACACACGACATCAGCACAAATGCAAAAGATCTAGTGAGTGATCCAGAAGGGGTGATGTAGCGGTTAAAGGGGAAAGGTGAGGTGAGAGCTCTGTGGAATGCTACAGGGGATGGGAACTAGCAAGGAGTGAAAAGGATGAAGATGAGGGCGAGTTCTTTTGAAAGAAAATATTGGAGACGAGCGAGCGTATTTGCAAATGCCATTGTGGAAGAAAGCGAATGTTATAAGAAACTGTGTCAAAAACAGCAGATAGTTAGAGAAGGAGCATGGTGGTGTAGCCTTCCTGATCCAGAAGATAGTGAAGGTCATCGGATATGACCAAAAGGGTAGTTTCTGTGCGATGGATGGCAAGGGCGGAAGCTAGATTGAGCGGCATCAAAGTAGTTGTTCACTTCTAAATAGGTGGAAAGCTGGTAAAAATCTTTCTCAAACGTTTTAGTGGGAAAGGGAAACGTAGAGATTGGGTGGGGGGGGTGATAGTTACAGAGTTGCTGATTCAGCGGAAGGTTTCTAAAAAAAATGAACAACTAGGTCCTGCTTTCAATCATGAGGAGTGGTGGCTGTTGTAAACCACATATTGCAGACAATGAAAAGGACACAATTGAAACGTGCAACATTTTTCTTTTACTATTTAGATTTAGACCCTGGTAGGGTCTAATTTAAAATGTCCTACAAGTATTTTTAACTTCTGTTAACATCATTATGCACAAAAAAATAGAAACCCTAACACTGTGATTTTGAGCAGCATCTGACCTCACTAAAGTGTACATTATAATAAAGCAGATTAGAGTTTAGGAATACACATCGGGGTAATTTGCAAGAGCATTTATAAATACAGGATAAAATCTTTCCCAGAAATATCCAACCTCCCGTTAGTAAAAGTGCAACGATGGCATAGTCCTTTGTCTTAGCTTTATATACCTATTTCCTGAAAATGCACATATTATTCCCATTTGAGTTATTTTGAAGCCAATTCTCATAGGCATTTTTGACTAAGTAAGAGCGCACTAGAAGAGTGCCACTTTATTTACTCCAAAAAGCCTTTTTGAAATGGTCTTATTCAATCAATGGTTTGAGAATGATACCCCACCAAAGGTTTTTGTAAAAGGTACCGCCACATAATGGTCAAACTCAAAAAAAGTCATCTGGACAGAGTTGGACTTTTGGTTCCAAGATATCTAGTAGTAACCGCGAACTTCAGTCCTACCGAACCACCAATCCATACTGTCCAACTTTACTTGAGCACAATGCCAATCTCCGATTACTCACAACACAACCTTTGGCAAAGCCAAAAGGCGTTGCCAATGGTTTTAGCCATGCTGTACAGTATTCCCATTACTGTGCAGCATGGCTTAAAGAGAAAAAAGCTTATGGTCCTATGAACCTGCATCATTTGGTAGCTGTGCACACCAAGCATCCGTGTGCCTACACAATGATTCGAGATTGCTTTTTTCCTTTTGTTTAGTGATTAGAGTGGAATCCGTAAAAAAGAAAAAGAAAGTAGTTGTATCTGTGGGGGAAACAATTCTGGGACAGAACTAAAACAGAGGGCAGAGGGGATCGGAATCCTGGAGGGTGGGGAAAAGCGATGGGTGTGCTCAATGGAGAGAAAGCAGTTTAAAGGGGGGGGGGGAGAAGCACACAGCTAGGAAATCAACGTGGCAGGGAGAAGAACCCAAGGTTGAGCCCATCATGGAGTGGAGGGTAAACAATGGGTAAGAGAGCAACATGAGCATGGCAGATGGTGGAGAAGTACATGAGGGAGACAGCTGGAAAACAAATACACTGTTGTGGAGTGCTTAAACAAAAAGAATCAAGTATTTGCAAAGCTGATAGGTCTCGGCTTTGAGATCTCTTGGCTTTTCCAGTGGTTCCTAGCCTTGCTGTACAGCATCCTTCATGCTGTGTAGCGAGGCTAACAGCCATTGGCATAGACAATGGATCTCAAAGGTTAGATCAGTTGGCCTTGCCAATGGTTGTTTCTGTTTCTGTCTGCCCAGACCTGCCAGTAGACACCTGCCAAATGCGGCACCATCAGCCAGTTTGGACCCTTTAGCCAGCAGCACTCAGCATGCCGGGATGTAAACTGCTGGGATTCGCTAGCTGAGACCTGTAGTCTCGATTGTTTTCCTATTCCAGTTATGGACCTCCAAGTTCCAATATTCAAAAAGCTGTTGGCTAAAAACTAAACACTGGGAAAGGCATCCATCACATGCTATGCAGACGGCTTGCAGCCATGCATCTCCCTTGTACCCGTCCTCCCATGTGGAGCCTCTACTGGCCCTTTAGGGGCCCTCTGTTATTGCCCTCATTGTTCCTTTCCTGCAATTCATGGGCCCTGCACTGAGAGCCGTACCTGCTGCTATGTATTCAGGTCGTCATAGAAGGTCGGGTGGTTGTTTGCCCTTAAGGGGGCGGGAGGGGTTGAATTATTTTGCTGCTTCAGTTTTAACGAGTGCCTGAAAGAGTCGTCCCTTTTGTTTGGGCTCTGGTTCTTCAGCCATGAATTGTGTTGTTATTACTAGAAAACCCAGCAAATATGTATTTTATATAAAAGGGCACAGGGATGAGCTTGCACGAATCAGTGTGCCCTTAACTCGGTTTGTCTAGGAAATTTGCTCATTATGATTTTGTGTTTACCTGTCTCCAACCCCTCCTTCCCTCTGTGGTTGGAGATCGGCAGTATTTGTACACTTGATGTGTTAGACGTTTGTGCAGGCACATTATAGATTTCTGCTTTAACGACCGATGTTCTGTGTGCTCTTAGTCGAGCCTTTACATCTCCATTTATTATTCTTATCTTCAAACACAGAGGGTGAGGGTTGTGTGGACTCACGGAGGGTGGGGTGGGAGAAAGCAACTGAGGGTTGGGGAGCAACTTGGGGGGGTGGGTGCAAGTGGGAGAAATCAGCATGGAGGGCGCAGGGAAGGCAGGAAACAGAGAGAGCAATGGGGGGCACTAATGGACGAGAGAGGGAGCAATGTGGAGCAGGGGAAGAGGCATGCGGCTGAGAAAATAGCGGGGTTGGAGATTTGGGGGAAGAAGCAGCACACGAGCAAGAGCATCACGGGGAGGCAGATGAGACTCACACAAGGGAGACATTGGGAAAACACATGCCCACTCGGTGAGTGCTCAAACAAAAATAAAAAAGTAGCACTTAAAAAGCGAGCAGTGGCAGGACATGGTAATGTATCCATGCTCCTGGGTAGGACAGACACATGAAGAGGAAGGAACACAACATACTCTACATTCGCTAGAGGCACTTTAATCTGGATTGACCCTAGAGTTCAAATAATGATGGAAAAGTATGCCACTGATCATGTGTGTAGATAACACCATGATAGGGGGTAGACCTGCTGGCAAATCGGTAAAATTAGTGAGCATGTGTATGCCCCTAGTGTTGCAGCAAACTGAGTTCTTAGAATCTGTAATATTCTTGCTCCTGGTGGACCAAGATATCCCTACTGTTTGCGGGGTGATGTTTAATTGTGTAGTTCACCCTTACACGGACAGGTCCTTCCCATCAGTATAGGGGGCTGCAAGCAGGGCAGGTCGCAAATAAGCTTCAGTCTTGGATGGGCAAATGGCAGAAAATGCTAATTTTACCCACATGTACATGCACTATACTCCAGGATAGACTTGTTTGTGTGCAACTCACAGTAGTAGTTTTTTTAACAGAATACATGGGCAAAACATATTTGGATCACAGCTCACTCATAATATCCATACAATGGTGAGCCCAGATTCGGAAGATCCCCACATGGCGACTACAATCGGCTACGTGATTGAGCAAACCTATAGGGTGACTCTGGTGGAAGCCATAGTGCAGTTCTTCAAAGTAAATCTTGGACCGGTTGAAGACGCGAGGGAAATCTGGGAGGCTTTCAAGGTCACCATGACTGGAATCTGTATTTGGATGACACATATTGTTAGAGTAGAACTAGGAAGGAATATTACAGAATTTGAGACTAGGCTAAGAAGATTGGAGTCCGAGGTAGTAACAACTCCAGACAGTCATCACTTATTGGTGCAGGTTAGAAGGGAGCATTGAGAGCTGGTGATCAGGCTGAGCAAATATAATATAAGACACCTACTGACATGGATGGTAAGGAATGAGACCCGATCGAGTTCCATACCTGCTGCCTAAATACAATCGGGTGCACACGTACACACACAGGTTGGGATCAGTCACACATTTTCTGTATCATACTATATTAATGGGGTTTTTTTATCCTTGTTTTGCAGGTTTACTGTACTAGTTTGGCTTCAAATAAAGCCTATGATATTTCTAGTCCAGATGGTTTGTGTGTGCTCGCTCCGGGGAAAGGGTGAGGGGAACCCAGAAAAAACATACATACTGTCACTCAAAGGCTTGTCTACCTAACGTAGATCCCTTGCTCATACGTTTGGGGGCGCTTCACAGGACTCCTGTCTGTTTTACCCACTCCCAATGGTGTTAGTATACCTGCGGTGGATGGTGGCCCAAAGAAATTTACTGGGTATGACTAAGATTAGCTTAGCAACACAACACCGTGCACAGTGCTCTGCAGGGACTCATTCTCATAATTCACTTGGCATCATGAACAGCTTTGTTGAATGAATGGTTGGTTGTCATTGTCATGTATGAGACTGTGTCATTAGAGGATCAGTTTCACCCCCTACTTTGTGGCATTAATTGGCAGGATCTCAGATATCTTCATTATCAGTGGCTCATTTTGATCCATGCATGAGTAATGCCAGTGGCTCAGTATTATTAGTAGTTACGTATTATTAGCAGCTCAGTATTCTGAATGGCTCAGTGTTCCCAATTGCACACTACTATCATTGGCTACTTGTCTTCTACTGTTTAGCATCTCCAGTTCCTCTGTATCTTCAGTGGCTATTGCAGCTTGGAGCAAAATGTTTGGCCACTGATCAAATTGTCTAATAAGTTTAAGAACCTGTCCATCTTTTTACTACGCTTGGTTCGTAATGCAAAAGCAGTCTCAGTGGACACTTACCAGGCTGAATTGTGTTATCATGGCCGTTGTAGGACACTCCAGGTTGCAGAGAATAAATTCTTGCCTAAGAATGCAGTTTGATTTGCTCTCAAGAAAGGGGACCTGTCCTCTTTTGTATTTGATTATGGTAGTCCAATCCTCAAACATTTGAATTCTGTTGTGATATACTCTGAAACAGAACCAGCTATGAGTATCTTATCTCCTGAGGCAGTATTAAAATGTTGTTTGTGCTGCAACATACGCTAAAATGTAATGTTTTACGTTGCATCACAGCATGACTATTTGTATCTTGGATATGAACATGTTTGTATTGTTTTGGTATTCATATAGCTTCTTCTATATCCCTGGTATTGCCGAAAGCATTTTCTGGATACTTCATTAAATACTTGTATGTTGGTCAAATGTTTGTGCCACTAATAAGATGATGCTCAATATACCAGTTTTTAAGGGTTGTTCCTCCCCCACTGTGTCGGTATGGGGGAGGATTAAGGGGTGGCAGTAGTACAAAAGTAGGCAATTTCAACGACTAGTCCTTTTTTAGGTCTCGCACCTGCGACACAAGGCGAAAGCCCTGTCGCAGCGAGACCCTATTGCTGTCGGCTCTGCTTACAACGAGCTAAGAGGGAGACAACAGATGGGCACGCGCAGCATGCCGGAATCGGATCAGGTCGCGCACGTGAACACTCGCTCCGATTCCGGCATGCTGTTCACACAGACACACGCGCACAGACGCACAGACACAAAGGCACCCACGCACGCACACACGCACACATGCACAAACACACACACACACACACACTTGCCCAGCTGCCGGCTTTGGCACTCGCCGCCACCTCCTCGATGCGGCCACGTGCGCCGCAGCCCCGGAAGGACACCGTGTTGAGGCTCCAGTCCAGGTCGAGCAGCAGCCGGGGGTCGAAGAGCGGCGTGTCGTCCGGCATCATGTTAGGAGGGAGCAGCTACGTGTCCAGCCCCGGCCGCCGATACCAGCCCGCCAGGAGAGCGAGCCTCTGACGCGGCACGGTGAGTACCGGCTCCTGGCGCGCACCATGTGTCCACCCATTGGGAAACAAGCGCAACCGCAGGGTGAAATAGGTTGGAAACAAGCCGCGCCCCTAGCGTGACGGAGAGGGGCAGGAGCCAACCGAAAGAGCCATTGCACCAATGGGGAAGTAGGAACTCTGAGGGCGGGAGTACTGTAGCGGAAAACCGGGATTATTTCATTGAAGAACTGTAGCGTGGCAGAGGGCCTAATCAAATAGTGGCCGATATAGACCATTGGCGACGAGCCACGTTTACTTCTGCAGAGCCCATCATAGGACGATGTATTTATTTTATTTAGAGTTTTGAGTGATGTGCGAGCAGTGCCTGGACTGCTCCCCCGACGGCCTCACTTTGTTCTGTGTGGCGGCGGACCCCCACTGCTGTGGTGCGGCATGTACGGGGGAACAGTATTGAACAGCACGTCGAGTGCGTCATTAGGTGCTTTTACAAACAAGCATTTGCAATGCAATGCAGTAGGCCTTGTTGTTTAATTCAGAGAGAGGAATATTAACCTGTTATGTGCTCCACACATCATTGCGTTTTCCTAAATTGTGAAAACAAAACACGTTAACACATCTGCAGGGGAATTTCGCCTTTTGCAACTGGGGCTTAGTATCGTCATGGCTTGACACAACAGTCATCCACATGTGAAGGGTGTCACAGCTTTGCACACTGTTATGGGTCCGTAAACAAAGCCGGGGCTTCCCAGGTCTCGTTACCCTGCTGCAAGGACATTCCAGCGCCGTGCATCACTGACACATCTCTAAGGAAACATTGGCGCTTTCTTCAGCTGAGAAAGCCATTGTGTTTGCTTAACTGCCGCGCAAAGAAGGCGTGTGCACTCATGATGGTTTTTATTCTGGGACTGGGGTAAAGATAATTTGTTGTGGATTGCTAGTTATCGTTTTCTAAAACCACCTCCTCGCCAACCCCAACCAAGCATTGGCAAAGCGGTAAGCCAGTAGAGTCGACTTTAGAACATTTCCTTTATTGATGATCTACACTCCAGCGTCGGACTTTTTTTCCCCAAAGCTTTGCAGCATCGTCAAATTGCTTTACAAAAAAAGGCACCATGACGCGACCGCTGCTTGCAATTGTCATTCCACTTGTGTGTTCATGCATCAAAATGTATGAATGTGTAAGCACGCATGCGTGCGCCAGCGAATGCCACCCGCGTATTTAATTTTTTTTATTTACTGTTCCAAGATGGCATTGGGATTAAATATGTCTACCAAAAATGAATGCAAGTGGTGCTCATGTAAAGCGCTCCAATACCTCCCTGACCAGTTAGGGCTATATAAAACTGTGAAGAAGGAATTTTTATTGATATATATAATATATATGTATGTTAAGTCCGTGCTGCCAAATAATTATGCACCAAAGAGTCAGTAAGCTGGTGACTAGTGGGCTGACAGATAGTCTCAGCGCCATATTCTACACAAGCATTTGCAATGCAATAGGTCTCGCAGTTGTTTGAGTTTGAGCCATTGCCATTGCAAATGGCAATGCATTTTATTTGTGTTGGTTTATAAAACGTAAAATAAAAGGCATTGATAATTACAATGCCAATTGCTCAAACTCAAACAACTGCGAGACCTATTGCATTGCAAATTCTTGTTTTTGTACTGGTAGAAATTTCCTCTGAGTCTCCTGGGCCATGACGCTGAAAAACCAGATAGGGGCATTGACATTGCCCTCCTATACCATATCCATGGCCACCTGGAGGCTGTGTCTCTGTCGCTTAAATAAAAAAGGCAGAGGGGAGGAGCTACGCTAGCAACCAAGATGGCCGCTTAGGCTCCCGGCTCCGCCGACCTCCGTATCCTGCCAGAAGATCCTGTCGATAATCCTGATTTTACGCCCGACCTCCGTGTAGATGAACCGATGCTCACTCCGATGGTGCAATTCCGAAAACTTAATTCGCTTGGGTGACGGAGCTGCGTCGAGTTGAAGTTTGCGGCCTAATCCAGCAGGAGAGCCGGGGCCTCGAGTTTCGATCTGGCCGTGTCGAAGTTGAACAACATCGGCCGTGAGTGGCAGTCTGGGTCCGGTCCACCGAGGTGGAGGTTTTTTCTTTGCCCGATCTCGACGGCGCTCATCTTGCCTGACCAACATTGAGGGAGGAGTGACGTGGCAGTACAGTGGTCGGGGGTGGAGGTCCCTGACCTGCGGACCCGGTGTGGCCCGGCCGGTGTTCGGTGGGTCTGGGTCTTTGCTCTCGAAGCGAGATATATATTGTCGCCGCAGAAACTGACCAGTCCCCTCTGACGTCGTCCGTTCCGCTCCTGTCGTTCCCCCCCGTAGAAGCCAGCTCCCCGGGGGAAGTGAACATGATCGTTGCTGAGCGTGGAGAAATGGACCGGACGGAGAGTGAGCCATCGCTAAAGAAGATATTGGCAGCCATCGGGGCATTTCATTCCCATGTGGATGCCCTGATTCACAAAATGAGGACGGGCTTTTTGGTGATGGAGTGCGTGGAACCGGACCCGGTTACATCTCAATTATTACCGCAAGCTATGATTTCAGCTACGACCATCTTGAATCTGAACGAGAGCCCCGTGCGACAAGAGGAGCAGCAGCCCTTGGTTGGTCTCCTGAAAAATCCTGAACCCAGTGTTTTGAACATATTGCCATACCTACCATCATAGCTGACTTTGGTAGACTCGATTTGCGTTCCCTTCCCGGAGAATCTTGTGGGTGATTGTCCTTGGACTTCTGTTCCATCCTTTCCCTCTTTGGTGACTTACCGATCTTGGAGAAAACTACATTGGGACTATCTGTCCATGAAGGAGTGTTCCTGTGCTGCTGAAGTTCTTGGCAACCTGCTGACTTTGAATTGTATTGTATTGCATTTATTCAGACTTTTTTTTCACTCTTGTTCTCCTGCTGAAGTAATGGGAGGGGTTCACATAATGGTTCGGAAGGGCCAGGGCTGAGAGTGATCGACTGTAGTTGGTATTACGGCCTTAATGGACGTAGATTTTGTGGCTGTTGGTCTCGCGGGAGGTTGGGCGGTGCATCATGGCTCCCCCCTAATTTCTCTTTTGTTGATTATAGATATTATTGATTTTTCATCATAGGGGGTGCTTGTCTCTGGCAGGGGGAAAGGGGACCGGGAGCTTATATGGAAATGCCCTCCCCCACAGTTTCTCTTTTCTACTTTTAGAATTTAGTTAGTTGGGGCGACAGGCACACTGCTAGTGGGGGTTAGGCGATAGCCGTTGCAGGGGTGCAGGGTGGGGGGTTGGGTTTTTTGTTTTCTTTCTGTTATCGCTAATATGGTTTCCCTTTTTTTCAATCTCTTTTTAAGTATTTCCTATACGCCATCCAGGAGCACGGACGCACTTTCAGGCTGACTGAACTGCCCTTAGCGCCTCACCAAAGGATTCTCGCTACTTCTTGCCGCACCCGCTCCGCGGGTGCCGCTGCGTGTATTCTCCATCTGGGACACAGGGGAAGGTCTGCGGAGCCAACGGGTGAGTGCGGTCAGCGGGGCTGCGAGCGTGCAGGAGACTCCATTGCCCAGGAGTCCCTGCAAGACCACACACCAACTTCCGGTCCGCTCTCCCCGCTGCCGCCCCCCGCCCTCTGCAGCTGTGGTGCATAAAGACCCTCACCTCTTTTCCTCCTGCGGGACGCCATCCAGGAGCACGGACGCACTTTCAGGCTGACTGAACTGCCCTTAGCGCCTCACCAAAGGATTCTCGCTACTTCTTGCCGCACCCGCTCCGCGGGTGCCGCTGCGTGTATTCTCCATCTGGGACACAGGGGAAGGTCTGCGGAAGGTCTGCGAAGCCAACGGGTGAGTGCGGTCAGCGGGGCTGCGAGCGTGCAGGGGACTCCATTGCCCAGGAGTCCCTGCAAGACCACACACCAACTTCCGGTCCGCTCTCCCCGCTGCCACGCCCCCTTGTCTACCTGTTCACCTATTTATTGACCTAGTTCTCCCGCAGCGCGGGACGCAGCCCGGAGCAAAGACCGGGCTAAGAGCGGGCCGTTTGAGGCCGTTCGAGGTCTGAGCGGTCTGGTCTGGGCCCCTTCTCTTACACCCTCGTCTCGCATCCTGGGGTCTGTGTTTGCCTATTCTTGTTGCCCGGGTTGTTAGCCATAGTTAGTCCACATGTGTACCCGCGTTACACGTAATAGGGCGGCCAAGGGAGGGTTGGTCCATAACGGGCCTATGGACGACTTCATTACGCGGACAAGCAAGGCGATAGATCATGAAATCAATAAACTGCAAACTAGAGTGTCCCTTGACTTGGAAGCGGCTAGGAAGCTGTCACTTGAATTTGCTTCCCATAAGAAATCCTCCCTTGGACACATAGCTACTGCTATTTCCCCTAATCGCATTTGCATTCGGGAGGGCGTTATAGCGCTGGTTGATGTTCACGATATGCCTGTTCTGCCCATCCCCTCTCCATCTCTAGGTTTACCTGCTCTGCCTGACGGCCCGCCCATTGTTGAGGGTAGCCCTCTTGTTCCCCCCATTTCTTCCCCACAATCCTTTGATACATCTCTGGCCTCCACCTCATATGGCGGCCTCGATAACATTCCGGTGAATTCCAATAAGAGAAAACGTTCCCCCAGTCCAACCTCCCCACGGAAAAAAATGCCAATGCAGGGGGCCAACCTGTCCATCATTGATAATACTATAGCTGATGCCAGTCCAGTTACGTCTTTCCCCTCCCCATTGGTTCCTTGTGGCGAAAACATCGTGGGGCAAGTCCCTTTAGATCCTGGAAGCACCCTACCACCTGAGAGATCAGACCCGGGTTGGACTAATCAAGAAGGGAGGGAGAGGGAATTTATAGGAGTGGTTTGGCAGTCTCTAAAAAATCTTCTATCTCCCCTGGATTTAAGGCTTTCTCGTATAGAGAACAATCTCCTTGAGATGGAGAAAAGCATTATCGCCTTGGCCACCCTTGGCCTGAGAGGCCTTGAACGCCAGGGTCTGATTGATAGTAACATGGTTACACAGGTTCCTACCCCACCTCCTACAGCTATCCCTGGTTTGCCCCCTAATCCCACTGTGCCCTGCCCTACCCACCCTATTCCCAAACCCCGCACCAGGAGTCTCATTACTGTAAATCCGCCCCCCCAGGCCAGGGCTAACACCTTAAATGCTCTAGCAACACAATCTCATATTGGCACTCCATCAGCTGCACCGAGAGTTCAGAACTCAGTTAGCTCTAGTTCCCGCCCTGCCCAGGCCCCTCGGAACAACACTACACCAGCTGCACTGAGAGTTCAGAACTCAGCTAGCTCTAGTTCCCGTCCTGTCCAGGCCCCCCGGAACAAACCCCCTTCTCATTCTGCTGGGGGTCCTTATACCAGGAGTAATTTTCGAGGAGGTTACATCGACCTTCCTCCTGAAGCAAATGATTATATGGTGGTTTTGACGGGTGTCCCGGAATTAGAGAATGGCCAATACGAAGACCAGCATTCCCTACGCAATAAAGTTATGCATTGGCTTAATACTTATAGACCTATCCCCAATGGTAGGAGGAGTAGAGTCTTAACGACACGAAGAGTTCCGTGGGTGGGTACCACGAGGAAATCGACCCCCGGTGACTGTATAGTCGTAACCTTTGATGATGTGTATACGGCCAAACATATCTGGTCTCCTGGGAATCAAGACTGGGGTTCCTCTATTGCTCCGAGGCCTTTGTCATTCTTCTATCCCCCCCGTGCTGTATGCCCGCAGGGGGGTTTTTGGCCTACAGTCCCCCAACAGCCTAGTTGGGGATACCCTCCCACTGTGTATAATCTAAACAGTGGCTGGCTTGGAACTGTAACTTCAAATGGGTTTGGCAGCCTGGAGGATGTCGACTGACTCCTAACGCCCCCAGCAACAGCACTATCAAGTAATCCCAATGGTTTTATACTGGAGGCGGGGAGATCGTCCTTGGCGACTACCGTGGGTGTGATTAGTACTCCCCCTCCGACTCAGTCCTCAACTCAGGTCCCCTTTATACAGGATCTGGTGCACCCTCCCTCAGCTGTTTGGTCTCCTATTACTCCCCTAGCCTTAAACCTGACTGCCCCCGATGCCTCGTCACCTGCAGCTTCTCTCCAATCTTCCAGGGTCGATGATATCCATGTCATCTCTCCAGTTTCTGAGCCACAGTCTGGTAAGACCTTGGCAGGTGTTCCCCTGCTTAAAATCCTAAGCTGGAATGTGGCAGGGCTTGCCCGGAACTTTGACAAACCTGATTGGATTTCTTTCATGGAGCCTTTTGGGATCTGCCTCCTACAAGAAACTTGGTGCCTGGAGCCCGTGCACAGGGTCGGCTTCACCACCTACTCTGTGCCGGCCTCCAGGCCCAAAGGCAGCAAAGGCCGTCCTTCTGGTGGCCTTCTCATCTGGGTTAGTGTATCGTTGGGGCTCACAGTAAAACATATAAATTCACCATCCCCAGATCTTTTGAGACTCACTATCCAATGCCCGGGGGGCAAGACTCTAGAGCTTTTTAACCTGTACTTTAGGGGGGCCAGGGCGGGGAACTCGAGCCCCTTGTCTTTAACTGGACTTGAAGAGGAGCTAACTGGCTGCAACATCGACTCCTTCATTATTCTGGCCGGGGATTTTAATTGCTGTTTCGAGCCTCTGGCCAGTGATGACATTTTGGACACATGGGAGGACGATGCCAAGAGAGGCATTCCTTTGCTTGCTCTTGACCCCATTAAGAAATGGACACAGAATGCCATTGATATTAACGCACTTTGCTTGGAATACGCCCTCAGAGCCACTAATGGCCGTTGCAAGTCAGATACTGGGGGTGCGCACACATTCAACAGGATTGGACACACCTCCAGAATTGACTACGTGCTGCTAAACTACAACCTGTGGGAATATGTCCTTGATATGGTTGTTCAACAATCCACGGATAGTGACCACAATCCTTTGGTCCTCTCGCTTGCTCTCCCGTGGGACCCAGGGGCCACAGCATTATCCCGGCTAACTTGGAAATCATCCCATGAAGTTGTTCCATCTAACTGCGGGAGGCGACTGAAGTGGGCTAAGGTTGCTTCTGATGTTACAAGAATGGCCCAAGTAAAGTCCATAATGATGGAAGCTAAGTGTATCGCAGGCACGCTGGACTCTGACACCCCTATCCTCGTGCCATTTGTGGAGACTATTGTATCACTTAGTAATCTTTTCTTGGTTCCTGAGGGGAGGGGGGGGTCCAAGCGGAGAAACGAGACTAGGGGTAGAGATCAATGGTACTCCCACGCTTGCCGTCAAGCAAAAAGTGAGCTAATCCTGGCGGTCAGTGCTAAAGACCCGGCTTTGATTTCACTAGCTAGGAAAAACTACAAGAAGACCCAAGCTGTGGCAAAGGTCACGCACGAAACTAACTTCTGGAGTGATTTAATGGATGGGTTACGGGCGCCCTCCTAAAAGAACATCGCGCCTCACCCCTTAAACCCATCGGGGTGATACTCGACATCTACAAGGCAAAGGCTGTGAGTGCGGCATTGTACGGGGCTGAGTTGTGGGGTACCCAGAAATTTGATACCCTATCCCATCTGGAGAATAAGTTTCACAAAGACCTAATGCGGCTCCCCCACAGCTCTCCCACTCTACCCCTTCTACTTGATACAGGAACACGATCCATAGCCGATCAGGCCAAGTTACGTCCCCTCCTTTTGTGGGCCCGTATATGGAATGTCCCTGAACTTTCAAGTTATGCGGATGCACTAAGCGAACTTCTTTCAACCCCGGGCTGGTATAAGATCGGTTGGCTCCTTGGAGTAAAGCGCCTCCTTTGTGACTTAGGCCTGGATGACGCTTGGGCCAGTAGATCTTCACCACCTAAACAGCTGTTAAAGAAAATATTCTGGTCGTGGGTGGATAACGAGAAAGTGTCCCAACCGAATCTGTGCAGATCAGCTGAGGAGTTTTTGGCTATCAAATGCCGTCCCTTCAGAGAACCCTACCTTGATGTGATTTTAAATCCAGCAGATAGGGCGTTGTATTTTAAATTTAGGGCTGGGGTTTTGCCCTTAGGCACAAGGACAGCTAAATGGAAACCACCATGGCAAACCATAGAAACTTGCCCTTTCTGCACAACCAGGGATGAATCCATTCCCCATTTGTTGTTCGAATGCCCAGCCTACGCTGCTCCCCGTCGCAGATGGTTGAAACCGCTCTGCGCGAGGCTGGGCACTCGGTCACACTTGGAGGCCTTACAGCTGTTAAGATCAGATCCCCACCCACTGTTTGCTTGTGGCCTGGCAAAATTCCTGGGGTGGGCTTGGAGGATAAGAACCGCGAGGAGAATGATCCTCCAGTAAGGATGCCAACCTACATTCCAGTGGCCCGGTTGTTTTTTGGTATGTGTCCCTTCCCCATTATTCCTATTCGAAGTTGATAATTATGTACTTGCACAAATGCTTTTAGAATGGTTGTTATCTACTAAGTTGTATATTTTTAGCGCCCTTCTTGAGATTTTGTCAGTTTTGATGTACAACTGTTTTTATGCTCACATTGATTTTTACTGTAATGCTTTTATGAAATGAAACATTTCGAAATAAAGCTATACAACAACAACTATACTAGCAATATTGTCGAAATATCCTGATTCTGTTTTTCGAATTCCAGTGTCTGGTTCCCATGATTCTTTTGCTGTTTCGATTTTATGGGTGGGAGGGTCCTGAGGGTCCGCATTTAAATTGTCTACTGATTGTAAGGTTGTAAGTCTTATTCCGTATTCATTACTGTTGGCCTCTCAGGGATTCTTCTGTTGCTCCATGTTTATCCTGCTGTCAATCCTGTTCACCCTATTATCAACATATGTATGTATGGCACTGGATATGTCTGTTCCTTTTTTCTTGTTTAAAATAATAAAAAGATTTATAAAAATAAAAAAAGGCAGTCAATGTTGGGATGGGCAGGAGTGCTTAGCAGCAGGCTGGGCACTAGCAAACAATATACCTTTTCTAATTATCAGGTGTGAGAAGCTCTCGGGACCAAAGAGCATGGTGAGCATCGTTTCAATATAGTGCTCCAGTTTATCTGCGTTTGTGGACTCCAACATGCCCACTATTCTCAAGTTGTTTCTGCGTGACCTGGCCTCCATGTCTTCATTTTTAGTATTAATATAGCACATTATTTTCTTCATGTTGAGCAACTTCCATCTGCCCTAGACCTTCAGCATGGGAGAAAGGAAGTAGGAGCTCATTGCAATCAGTAAAACAGGTTTGCCTAGTGGTGTGATTGCAGCCCTGTATAGTAGAGGGAATATTAAAAAAAATAATTTGTTAGATGTATACTTCACTAAGTTGAGGTTTAAAAAATATGCAAAGTGCTAGCTTGCAGACTCCTGTATGGAATCATAATACATAACTGCCCATAACCTATCCTTTATATATAGGGTCTTACTCACAAAGTTAAATTCAGTCATAAATATTTGTTTATACCAGTGTTTACCTTTTTTAAGCCTTTGCAGGAATTGAAAAAGGTATTCTTGACAGACAGATATGCATTTTTACAGTGGGTTTCTCAACCAACCAAGAATGTAGGGAAGTCTGTCAATCTCACCCAGTGCATGGCAAGTGGATGGTCCAACTTTGGAAACACTCCAAAACCCATAGGTTTGCATCCATTTCTAAATTCCACTTTATCCCCTTTTCACAATAGAAATGTCTGGAAATTTACTCCACCATCGGCAGGTTTAACACCCCTTCCTTTAAGTCAAAGGGAACTAATTACCTCTCTATTTACTGATGGTGCAGGGGAAATGGCTTTCTACACAAGGACAAATTGTTTCCCTTTGTAGAATAAAAATAGAAAAAATAGCATTTGTACATCCAAGAGAGAGTGCGAAGGCTGTTCTTTCTTCTGCCCCAATTGTTCATGTACATTTCCCATATAACTTATCCATGCTAAGTGGTCAGCAGTTAACGCCCCCTGTCCATCATGGGTTGAGAGACAAGACATTGTCTTTTGAGTCAGGTTTGTTGATTCTTCCAGCCAATCATGTGTATTCTAACTCTGAATGAGTGATATTTGGCATAACATGTTTTGAGCCAGTTCTGGCTCAGGCAGACTACATTTTTCTAAAGTTACTTTTTCACTTAAGTTATTAAAATCTTATTTATCCACTAAATCCGAATTGAAAATTAAGAGAAATAACATTGGAGGACTTTGCTAGTATTTTCCCAGGTGCGTATATGAAATTACATATTTTGATCACACCCAGACCTGTCTTATGGAAAACATTGCTGGAACTACACAGGGAAAAAGCTTTAGGCTTCCACTGTGAGGCCACATTTTAAAGTATATTACAAGGCAGACAGCAGTCAATTCTGGGAGTTAGTCAACATCCTCTTTTTAATGATAACGGAGCATATGCCTCCTCTTCCCACATTTCACCAGAGAAATGGATTGAGTATTTCAGGGGCATTTATGTTTCCGAGGATGGTGTTGGTACGAATGACCCCTTAATCATAGATTCAGCACCAGAACAGAGTAGTTTAACATTCGAAGTGAAGGTCGAGTTAGCTATCGAATGATTGGTGGTAGAGGGTTATTCTGTAATTCTGGTCACAAGAATTTTAACAATCTTTTGCTAATGCTGCCAACTGAATACTGAAGCTTTGTGTATTCTATTTAAGTTGCATACATATAGGGATTTTTATCATCGACTAGTTGCTGTAGTGCTTCGTGGACTAGCAACACTACTCTGTTAGGCCTGCTTGTTTTGAAGAGAATTGATTCACAGAGTGACTTTTGTGGGGGTGTTTGTATGGGAACCGGAGTTGCAATGTTATTGAGTTTTGTTATAAAACCCCTTGATTTTGATTTGAGATCTAAGGTGGCTGTGAACTTCAGTTTTTGGAATTTCTGCCTTCTATGGGATATCGACACATTCCTTCTACTAGTTTCTGGAGCCTTTAATAACCTGGTTGGCAAAAGCCATTGCTTTACTGCTTTCCACGATTTCAGGTGATCTTGGCGGTTTGTCTTTGCTCTGATGGTTTCCTGTAATTTTGTTTCATAGGTAAATCCATTCATTCTTGTAGGAGTCGAAGTGCCAGTCTAGAGCGGGATATTTCTGGTCTGTGAGTACACTTGCTATATTATTCGGATAAAGGAGGAACCCCATACTGAGGATGTCGGCGTACAAAAGCAGAATGCTTGGGATTAGATAGCCAATTATAGTGCTTGGAGTACTGGTAATATTTTGTCCTCAATGCAAAGGTGTAGGAATTATTTCAGGCTGTAGTTTTCTCTGTGTGGATCTTACGCAGTAGGCACACTTCTTCTTTGCATTTGGTCACTGTCCTTCTTTCATATGACCATTGTCTTGGACACTATTGAGAATTTGAGCACCTTGTTTTATATGAAATTTGATATCTTAAAGTAAAAATGTCACTAAGGCTGAGTATTCCTGGTTGTAGTAGTGCCATACTACAGCAACCTACCAGACTTTAGTCCTTCCTTTACTGACCAATGCCCACAAACATCTGAAATTATTTAGTTAGGCCTATATGTATCATAAGGTATTGTGGAATATGAGAAAAAGGGGGCAGTATCTCTTGGAACCTTGTTTCTGAACCGTGTTATGCAACAGAATTGATTCAGTATTTTACATCTGAAAAGTACAATGTAGCAGCATCTATGTGAACTGCGCAGCCACAATTTATGGCGATTTAACACTCATTTTTGCAAATAACATACTTTGCAGTTTTTGTTGTGCATTGAATAATCTGGTGTGCTGGCATCAAACAAACAAGCGTATATGTGGGGGGCTTGATTGAGATTTTTGGATTTCCGGATCAATTGTTCTTTATCTGTTTGCACTCCACCCTTACTGCTAGAGAGTTAATGTATATCCAAAAAGAAAGCATTTACTGAATGGAGATTTCGAAAATTCCACCCTTCAAAGTACCATGTTTCTGCAGCAAGAGGATTTTTCCATAGTGCTCGGGATGGAAAATGCCTGCTTCATGTTGTAACATCTGTGGCAGGATTTAATTAACTACTTAGTCACAGCACAGTGGATCTGCAAATCGTGAATGTGGTTTCCTGAAAGATGCCAAACAAGTAAAAAAATAATATATAAACCGGTTATGATTGTGAAAATGGACATCGTGCTGTCATAAAAGCGCGTTTTGCTGTCCGTTTTTAGGTCTGACATGACATCACACCTGTTGCCAGATCATATTCGATCCACAGAAAAAGGACCTCTGGATCTGCCCTCATGTTGATGATCTTTCCTCTCTACTGGATTTGATTGGGCAGACACTGTACGTCCTCTGAAAACGAGTGCATGTATTGCACGAATTACAATTCATGTGATAGTCCTGAGATGGTTATGGTCTGGGCCGCTGGAATTATGTGGCAAGGAAGGAAAAAACTATTCAGCAGGGTTTACTATATTATAGGGCAAAAAAATCAAATGATGTGGTATTATGTGATAGTATAAGTTCCATTATTTTTTCATTTTTACACGTTGACCCTTTCTGGGCAAAGGGTTCACCTTATTAGTCCTAGTTTAACATCCAAATACAATATGCAACTGAAAGGTGAACAATCATCCTTTGCTCAGTGCCTTCTGCTGTAAAACACGCGTCGCTGCATTTTTAGTAATTTTTGAACGAGAAACAAAATTGTTAAACTATGAAGGTTATGCAGAAGATGATGGAATATACAGTAAACCCCTAGTTATGTTACATACACCACTGATGCATGATCACGTAATTTCAGTGACCTTGGTTATTTATAGTGACCAACCATTTATTCAAGGTCGTGCGGCAGAATTTTTAATGTCATACCTATATGAAATTACTGCACCATCCAGAAACGGATATTGATTATAAACACAATCTGTGCCAAACATCTGATTCACCACGAGTCTTAGAATGAAGACCTCTTTATTTAACAGAGTTTGTATTTTTTTTTGTACTTCCAGAAACTGAGCACTCATCTGAATGAGAATTCAGGACTATACTCTAATAACTACCTAGTAATTGGAAGTCCGGATCTCTGCGATCTGGTTAACATCACTGCTGTCATCACTTTGAGAGGCCTGATAAAAAAAAAATTAAACAACTTTTTACTAACGTAAAAAAAAAATATTGTTTTATATGCAGCAGAGGGTGTGTGGGTTACTTTATACCTCAAAGTAATGTTTATCAAAAAAGCAACAGCACCATAAAATTACCTCGGCCTCTCACTCTTCTGGGGTGGCAAAAGGAATAGCAATTTCGGGTAGGTAATAGTAATGAAATGGACGTTTTAGTCTAAAGCCACATTTCCCAAACTGTGGGTCGCAAGCTGATTTTTGGTGGGTCGGGAAAGTCCAAGCCATAACTAAAGAGCCTTTAAGTTCTGTGTTCATCTTGTCACATTTGCGGTGATTTAAAGACAGAGGTCAAATGTCCGGTTGCTATTCTTTTAACATGGGTATTGGTGTTTACTTTTCTTTCTTATTGCAAAGTGAGATGTGTTTTCAAAGTGAATTATTTGATAATCTTGCTGGAGCACAAGGAAGTGATAAAAGCTGTAGAATGTTTTTTGCAACAAATATCCAAATGTATTTACCTGTAAATGAACTGTATGCACTCAGCAATTAGGAAAGCAAAAATGAAGCACATTTTTTTGTCATTGTGAAATGTGCTGGAAACAAAGATTTTAATATGATCAAAACAATTCAAGACATTTTACTTGCTGATGCGCAACTGATAAATATTCACAGCAACCCGATTTCCACAACTTATCATTTGTGTGCCAACTAGCTTTATCAGTAAAAATATGTCTATGCAAATTTAGTAGCAATTTCAAAGGGAAATGTGCTGCCTGCAAATGACAATGCGCTTCCGCACGATGCTTTAGTTCTATTAATAAATCTCCCCACCTCGCCCTTTAAAGATAGGCGGGTCACAAACGTTTGTTGTTCTAAAAAGTGGTTGTGGTTCTAAAAAGTTTTGGAACCACTGGTCTAAAGTAAAAAAAAAAAAAAAAAATTAAGCATATATCAAGCTATGATCATGCTTGCTAATTAAATGTATGACCATCTCGTCTTCATTGAATTTGCAGGAGCTTTGCCAGTGCCGCCCAAGTGACGGAAACTGCTCGTGTTGCAAGGAATGTATGCTCTGCCTCAGTACACTGTGGGAGGACTGCTGCGACTGTGTGGGTAAGTTGTGCATTGAATTACTTATAGTAATTTCATTTTGGAAACTGGCAGCTCATTCTTTCATGCAGAGGGTGCTCGGTGTGCATCATAGTACCATGTTTCTCAATATGGGTAACGGGATGGCTCACAGTTTTTGGCACAGTGTTTAATTGCCATCTAAAGCACAGGGTTTAGATCGTGCCTAGCTGATTGTGACTGGAAGTTAATTACCACCAACAATGTTTTGGTGAACTGGAGGAGTCGAGCTTGGTGAGTCTAGATATCAAAATGCGTGAGATCTTTCACACAGAAAAATTCTTCAAAATATTACCTAATCTTGAGCCCTTCACTTTTTATTCATAGGCAGATATGTGGTGAACTGTCTGTTTTTCCCTTTCGTGTGTCTTTTAAAACACTCCACAATCATCCTGGTGTATTTTTAGTTTCCTCACTTTTTTATGTTTCTCTGGGTAGGTCTTAGATCACACTTTTTAGGGTGATAGCACGCTTTGTGAGCATTTGCGAGGAGATTGACGGTGAATACTAGAAAGCTAAGTCCCACCCTCCCAAGACATTTTTTCATATTCTGGTTGTCCTGCTTTTGCCAAGATTTTTCACATCAGAAATATATGACCAGAAAGCCTTACAAAGGCATAGAGGGGAATTTGTCAGTTTGAGCCTTAGCATTACCACCCAAATTGGGTACACATTATTTTATTTTCCATATGTGCCAAATTGTAATGGGTTGTTCTGTTTCGTGAGCAGAAGACCAGCTGTTGTCCATGCATGGATAGCACATGCACAGCATTGTGCTGCCAAATAGATTATAAGAGGTAATCACAGCAACACAGTTCTGCAGTTGGTGTTCAATACTGTGTATATAGGGGAAGATTTAAGCACCGTGATCCTTTTTGCTTTAGCCTTTTTTATTTTTTATGAATCTGTTTATTAAACAAACACAGACATAAGCAATCGTCAAATCAGCTCAATATCAATATATGCATGACAATTAGAGGCAATACTTCTTCACATCATACACAGTAAGGGCATTTCAAGGAGGAAGCAGATCATCGAGCTCAATGCTCTGTGGGGGATTTCAAATGTCTCCACAATATGACTTCCACGGTGACCATATGCGGGACCACTTTCTAGGACCGCCTCGGACAGTATACACTGTCTTTTCCCTGAACATACACCAGTCCATATTCGTCTCCCATGCCTCCAGTGTGGGGGGTGGGGGGTGCTGCTCCCCATGCCTGAGCGATATTTCTTTTGGCAAGCATGAATCCCAAAGTGGCCAACTGTGTTTGATGGGTGTTCAAGTCAGTTGGTTCCCATATGTTCAGCAGGCATCTACGTGCTTCAGGGTAAATAGTAACATTGAGGGCTGCCCTCATCACTGCATTAGTATGTTTGAATGAGTGTGCATTCCCATATAATGTGCATAAAGGTGCAAACTTGATCGCATCTTCTGCGACAGTCTCCTGTTTATGCTCCCCCCATCTGTACTTGCAGAGGGCCGGTCATAAATATCCTATGCAGAATTTTAAGCTGTACTAGCCTTAGTCGTGCTGGAATGGCCACTACCGGAGGAGAAGATATTGCCTCCTGCCACTCCTCAACATCAATTTCTATGTCATCTGCCACCCATTTCTGTCGCAATACTGAGAGAGGATCTTCCAATGTTATGTGTTAATTTATTATAAATTAATGAGATGGTCTTATCCGGGATGTGACCATCCAGTATTCTATCCTCCAACAAGGATGATTCGGGAAGGGACGAGCCCTTTGGGAGGAGTGAATGTAGTGCATGGCTAACCTGCCTGTAGCGGAAAAGCTTAGTGTCCGCTAGCTCGTTTTGACTCTGGAGAGTGGCAAATGGTTTCACTTCTCCCCTTTTCCATATATCTTTAATTTGTGAGATGCCAATAATGTCCCACTTATCAAACCCTTTTGATGTTCATAGATTACCTAGTTGTGCAGAATCCCATAGTGGGGTAGCTAACGTCAGTCTACGTTCCCATCCGAAGGATCTATTTGCGGTGTGCCATACACTGACTGAGTGACCAGTGGGGCCTGTCAGTCGAGGCCGGCCAGGTTTCGAATAGAGTGATCTATTATAATTCACTCCTGGGTGAAGCCACTTATCCATACGGTATCCTGGTTCGCAAGGCCACCGTATGCGCCATGATTGATAATTGCTAGGTGTGCAGCCCAATAATATTTCTTTATGTCTGGAAGCCTGATGTAGCCTTTTTTCTTGATGGCTCAAATTGTCCTCTCAGTATGAGCCTTTACCATGCAACATATAGTATTTCTTTTACTTCGGAGACTGGTAGCTTATTTTTTCATGCAGAAGGTTTTCCATGGATGTCATAGTACCATTGTTGATACCCACTGTGGCTATTGGCCCTCTGAATCTATTGCCCATAACATGGCAACTGTGTGGAAACAAGTGGCTGTCACTCGTTAAACATTCTGACAATGACCGCTCTCAAAGTACGGCTTGTAGCCTTTAAATACTAGTTCTGTATTACTGTTCCTTACATGCACTGGTACTTGCTACAAGGGGTTTATTTTGGTAATTACAAACAGCTACATATCATTAGAAATCTTCTAAATAGTAAATACCTGCCTCTGTTGAGGCTCTTTAAGGGAGCAGCACTTGGGGTTAGTGATCAACATAACAGATTAATGTATTCTCAGATATATATGGTATTAATTTTCTCTGTACTGTATTATTTGTGTGTACTAGAATTAGGATCGCATGTGGACTGGGCGTTTCTAAAAGAAAGAAAATGTACAATTCTGTTAATCAAATCAAAACTTACATAGCATGAAATCTGGGCTTACAAGTAAAAACATATGCAAAGCTCCAACTGACTGGTGCGGCTCAAGACAAGAAAGCAAACGTGGTAAGGACGTTTATTCCCAGTGGGTTACAGATTACCCAACTAGCAGCCAATCTGTTTAACGTCTGAAACAAACCTAAGTATTGATGTTCACACATGATTCCATGATAGGGATTGCCAAGATTATCACTTTCGGCTTTAGTCTTTCTGCGAAATCCTACTAAAATAACCTCTACCTTGATGTTTTTGGCCATGGCACTAACTTAAAAAAGCAGACGTTGTTGCAGATGGCCAAGTTCTATTGGAACCACATATTGCTTTTTTGTTCCCGGGCTTCTACAGTGTCTTTCTCCATAGGCTTCTTCATAGACTTGATCTTAAAATAGTTGCAAGTGGCCATGTATTGTATACTGCATGGTACTGATGGAATACTTGCCTCTGTTTGTAATCCAGTCCCGGTTCTTATCTGAAAGGCAGGAATACTGCTGGATTCTTTACAGAGGCCATCTCAGTGAATTTAACTCTTCCTTTGTATACAAGCAGTGGCAGTGTCAATAGGTCTGGCTTTAAAGGAATGTTGTATGGTAATAAGAAGCATTGCAAGTAAATAGCATGGGAATGGATATGTATTTGTGTGGAAGCAAAGAACTGTAGATTAATATTGGTTTAGGGTAAAAGGTAATTGGCAGTTGCACTGTCAAGTGAGACCTTAAAATGCATGCAGGTTAATAACTGCCCTCCTCCCATCTGTGCTGCTGCCAGAGAAAAACAACATAATTTATCTAGCTATCTGATAACCTTTAATATCCAATAATTCCACTGTCATGGTGTGCCCCTAAAAGTTCAAGCTTAGACAGCTCGATAGATAAACAAAATGATTACAGCTGCCTGGAGAGCACGTTTTTTGTGGAATCACAGAACTTCTTGCCAATCAAAATATTTATTCCAGGCTCTCAACATGTGGGTGCTGCCAAAGCCCTTCTCTGGTGTGCTCACATAATTGTCTGGCGACAGCCAGACCATAAACAGGTATGTGTCTCTCTGGACACAAGGAATTGTGAAATAGATCCCATATGTCTCTCCTCCAGGTGCCATCACTGGATACTGGTGGTGGCTAGCAGAGACTATTCAAAAGCCCACTTTCAGTAAATTCACCACTCCCTCCCAGTGGGAGCCAGAATCAAATTCATAGTGCTCCGGCTTACCTACAAATGCCGCTCTAGGAGCACCCTGCCTTAGCTGTAAAACCACGTCCCTCCACTGCAAACCTCATGGAAGCTGTTCCTCTGTCAGTAACCTCCTGTTGCCCAGTCTTGTCTCCAGAAATGTGTGGCGGGAAGGCTCTTTGTAGCCAAGGCACCCCCAGTCCTGGGTTACCATTTAACTTATAACTTCCCTTGTTGTAGACAAAACGAAAGCCAAGAACAAGGGTCTGTTAACTGACGACGCCCCCTTGGTCTTGCAGTCTGGATAACGTGACATTGTCCATTGACTGAATTGATGCTGTCCTTCACCATACTTGTATCTACCATTACTCTTTTAAAAAAGAAATTAAAATGTATTACATTTTAATAAAATACAGAGTAAATGAAAAAAACTGAGCAAAACAAACCTCAATCACCAGTCTGTATTACATTCCACTATAAGGCTCCCCCTGCACATCACATCATCTTGAAATGCATATCAATTTGACATCACAGGTCACATACACCAGGGATTCCAAACAGTGCTTCGCACTCATTGGGTTCGGCAGCCCACAGTAGGTAATAGGAGTACGAGGCCCTCTAGGTCGGAAAGGTTTGGGGAGGAGTTTGTTGCTCAGGTTGATCCTTACCACATGTAATGTCCAACAGCCATTGTTTGATCGCTTGGTCCCATTACCAATGCTTCCCCACCAATTGTTTGGTTGGCAGCAGGGGTGTAAATTTAAGATTTGTGTAAGGAATCCTCTGCACACAGCCACCCCGTCAACGGAGAGATCTGCAAGGGAACCCCCTTAATTTGTTGGATAATGTCGAAATCCATGCCCCAAAACGTAAAGGTCTGCGAACAATTCCAAGCTAGGTGGAAGAAGTAAGCATCCTCTGCTTCACAGCGGGCATATCTAGAGTCCTTCCCCAGTCCTCGCTTGTGTGGCATTTCTGGTGTGTACTTTACCCTGTTAATGTACCAGTAGTGGATTATTCACAGTCCACAGTTCACAGTCCACAGTTCTCCAGTTGGTGCACTGCAATATTCCCAATCATCATCCACTAAAACGACACCTAGATCTGTCTCCCATCCTGCTCTGGTGGGGCTATCCGGGGCAGGCATTTCTTCAGTAGAGGCTAGAGGCCCATAGGAATGAATGGGAATTGCAGGCGCAATTTGCGAGTACTAAATAGGTACTCACAAATTGCGCATGCAATTTCAAGGGTGCAAGGGGGCCAAAAGGCCACCCTGATGCACCCCTGAAATTGGCATGTGAGCACATGTGGCTTACACACATGCCCCAAGGGCATGTGTGTGTGCCACATGGCACTTTGAAAAATAAACATAAGTGCATTTTTCAAAGTTTTTGCAAATTACCCTCAACTTGAAGTTGAGGGTAATTTGCGATTCGGAAGTGCATGATGCATTTCATTTAGGGAATCGCAATTTGCGATTCCTTAATTGCATTCGCAATTTAGGTAATCGCAAATTTTGCGATTACCTAAATTGCGATTTTGAAATTGGGTTGATGCATCCCAAATTCAGAAATACTGGACGCAAAGGGGCCTATTCGCAGAATCTGCCCGTTTGCGAGCAGTTTTTACCATGATGCATGTGCCCCATAGTGTGTACATGTATATGTGTTTGCGTATGTGTGTCTGCGAGAGTCTCTCTGTATCTCATGAGAAGATTAGGTACACCTCAGTACACATGCAGTCCATTAAGGGAACTTTCAGGAGCTCATTCTGCACAAATCCACGCCATGGTTACAGCCAGAAGTGTGTCACTCAAGAAATTCAGTGGTCCGCCGGATTCTCTGCTTGCATGTTTTTATCACGGTATTGGAATAAAGCCATCTCTGCTACCTCTACTGCAAGTGAAAGAGAAGAATAACTAGATTACGTTTGGAGGTGTGCGCACAGGGTGTTTACATCTTTCTCGCTCTGCTCTGAACTGTACAGTCTGCTTCCAGATTATGTGACGAGGCAGGGCTAGAATGATAGCAGTTGTTCTTAGGATTAAACGGGCCAGTTTCTTAGGAAATGTAGAGGAAGAGTGGAAAAGAAAGGTAGCATTAAAGGGCGAGATGATTTCCGTACTGGATGACCCCAATCGAGAACCTGAAACACACGTATAGGAAAGCGGCTGACATGCTGATGTCTGATAAATCGTAAATAAATCGTAAATCATACGTTCTTATATAGCGCCTTTCACCGTAAGGTCTCAAGGCGCTTGCTTTGGGAACCCGTCCTGGCCTTTCCCTGCGAGATTACCCCTACTGGGCATCCCAAGGTGAAGACCAGGCATCCCATTGCGATGGGGCCGTAGTGGAGATTAAGCAAGCTATTGCCCAGAGTTGCAGAGTGTGAACCCACGATTCGAGTAGGCACCGAGGCGAGAATTATCGAGTCCGTGGACTGATCAAAGGGAAATGTTGCTGCTGTACTTGGCCGCCATGCCGGTAACCAGAGCCCTGTGTGGCTGTAGACCGAATGAATTGGGAGCGGAGAGTGAAAGAAAAAGAGTTCACAAAAACAACACATGAAGATGGAAGCGTAATGATACAGTAGTAGGGTACTGCTACCTGGGAGGATATAAATGACAATAAGGAGGGACAAAGAAGAAGAATGAGCCACTAGCAAGTAAGCCTTTTTGTTGGAAAATCGAAGCGACCAATAAAAAGGTACGGAGTGTGCTCTAAGCCCACAGAGTGAATATAGCATGTCTCAAAGAGACAGCGCATGCGCTGACTAGGTGTGACCTAAAAAATGTGGGTTGAATCAGGCAAAGAACGCACATGAAAGAAACACAGGTCTTATGGCTTTTGCAGAGCTTCCTGCTGCATAAATGTTCATTGAAAAACAAAGTTGTTGACCGTATTAGGGCAATAGTTCTGGGAATCCACTAGATAATTATGAATTGCACATTCTGGTAACCATCTCCTACACATGAGGCTCCATTGGCATATCTGATTGAAGGCTTCAAGAGGTCAGAAAACAACTACAGCAAGAACCCTCCACGCTGTTCAGTTGTTCTGTGGCAAACATGGAAGCCTGAGGTGGTAATCAGTGTACTGCAAAACGCCAACCTTACAGAGAGGGAGAATCCATTATCATGATAATATTATGCCAGCTGCAACACTCTATTCAGGGCATTGAAGATAAGGTTGAATCCACTGAGAGCCAATTAGATGTGATGATGAAAACAAGACTTTTTTTGCCATCCTTTGGTGCTTTCTCAAGTCCAAACAATCAGATCCAAATGCAGAGAAATGAGAATGGCTTTACACAAAAAGAATTCAGATCCTGCATCCTGTCCTTGGTTATCCGTTGATTCCAACTTGGTAGTTTCTGACACAGGGAAAGTAGAGGTACACACTGTATTAAGGATTGTAGCCAGGTACCTTGGTCACAAAGGGTCAGGGTCTGGTACAGTAAGAACTGACCCGTGGATCTCTAAATTAAGGTAAGTGGCAACTCAAACGGCAACCAGGAAAGAGGTTTAAAGTCATTTTTATTTGGACAATTAAAACCATTACAAGCATCTGCTCACATGGTAGTTCAACTGTGTCTCCAATTCGACCCAAAGAAAAAAGGTTAGCCAAAGGGGAAAAGGTGATAACATCAATGAAGTGTATGTGCTGGAAAGAAGAGTTCAAAATCAGTGCAAATAAGTTAAGGTCCAATCATTGATTATTGCTTTTAATCATCTTAATAGAATAGTTTGCAAACCTCCTTGTTGACCTTGAGAAACCGGAGTAATTAATGAGGTATATCACCTTTCATCCTGATTGAAACTGCCTACGAATGTTAAGACTTACTACTGAATGGTGGAAGGATTCTCATCTTCTGGGCCTCCCAGCCGCAACTCCAAGAGTTGCAGCTCGTTGGAAAGGATGTTATTGCTTTGGGTTTGAAGGCCATGATCTGGCATATTGTTCGTAATGTACACGTTAAGCAACCATGTTTTTTCCTTGGACAGATGCCTCCAAAGATCTTTTGGAGGCATTAATCTGATGTGAGAGGATGGAACAGAAGCATCCTTAAATCCCCTCCCCTGTGTATTTTAGAGGACTGCACGATTCAGACACACATTGTTGCTTCGAACTAGGTTCAACTGAAACGGGTTGAGAATAATTTTCTTTTTTTCAGTACATATTTTTTGCCAATTGATCTTGTTCTCTTCTTCTCCTATCATCTATCGCCCTCCCCCACCTTTCATTCAGTTTGTTTAGATGAAGACTGTAATGGGAGAGTAAGACCTGATTATAGGGACGATGAAGGAAAGAAAATGTTTGTTTAAAATGCTTATTTAACTTGGAGGCACTACGAAACAGAATAAAAAAATTACCTTTTAGTGAGCCGATTTATTTTATTGTAGTTTTGTGCTTTTTGTGAAGTAATACTACACACTGTAAATAGCAAAACCATAGGGTGCTGTGTTGCTACACAATTCCATGTGCTGCTGCTTCGAATAAGAAAAAACATAGATTTTGTGTTTGGCGTGCCAATTTTATTATGTTTACCGCTTTTCAGTTTTACTCTGTTCACATTTCACCAGGTTTTTTGTGACTAAATGTTAATGGGGAAACCTACCCAATGTGTGAGTTTTCCCACACAACTCTTAATCACATTTGAGATCAATACACTAGGTAATGACCTTTGCACACATTATCATTTGTGTATAGTGAAACCGTATTCTGGTGCAACTGTAATGGTCATTTCAGTTGAAAATAGTTGTCTGTAAAGAGCGTGCACTACCACACAATGCTTACTCCACACAACGCCACGCCACTCTATTCTACACCACTCCACTCTATGACATGCCACTCCACTCTAAACCGTTCCGCTCTAAGACACTCTACGTCACACCACGCCACTCTGCTACATGCCAAGCCAATCCACACCATTCCCTCTACGTCACATGCCGCTCCACTGTGTGCCCCTCCACACCACTTACCCTACTCCACTGTACCCACTCCAGTTTACCCCACTCCACTCCATTCTATCCCACTGCACTCCAATATACCCCAATCTACCCCACCCCACTTTGCTACAATCTACCAAAATCTACTACACTACAATCTACCCCACTCAGTCTGCCCCACTCCACTCTGCCCCACTAGCCCATTCTAATGCTATCTACCCCAATCCACTCCACTCCGATCCAGTCTACCCCACTCCCTGTAATCTACCTCATTCTAATCTACCACATACCACTCTACTCCAATCTGCGCCACTCCAATCTACTTCACTCCACTTAACCTGACCCAGTCAGCCCACTCCACTCTACCCCATCTCACCTACCCCAGTCACTGAACTCCACTCAAATCTTTCCATAGAGGGACATTTAAGCCCATATATATAATGGGAAATGTGAAACTAAAAGTCCAGAATGCCATGTGTTTTTGTTTAAAATTCCAGCCCAGGATGTCACATGTGACTTAGCTATTCTTGGAAGGCAGACCGGGGAAGGACATTGTGTCACCCTTCCCATGATATCCAATTGTTGAATATTGTACGAGTCTTCTCTTTACGATTTATTTCATTATGGAAAGCTTAAATCAAGAAATTACCTTCCATTTAAGTACATTTGCTGATCTATTTATGTAGCAAAGTCAGGGAAGCACCATTAATCACAAGGTGTGTTCTGGTATAAATAAATAATATAGCAGGTATTTAAAAAAAATCACACATCATTAAGCCGCACGCGTACGTTGACAACGACCTGAAGAGAATTACATTGTCGCGTAGCTACAACCGACTGCTAAATATAGGCGTTCCCTCATCCCTTATTTGACTGTCCTGCAATTACAATTCACCGTAATAGACCGTCATTTTATGTAATCAGGAAGTCATTACTAAAAATATAGCAGAATTTGGGTGTGAACAGATTCCGAGTTAAGTCCCACGCCCAAAATGCAAGCGTACTAAAATAACTCCACAGCGTCACCTAATGATCGAAATTACCACAAAACAACTGGAGATGTATACAATTATTAAGACTGAGGCATGCGTTTGATCTTTCAAGTAATTCATATTTTGTGAACTGTGTGAATGAAGCATGAATTCTAAGCCAAGTAATGGTTGTAAACATATACAGTGCCTTGTTGCTGTGGTAAACCTTTATCCGTGTGTTTTTCAAACTCGGGTTGTGCATGAGAGCTAGAAGTCTTTTATAATTGATAGTCACCCGCTTGTGCTTTTGAGACCTAAATTAGTAGCATTCCCCTTTTAATTCATATTGAGGGTACTCCCTTTGTGAAAAGAGGAGAGTACACCCTGCCTCCCTCTGCAGCTCGCCACAGCTCTTAAAATAAAACCCCTGCACAATGCAAACACTCTTAAGCGCTCTGCTCCCAGGATTTGAAAAGTATCCGCGTCCGATGATCTTAGGGTACGTTTTCTGTGATAATTCCTACCATGACTGGTAATTTTAGGTGAAGTTTTATGCATTTCGCTTTGCCACGTTAACTTTTTTTTTCTGTTTGAGCTAGGTGTGGCATGTTCTCATCACAGCCTGCAGCCGGTGATTTTCTAACCTAACATTATTGTATGTAACGAGCTTTCCAGTAAACCTGATAATGGTGGGATGCCAGGGCCTGCTCTCCCAGGACTGATCATAAATACAGACTGGTAAAACCACAAAATGGGGCAGATAAAAAACCCACTCTGTAATAATTGAAAACCAGGGCAAAAAAAGAGCACAATTAAAATGGGGGCAGCAGCAGAAAGACCCAAGGGAAGGTCCCATCTCCCCATAGCATTGAATTGTGATGGTGCAGAGGATGAAAATAAAAGAAATAGAAACATGACAAATTAGAAATTCTGGAAATTAACCGCTGGGAAAAATGAGAACCCCTCAGCTTAGATTTCTGCATTTCTCTACATTGTCCATTGGGAAGATAGTTTTCATTTTGTTTTTCATGAAGCTTTATTCGGTTCAAATAGATGACCATAAAAGCACATACAACAACATGATAAGGAAGATAGTTATGTATGGACTGCTTCATAGTCCTAATAAACAATGATGCCCATTTATATAGCAGTAACTTTCGAAAACTGAAGTGCCTCTGGATGTTCTGAATAGAAGTTGTTTCTACTGAAACTAGTGGTTAGCATTTTTTCCACCTCCATAAGAATGAATGGTGGAATGGCCCCTGTCAGCTTGCGAGTTTGTAACATGGAGGAACCTAGGCCTGTCTTCAGTTATGCCCGCTTGCCCTGTCTAGCCTCTTTTCCACAATTTTCTATGCCTCCCTACTATGGCGGGCTCAACACCGGTCTACGATTGTGCAAGATGACAGGATCTACATTTTCAGTGAGTAGTTATTCCAGCTACCTTACCCCTTTCCTTACCTTATAAAACTTTAATAGCTGGGTATTTAGGTTGGTTTGACCCTGAATCTTTTTGGTTTAGTTGTGCTTTTTTGACCTCTGGAGCTAGACTCTCAGCGATGGGGCACTTCTTCTGAAGTAACTATGCACTATATAAATCCCATTATACATTTACCCATCCTCTTGAAGAAAGGATGTTGGCAAAGCACTCTGTCGCATTTCAATCCGCGTGGCACATGCTCTGTAGTACACCTGGGCCATATTACAAATAAGGTGTTGTGTCCTACTGTGGTCTGTTTTGCATCTTTGACTGGGTGTGCAGTGATCTAGTCCTGGTAGAGGCATGAACTCTCTTCTGCCCTGGGAGCAGCGTATTAGTGAAAAACAGGCTGGCTTTTTCAAGCCTCTGGTCCACTCTTCACTGAGGGAAGAGGCCAAAACTCACATTTAAAGGGGCCAGGAATCCCCCTCCTTGCAGGAGTGTGCAGGTAAATGCCTGGGGGATCCCCGAGACCACCTGCCACCGCACCACACAAGGGATATCCGGAGACAGGGGGGAAGACGGGCACTTTGACTCTAAACCCGTGTTTGTGATATAACGCAGGTGCAAAGGATTCCCTCCTTTGCAATGGGCTATGCAATAATGAGAGTGGGGAAACACCTCCTTTGGGGCGTGGCCCATATTGCAGAAGGGGCAGTGCAAGAAGTGTCTGCAGCCCCTACGGTGATACCAGTGTGTACAGCAGGGTGCAAAATGAGGGCACGCACACCTATGGTGCCATTAGGGTGGATAAAGCCATTGATACTAGCAGCTGCGTCAGGATAAAGCAGAGCTTTTTCGGTGACCATCTGAGAACCATAAGCATTTTCTATCTGTGAAAATTCTCCTTTTACCCTTTAGGTATTCTGTTATCCAGGAAAGGAAATTGACCCAATGGGCTATGTTAATATATGGGAAACTAATTTGAATCGGTCAGCCAGAATTCCTTTGGGTATTTATGCTGGATTTGTCAAATAAGAATTGGTCTAAGCAGTCAAGTCTAAGCACGAGTGTGACTAGCATTTGATCCAGAGAATTATGTGAAATGCATTCCTTGCCCAAATTCACCCAGGTGGACAGTGACCAGGAGCTGTATTGTGCAAAGTGCCCTGGATGCAGTAGGTATGTTTTTTTAATAGTTTTAGAAAATAAGACAACAAAATCAGTAGGAAATACACGTGGAAGCAATATCATTAAGAAGTGGAAGGGCCAGCAGCACTGTGGTCATCACCTCCAAGAGGGAAGAACATAGGCCCAGGATATAATCCAGCCCCACCACAAGCCAATACACCATTCACCACCACAGTCCCCCAGGTGCCCATCCATTCCCAGAAGTTCTGCAGCAGAGCAGACACATTGTACTGATGCAGTAGGTGGGCCCCCCCAGTTTTTAGCCTACCCTGTGGCACTTTGGTAGTGGAGAAGTGGCCACAAAGCTTGCACAGCCCCATCTGTAAGTAAAAGTAAGTAAAACTATTTCTAAAGCGCACATATCCCAAGGCGTCGTAGCGTTAAAAAAGCAATGCTGCCACTAGTCAGGAAATAGAGTTACATGGACTTGGGGGTAAAGAGCCAAGTTTTGGGTGATATCCTAAAAGAGAGCCCCTATTCGGATGAGACCTGAGGGAGGAAGGAAGTGTATTCCAAACGTTGCCTGCCAAGTGGGAGAGGCTTCTGCCACTCCATATAGCCTTCCTCACCCTGGGAATAATCCGTAATAAGAATGAGCTGGTGCAATCCTTTAGGACCGTTCCCTCATTTGCATTAGGATGTGATCCAATGCAAATGGAGGGCTCCCTTACTTCTGAGCTACATTATAGATGTAGATTGAGAGGAAAAATAGCTGTCAAAGGGTGCACCGACTCTGCACCACCTAGATGTGGTAGAGAGTTATTGGGTGTCTTTTGTAAGGAGGACACAACATGCATCACCACCAATCGCCGGTGGGTGCAGCCACTCAAACCACCCACCTACAGGGGGATCCGGGCCCCCATAAAACTTGAAGCCATGCCTCCCATGTCAATGAAAAGCAGATGGTCGGCTTGAAGTGTAATAAGGAACACTTTACCAGTCTGCACCCAGTTAAATGCTCGACACAATGGGAGTGGAACAGGGCACCCTTTTTCTAACATGGCCCTAGATGTGGAATTGAGTTGTGGAGCTGCATATAATGGACAAGAACTCAGTCCAAATGGCCAGAAACTATAGGTTCTTCTCTCTCCAGGGATAACCTGGAATGTATGTGGCTTAGCATAGAATGCAAATACCACATGCATATGCACAATTGGAGCAAACTGCCCAAAGGAAAATTAGGGTCAAAGACAAGGTGTTCTATGACTGGAATACAGCAGCCGTTTGAGAGTATTTATTACCCCAGCTGTTCAAACCCCAAACAACGAAAAGGGTTCAAGAGCATAACAACGATCCTGAAGCGTTTCAGTTGTATACCCCTAAAAGGCAGCTGAGATCTGCCAACACCTGCCTCCTGCCGGTACCTCGCACGAGAACGGCAACCTGGGGAGACGGGCGTTTCCTGGTTGCTACTCCCAAACTTTGGAACCTTTTGCCACTCATGATTAAAACTGCCCCCAATCTGATGAGCTTTCGTAGGCTCCTAAAGACATGGTTGTTTAACCAGTAAGCTTGCTGTTCGGTCCCTCTAGTCTCCACATGCGCCGAGACACCTTCGGGTATTTGTTTGCGCAATAAAAATCTCGAAAATAAATAAATAAATAAATTAAAGCACAAAACAGCTGTGGCGGTTACCAGGCTAGCCATTTCACCATTTTTAGGTCTCGCCTAGCGAATGCAGAGCATGCGCTGCTTTGCCTTGGCAAGACTATTGTTGTCGGTTTGGTGCGCGAAGGGAGACAAACCATGTGTGCGCATGGACAGGCGATGTGCACACGCATGGCATCTCCTCTGAGGAGGGACAGGAGATGGCACACGTACGGACAGGAGATGTGCACTCCGTACGCGTGCACATCTCCTGTCCCCGCGTAAACTCAGCGCGCATATTGCGCGCTTTCACTTTCCCTCAGTCTGGGTGCGTTTAGCTACTGCAGGAAGTGGGTGGCTCTTCTAGCTAGTGCTGGACGCCCTGATGCTGGGAAGGCAGCTGCCGCCTTTCAATGGGGGAAGAGGTATTTCGAACCTTTTATTTTGTTTTACAAGACAGGGTACATACAGTGAAGGCTGGGCGTGATTTCTGACGGCACCCGGCAAAGAGAACTGCAGTTAAAGAAAGTGATTCATTTGGAGGACTGTCAGTCGCGCGCTCCCCTGGAACACTTTGCAACGTTATATAATACTATTTTCTTTGTTACAATTCAGCCATTAACTTTTGCTGGCACGCAGCTCGGGGGAGTTAATGCACCTCTTGCAGAGATCTCAGTGCAACTACCATGAAAGGTTGCAAACCAATGAAGACAGCTCGGATGCACCCTCTGAGGTTTGTGTGCACGTGCAGCAGGGGGTCCAGCTAAGATAGCTTGGTGGGTTAATGCTTCAGCTTCCACTGAGCTCGTGTGCATGAAGCAGGGTGTTGGTTCCAACCCCAGTGACACAGCTCAATCTTTTAAAGTCCTCTGTGCAGAAATGCAGATGCAACAGTCAGGGCTTGGGTCCCTAATTGAGTGAGACAGCTCAGAGGAGTCATGCACCTGCTGCAAACCGTGCATGTAACCAGCAGTGTAGACGTTCCAGTACCAGGAAGGCAGCTCAACGTGTCCACGCTCCCTCCCCAGAGACCTAGCCACTGGGTGCAATGCACGTGGGATAGCTTAGTGTGTTAGTGCAGCTTCTGCAGTGCATGAGGTTCCCAGTGAGACAGCCAATACATAGATCCGGAATCCTGCAATATAACACAGCTATGGGGGTTCGTGCTCCTGCTGCAGAGATCCGCCTGTGAAACCCGAGGCCGAGACTTTCACAGCCAAAGATGGCTGAGTGAGCTGAGTGGGTGTCTGAGGGCGAACAAGCGGGTTACAGGTGCCAATCACAGGCGTGCAGATCGAGGTGCTACCCGAAAGTCCTCTGAAACCCACAGTTGCTCTGCCGGCTGAAGAGGTGCTTGCTCACGGTGATCATCACAGGTGCTGCTCCGCCTTTTATCCGGGTCGCTTGGTAAGAGGAATCCACCTGCGAGACCTATTGCATTGCAAATGCTTGTTTGATGGTGCAAGCAAAAATTAAATGTGAGGTAATCACTGCATTTTATTCTTGGGGATGTAAGTTAGTTCAATCCATGTGTGACCTAAATGGTTTCTTATATTTGTCACTATGAATTGTAATCATCTGTTTCATAGTCTGTGTCTATTTTGTTTTGGGCTTCTATATGACATTCTGGACATCCAACTTGTGATGGCAGCAATGAAGCATGTTTCAAAATGAGATACTGTAACTGGCACTCTGATGGTTGATAATACTCAAACCGCCCTTCCCTGCTTGCAGTAGATCAAAAAATATTGAAATATACATGCTCGGATGTCGGGAAAGCCAGGTGTCACAGATTGCAATTTCAGCAAAATTAGTTAATGAGTGGAGAAACAAGCGAAACCTCTGTAGTGCGTTTGACCCAATTCTCAGTGTGATCTCTTGGGATGGTTCATAGTGAAAAATGCTACTAAGATGCCTTTCATGGAGGCCACCAAATTGTTTTGGGTGTTGCTTTAAAGTTAAAAGCTGTACGTTCTGTTTTCGATATTTGTATATTTTGTTACATCCACTGTTGTTGTTCCATAGCTCTCATGGGCTTTTACTGTAGTTTAGGTTTGACCCTGGATGCACGGTTGGAAGAGTACTTGAACGAGACCAGTTCCTTATGGAAATAGTCATCAAAGCGTGTGAAGGTAAACAGATTGGTGGCTCTCTGGTCCATCTCTGTGTCTTCCTGAAAGATTGGTGCAGTGCATGGATGCAACGTCTCCTGTGTCTGGAGAGTAGGTGAGGTGGGGTGGGTTCTGAGGGGTTCTATAGCCTTCTAATTATAGTCGTCCAGTAGTTAAACCTGAAACCTAATTATCTACCATTTGTTATTTCTTACATATAAGGTAATAGGCTACGAAAGACTGTAGATTGTAAAATCCAGAAATACAGCTGCTTCAAATGTGAATCTAAATTATGCCTCTTAGGAGATGTTATCAAGTAAATATAGTCTCCCAAAATACTGTGATGGGGGACATCTGCAGAAATGGTCAAGACCGCACGGATCAGGGTTAAAGCAGAAACTGTGAAAGTTGGATGTATAGTTCCTCACAACCATAATTGGAGAAACAACTGGTCCAGCAGACACAGTTGGGTGGATTGCTCGGCCGTTCCATTCATTTGCATATGTAAATGAAGAATGGATTTACTGTTATAGCTCACAAGATATGCCCACCGTTTCTATGTGCTGGCCCACTACCAAAAAGTAGTCTTTTATTTGTTTCATAAAATTAAGACTGGAGTCATCTCAGTTCAGTTAGTAAGGCAGTCAGTCGACCTGGGGCTTGAACTGTGAACCCTGTCAGTGTAGATTGAGTAATCACCAGGAGACTTAAATTTAAGGAAAGTAGATTCCTCATTGGTATGTAAGGATTTCCTAGGTTCTTGGCTATGGAGACATCGAAATATGCGAGAGATGCAATCTTCAAGTTGAATCTCTCTTTTGAGGGATCTGTGACCAAGTGAGTTCTGGTTATAGCTCTTGAGCCCCAAATCCATCTTTCCTGCAGCATTGGGAACGACCCGAAGGCATTGTAGCGAGGCAGCGGGTTACAAATAAAGAACATGACAATGATCCGGATTCGGGATGTATAATGCACATTCTATAATTAACTCCTCAATATCCGGCTGCAGTAGGTAGAATCTGTGAAAAGTATTCTGCAACAAATGGCAGTGGACTTCTTGATCCTGATCCAGAGGGTCAACGCTCAGCAGAGATACTCTGGGCCACCACGCATGTCAACTCTTTACTGAAAGTACAAGAATTAAAAAGTGTTCATTAGAGCTGTGGCCTGAATGTTACCAAACCGTGAACAAAGACCGCCTGGCTGAATAAATGTATCAATGGTGGCTTGATCTACCACTGCCAGGGCCTGACTGGGAAACCAAAAGCAGGCCTGGAAAAAAATGCTCAAAAATATTCAAAAGAGCCCTGCTTCCTTCATCTTCTGCCTTGAAGGAAGGGCCACAACAAATTCAGTGCCAGCTTGGAAACAGACCATTTAAATGAGAATCGGTGCAATGGCAGAACCCTCAATTACGGCCTCTCTTTTTCTATAAAGGGTGCCTCATCCTCGGACCCACCCCCTAAGCCTGGGACGACTCCTGGTGGCCGACCACACTGGGAACAGCACCAACACCCACCGACCATGCACGCAATCTAGGATTCATCCTCGACTCCTCCCTCTCCATGTCTAAGCAGGTCAACGCTGTCTCCTCTTCCTGCTACAACACCCTCCGCATGCTCCGCCGGATCTACAAGTGGATACCGACCGAAACAAGAAGAACGGTGACACAGGCCCTCATCAGCAGCTGACTGGACTACGGCAACGCACTCTATGCAGGAATCCCAGCCAAACACCTACGACGACTACAACGCATCAAAAATGCCTCCGCCCGACTGATTGTCAACATCCCCCGCTGCAGCCACATCACCCCCCACCTGAGACCTACACTGGCTCCCCATCGACAAGAGGATCACCTTCAAGCTCCTCACCCACGCAAAAAAAGGACTCCACAACGCCGGACCAGCCTACCTAAACAGCAGACTCAGCTTCCACAACCCCACCCATCAGCTCCGCCCTGCCAGCCTCGCCCTTGCCGCTGTCCCCGCATCCAACGAACGACCTCCGGCAGCAGATCCTTTTCCTACCTCGCCGCCAAGACCTGGAACACCCTCCCTACCCTCATACAGCAGACCCAAGACCTACTCGCCTTCAGAAGACTCAAGACCTGGCTCTTCGAGCTGTAGCAGCACCCCCCCCCCTCCCTTCAGCACCTTGGGACCCTCACAGGTAAGTAGCGCGCTTTACATGTACTCTGGTTGATTGATTGCTTCCTCCCTGTCCTAACCTGCTTTCTGTTGATGGAACCATGTCATGAAAACGTGCTGCCATTAACTAAAAGAGGAGTAAAGAAAAACAAAAGCTCAAATAATGCACTCTTGATGTAGGCACTAAACTAAAAGTTGGATTCTCCATGGCCTTAGTTAAAGAGCATGCTAAAAGTGCAGTCTGAGTCACCTTGACAATTTTGGAAAAATTGAAATGGATGACGAAGTTTACAAAAAAGAATGCACAGAGTAATGCCCTAGGAAGTAAATAAAATGTCCCATAGAACATCTAAAAGTACGCTCCACTTTCTAGAGTGCTATGCTCCTGCACTCTCTAAGGTTGTCGCGATGGCCAAAAACTCAGACCGTCTGGCACTTTCTGATGCAACAGACAGTCCCTTTCAATTCTCTCGCTGATTTTCCTCTTCAGAAGGGTCGTTATTTTTCCATGTTTCTGTCTCAGGAAACATATATTACAATTGGACTATTGGGAGCTTTTCTAAACTGCTTGCCCCAAAGGAGACGAGAGTCCTCAACTGAAGTAAGCAATAAAAGTGTGCACTGAAGGGAGTGTGCTGTTCTTCAATGCACTGTAACTCAGAAATGCAGGATCAATGAAACGGTTGACTGCACAACGGATATAGGGAATACAAGAAGAAATTCATGAGCGTAGTCAATGGCGCTGAATTAATAATTACATGTCTCTGACTGTAAATAAAAACTTGATGGAGATCTTGGACTTACACTGTTTTGTTGTTGTTTTTTTGGGATAAAGTGTTAAAGTTTTGCACATGAAATATACAAGGCACTTTGCATGAACAGAATTTTCACACTTATGCATGTAGAAAACATGACCGCTATGTGACAATTGCGTGTCAGGAAAGCTTGCAGATCACTAAAGCAAATGATGTGCAGCAAGATTCTAGGACTGCCTTTTAGTCACTTGAGCAAGGCACAGTACTGAGTAGCTGGCATACGTGTAACTTAAGGTCATAATCCAGAGACCAGTTCGTTTTGAAGAAATTAAAAATGAGGGCAGGCCAGATAGACTTTGGTGTCCATGTTTCCTGTCAGTTTCTATACATTCTGTGTTCTGAAGACCGTGCATAATGTTATGACTTTAAAACATTGTATTGATATATAAAGATGTTTTCTGTGCTAATGCATGAAGTAATACAAATATAAAGACCTATGATAATAAGAAATAAAAAAGTACAGACCTATCATATTGAAAGTATTTACAAGGTAATATGTTGACAGGGATGTGCAATCCAAAGAACCACAGCGACACTCCCCCAACATCCAAGAGCACAGTGGAGGATCTCCACGACCCGGTCCCGTCCCTATTCCGGGCACTCACAGAAGGAGAAAGACATCTGAACTGGAACATTGTTTCATTCCCTGTGGCCGAAGAGTTGTCCCATCATGAAAATTTGGTATCTTTTTTGGAAACCTTGAATGAACCTCAGCATCAAAATGTATCGGTTCCAAAGAACAACGGCCATGTGTCACGCAGCAATGATAAAGGTAATCAGGGACTATGTGAAGTTTGAGTATGGACAGTTGATTAGTTGTGTGGTAGGTGGCATGTTTTAGTAAAGCATTGCTTATTATTTCAAATGCTGCTAGAATCTGCCTTGCTGTTAGATGGGGGGCCATGGAGTTTGCAATGTCTCAGAACTTATAACAGGAATAAACAAATGATACCCCAATGGTGTTTGGAAGAATGTTAGGCCTTGTTGCCTGCTGTTCACATGTAAGCCGAGTTAATAGAGTTCTTTTCATTCATATTGTGAAAGCAAATGTGACTTTGATAACCCAAGACAAAAACAAATCATTCCCCTAATGTGCAGTATTTATTTAGCATTCTTGAGCATGGGGGTTGGTAGCCTTGTGTGGTGAAGTTTGTTTAGTAGCATTTTTATAACCTAACAAATGATGACCCATATGGGCATATTTTGTTGGAGAAAGTAAGGTTGACGGGGTTAGGCCACCAACCTCCATGACCAATTACTACATCACCTCATGCTTCACTCCCTTCTAGAAATCAATATATTTTGCCTTCAGAAGTATATAGCAGGGTTATGAGAATATGCCTGCCTTGATCCATCGTCCTGCAACCTCAACACTTCTTGCAAAACTTCTTTCTAAGAACTTACAGCTGTGGTTGCAAGAATACATCCACCTCCTTTCACGACAAACTCAAGATTGACAGGGTAGCTCTTTTAAAGCCAGCCTTTGTTTGGACTTCCTCTGTGTCCTTCAGTCCTCTGCTTTAGTTAAGGAGGGAACCTGACCAACATGCATTAAGCCAATTTTTAACAGGTACCCTGTGAAGGGCGGCTGGTCGGGAATCCACCCTTTAAGCAAAAGACTCGAGGTGAATCACCAACATCCCTTTCAATCTGAGTTTCTCTTTTCCCGAACACCACTTTAGATTTTCTCCAGGGACTTTGCCCATGACTGAGTACAATAGTGTTACAATACTGTGAGGATGAGGTGTGTTAAGAGTAAGGCAACTCAAGTGTCCATTAAAAATTCATAGTGGCAGTCATAATATCTATCTGGTGCCATGTCAGATTTTGTCCCTGCCAGCTGGCCCAGGGTAGTAGGTTGTTTCTTGGCTGTCTGAATAACCCTGTGATTTTCTGTTACACACCAAGGCACTTATGTGATATTATTTTTGACATCACGTGCTCACATCTCTTCCAGCCTACACTGTTCTAGAACTTTATTCCCCGCTGTCACAGGGCTCTATGTTTGATATGTTTTCTTTAGACATTCTACTTAGAGCTTTCTGAATTTTCTGCTTTTTTCAGTCTTACTTTTTCGGACCTTAAGTAATTCTTTTTTTGTAATCTATTTATTTAACTAAATGGGAATGTATATGTATGTATGTATGTATGTATATATATATATATATATATATATATATATATATATATATATATATATATATATATATATATATATTACCTACTGGCGGTCGCCAGTAGGTAGTTATAGTTAGGATTTTTTTCAATGTTAAATCTCAAAATTCTATTTGGAATAACTTTGGCACCGGTTGACGAATCTGCCTGAAAATTTCCTGAAAATGGCCTCGTCGAGCTCCGGTCCTTCCTTGAAAGTTTGGGGGGATACGTCAAGCAGGGGCCGAGATAAAAGGGGGGTCCCAAAACGCATTTTCCCCATGTTAATTTCCATAGGGCGGTTGATTTCACTTTTAACCCGAACGGCTGAATGGATTTCCACCAAATTTGGCAAAATTGTAGGGATTGGTAGCCTGATGTGCCTTTGCTATGTCTCAAGATATGTGCTGCAGTGGATTTTGAGTAATTTAGGTTACAAAAAATATATATATCTATAGCAGCGCAGCGGTGCGCGCACCAGGGAGCGCTCCGGGCGCGTGACGCGAGGTGCGCATGGAAAGCTGATTGGCTCTCGGGTGTCTGCAAACATTCGAAACAGTCCAGAGCGGCCGCCATCTTGTGTCTCGGTAAAATCGAGACATAAGAGGTGGCTAAAACAAAGGGGGAACTGACCATAAGGCGTCAGGGATAGACCCCTTTGACCCCCTAGGTTTGATGTGGGGGCTATAAAAGGGCCCCGCGGGGCATTTAAAATATATTTTTTTTTTCGTTTTGCGCGGGGGAAGCGCCCGGTGCGCGCACCAGGTAGCGCACCGGGGAGCGTAAAATGAGGGAAAAAGATGACAGAGTTTTTAAAAAAATGAAGTTTTTATTTAGAAATTGGAGGTAGTTTTTCTTCTTTTTGTTGTTTTATATTTTTTTGTGTTTTTTGAACTTTTTGAACTTTTTTTGGCTTTTCAAAACAGTTTTATATTTTTTTTTGTATTTTTTTAGGGGGAGAAACAAAAAAAGGGAATTGAAACTGGCTCAACTGGAGCAAAAAAACAAAAAACCCAAAAAATTACTTCTTTCTATCACCTGCAAGGACGATGAGCTTAACGCTTTTTTCGCCATAGGCGATAAGCTTGCCACATGCAGAACAAGTGATTTTAAAATCAGCAAATCTCGGCTGAATGCAAGGCATCACCTCGGATGTTTCTGGTTCTGATGAGGTGGGTTGGTTTCTTTGGGAGGGGGTCCTTGATGACTGGGGGAGGTTACTGGCCAGTTCCCTGAACTCTGCTCGAGAGTAGTTGTTTGGGTGCTTTCTGGTCATGTGCCGAATCATGGTATAGTTACCAAAAGAATATTTTTTTGTTTGGGTTGCCCCGTGAAAGTTCATCATTGCAGATGAGGCAAGTCACCTTGGGCGCATTCACCTTTTTTTGCCCCTCTGGGATTGAAAAAAACTGCCATACAATGTGTGGTTTGGGTTTGTAAGGTGTATTTTCTTCTGGCAGCCATCTTCTTCTCCCCTCCTCCTCTTCCTCTTCCTCCTCCTCCTGTTCTTGACCACCAATATAATTTGGAGCTGGTCCTCTTGGTGGTTGTGGTGGTGGTGGTGGGGCAGATGCACCAGCTGATGCTACTACTGAAGCCATTATTTGGAGCAATAAAGTAGAGAGAGCAACAAACAGGTCTTCCTCAGTCAAAGGACAAAGTCAGAATAAGGAAAAAAGGTGGGGTCTTTCATCATTTAGAAAAAAAAACTGTCCTGAACCAATGAGAAGTGTTATTTTCAGGTCACAAGACCAGGGGCTTCATCATTATGAAACTAAAACTGTTATGAACCAATGAAAAGTGTTATTTTCTGCTCACATGACCCGACGCGCTTACGCTACGCGCACGGGGCGCGCAGCGTAAGCGCGTCGGAAGTTTACGCTGTGCGATCGTATTCGCTCGAGTACTTCCGGGTGCGCTTACGCCGTGCGTATCACGCGGTCGCGGCTACGCGATACGTCACGATCATGTTTTCGTTTGCGATATTGGCGCTCACGAGACGCTCCCCGGAGCGCGCCCGGGGGCGCTTTTCAGAAATACGCTTTTCGGGGCGCACTCCGGGGCACGCTCTGGGAGCGCTCCCCCCAAAAAATTTTTACAAAAAAATGGGATAATTGTAGGGACAGGTAGCCCTATTCTGAAGTGGTTTGTAAAAAAATTAACTTTATAAAAATATGTATTGTGCTACATTGGGCTTAATATATGTTAGAGCCAAAATGTAGCCCAAATGTAGCCCAAAGTAGCCCAATGTAGCCCAAAGATGGCCACCAGAGACCAAAAATTGTAAATGTAGCCCAAATTTCAACTAGATGTAGCCCAACTGTAGCCCAATGACAGAATGTACCAGAGTGTTAAAAAGAACAACTAGAGTGCTAACAGTCTTATTTATAAAGTGAAACTTATAGTTAGGAATTAGCATTAACAAAACCTATGAAATTCACTGAAAAAACCATAGGTTTCACACCAGTTATAGTTAGGAATTAGCATTTAAAAAACCTATGAAATTCACTGAAAAAACCATAGGTTTCACACCGGTTATAGTTAGGAATTAGCATTTAAAAAACCTATTAAATTCACTGAAAAAACCATAGGTTTCACACCAGTTATAGTTAGCTGGAAATTTTACTGATATAAAACCATTGAAATTCCCACGTTATAGTTAGTCGGACTCACTATAACTTGCGCGTGCAATGCACTGCTGATGACATCACATATTACATCACTCATGACATGGTGAGTGACATCACTCATGACATCACTGATGACACCATCCTTGTGACACAGTGACAGACCTCCTCTCAGTGTTAAGTAACCCTTGAGACACATATTCAAAAATAGAAACTGAAATTTTTAAAAAATGGACATACCTATATCAGTTACAACAAGCAATTCTGTACTTCCACTATCTATATACACATCCACTCATTCACCAACAGTTATATATAGTCACTCATACATATACTCACTCATCATATGAAGAGATACACCTATACATCCTGTTACACACCGACATTCATCCAAAAGTTACTCACACACATATTCACACGTGCAAATAAACTATTGAACAACCATTTATTTGAATATAGAGTTATACACACACTTCCACCTTACTTCTATTGAAAATTACACATATTTATTCTCTTAAACAATCACTTATAGAAACACATACTTATTTAAACAGGAACTCTTACAATCTCTTACTCTCACATATACTCACTTATATACATCAATATTCATATATACTAGATTAAAACATATGTAGTTACTGATAAAGACACTAGTGAGACAGTCATTCACTCACTAACAAACACATATAGACACTCATCCACCCATACAGTCCTGTACATATGCTGTCTTCAAAACACATACAAACAAAGAGTCAGTCACTCATGCATCTATGTGCTAAGTAATACCCCCACCAAACCATATAGACACTCAAACTGATACTAATAAAAATATCAAATAACCCATATACATACGCATGTAGCTACTTATCAACACATGTAGCCACTTATACACAAAGTGAAACACTAATATATGTATTTAAATATTTAAACATAACTCACTAATATTTATTTTTCAGAAAGACACATATTCACTGGATGGTGTCATCAGTGATGTCATGAGTGATGTCACTCACCATGTCATGAGTGATGTAATATGTGATGTCATCAGTAGTGCTATGCTCGCGCTAGTTATAGTGAGTCCGACTAACTATAACGTGGGAATTTCAATGGTTTTATATCAGTATATCAATTTCCAGCTAACTATAACTGGTGTGAAACCTATGGTTTTTTCAGTGAATATATATATATATATATCTTTAGCAGTGTTGCAATTCTAAATAGGTCCAAATAGGTTTCAGGGGGACATGGTTACTGCCTTTACTGTCTGGGGTTAGACTATGACACTTGTATATGACTGTGAGTTATGTAGTATCTTGATGCCCAAATCTTTGAGATATGTCAATAAGCACCTAACTTGTACTCCGAATTCAATGGAGTTTTTTGTAGAGACCATGGTCTACACACAAAATATCATGCTGAACAATCGTAGAAAACGTGGAAAGTGTGATGGGAACATAGAGAAAACATTCATTAACATTGTGATTCCCATTAGCCATACATAATCACTTGCTAAACACCACGAGTACCCTAAATGCACATTTACATAAACAAGTCATAATAAATTATACCTTGGTGTAAGAAATCTTTGCTTCTTGAAGCCTAAACTCAAATGTTTAAGGAATGTAATACATTCTAAGGTCTTTAACTAATAAGGCCAAATGTTCAATTAAAGGCCAAAGTTTGTTTTCCAACTCAGCTTGATTTCCAGAATATTGAAAATGCTTTTCAGCAAACTTCAGAGAAAGTAATTATTCTCCTAACGCGAATCACAAAGCAACGGACCTGACAACATCAACATTGTAGCTTGATTTCCAATTAAGAACACTGAGACATGAGGAAAGTTATACCCCATAATCCAAGATGGCCAACACAATCTCCAAATATTGTGAGAGTTCATTGATTCAAGGATTACTAGGAAAAGTAGTATTGTTGTCGGGTATCATTGCATAGTGCATTCCCACACCTAAAACATTTGGCCATGATGCACCAACATTTTATGAACACTGCTCGATTGCCCCCCCCCCCCCCCCCCCCCCATTAGAAACAAATCCAGCGTGGGCAAGCTTGGAATGTGGAGTCCCGGCACTCGTCAAGTCTCTATCATTACGCCATCAAGGTAAAGTTAATTAAGTATGCACCACTTCCTTTCTCTTCTGGAGAGTTCATGATGACTGTTCTAAGTAAGCTACTGACAATTTGTTTTCTTATGAAGTGTACACCTTAAAGTTCACTTCTGCTTCTATAACTAGAAAAAAAATCCTGTCCATCAACACCATTTTCCTATGATGATTTGCTAGAGCAGGTCCAAAAGGCATTTATTTTCCTTTAAGCACTCCCTTCCATTGCAGCTGCTCCTATTTTTTAGAAACTGCTACTACCAATTTTTAATGGGGGTAATAGATCCTTCAGAACAGTTTACAAGGGGCAACAGTGTACCTGCTAAGAAATTACACCTCTAAGTGGATGGCCTTTCAAAGAAAGGTCATCAGTCTCCTGCAGTCATTCCCTAATTCTCTGTGTTAGCAGGGAGCAATACAACTCCCTTCCTCGTTTTTAGGAAAATCCCTCAATGCAGAGGAAATGCAAAATACCAATTCATGGAAAACCAAATTTCTAGTAAAAATCATCTCTCGCTGTTTAAAAGCAGACTCGCCAACTTTCATTTTCTCCAGAAGGCTGCTAATTTTGTGGATTTTAGAAAATGAACGTGTAGAAACACCAAAAGTTTAGAATGTATTCTTTTGAGGATGATGTCCCTCTCCCTCAGCCATACCAAATCTGCCTTATCATACACACACTTTTTCAGAACTGTAAGGACTTAAAATGAGTTTTTGTTTTCCTTTTCAAAAGCATCAACACCAAACAAATTCTTGTTGTGGTCCGTTTTGAAAGAGCAAGACTTTCCAAAACAACTTTGTGTAGCTCTGATTCAATTGCAATGACATGATACATCAAAAGTAAGATACAGGTGGAACGGAGAATGTGCACACGGCTTTGCAGGAAATGTAGGGATCCGCCGGGGATGCGCCAACCTTGGACTCAAGCAACTGGTGTCCACCCCCACCCACCTCGCCGGACACACACTCGACGCAGTCTTCTCTTCCAGCACAGACATCGACTTCAGCCACGCCACAGAGCTTCAATGGACGGACCACAGCTGCGTCCACTTCACCTTCAAGAGAACGACGACCCACCAACACCAGCAACAGGCCGCCCGCAGAAGCTGGAACAAGATCACAGCAGACCAGCTCGCCACCTCCCTGAGCCAGCACCCTCCTGCCAGCTCAGCAAACCCCAGCCAGGCCGCCGACAACCTCACAAAGTGGATCAGCAACTGCGCGGACGAACTCGCCCCACTGAAGACCCCGCCTAGCAGACCCGGCAGCAAGAAGGCCCCATGGTTCACCGACGAACTCAAGAGCTCCAAGAAGAACTGCCGAGCCCTCGAGAAAGTCTGGAGAAGGGAACCGACACCGGACAACAGGACCTCCTTCAAACTTGCCACCCGGAAACACCACCAGCTGATCCGCGCCGCCAAGAAAACAGCATTCAAGGACCGGCTGGACAACAACGCACACAACTGCAAGGAACTCTTCAACATCGTGAAAGAGCTTTCCAACCCCAGCGCAGGAAACAACGACATCACCCCATCGCAAGACCTCTGCAACTCCCTCGCCTCATACTTCCACAACAAGTTCGCGGACATACACAACAGCTTCAACAACCAACCAACGCACACCATGACCGAACAACCACCCCCCACCACCACCCTCCACGCCTGGACCCCGATCAGCACAGAAGACACCATCCGCACGATGAACTCCATCCACTCCGGATCACCGACCGACCCCTGCCCTCACCACGTCTTCAACAAGGCCGACGCTGTCATCGCACCCCACCTGCGAGACATCATCAACACATCCTTCGACACCACCATCTTCCCTGAGAGCTGGAAACACGCCGAACTCAGCGCTCTACTCAAGAAACCAACAGCGGACCCCACCGACCTCAAGAACTACCGCCCCATCTCGCTCCTCCCGTTTCCAGCCAAAGTCATCGAGAAGACCGTCAACAAGCAGATGGCCGCCTTCCTCGAGACGAACGGATCCCTCGACCCCTCACAGTCCGGCTTCCGAGCCAATCACAGCACCGAGACCGCCCTCATCGCCGCCACCGATGACATCCGAGCCCTGATGGACAATGGAGAAACAGCGGCCCTCATCCTCCTAGACCTCTCCGCGGCATTCGACACGGTCTGCCACCGCACCCTAGTACGGCGCCTCAGCAACATCGGAATCCAGGACAAGGCGCTGGAATGGATCATCTCCTTCCTCGACGGAAGAACACAGAGAGTCCGCCTACCACCGTACAAGTCAGAGGCCTCCGAAGTCATCTGCGGCGTCCCTCAAGGATCATCTCTGAGCCCCACCCTCTTCAACGTCTACATGAGCCCCCTCGCGGCCATCGTACGCAAACACAACCTCAGCATAATCTCCTACGCCGACGACACCCAGCTGATCCTCTCCCTGACCAACGACCCCGCCGCCGCCAGAGCCAACCTGCACGAAGGGATGAAAGAGGTGGCCGAGTGGATGACGACCAGCCGCCTGAAACTGAACTCGGACAAGACGGAGGTCCTCATCCTGGGCTCCTCGCCCTCCGCCTGGGACGACTCCTGGTGGCCTCCCGCCCTGGGCACCGCACCCAAACCGACAGACCACGCACGCAACCTGGGCTTCATCCAGGACTCCTCCCTCTCCATGACCAGGCAAGTCAACAACGTCTCCTCGGCATGCTTCAACATCCTACGCATGCTACGGAAGATCTTCTGGTGGATCCCCACCGAGACCAGGAAGACTGTCACCCAGGCCCTCGTCACCAGCCGACTGGACTACGGCAACGCCCTCTACGCCGGTACCACCGCCAAGCTCCAGAAGAGACTCCAGCGGATCCAGAACGCCTCAGCCAGACTCATCCTCGACATCCCACGAACCAGCCACATCTCCGGACATCTGAGAGACCTTCACTGGCTCCCCGTCAACAAAAGAATCACCTTCAGCCTCCTCACCCACGCACACAAAGCCCTACACGACCAAGGCCCGAGCTACCTCAACAGCCGAGTCAACTTCTACGCTCCCAAACGCCACCTCTGATCAGCCAACCACGCCCTCGCCGCCGTCCCCCGCATCCGAAGAGTGACTACAGGAGGAAGGTCCTTCTCCTACCTGGCCGCCAAGACCTGGAACTCCCTCCCGACCGACCTGCGCCTGACCCAAGACCACCTCTCCTTCAGGAAGAAGCTGAAGACCTGGCTGTTCGAGCAGTAGCGCCCCCCCCCCCCCCCCCCCCCCAGCGCCTTGAGACCCTACGGGTATGTAGCGCGCTTTATAAGTGTCCCTGATTGATTGATTGATGTGTATTAGCAGCAACTTTAATTCATCTGTTTATAAATTAGGTTACATCATAACTCTGAAACATGAATTTGGATGCCTCAAAAATTGGCGGTGATAAGGTAGTCAAAGTACTGTTTGCTGATGACGCCGTTCTCCTGACACAGACCGAAATAGCATTGCGCCGTGCCGTAAAGGTTTTTCAAACTTACTGTGGGTAAAAGAAGCTTACAATCATCTCAAATAAAACAATATTTATAATTCTAATCCCTAAAAACGTCACTGAAGCGAACATTCTCTGTGAATGGCGCGCCAATTGAAAGAATTATACACTTTGACTATCTAGGAATCAGACCTTTCTCTCCTGGTCCTACCAGAAAGTAAAGACATCATGTAAAGTCTATAGGAGCAGTTTTAAACCGCAAGAGGGTTTTGGGTGGTACTTCTGTGGGTAAAGAGTATGTTAGAAGCATATAAGATGAAGGGAATTGCTGCAACAACATATGAAACAGAAATATGTGGCTATATAAGGATGCCAAAGCTGCAGAAAACTAAGAAGTATTTCTTGAGGAAATCTTTGTTCCTGGGCCAGTTGTTCGGGCATCTGTTTGCTGTGCAAGGATCCGTCTGAATCCTCACGCCAGGGCATAACAAAAGACTAATCAAGATGTAAGTACCATGGACGATAGGGGGCAAAATCGCTGGATCAACAATGTTGAAAATATTTTACATTGATCAAGGCAAACTGCTGGGACAGGAGAATGGAGAGTTCTAAAATGGCATCTTAACTAACATCAAAATTCACTCTAGAACCCCTAAACACTATATAGACATCATTGTGCTAGGAATAAAACGGTCTGTGTGTAAAATCTAGGTTGGGAATTCCTCTCATTCAATCATTCATTGTAAACTAGTCTTCCAGAAACATTGCAATAGTACAATAGGAAGTCCTATTTTGCAGTAAGTCAACCTCTCCCCAGAACTTATTACTCCCCTTGTAAAGGTACTAGGCATATCAACTACCAATGAAGCAATGGTGTTTTGCCACAGAACAGATGCATTGAATATTTTCCTTTCAATAACTGCCTACATTACATCTGCATGGAAGCACACTTGAATAGCCCCTAAACTCTGAATTGCATTATGTTATACTAATAATGGTTACGACAATGGGCATATTTAACGACTGACTATTGTTTTTTAGTATTTAAGACATTCCACATTAAGGGCTATATTTTATCTAAATAGTTGTTTTAAGTACATTAAGTCACTTTTTTCTTTATTTGAATTGTATGGCTTTTTGCAGTGGTAGCTTGACATCTAGGTCTGATTTTGTCTTTTTAAGAGAAGACCCTCTCATAGATGCATAACAGGGTATACAAGACTGGCAGTGAGGTCATTCTAGATGTTACTTGTACGAGGCATCTACTAGAATGAAGAAATCCAATGTGTACATTATTCATTGACTTGAGTGCTTTTTAAGTCCTAAATTAAATGAGGACTAAACATGTTGAATATAATGTTCTAAAATATGCATATGATGAAGATAATATTAAATACAATGATTTCAAAATAAAGATCAACTGGTTGTGAACTTTATAGTTAGTGTGCGGGCCTAGCTAGTGTGAATAGACCTATTCAGAGTGATTTTGCATCCGTGCATATTTTGAAACCTTATACTTTGGCTCTGTTTAAATGCTGTTCATCATAACCACCGCACATGAATGAATAAATGAATGGTGGTGTTTTGGAAAGCGCTCGCCTATGCAGTGTCCCTGTGCTACAGCACAATAGTACTCCCCAAAACACAGAAGCCCTAAACTGTGGAAGAGAAGAGCCAAGTTTTTAATTTCCTTGGGAAGACATCCTCCAAGGGAAGCATCCGAAGATCCTGCAGAAGATGATTCCAAGCTTTGGCTGCTAAAAAGAAAAACCCTTTTCTCCCTTCCTCAAACGCTTAATGCGAGGCGTTCCCAACAAAGTGGCAGATGCACAACACAGCACTCTAGAGGAGCAGTAGGACTCGAACCTCTTGCAAAATAGTATAGACTGGCCTGAACACTGCCATATAAACGAAAGGAAGGGATCTGAATAAGATCTGTTTCCTATTAAGCCGCCAATGTAAGGAATTTAAAATAGGAGGAATCAATGTCCGACTAGGCAGGCACAGAATGAGCCGGGCAGCTGCGTTCGGAACCACCTGAAGGCGACCTAGCAGCTCTTCAGACACCCCTAGATGAAGGGCATTAGATCACAGTCCTCCGACAATGTAGAGGTAATGCAGAGGCAGGAGATACAAGAATTTCTAAGAGTACGGAGCAACTCAAAGCACTAACCTACCACCACAGAAATCTGGGGATGCATGGACGGTTGATTATCCTGTTTGACCCCAGATTTATTACCATGGGGGAGAGAGGAGGAGGAGGAGGAACTGGCAACGTGGAGGGCCAGATATCGTTACAAAAGTTTGTCGAATGGGAGCAAAACAGAAGAATTTCAGTTTGGTCTGAGTTACATTTAAGTTGGCTTCTCTGCATCCACTCAAAAACAGCAAGCATGCAATCTTTGAAAGTCTTTTCAACCGAGGACGGGGCTCCTCAAAAGCAAAAAGCAGTTGCGTGTCATCCACATAAGAAATGATTTTACAACCAAATGACTCCACTAATGAGGCCTGAGGTGACATAAAGACATTTAAACGGACAGATCTCAAAGAAGAGCCTTGGGGGATGCCCGGTTTTACTGCTATGACTATGGAGCTAGAAGACGCTACCCAAATTGCCTGCCCCCTGGACTCCAGGATGGACTTAAACCTTTCTCATAAAGAACCTGCCACTCCTAGGTTAGCAAGGCGTTGGAAAAGAATCGTGTGGGGGATGGTATTGAATGCAGCAGATAAATTAAGAAGAATAAGTGACACATTTTTTCCCTGATCCAGAGACCACTTGATGTGGTCAGATATTTCAAGATGCGCCATCTCCGTGCTATGACGGGGGAACCCTGATTGGCTAGGGTGCAATAGCTTACCCTGTTCCTAGTAGTCAGAAAGTTGAACTTCACCAATTTTTCTAGCATTTTAGGAAAAGCTGGAAACAAGATTAATCTTTGCTTGCTGAATATATTGGGATCTAGAGAGGGGTTGTTAAGAAGGGGACCAGAGAGTAGAGAAAGATAGAAACTTCCATTAATCACCGGGTTAATAACATCTACATATTCACCAACACGTGTTTAACCCAATGGCTTTGTGATGACATAATTAAATGAAGTAAGGGCAATACATTAATCAATGAATATTCAAAGAAGAGGTAAAACTTGAAATCATTGGCATGGTATCCAGTCTAGCATTCTGCTTATTTAGTAGGTAGTCGGAAGAAATCAGGTCAGTCTGCTGTGAAGGAGCAGGGCGGGGAGTCTGGGAGTGCATACATTTAAACTCTCAATGCCACATCCGACAAGGGTGGTAGAGCTGAATAAGTCTGCACATTCTTGTTTCATGGCATAGTGGGTTGCTCCCACTTACTCGTTGCTGATCCGATCCAGGGTGTGTATGTGTGTGTACAGCGACAGTAAGTGACGAAGTCGGGCTAATGATACTGTGAATTTGTGTTATCTAGTGTGTTGTGGAGAACAGTAGTCTAGACAGCTGCCCTAGTTCCAGTCAAAGTGTGGCCTGGTCCTGCAGTCTGATACATTAATTTGATGTAAGTCAGGTAAGCTCAGAGGTCGATTTAATCGATGGCCAGTGTCTGAGAATGCAAAATTCAACAGTGGTATAGTGATGTAGCCTTCCATCCATCTCTGCCAGTGAGATGTGGTATCTTCTACGTCGGAGGTGTTGCGTAGGATGGCCATCTTTGCGGAGGGTCATAATGAACAGACACTGGTGTCGGGCAGCCAGCTCAATATCTCCTGCTAGAAGTCCGATAGTTGGGGACAATGACCACTGTATGTGTAGTAAGGCTCAATTGAAGAGACTTGCATTTCCAGAATAACTCATTTGCAGTTAACTTTGCCTTGAATATTTTGGAGGGGGACCAACACCAGTAGTGCTTACCTGAAAGTAATTCAATTTCTGGTGGGGCCTGCAGTTTCCTGTCATGGGTGTTAAGAAGGGATTCCCATTCTTTCTCTTGCCAGCAGTTTCTGGTGTTGCATATTGCTGGCGCCGCTGAGTGAGGTAAGATATCAGTGTTCCATAGAGCCTTGACACCACACCTTGGTTTACCTCATTTCTATATGTAGGAAAGAATTGTGGATCATAATTGCTTTCTTTTGGGGTGTTCAGATATCTACTTACAGGATTTGAGATGTGGTGAGAGACTGCCGGTAAAATGAACGGAAACTGTGAGTGAGCAAAATACTCCTGTTGGAAGCACAAGGTTCATGACTTGGCTAACCAGTTATTACTCCTGTAGGCCCCATCAGGCATTAGATTTCACATGGCAGTGCCAGTTGACCAGAAGGATTCTTGTCCTCTGGCATTAAAGACCTAACCAATTGATGCTTTCCATCAATCAAGCAATCAATCGCTACTTCTAGAGCATGGCTCATCACCCATGAGGGTATTCAGGCGCTGTGATGCTGGCCTATTTGAAGAGCCAGGTCTGGAGTGTGTACCTCCAGTCTGCCAGCAAGGGAGATGTTCGGTGGTGGAGGGGGAGCGTGTTACTGGACTTGGAGACAAGGTGTAAGAAGGAGTGTCCTCCTCTGTGGCTAAGGCGGATGTGCAGAGTCTGTGCCAGGGTGAGGGAGGCAGAGTGAAGATTTCTGGGTGGTTGGTGGAAGTTCAGCCGGTGGTTAATGTAATGTAATTTGTACTTGTAAAGCGCACTAATACCCCAACTGGGGTGTCCTGGCGCTGTAACGCATACCGCTGTGGAACCCTTCCTGGCTTTCCCTGTGAGATGCACCCTACTAGGCACATCCAAGGTGAAGCCAGGCATCTGAGCGCTGTTGGGGCTGTTGTGGAGATTAAGCAAGCTGTTGCCCAGAGTTGCAGAGTGGGACCCATGATTAGAATAGGCACAGAGGCGAGAATTATCAGGTCCGAGGAAATTGAGCCCAAGATCCGCCGAGGCGAGAATTGAACCCTGGTCCCGGGCCAGACCTCTGCATCAGGGTCTTCCGCTCTAACCATTGAGCCACACTTCTCCACTATGCTGGTCCTTGGTCGTGGAGGGCTTTGTAGGCGTGTGTCAGTAGTTTGAATTGGCATCTTTCCTGGTTGGGGAGCCAGAGGAGAGATCACAGGTATTTATGTGATATGGGTCCTTTTGGGCAGGTTGAGTATCAGTATGGCTTCTGAGTGCTGTATCGTCTGGAGCCTTCTTATGGTATTGCTGGTGGACCCTGTGTACTTGTCTTTCCATAGTCCAGATGCCTGGTGATAAGGGCTTGCCTGACTGTTTTCCTGGTGCTTGTGGGGAGCCATTTGAAGATTCTTTGGAGCATGCGGAGCGTGTGGAAGCAGGCCGTGGACACCGTGTGGCTCAGTCGTTTCATGGTGAGTTTGCTGTCCAGGATGATGCCGAGGTTGTGTTGCGTGTTTATCTAGGTTCCTGATCGATACTGTGACCTTATGCCCCTATTCGGCTATAAATCCATTTATTCCCTATATTGGCATAACCGTTCAAGTGCGATTTTCTGTAAAGTCATCTCTGGCCTCACACGAACAAAGCCACATTCCAGCATAGTTCTCTCTGCCACTTCCTTTGCGACCAATTAGTGCAATGACAGAGCAGTAGTCACTATCTGATATTCCTAGATAACACTCCGAGTTCTTCAACAAGATAAAAACTCAGCAAACCTGGAAATCCCCGCTTGCTATGTTTTGATTAGTAATAGAACTCTAATGAGCAACTGATAACTATCACTTCCTAGTGACATCTTTAATTGACGTCTTATGTCCAGCAAACTTGCGTCAAACCCGGCACCTGTCAGGTATAAATATTACCAACGTTGCCTTAAGCAATTGCCTGTTGTACGAGCTACTGAAGCCAGCTGCCTGCACGACCCCGTGTTGGTAAATCTAGCACTCTGTCGCTGCAGCCTGCTATCCTGTGGTGGTGAAGCTGCTGATACCATTATCGCCGCTAAAGCGCGACCTATGGTGCAGTACGCTTAAGGAGCTGAACAGCCGTCCCTCTGCGAAGACATCCAGCAGATTCCAGCTGCCCGCGGACGCTGTCCCCCCTCCTTCCTCGACGCGCTGAAGAGAAGCCGCTGCCTTTCTCGTGCAGAGAAATCCAGTCCCGGCGCTTCCGGTTTACCCTCGCGGGTGACTGGGATATCGAGAGAGACCCCTGAAGGAGATACCAATCCTCCATCATTCTATTCAGAGGTATGGTGTTGACTAAACCCTTAGACGAGAATTCTTGAAACAAACCTTGGCAAAACCAACTTAACTTAAAGCTACTTACTTACTCCCCTTTCACGTGTTAGGCTTAGGTCAGGCACACTGGGGTAGGCTTAGTTAGAAGCACCAGTTGAGTATGTTAGCCTAATGTATATATGACTGTATATATGTTTTATTACTTTTAAACCATTGTATGGCTAAGAAACCATATCAATGCTTTTACAGTTCTATTTCGCAATACTTATCTTACTGTACGTACTTTTTATAATAACAATTATTGCAATTGTGGCAATACATTTCTCTTGTACGAGAAGAAAGACTGTTCAATAAATGTTAACCCTTTATTGACAAACGCCCGTCTCTCTATTCTCTACATCTCGTGAAAGTAAACTGCACTAGACTGACTGAGTGAAATACATGTCTATTGTTTTACACGACCCTAGAGATCGACTCTTGATCTGAGGAGCAAAGTTGTCATGTTGCACGGTTGTTGGAAAGCTGAATCCCTTCTTGTCTGTGCCAAGGAAGCTGATCACTTCCTATGCAGAGAAGAAAGTTTCCAGTGACCTCTGAGCTAGTTGGTAACACAACCCAATTAAGTTTAGCATAGTCAGTGGAGGCCTGGAATATCCGCAGTTCCACGTCGATACTACTGTTTATGTTATTCCAATGCGCAGGGCCTAGTGGGAAACTAGGAACTACACTACATGGCGCCCAACGTTTGGTAAGGCGATAAACTAACGCAAGACTTTTAGAGTAACTCAGTCGTGCATATTTCACACCCCTTTCTCCCGTAAATACTCCAATAGACGTCTGGAGTGGGTGAAAGGTTAAAATCCGCCCGACCTTAGTAGGAAGAGATTCCTATGTAAAGCTCTGGTTTATTCAACGTTGAAGGATACAGTGTTCCAAAATATTGTGCACCTAATCTTTGTCTCCTTGGAGACCTACTCTGCAAAAGCCGCATTTTTACAATGCCAGAAAACGGAACCCCTGGGGCCGCAGCAGATGCGACTCAGCAAGGTCCCGAATACACAGACCCGGATGCAATAATCATCCCGGCACATTTAAGAAAATCTATAACTTCAAAACTTATAGTAAACGGACTGACACCTCAGGGTGGTACAGTAATTTTCGTGATAGAGGCTCACGAGTATCGGCAGACAGAGGTATTCTATTCATGGATAAACTTTCCAGCGGTAAACGCTATAACAAAAGAGTTTCACTATTACAAAATAGAGAAACCTCCGGAAGAGTACGCTCCTTTCGAGGAGATTGAAATTCCACTTAAATTTCAAGAGCACCTGCTCTGATTTAATGGCGCCCTAAAACATACTGATCACATTACCAGGCTCGGTCCACTAGGTAGACCAGGAGCCACGTGGCCGGTTCTAGCCAGCTACACACCACATCCTGACATTGCAAAAATGTCTAAAGAAGAACTCTTAGTTAACATAGGATAATTAACAAAAGCATATAGAGAGTTAGTAAAATTATTTAAAAATAATTCAAACACTCCTAAAAAGAGCTGGGATGGAAATAAACAATCCACTCCCAAGGAAAAAGTTTTCCAGTCCAGAGGAAGGTCTCCTCGACGGAGGGAAAGAACTCCGACTCGAGAACGCCAGTCTCCCCAGCGGGAGCCCTCTGAGAAAAGATATAACCTTAGAAATAGGGATAATCTGAAAAAACCTGATAGATATCAAAGTATTGATACACGTCCCTCTCGATCTCTTCCACAGAATTCGGAAAGAAGAGGACGGTCAGACCCAGGAGAGCACACCAAGTCCAAAGACAAGGAACCTGCTCAAAATAAGAAATCTCAATTTCAGAAAAAGAAGGTAGCCAGTATTAGAGTAATCAACCATGCCGAGAATACTGAGGACACAGTTGAAAAACGGGGAGTGGGCATTGACAATGTTGGACAGTGCAGCAGAAATCAGTATAGCGCGCAAGATCTTGATGAGTCATCTGGAGACAGTGGACACGAATGAATACATTCAGGTTAAAACTGCCGACGCCAGACTTAGCGAGCCCCATAAAATATACGAAATAACATTGCGTATAGAGGGTGATAAGACTAGGAAAATTAAGGGTCTATTTTGGGATAAGCTCTCAAAAGGCTATGATATTCTGTTAGCTGAAAAAGATTGGCCCCCGGAGTTTGTCAGGGAGTGCCCTCGTGGCGAAGAAGTGATTATGCCTGCCTTCTCGAATCACATTCCGATTCACAAAAAATACACATATGCAAGGAAATGGGCAGTGGCCCAGGCACCTGCGTTGTATAAAAATCATGTAGGATGGGATGAGGATTCACCGCCTCACAAAATCCAATTAAAAAGTGAACCAACTGCCCAACGGTAGTATCCCATAAAGCAAGAAGCTAAAAAACAAGTCAGGGAGATCTTAAGATCAACTTGAATACCAGGGGGTGATTGAAACATGCACCTCTCAAATGAACAATCCTTTGTTTCCTGTCTCCAAGCCAGACAATTCATATCGTCTAGTTTTGGACTACAGACATCTTAATACATGTTGCAAAACTTTTGCAGTACAAAACTCGCATAGTGCAGCCCTAATGAATAACATAGTTAGGAAAAAATATAAAACGACATTAGACATTTCTAATGGTTTCTTTTGTCAAAACATTGCACCAGAAAGCAGATATTTGACCGCTTTCTCCGCATTTGGGTCACAGAAAAAATTCTGTCGACTCCCACAGGGGTTCAAGAACAGCCCAGGACTATTCTCAGCTAGGGTAACAGAGTTACTACAAATCTATGATGATGAAGCATTGTCTTATGTAGATGATATTTATCTCACAGACGACGACTTGGATACTCACTTGAAAAGAGTGAACACCATTATACTTGGGTTCGCAGCAGAGGGTTACAAATTCAACTTTAAAAAGTCCCGAATTGCCCATCTGACAGTACTATTCTTAGGGTACGAGTTATCAAGTGAAGGGAAAAGCCTAGCGGACAACTTCTTAGAGAAGTGCGCTGTACTCCAAGCACCAAAAACGCTGAAGAATTTACAATCCATTCTAGGTTTTCTGAATTTCGGAAGAACTTACATACTAAATTACGCAGAGAGGGTTAAACCTCTCTACGAACTAATTAAACCTGATTTTAAACAAATCAATTGGACTCAAAAACACACAGAAATTTTGAGATCACTGCAAACAGACATGTTAGCAAAAACAAAATTAGATACACGTGACAACACGATCGATCTTGTAATCCGAGTCATCCCAGGAAGATGCGGATTCACGTACCTGACCTCTAATGAGGGAGAAAAGGTACCTATTTCAATTAAATCTCACTTGTACACACAAGCAGAAAAAACATTCAGTCCCACAGAAAGAACTGTGAAAGCAGTGCAAATCGCATTAGCAAATGAACGAGAACTAGCACACGGCAAACGGATTAATATCCTTACAGCGGAATCCGCCTTCGAGGCGCTATTCAGCCCAGTAAACCTGCCTACAGTGTCACTGGATCCGAAATGGATACAGTGCATAGATTCTCTAGGAGCGGAAGACGTGAAATACTATTTCGCCCCGCAATTTGAAGAACTGAATGATTTAGAATATGAAGAAGAATATCCTCTGCCAATCGAAATTCTGCCTCTCCCACAATACGCCTGTATAATCTATACAGATAGCTTTGTACAGCATTTCAACGTAGAGAGAAAATCCTACGATGCAGCGTGTGCGATCATTAAAGGTCGTTGGCTGTGCGGTAAATTCAGACCGAAAGTAACAAAAACTGAATCTGTAAGAAACTGTTCGGTTCAAAGAACTGAAATCAGATCTTTAAAGATGGCGCTCGAAAATGCAGAACGTGAATTCCCGACACTTATAGTGTGCGATTCTCATTTTTGCGTCAACTCTTACAACAATAAACTGCAGAGTTGGATCAAAAATGACTACAAAGATGACACAGGTGCCACAATAAAGCATAAATTGCTCTGGAACGAGGTAGCTCTTTTACACAAAGAACTACAAAAGACTCACGTGATTCACGCACAGAGTCTTCGACGTGATGGCGTTCACGTTGCAGGGAATTCATTGGCTAATACAGCCAAAGCGGAAGCAACTAAACCGTCTTCCGTAGCCACAAAAAAGCGTACAGATAAGTACATAGACGGGGAAACCATGCTAGCAGTAAAAACGACCGTAAAAGGCGACTGTGCAGCATTACCCGTAAACTATCCACTCAATTATGCATACATAATCGATGCAAACTCCGTTCCTTTTGCTCGAATCCCTGGAGTGGGGGACAGAGTAATTCCAAACATGAACAGGAGAATATTTCTAATAGCAGACGCACACATGGGTTTGGGTCTAAGGCACAGAGAGATCAAGGAATCACTGACTGAATTGCAATCAGTATTCTGGTGGCCGGGAATGAGTGTAGAACACCAAATATATGCAAACAACTGTGAAAACTGTAATAGGGATCGCAGTAAGGAACCATGCTACCGGCTACCAGTCAGAAAGAGCGTAACGCTGCCTACACCCCATCCTGCGTCCTATTAACAGTTAAGACGAAAAGCACTTAAAAAATGAGGCCTCCAGCGCTCAGCTGACGCTAGAACGGTTATAAAAGATTTGCGAGTCTTTATCGGCACATACGCAATTACCACGTTCCATTCTGACCAGGGTCCTGCTTTCAGCTCTCGAGCCTATAAGGAGGCCATGGCTAGCATGGGAATTGGGTTGCGGTATTCTTGTCCGTCATGCCCCGGAAGGGAACAGTGTGGTAGAAAGAAAAAAAGTGACATAAAGCAATCTATAACAGCGAAGGTATTAGGTTCAGGCGCTGGGTGGGTCAAACATTTAATAAGTGTCCAGACTAGTCTTAACAACATGCCAAGAAATTCTCTAAAAGGTTTCAGCCCATACGAACTATTGTTCGGAATTAGAATGCGAGTTCAGGACCTCGATAGTCAGATGTCAGTGGTACAAGAAGAAACAACGCACTTTGATGTAAAAGATCGTTTGGCTGTTTTACAGGAACTGAATGAAACAAGAAAATCCTTAAGCAACATAAAGTTAAAGCAACAGCCAAGTACCACTGACGAGGCACCACCGGCAACAGCCCCAGCAAGGCCTGTCAGGATTCCAAAGATTGGGAATCTAGTCAGAGAAAAGATCGCGGTTAAGAAGGAATTTGGGCCTTCTTACAGAAAAACAGTACCTGTCTTAGCAGTCACCGGAACAAGATCAGTTGTGCTACCGCCCCTTGCTGGTAAAAAGGAGAACAGAGTCGTGTCTATCGATCTGGTAAAACCACAAGCATGTGGCCTATAATCAACAGTAGGCCCAGTGGACTCCCAAGAAACAACAGAATACCCGAACTTGCAACAATCCAAGAGGTTCAAACTGAAAGACTAATCACATTCGATCAGCCTGCAGTGCACAATGAAGGACTATGCAATAATGCCATGGAACTCGTGCCTCTTGAAACACAGATTGAAACAGTTCGTCAAGAAACAACACCAGTCTACAATGATGTGGCATCAGAAAGTGCTACCGAGAGACAGATTGAAAGAACAATCCCATCAATTGACAGAACTGCATCTGGTTATTTCATCAACTTCGACAACTTCTCTGAAGATTTAAATGACCCCGAAGTGATGCCAGAAACAAAAAAGTATTCTAAAGAAAATACAACAGGACTCCTTCAACAAATCAAAGAACTTAGGGGGTCATTAGGATGGAGGATTTTCCGCATCCTCCGGGCCGGCGGAAGCCACCGCCGGCCCGGAGGATGCGGAAAATCCTCTGCGGACCCACCAGGACCCACCGCCACATTAGGATGGCTGGTGGGTCATGGTTTAGGTCCGCAGCTTTTCCGCCGCGGCTGGCCTACAACCGCGGCGGAAAAGCACTAAAATGGTGAAGGTGTCTCTTAGACACCTTCAGCCAGATTAGGATGTGCATGGAAACATGCTTTTCCGCAGCGGCTTTTCCGCCGTGGAAAAGCATGTGTAACTGCACTGCAGGGGCCCATTGCGGGCCCCCTAGGTGTAGTGGGGGGTGCACATGGGGGGTACCTATGGTACCCCCCTGCATTTGCGTGCACAATGCAGCAGGCACTGCGCGGTGCCTGCCGCTTTGTGCACGCAAATGCTGTGCATGCATTTTTAACATTGCTGCGGGTGCAGCTTGAAGCTCCACCCGCAGCAATGTTAAAAATAGAGGATGTGACCGCCACCCTGGCGGTCACATCCTAATCTGCACAGAGGGAACGCCGCAGCCCATGCGGACGTTCCCTCATGCTCTGGGGTCGCGGACGGACTCAAGTCCGTCCGCGATCCTAATGACCCCCTATATCTGGATTCACCGTTGATTGAGCATTGGATTATCTCAGGGGTATTCATACTCCTACTATGCCTAATTTTAGTTTTAATTTTAGGGAAGTTTATTACAATTGAATGGACACAGCAAGTCAGAACATCAACCTAGTCCTGAAACCACACAGATCATCCCACGTGAAGAAAAGAGAACTGTCAACAGTAAATGTCACAGCAATTCCAATACCTGGTGGGGTAGTATGGGAGAAAACAGACTATGAGATATATGGTCCGGTCGAAATCCTGAAGTATCCTCATCAACTAAAGGTTTCCTTAAGTGACTTTGTGACACCAAGTACATTCTCTGATGATTGGGACTTTAACAGTATTAATGACATGATGTCTGATTTAGTAATGTCAGCTAGATTCACAGATCATGATTATTTACAAGGTTCATCTAGTTATGAGCAGTTATTCTGTTACACCCACTATGGGGATCATTACTTGCATAAATCTGCACAGCCTAGAAATGTTTTTATGTATAATCAATGGGAACATTGTTCTACACCACCTAAAAGCAGTTCTAAAGCATTTTTTGAGAAATTCAAATACTTCTCAGGGTTTAACACCAGTGATGCAGAAACGTTTTATTATAAACTGTTAGATAAAACAGGAATGAAAACAATGCTGACAAATTCTAAATTGATATATTCAGAAGCATTTTATGACAAAATGATGACATTTGGTTTTGATTATTGGAAAAATAATATTGAAACAAAAACAATTTGGGGTACAAAAGATTGGCAGGTGCAAGGCATAGAAGCACTATTTAGAACCTGCATGATACCAGAACAAATGTTATTTTTAAATGACACAATACACCAAACATCTTGTCTTGGCCTAGCTAAGATCAAAGACCTTAAAACACCGTCTATACCAAAGCCAATACCTGAAAATGCAACCACAGATATTGAGTTAGACGTGTCACAAATTTTACATTTCAACAGAACAAATCCTGATTGGAAAAAGTGGTTAATCTGGCCTACAGACACAAATAGCTGTCAAGATAGATTCCTGAATAAAACACAGGGGTTAAAAATGACCAGATTAGACCCTAGATATTCCCAGAGACAACATCCAGGGATTATAACAACATACAGTGTAGGGAAACTCTGCCTTGAATGGCTAAAAACATCCACACTGGCTGAAATTAAGCAACACTTGTCTTTATTAAAAGATGGTGCTGATTTGCGCGATTTCATTCTTGGACCACGCAAACAGCGTCAAAAGCGTTTCATAGCGACCAGTATCTATGCTGCTTACAACGAGGCTTGGAAAGTAAAGCAAATTGAAACTGCTGAGAAAATACGAGAAATTGATCGTATTAATTTGGAGAAATCACTTTCTGTGGTAGACAATGGGTTAACGACTCTGTCTTCCAGAATATATTCTTTGGACAATATTGTATCCTCTGCCTTTGATGTGATAGACAGAGATTTGCTAATGTTACAACATGGCCAGTCTCAATTACGCTCTATTATAGAATTAGGCTGGACGCTGCAAAATCTTCGTTCAGGCTATGTGCCTTGGCGTTTAATCAACACGACGTCATTATTTTCCAGTTTTAACCTTACTGATAAACAGATCAGTTTGGCACAGAAAGGAGCAGACTATACAATCCTGAGCATCGAAAAACTCGACAATGTCAGAGAGTCCTGTCATTGAATGGATAATACACGGAATTATCACAATTCCGATAACAACTTTCCGATTTAAAAAGTGCCTTGAGTACATACCTGCTGGCCAATGTGAACAATTGGGTAAGGGATATGTAAAATCACAATGGAAATTACCATACACTCATTCTTGCTATAGTGACAGTGACAAAAATGTATTTCTTAGTGGTGAAAATTGTAAACATTCACTAAGCGGTATACTTTTGTGTCAGGGTATTAATTTACACGGAGCATGTGATGGAAATTCAAACAACCTTTCATGCCACCAGCTAGTCACACCTGCAACTCAGATAGAGCCCTTCTTTATGCAACTCACGAACGGGAGTTACATTCTTAGAACGGATCACAGATGTTGTGGCCTGACGCCAGGGAAAAGTTATCTAGTACAAGTTACGTCCATGGTCAAATGTTGTATGCAAACATTGTTTCCGAGTGGGCCTCCAGACATAGTGACTCCCATCTGGCCTCGTCTGAATCTCTATTCTATACGAATTGATACATTAAGCAAAATGAAATCTGTACTTTTACAGACAACAGTGCCTATAACGTCATCTAAAGAGACGTATGATCTTCTAGTCGCAAGGACGGCTACTGAGGTTCATGACCTTTTATCAACAAATTGCCCCGTGCATTTCGTAGAAATGTTCAGCCAACTCCTTAACATGTCTAGTGCTACAAGCATCCCAGGCATATTTAAGACAGTCTTTACGGGACTGCTAACACCCTTCCAGGCAATTTTGGGAATCTTTCCAAATTTTGTGCACTCCATTTTTGGCGGCATACCATTATTTTTGGGACTCGTCGCAGGGATTCTATTTTTGACCCTCCTGCTACGTTATGGCAAGCCTCGGCTCAGACATAGCTCCCATGGGAATGGAAGAGACAATCATAGCAATGCGCTACCGGGACAGGATAACTAACGTCCTTGGATTGGCCAGGCTGAGAGATCTAAACATGACCTGGTTCCTTTCATTCAGACCGATATGGCAAAATTGCATTTTACCTGTGCTACGGTGTATGCTTTGCGGCGATGAATGCGTGTTGGACATCTGTCTTTCACTTCCATCAGCAGTACCAATGGACGTCGATACTTTGCTCAGTCCAATAACGGCTCACGCATTGTGTTGTCCCCAGCGGCTACCAATCCTGATGACGGCATTCGTGGAGACTCCTGTGCTACAACCAAGTGGTAACAGTGGAGCGAGTGACAAAAGCAACATCATCCAGGTACAACGTTCTGTGAGCATTGCTGGTCCTGCCTTCGATGACAGCAATCATTCTCACACCTGCCAAGTTACAGCGCTATCTAATTTGGTTGAACTATCACCTGAATTTGTAGACCAATTCTTTGAGAGCCTGTCTGATACGATGTTCTCACCCATAGAGAAACAATAACTTTTTAAGAAGCTTTCCGACACACAGCGTTCCCATGAACTCTGAATTCGGCCTTCAGTTTTGATCAACTAAAACTGCCAAGAGCTTTGGAAATCTATTTTTTCTTTGAATTGGACAATTTTTCTAACATTGACCTTTTTTTGGCACAAACAATTCTTTGCTTAACGTAAAAACTATTCTTAGAGAACAGAAGCTTCACACTTCTATTTCTAAACACATCTAGAGACATAACAACATTACACCGGCCTCTAGCACACATGTTATTACAATGCATTTTTATGTGATGATTTATCTCGCTTTTCTTCTGTCAGAGATACTTCATGTGTAATTCCTTTTGCATAATCGTTCATTGATTTCATATGCAATAATTTTTTGAATGATTACTATGCTTTAAAAAACGTACAGTACCTGAATTCATGTATTACAAGTACGCCTATTTCGAATGCATTTATGTATTTTGGGGTGGGCAATGTTACATATGCATCTAATTGCTTTAGTTTTAGTAATTTTGATGGACATTAACCCGTGGAGTGGGTGTTGCGTGTTTATCTAGGTTCCTGATCGATACTGTGACCTTATGCCCCTATTCGGCTATAAATCCATTTATTCCCTATATTGGCATAACCGTTCAAGTACGATTTTCCGAAAAGTAATCTCTGGCCTCACACGAACAGAGCCACATTCCAGCATAGTTCTCTCTGCCACTTCCTTTGCGACCAATTAGTGCAATGACAGAGCAGTAGTCACTATCTGATATTCCTAGATAACACTCCGAGTTCTTCAACAAGATAAAAACTCAGCAAACCTGGAAATCCCCGCTTGCTATGTTTTGATTAGTAATAGAACTCTAATGAGCAACTGATAACTATCACTTCCTAGTGACATCTTTAATTGACGTTTTATGTCCAGCAAACTTGCGTCAAACCCGGCACCTGTCAGGTATAAATATTACCAACGTTGCCTTAAGCAATTGCCTGTTGTATGAGCTACTGAAGCCAGCTGCCTGCACGACCCCGTGTTGGTAAATCTAGCACTCTGTCGCTGCAGCCTGCTATCCTGTGGTGGTGAAGCTGCTGATACCATTATCGCCGCTAAAGCGCGACCTATGGTGCAGTACGCTTAAGGAGCTGAACAGCCGTCCCTCTGCGAAGACATCCAGCAGATTCCAGCTGCCCGCGGACGCTGTCCCCCCTCCTTCCTCGACGCGCTGAAGAGAAGCCGCTGCCTTTCTCGTGCAGAGAAATCCAGTCCCGGCGCTTCCGGTTTACCCTCGCGGGTGACTGGGATATCGAGAGAGACCCCTGAAGGAGATACCAATCCTCCATCATTCTATTCAGAGGTATGGTGTTGACTAAACCCTTAGACGAGAATTCTTGAAACAAACCTTGGCAAAACCAACTTAACTTAAAGCTACTTACTTACTCCCCTTTCACGTGTTAGGCTTAGGTCAGGCACACTGGGGTAGGCTTAGTTAGAAGCACCAGTTGAGTATGTTAGCCTAATGTATATATGACTGTATATATGTTTTATTACTTTTAAACCATTGTATGGCTAAGAAACCATATCAATGCTTTTACAGTTCTATTTCGCAATACTTATCTTACTGTACGTACTTTTTATAATAACAATTATTGCAATTGTGGCAATACATTTCTCTTGTACGAGAAGAAAGACTGTTCAATAAATGTTAACCCTTTATTGACAAACGCCCGTCTCTCTATTCTCTACATCTCGTGAAAGTAAACTGCACTAGACTGACTGAGTGAAATACATGTCTATTGTTTCACACGACCCTAGAGATCGACTCTTGATCTGAGGAGCAAAGTTGTCATGTTGCACGGTTGTTGGAAAGCTGAATCCCTTCTTGTCTGTGCCAAGGAAGCTGATCACTTCCTATGCAGAGGAGAAAGTTTCCAGTGACCTCTGAGTTAGTTGGTAACACAACCCAATTAAGTTTAGCATAGTCAGTGGAGGCCTGGAATATCCGCAGTTCCACGTCGATACTACTGTTTGTTATTCCAATGCGCAGGGCCTAGTGGGAAACTAGGAACTACACTACAGTTGCAGGCGTGTTCTTTGGGTGTTGGGGTGGGTGAAGTATAGCAGGCTGTTTCTTTCCAGGTGTTCTTTGAGCTGACGGATGATGGCATTTTCCAGGACTTTGTCGGGAAACAGGAGCAGCGGAATGGTGTATAACAACTGGGCATGAAAGGTCCAGGGATTCCAGGACTATATCTGTTTTCACAGAAATTTTCGTATAAGTGGGGGAAACCTACTCCAAAACTCTGGACCTTTTAGAGTTAAAAAAAATGTAACTTTTTTAAGTAGAGAGAGTATGTTTTCCAAGTTAGGATGCTATATAGGGTTGAATCCAGTAGTCATTGGTGCAAGTTTTCACTCAAGAAAGAAGGTCGATTCAATTTTTAGGAAAAATAGATTTTTATTGATGCAAGGATTGAATATTGACAGCCGACACATGTTTCGCCCTCTGTGGCGAATTGCGCCAGGGCTTTCTCAAGGCTAAATTCAATTGCTTAGTGTCATTCTGTTGGATTCTCTAGTATGCATCACCATTTGTATATATCACAATACATTCTGTAAATTATTTAGTTTGGAGTTAAATCTCCTCGGAAGAGCAAGCATTTCTGCAAAACGCCGTGCGCTGCAACGTTTTGCAGCTGGATGGTGTGATGGTTCTGCAGGTGGTCGGGCTGCAGAGGGTTTCTTGAGGAACGGTCTGACCTCAGCGTGTTTCCACGCGTTTGGAAATGTGGCTGTGGCGATGGATGTGTTCAGGATGGTGGTGGCTGATCTTGTCGCTTCCAAGGTTGAAGAGGCGGGGCATGGATTGGTGGGTGCTCCAGAGTGGATGAAGTTCATTGTGGCTGTGGTATCCGGGGTGTTTAGCTGTTCCCATGTGGTGAGCGGGTGGTCTGGGCAGTTTCTGCAGGAGTGAGGAGGCTGAGGAGGTCGGGGGGGTTGGGGTTCGAAGTTCCTGTAGATGTGGCTATCTTGTCATGGAAGTGATTTGCTAGAGCATCTCAGACGTCCAGTGAAGGAGGGATCGAGTTTTCTGATATATATATAATATATATATATACTAAACAATCCACCTCCCACGGCAACACTATGGAAGGAAGCACGGACACAAGTGGTTCAGGATTCGGCATCACTTTATTTAGTTGTTGTCGCCCTAATCCCGAGCACCAAGAGAGACGTGTTTCAGCCTTCAAGAGGCCTTTGTCAATATATATATATATTCTGAACACAGTGAAATATCCAGAATAAATCAGACGGCACACCACAAGGACAGCACAATGGTTTATTGTGCAAACAACAACGCGTTTCGGCGAAGCCTTTTTCTAGTTGACTAGAAAAAGTCTTTGCCAAAACGCGACGTTGTTGTGGTGTGCCGCCTGATTTATTCTGGATTTCCTAGATATTTCACTTGTGTTAAAAATATTAGCAGTTGTCATTACCGCTGCTGGCACCAGCGTCAAGAGGAGGAGGATTGACATTAGTGACAAGCTGTTTGAGATAGATAAATAGATATAGATATATATGTATATATATATATCTATATATCTATATTATATATATATATATATATATAATATTTATATTTTAGTTTCAGCCATGCTGCATAGTAGTTGCAATACTATACATTATGACTAAAAATGATAGCAGCCGCAGCTGATGTCATACATGAGACCTATTGGCTTTGTCAATGCTTGTTCAGACAAGGTGTCTGTATTACATTTAAAATACAATTATATGTAGGTTAAATACCACATTTAAGCTACAGAATATTTTGCACTTTTTAGTTACCTGATTGGCCCCTCTCCACACTCGCTGACCCTGCCTCATCATACTATTAATCGCAATTCAATACATTTTAATGCATTTTTCAGGTATGATCAGGGCTGCCTTGGAAGAGAGTACAAGCTAGACTGACTGTAGAAATAAAGCCCATTAGCACACAAGCCGAGCATAACAACTTTGTTGTTGTTTTTCCTATGCTTTGGTTCTACAGTCATTTTAACTAGGTCTATGAGCAGACCAGCCCATCTCATAAAACAAGCTACACTGATTACCGAAAGCTAGCCCAGAATCAAAAAGCATTGTTGCTTGGCTAAAACAACCAACAAAACAAGCATTGGCATAGCCAATAGTTCTCGCTTTTGGGACTGCAAGGGGAGCTGGTGAGAACCTGCTTTGTTACCCCTCCCTTATATTCTCAGTTTGATATTATTTGTTGCCGCACCTCTGGTAATTGAATACGAACTTCTTGATCATATTTTTCAGCGGCCTTGGGAAGATGTTGAATGACGAGAGGGGATCCCTGCATTTTGGGGCATCCTGAATGTCAGGAAATATCACAAATTATGTTTGTGTGATTTAGAACTGTAGATCCTTCCTGAGTAGATCAAGCAAAGTAATTGTTTAGGGGCAAAATACGTTTATTCCCCAATTATGTTAGATACCGATTTACACCAGGCACCAAAAAATAGAGCTAGCAGAAACGAAAAGTTGTGTGCATATGTACATTTTAGAATAATCCTTGAATATTTTATTGCCATTTGCAAAGCAAATACGATCTTTCTACGCCCTAAAAAGACAAAGATAAAACATACAGATCTCAAAAGTTCCTCATTTTTCTGATAAACTGTTACTTGTCTGGAAATATTACATTTCTGCAATTTAGTGCTGTGACTTTGGTAGTTTAAGTGGTAATCCTAGATTTGTTACAATCTGTAAACAATTTAGTTGCATTTTTCATGTGTGCATATGCCAGTGTCGAGTTCCCTTACCCCAATAATATTTTTATTGCATCGATAGTAGAATATCTCCAATAAAAGTTTCTTCCCCGTGTGTACCCTGAATGCTTAGAATTCAGTGAGCCCTCTATGAAAGCAAAGATGTGAGCGCCCCATACGTGGCCGCACAATCCCTTTAAGTGCAGAAATGACCCCCTGGCCGCGGTAGATGGGCGTGGACGTGCCGCAGGGGTTCAGGGGTCGCGGGGCAGCAGCGTTCAGTTTCCGAGGGTTCTCCCAATTAACACCTGAGTGTGGGACCTTTGGCATTGCTTCCAAGGATTAGCAGGATGTAGGGCAGTCTAAGGAGCGCTGGAGTGGAAGCGGTCGGTACAGAGGCCGGTTCTGCACTGTCGTTTCCAAATACTGCTTGTCAGATTGAATATAACGTCACTAGACTATATGTTCCAGAATGTGCAAATCTTACACCATCCTGTGCAGAAGAGTGTCTAAAGGAACACTACCTCCTCGGTATGGAATACTATTATTTCTATCGCAATCTTAAGTACTTCCTCACGGGTGTAGCATAACCTCAGTGGAAATTATTTTGGTATCATTCCTGCAGGTAGAAGCCAAGCTACCCCTGATTTGGGAAGGCTGACCTTGCCCTGCCCCCTCCTCCTCCTCCCCCCCCCCCTTCCCCCATCTCATTCCTTGAGGGCAGACCGGAGAGGTAGTATGGAGAAAGTCCAGTGGATTCTGTGCTGCTGGTGGGTAGACTGGACAAACCAGAAGCACATTAAATGCAATGACCTGTTTTTTGTTTGCAAAAAGTAGAATGTGACCTATTTTTGGGGACTCCTTGATTTACAGGGACCCTGGTTTGTCTGTGTTTTCAATAAACCAAACCAGACCCTAGCAATCATTAGCAAAGCCATTCGGTCTTGCCTTACCAATGCGAATGGCTGGATGGCCGCGTGTGGCACAATCGTAGCCTTGACCTGGCAACACCTATTGTGTAACACAATACGACGGTCATCCTGAAAGTATAGAAAACAGCATTGTCCTTTTTCTGCCCACGTTTAACCCGGCCAGTCGCCACTATTGGCTTTGCCAGGGCCACAGGAGGTGCAAAGGCTTTTGCATTGGAAAACCTAATCGTAGCTATGACTACGGAGGGCAGCAGGGCTGAGCAGTGCAACAGGACAGCGTCCAGGGCATTGCCAAGGCTGGAGGTGGCACCTGGCCCTCTGTGGAAAAGCATCAGGAGGGAGGGTATCGGGGAGGAGAACAGTGCCTCACCAAGGCTGCACCTGGAACACCACGGATGAACATTGGGGTTGGGGGGGGATCTTAAAGGGTAGCACAGGAAAGCGTTCAAGCCAAGACATGCAATCCTATGGACGGCTGAAGCAGTAATGACATTAGAAGAAATCTGGAAAAGTAGTCCAGGGACTTCTGCAGTGGAAGGCTACCCCCATTCAGGAAAAGCAGGGTGAACAAGCTATGCTGGGAGGGGGGGGGGGGGGAGAGGGGGGTTGCATTGTTGATAATATATTCTGTTTGATGCATTTGAACTACTTCTACGAATCAATCTGAGGGACCAACTTCATTTGTAGGCTCTAATGTTAAATTCCTTAAGATTTATGAAACGTTTTAAAGTGCACAGTCTTACATTTTGCTTCTTTATTTATATACACTTTATTACTCTTCTAATATAATTAACATTTTCTAAGCTGTTTCAAACACCCTGAATGGCCGTGATTGACCGCCAAAGGTCCCCGGAACGCAGTTTATGAACTGCTGCTCTAGAGCAAGAAGCACATGAAAGTGACAGCAAGACAGGGAGAGGGGGGGGATATGCATACAAAGGTAAAAACAACATAGAGCGTGAGTGGGCAGGGGTAGAAGTACACAGGAGAAACATAGAGCACGGAGATGGAGGAGAGAAGGATAGAGCTGGAAAACACATGCACTCTCGTGAAGTGCTTGTACAAAAAGAAAAAAAGGTTCCATAGCAAGGAGCAGCTGAAGGATCGAAGCTAATCAGAGGGATGCTACAGATGTTTTGCTTCATAGGAGAGACAAACTCAAGATGGGACAAGGAAAACTATTAAAAAATAAGCAATTTAGAGTGATAATTAATACAATGAATGGTTACCAGTGGGCTTGCTGTAAGACCCTTTAAGTTCTTGGTATACCAAGATTTTTTTTTTTGTTGCAACCAGACCACTTGCACGGTGTGGTAGAATTGACGTCAAAAGGAGAGAACGGAGATTAATAAGAAATTAATATAATCAGGAGCAAGGACTGGTAATATGTAATATTGCAAACCATGACAGCTGGAGCTGTGTATTGCAAGACCGTGCAAATTATACAATTGGGGAAGTTTAAGAATAGGCAGTGGAAATAAGGGTGCGGAAGGTACTGTAGTACCCCCAAAATAACCATGCTGGAGTTCAGAAGTTAAATGCGCAATAAAGAGGCTTTTGAATTTTGTATTTATCTTGTGATATTTGTTGTGCATTCACAGACAAATGTCAGGCTAAGTCTGACAAATTGCTACTTATTCTTTTAACATGGAGATTGGTGTTCTCTTTTCTTTCTCTCATTGCAAAGTGAGAAGATTTTGTAAATGAATTATGTGACAGTCTTGCTGGGTTAAAAGGAGTGTGAACGAAAAGGCTGTATGATATCAATTTTATGCTAGCACCCAACAGCATTTAACCACCTGTTAATTAACTGTACAAATATTTAAAAACAGATCAGCCATTAGGAAAGCTCATGTGGCACATTTTTTTGTAATTCAGAGTTATGACAAAAACAAAGATTTTCATAGGATCAAAACAAATCAATACAGCCTTCTTGGTGATGCACAAATGATAAATATTTACTGTAACCCAATGTACTCATATAGTCGTATGTTCACTTCATAGTTTTATCAGTAAGCCTGCATGACCGCGCACATTTATTGGCCATTTCAATGGAAAGTGTGCTGTCTGTAAATGACAGTGTACTACTGCAATGCTTTAGTAATAAATTTGCCACAGTGTGCTCCAAACTGTACCACCGGCTACATACTACACACTTACCACCCTCTTGCTGAAAGGGCGTGTTTAATTTTCTACACCTGTACATTGTGTGGCATTTGGATTTTTCACAATCACTTTGACTTCAGTGATGTCATATTTGATGGCAGCACCCCAATCTGAAAATGTATCCAGCACCAATGAGGTCAAGAGATTAAGGGCCTGATTTAGATCTTGGCGGACGGGTTGCTCCTTCACAACAGTGATGGACATCCCGTCCGCCAACATATAAACCCCATAGGATATAATGAGATTTATATTTCAGATTTATGTTTCGGCAGATGGGCTATCCGTCACCAATGTAACTGAGTAACCCCCCCCCCCCAAGACCTAAATCAGGCCCTTAATCTTTTATGGTGGTTTGTATGAAAAGAATGTAGGTTACTTTTTTTCTAACTCACTGGAGTAAAAACAAAGTACTTCGCCCAATAAACGTAGGCCACGATGATGTTTTTCTCCATCGAGAGATCTCCAGCAGCTCTTCTCTGGTCTCTGTTCTGAGTCAATCCTCTGATGGCACATCTTAACTTGGAGATCTTGTTGATTTGTCAAGCATGACACAGTTGCACTTGCAGTCTGTTCGAGGGACAGCATGGGTCTGTCTTGAATCTTCTATGAGCTTATTTTGAGCACTGCGTTAATATTAAAATCGCGTCCAAGCAATATTTGCATCTGATTGTAAATCTCAATTTTCCTCCAAATTTGTACTCTGCTGTGGATATTTTTGCTCGAGCCGTTACTTCCAAGAGGAGGAAATGGCAATGGCAAAACAGTGTGTTAAGGGAAGTACCATGCGGTATAATGGGTCACTAACCCGGTCATTCCGGATTGCCTGATTAAATACAAATTGGGTGCAAAAAAGACCTGATACTGGGGCCTAGCGGTATTACCCATGCAGTCTTTGTGCCCGATTTTTACACACCACTTCGAATCATTTTGTTAGTTTTTACCACTGATACTTTGGTTTCATGGAGAGAAACATGCTAACTGGTTAGGCCTCCTAATATGTTTCTGCATGTGCCATTGCTCAGTTTTTGCATTCTGTATCTTTGTGGCTTGTGTTGATGTAGATCACATAATGTGTAAAGTGGTTGCTTCCTTCAGCCTGGTATTAGATGCATTTTGATTTGTGAATTGCTTCCGCTCCCACTACACTAAGCTCTTTTTAACTTCTACACCATAGTGATGGAAATGTTCTCTTCCTTTTCTTTTCCCTCGTCCCCCAGTGAAATTTTCATTTTACTTGTGTCACAAGCTTCAAATATTATTGTAATTTTTTTAATTTACTGAAGGTTACATGATCCTGTGTTACCACCCATTCTAGCATGAATGTCTGACCTACTTGGGCACTTTATTAAACTGAAATGAAATGGAACTCGTTTTTCCACTTCCCCTAGCCTCAGTCAGAAAAAAAAGATCCCACAAACCGCTTGTCAAAACGATGTGCGACATAGAGCAAGTTTATTTTGCATTCCTACAACAAGTCCTGAATGCATGATTAACGTTGAGCAAATACTAATTCTGTGCTACTGAAAATCTTTAGTTTATGAAGTTCAGTGTAAGCAGAATATGCTCCATATTCAGAGTGTAACCCGGGCTTTTGCCGTACCTTTTCTCAGGATTCATTGAATGTCAACAATTGGATTCGTTGAGCTGTTTTTTTTAGGTCGAGCCTAGCGCAGCGTGCAGGAGCTGCTCTTTGGAAGGCTTCTTGTGAGCACTCCAAACTTCTCAGTGTAGGTCGGACTCCTCCCACACATTGGATTGGCCTTTGCATATGTCTTTCAATAATGAAAGCACGCAAATGGCCAAAGGCAGGTGCATGTCCCACCTCTCCTCCAAAGGTTTACTCCTATGGTGTTTCGCTCTTGAGAGCGAGCAGCGGCGCGCAGACTGGCAGCTGCATTCTTCCCTCGTCATGGATCAGGTTACTAATTAAACACAGCGAGGTCGCTTTCACTTTAGCAGCCGCGCTTGTTTTGTTTGTGATGTCTTGTTTTTCTACCCTTTCCCACTCTAGGAGGCAACATAGATGTCATGGACCGGGAAATCCTAGTCCATAGTAGATAGGCCTCTACAAACTTTTCATTCTATCTTGTTTTAGACATGTGTACACCCTTTAGCTTGTCTTTGTCAGGATTAGTGCCATGGCTAACAGTTTCTTTCTCATCACATTATCACATTCCCCTTTGATATGTACCCAGCAGCTATGCCTTGTGGGTTTAAGGTGTTACCACACCCAGTGACTATACTAATCTACCAATGAAAGTCATCTGATACTCGTAGATTTAGGGACATTCCAGGGCAGGTGGTAGGAAGTGGCCCTACATACAGATACATTTGTATATCATCATAGAGACCTCTCTAAACCCATCCAACAAGACTTAACAGGGCAATCATTATCCAAAATTCCATTGGGGCCTCCAGGAAGGATCTCCCGGTGTCCCTACTAACGTTCTCCAGGACAGGAGAAACTGAGCGACCACAAACCTCCCCAGGGCCTCTATGCATGTTTCCGATTAAAACAAGGCATCCCATTTTGAAACAGACTCCTGACAACCACTTCCTAAAGGACTTTTTTTAGTTGGTAACCGGAATTCAGTAAGTCCTCAAAGAGGTGCCAGCAATATGTAAGCAGCTGCCCGTTTTTCTAGACCATCATCCTACAAAAATCAGGCGGCAGTATAATGAAGTTGGTTTGAACGCTATACAGTAGTCCTCAAAGCCTGAGAAATGCACGCTGCTGCGTTGATCACCCTCCCCCACATCAGTTTTGTGAATATCTAAATCTTTAACTGGTTGTCTAGGGTTGAGGTACCAGCAGTGCTGAAACGCATACATATAGTATGGTAATCCCACCATTTCTGTCCACCAACTTCGTTTTGCCAGTTATAAACATGAGAACAAGGCGCATATTAATTTCCCATAGTTGTGGGAAAGCCATGTGTGTCTCTGATTTAAATACTTTTTAGAAACTCAACCAGAAAAGAATAGGCATATTACTGTTATTCCTTAATCTGAAATTATTAAGAGATTCTCCGTTGCCTCCAGCAGCCTGTTCGCTGCCTAAAACGGGTCATTTAAGTAAACAGGCATGTTGTCTCCATAATGAAACGCAGTAGGCTCCATGTCTTCCACCGCCAGTCTAGGACCCTAGAGGTTTCTTTTCAACAAGGATGCACAGGGTTCTTCCACTAGGTCAAAAAGGACATGAGAGAGGGGCAGCCCTCTCTGATTCCCCTCCCCATTTCCCAACAGTCAGATATTGTAGATTGGGCTAATGGGGTTACAGCACACCAGTTTTATCCATTTTATGAACCATGAGTTAAAATCTAGATGTTCCAGTAGTCTAAAACTCAAGCAGTTATCTGGATGCCGTCAGAGTTGTTGGTGCACAGGAACACCAGTGCGTTTTCTAAGCTTTTAGTGGACGGTCATCAGATGCCACAGTCATCAGATGCCACAGTCTCCTTAAATTAATCAAGCTTGTCACAACCTTTTGTAATCTGGTAGCCAGCAATACTCTCTTTTAAGGCATCACTGATCAGAATTAATTCATCCTAGTCGAGTAGCCTCTCCTAATAATAGCAGTAAAATGAATACTCATTCAGGACAAGGTGTAATATATGTAACTTGATATTTATGTCTTCAGGGTGCGTAGATGTGGACTTAAGAATAGAAAATCTGTACCTCCTTAGATGCATTAACCTTCACGACACTGTGGTAATTGATATTCTGGCTATGATATTGATGTAGGATGATATGGAGTCTATCAATCTACCTAATTTGTTTTTCTTTGCTGTCCCCTGCAGAGCGAATATGCACTGTGATTTACTTCGATGACTGCATGTCCATTCACCAGTGTAAGCTATCTTGTGAGTCAGCGGGCGCATCCAAGTATCGGTGGTTCCACAACGCGTGCTGCGAGTGCATCGGGCCAGACTGCGTTGACTACGGCAGCAAAACGGTCAAGTGTATGAACTGCATGGTTTGAAGAAGAGGAAAACAACAAATGCAAAAAACATTTTTATAATTTTATTCTTGCCTCCGCCAAAGCTGTGTTCTTTTTTTAAAACTGAAAAGAGAAGAAGGACTGGAAGACCCCTTTGTTGGTAAATAGATATCTGTTGGGTACAGCTGAATACTGGCAAATTGGGAGAGATGTGCACGATTTCGAAAGTAGTTTTTGACCATTTGATAGTCTGAATTCTTTTTATTTTATAAGAACTGTGCACTTTTTTATGTTATTTCAGTGTAAAGCTTTCTTTATTAAAAATCGGATCAGACCTTCTGGATCCTGAACGATTTTCATTGTTCTACTTGTTTTTGGAGAGTGCGGAAGGATACAGGTGTTGTTCCCCTTTTACAAAACTGAAATCTAACTCGACAATAATAAGAAGTCAGCAGCAGGAACAGAAAATAACAAGTGCTCTTACAGCTCTAGTTGCTTTCTACATTTTCTACTCCTTGCCACTCCGCAAGGAATAGAAGGGTTTTATGTGGCGAAATGAAGAAACAAGCTTTATCTTTTGATATCATAGGTGGTCAAAAGTTGTGTGATGTCACTTCTGCTGCCCCTGGAATTTTCTAAAAACCGGGGCTGTCGCGATATGGAAGGGAAAGACACCGGGAACTCCGTCCGCGGAGGCTCCTAGGGTACGGGATTCTCTTTAAATGGTGGAATGTTGGAAATTCCATGGAAGTCCACAGAACAATAGAGGGCATCCTTCCTAACATTCCGGCGTTCCACATGTGCACCTCCATGTTCTAAATAGAGCATTCTGCACTTCATAGGCAGATTGGTCTTTGTATTGCAATGTAACCCTTCCCTCTAAGGGCTACACAGTTCATCATATGTTTCCACATTAATTGCCCACGGGATGCTCAATACCAAGTAGGGATTGAGCTTAATATATAACCCTACAAAGCCATCTTTATTTAGGGTCTTTAACAACTTTTGTAGTCAGCGGCGGAAGGGACATATGGTATTAGAAAATACCGTCCACTTTGGTAGAATGTTCTAAATTGAAAAGGGAGAAAAAGAAAGACAAACTGTGGAACATTGAAGCAGGTCTGTACCAACTGTTATTGGCAGCGATAACCCTCTTCATTGCCTTTAACAGAGCTTTCAACATGCCAGTGTTCTAATGAGGATTTACACGTTGAGTGTAGTACACCTAATCATGTTCTTGGCCCTAGTGGAAATGTGCAGCCTGCATCTTTTTGGCATTCTAGCTTTTGCATTAGAGTTGAAAGACACTAAAAATCAGTTTTTGTGAGATCCTTATATTAAAGCAAAACGTCTTGGAGGATTTTTGTGAATTGCTGTGGAATTTGAAAGCCAGACATGGGTTTTGGTCTCATTTGGGAGGGCCTGGCTATTGTAGAGCTGTGTCGGTTGAGAATTCCTAGCACTTTACATGACTGCTTCATATGGTCCTCAAATTGCACAAAACTATAATTCTAGTTTTGTAGAAACTTTGTTCTGCTGATACTGCTGCAAACATAAACAACAAAGCTAGTAGGATAAAAATTGCGAAGTGGCAACATCTATAACATAGCTTAGAGTAACTGATGTCATCCCTCAGTTGTGAGTCCGCTTGGGCAGTATGTGCCTTTGTATTTCCTCCTTTTTGAAGAAGAGGTTTGCCATTGTAAATAATTCTTGTCCCTGGGATGCTCACATCAGTTTTACCATCTCAAGCTTGTTCGGGCTGATATTGTCTGGGACAATTAAATCCACAGACTGCATATACAATGAACATAATCGATTGGTTTACAGCCACTTGGTTGTAATCAAGTAATATCGAAGGCTGGGTGTAAAACCATGAGCTCTTGTTCTCTTTTGAAACCAGAGATGGATATAGCAGTTCCTGTAGGACTAATATAAAAGATGAATGGTATGTTTGTGATTGCACAACTTCATTCTCTAATTGGCCTTCTCTGATCAAGGAAGGATAGTAAGATTTTTAAAGCTGGTTAACTTGGTATTAAATACATGGTTTTTTTGCACCATGAATGTCCTACTAAGAACTGTCTGTTCAATAAGTTGGGTATCATTTATTGGTGAACAGGAGACATCTCATGATGGTACCACACGTTAGATTTAGAGACCACCTATCTTCTAAAGTTCCTTTGAGTAAGAGAGAAAGTCTCTGTGTCATTCACTTACACATGGACCTGCAGATATTTCTCCCTATATGCGGTTCACTGCTCAAACTGAGTTAGATGCATTGCTTCAAACGTTCAAAGGAAATGAAAGTGCGTTTCCTCAGAACTGAACCTTAAGATCTTGTAATGCCTCAAATTTTCATTCATGTAGTATGTGAACAAAACTTAAAAAATCTTTGTAGAATGAAGACATTTTCTTTAGGCTGAAATGCATCTAGTCAGTGTTTTGCTTCGAATGCACATATTTGGACCAATTTTGTAAATCTAATATGTGAGTCACTGGGGCAGCCTGAAAGATTTTTCCCACCGCTCCATATTGGTAAATCCTGCCTGGCGGTGTCATTTGTATTTCTATTTAGTCTATTATAATTTGATAATATTCGTCTATTTGTGCCAAAAGTTAGAAATGGATTTGAATCACAATTGATAAAATAGATGCATCTCATTACATTATTAGTTTTCCAAGATCTATCCAGTTAAAAGTTCAACGTGTTTAGAAATACAGTTTGCTTTCTAGAGCTACTGTGTGGTGAGCCACAAACAGATGCGAGTTTCTATATTTCTGGCATGCATCTTGAACATTAAGGACTCCATAACCATATTGTGGCTTGGAAGAATAGGAATGGATGGCCCCTGCATGACTAAGTAGTACAGTCACTGGTTAATTTGAGCCAGTGTTTGCAAGTGGGGCCCACCTGTACCTATTTTATGGGACAGGCACTTACTTTTCCTCACCAGTCTTTCAACCAGAGTGAGACAGAAAAACACAAAAGTGGGAACGGTGGAGGAAGAGAGCCTGAAAAGGTGCCAAAGCGAGAAAGCAGTGTTTCCTGTTGTCCATGTCGAATTCTGACAGCGCCCTGGCTTCCTGTTGTGTCTCTCGCAGCTCTGCTACGTCCATTTTAAGCCTTTCCAAATACGCTACAACTAGCGGAGTTTCGGGATTATTTAATCCTTTAGTATTCCATATCCGCAGTCTCACTTGCTTCCATCCTCTGCAACTACTTTTAGTATACAGTAGTGATGTACAATATAGATCATGGATATAAGTCCTTTTACAATTACAGGTATGGCACATGCTGTATGAACTCGATAGAACACATTTCAACAGGACGCCCCCATTTCATCTCCTCTACCCCACACTGATTCCTTAACCAATCAGTGAATCATATTTGTCAAACACCCCTCTCCTGTAACTCCATATCATTGCAGGTGTTAAACGCATCTTTGCGTGAGCACATGCCCACCAACTACCATAAAAGCACATTTACTGCAGCAAGCACACCCACTTCAGTAAAAGACTTTCAGACTCGTGTAAAGAAAGCATCCTATTGCATTTATAAGGTTCAGTTGTCAGCGGTGGCTAGCAACTGTGATAATCGGTGGGGCGCAGTGCACCATAAACTCACCGATATGTTGCCTTTCGCCCCTCCAGTCTCCCGACGAACAGGAAGGAAGGTGGTTTACTTCCTGCTTACGGATCCAACCAGTTCTGGAGCTGCTGAAAGCAGATCCATACTGGTTAGAGTAGGCTAACCCAGTGCTCATTATGAGGGTAGGGACCTGTGCCTGCAATCCCTTGGCAATTTTACAGCCCTGGGATTGCAGGCTTTGAAGTACGGATGACAGATTGGCTGGCTGTAGGCAGCCAGACAATCTGTTTTGTGCACTGGGCCGGAATCTGTCTGCCCCGCCCCCACTATCACCATCACGCTTGCGTTAGCGCAGCTGGCAGCAAACAGAATAATAAAGTGGTAATGCCCATTTTATTATTCCGTGTGTACATGGTGCTCACGCAGCAGGGAGGGCAACACTCTTAACGGAGGAGCTGCCACTGTCAGTTGTGACTTTAGACACATAGACACGCAGTGTCAAGGTAGGGTCGACCAGGTGCCCCAACAAAGGGCTAATAGTCAAGTTCCCCTCTTAAAACGTAGCCATCATGTCCCATATCATAGAGCACATGACGACAAAAAGGAGAATAAAGATTCTTGTGCATCCAATAGCTAAGTGTCGCTGAGGTCCACTGCCTCAGCAGCTGCGCTGTGGAGGTCCTCGCCATCTGTGTCTTTCCTCCACTCGGCTCCATGCTTCGTGTCAACGCTGGCAGCTTCCTTGTCATCACTGAATCCTGTCATCTTCCTAGCCACACTTATTTTCACTTTAGCTGGATAGGACATAAAGTATTTAATCCCCTGATTTTGCAGCTGTTTCTTAATGTCTCAGAAGGTCTTTCTCGTTGCGTCAACTGCTGTGGTGAAATCCTGATACATCGCTATTGATAATCCGTGTTATTTTAGGGGTTCTTTATCCATAGCTAGTTGGAGAGTTTTACAACGGTATTCAATAATTTAGCAATGATTGGGTGCAGAGTGGTATCCAGTGGCTGTCCTAGTGCCAGTGACCTCTGTGCTAGCTCCGCTTTGAAAATCTCAGTGATGTTTGAGCATACCAGCAGTTCAGAAAGCAGTGTCTCGATAAATAGCTCGGACCATGGTTCTTTCGGCAATCTGCTTATTCTCTCACCTATAGCTGGGGCCTCGTCCTCAGCATCAGCTATTTGGCATACCATTAAATGAAGTCTGACATGCTGCTTATCAAGGTTCTTTTTAGATTATCCACTCGCACAGTGACGTGTCAATAACCTTAAGACTACTCCTCAAATCCAGCCCAATATGTTTCACTCCTGCTTCATCACTCTTTGCTTAGCCTTCCTGAATGTAGCGCAAGTCTCCATTATCAGCTGCTTATTGCGTTTTGGAAGTTCTCTTTTTTGTCAAACATCAGCATGCATGATGTCAGCAGCAGCACCATGGCACATATGGGTACTGTGCGCTTTATAAATATACTTTCTTCTTTTTCTTCACAACCTTGTATGCAGTGTTGCAGGGCCTCCTATCAGCACCTGAAGAAGGAAACCGGTGATATAGACCCAATGACCAGTCAAGCGGGCATCCCTGATGGTCTCAGCTGTACCGAATATGCACTGTGAAGGTTGCATCAGTTTAGCGTCCAACTTGTTACTACTTCTGCCTTTCCTACTCAAGGGCAGTCTCGAGCCAGGTCTTCAGAATCGCAAAGCCAGTCCCAAAAACTAGATGGCCTCAAATCCCTTCACCCCTGATGCCAAGCAGGCAGCGCTTCTCACGACAGCCAGATCTCTCAGCTACTGCGAATGTGGTGCGATGCAGAAGCAGCCCAGGCTTTACTCCAGTCCGCCTATTTTGCAGGGATCAGGAGCCTCCTGTTGTCCCACCAAGTAGGCTTTTGCTCACAGACTGACATGATCTTTGTCAAAATTGTGCAACTGGGTCTTCGTCGCTGGTTCCAGCCAGAACTAGAAGCCAATTACAGCCTTCCGATCTCTGGGTGCAGGGGGCTGTAGCTCTCGCCCTTCCCTCTGAGCCTGCACCCGCTTACCGCAGAGTTCCGCCTTTGGGACCTCATGCACACTCCTGGCAGCTTGCAGTTTCTTGTCATTAGCTACCTAAGGTCATCCCACATCTGCCCTCAAGCAATCCTCCTCAACAACGCTTCCACCTTTGTCTGGATGTTTGTGCTTTTTGGAATGTTCAGCAGTGCTCCCTGAAAGTTGCTTTTGTCATGAATTGTATCATGGGCAGGTCTGCAGGATATTTATTCAAGTTTGTTGCTGTGGTGTCGAAGCTGCACTACTGTGTGGCCATTTTGGTAGGCAGTCCTACCACAACCTCTGCCCTTAAAGTTCGGGTTCTTCAATTATCGCATATGCCTTCACTGGAATCAGCACTTTTCTGTGCATAACAATTGATTATCTGTAGCCCTGTTCCACCTAAAATCCTGCATAATTCAATTCCACGTTCACCTCAAAACGTACAGTATATTGGGTGATTTTCCCTCCGGCTTTAGGTTAGGACTACACATGGTGCTAATATGCATGTGATCTTCCATCTGTCCATGCATATTTTGTTTATTACTGCGCTCAAATCAATCTATGTAAAATGAAACTAGATGAGTTGGTCCTCTCAAACTGAACAATGCAAGATGGAGGGTCCACTATTTCTCTCTGATCACGAGGTGATTGAATGGAACATTTGTAACTCAAGCATTAGTTTTGAGTTTTGATGATCATCACATTGTTCCTTTGTCCAAAGTTAAAAGCCACTGCCTGTTTTTTTCTTTGACTCTTTTCTGACTCTGAAAGGTCAGGTTAGTTCAGCAGCGAGTTCGAACTACTACTAATAGTATTTCCTCAATTCGAAATTACCATTTCGAAATTATACTCCTCGACAGTGACCCTTCCCAAAAAAATAGGGGAAAAATAGTACAGTTTTGAATGTGTTAAAAAAATCAATAAACCTGACCAGAAAAGGGTCATTTCCATTGGCAAAAGACAGACAGCACGGTGGAGAGACCAGGCAAACCAGGACTGGAGAGAGAAAAGGGGTTTCAGTACCCCTGTAAGGCAACTTGCAAAACTTTGGGAACGCTACAAAAGGTATCATCCATTTTGAAAGGGAAAAAAAGGGTTCTAAACAAATGTTAAATACATTAAGCAATAAAGAAAAAGAAGGGAGAAATTGCATAAAGGAAATAAAAAAATAAAAGAAAAGGGGTAAGAAAAGACAGGAAAAGGATAAAAAAAATTACGAAGAAATATTTTAGGTTAAAAAGGTTTAAGAAGTACCAATAATGGTAAAAAACGAAAAGTAAAACCATTTGCAATAAAAAAGTGGATTTATCTGTTGCATTTTAATACTTTAAGCTGACCCAAAAGATTAGGTCCCCCCCCCCCCAAAGGGTGCCTATTGTTGGCTCTAAATTACTACAATTATTCATATGCAGGTATTGTAAAAGAGTTTGCTTCACAAGCTGAAAGTGTTAAGTATTAGAATGCACTCCCACTAGATACCCTACATGGTTACCCGTTTTGGGTAAGGTGTTCCGATAAGGTACAAGATTCACCAGAATCAGACTTGGGGGATTGGAGCTTTTTCGCACACACCACTCCGCTCTGGAACAGGCTATCAGTATACATGAGGAAAATATGGCCTTGCTTTGGCAGGTCAAGGTGTTTTTCTTTGAGAAAACCCAGTTGTCACTTGCATTTTTGGTCAACACTGAAATGTGTTCAGGCATTTAGCTAATTTTAAGGGATATTTGGATTGAGAAGGATTATGCTTCACCACTTGTGAATTAGCTGCTATACATCTGGCCACTACATTGGCGTGGATTAAATCAAACCTTACATTTCTTAGGTTCTATTTGAGAACTTTGAATAAGTATCTCGCTATGATCTTTTCCCATGAACATGTAGGCCAAGAATATACGGTACAAAAATCCTTATTGTAATGCATTAAAATTGTAGCACAAGCTCTACATTTAGTGTTTGTGGAGAGCGAAAACATTCTTGAATAAGTGAGTTTTAATTTTAATTGATGAAACGCAAATTGAAGTTTTCTGTGCGTTACTTATTTGGAGCTACTTGGTCTGATGTATTTTAAAGCTCATTCCTTTGACAGTTTGGAAAGGGACTTTGGGCATACTTCACCGAAGAAAAGGGAATGCTGTATCTTTACGTAAAATGCATTTTCGCTGTTTCTCTTTGTGTTTACGGTAGTGTCGATCGTAGATGTACTCTGTTCCCATCAAACGTATTGTAATGTTTCACAAACATCAATAAAGCTTGTGAACTAAAAATTGTTTCTTTTTTTTCAAATGAGGATGTACCTTGTATCTTTTCTGTTAGAAACTTGCAATCTAGTCTCTGGCACATGGTCATTCTGATGGTGTAAGGCAAAGCCTGTGCATCTCCTCTGCAGATTACTTGCTTGGGATTTTTGTTCAGTCTCTATTATTCATTTATTGCTGAACAAGATGTTACCATTTATGGGGTAATATTTTTGGAACACAAAAAAGGTGAGAATCTGTGTTGGCAATTGCCAGATGGAAAAAAAATCAAACTGGTCGCTTGCCTTCTGGAAACACTGTAGTTGAGAGTCCACATTAGGGCATTCCAAGAACATTTTCCGGGAAGCATCTATAGTAAGGCAAGGCACAGATGACCCAACAAGGATCAAGCCACATTTAACCTACTTATGAGAATTGGTGGAACACTTGCCCATGAACAAAGTAGCTTTTCTCTGGTGTTACTTTGAGCTGTGTTAGTAGAGTGAGCAGGGCAGGGGAGGAGTGGTCTTTAAGAAAGTTCCTAAGTGTGAGTTGTCCTTGGGGATCCTGCCCTCCCGAGGATAGAGGTCCCTAGAAAGGGCACAACACTCCATGCATCCTAACGGTAGGACCATTCATGCCCTTTTTACCTTGCAGCCTGGTGGACAGAATATATGTACTACCCTCTCAGGGAATTACAGCCTCACAGCAACAAGGCAGTAAAGTTTCTGCAGCAAAGCATGGTAAAGCAATGTTTACATATACCAGTCCAAGTTAAATTGAACAATTCTGTCATTATGAGAATTTTCACGTCCCTGCTTTATCCGTATGTTTGTCATAGTTCAGTGCAATGATCGGTTCTTGGAAACGGTAATAAAAAAACATACATATTTTTCATAGTGACATTTTCGTTACTTCCATGTTCCTCATGAAAGAAGTATACAAACTACTTCTTTGAATCTTGTAAGACCATGTACTGAAGACACACTGGAGGGACTGTTGAGGGGAACCTGTTGTTGGACGTAGAATTCCTCGACTTGGTAAAGATGTGTACCCCTGCCCTGAGTGCCCTACAGTGCTGTTGTCTGGATCCCCAATGCTAACCTTTTTGACATAGGCGGACATGGATATTGGGTGTGCGGCGTGACACAGGCCTGTCTCATGGATTGTGGTCTTGTTGAGCTCGGAGGCGCGCCCAAAGTGCTACCCTCATAGTGGTGGTGGCAACATACCATGTAGTGAACAGGACCTTTAAACCCGGGTCACTGGAGAGATGCCTACAGGTTCACTTACCTTTTAAAAAGTTCCGCTTGTGCGTTTAACTCAGCCTCTGCCTACATTAGGTAGATGTAAAGTGCTGCGCTGCACAGGAGTAGAGACTGCATTGGATGTATGTGTGCCTTTGAAGATTATAGTACAATGATGTAGCAGTACTGTGAAGTGCATGTATGATTAGTACATGTACTAGATGTATGCATGCTTGAGAAGAATACATTGTAAAAGAGATAGTCTTGAACAGTGCGATGCAGGGAAAGCATGCTGTGGGTGTATGAGTGCTTGTGTGAAGTACAATACATGAAGGGTGAAGTGTTGTGCAAGGCACATAGTGTGTATACTGGCAGTGTGTGTTTTAAAATAAGCAACTGGGTTGAGTAGAGTAAAGCTTCAGTACTGAACAGTGAGTACAGACTGAGTGTGTGTGCTGAATGCATGTGTACATGCGAGGGTACAATCAATAGAGATATTAGTGCTGGACAGTAAGTGTGCTGTCAGTGTACACTGAGTAAATGTGGCTGCAAGGGTGCGTTACACGGAGGACCCTGGGTTCCATTCTGGGAAGTCTTGGCCTGGCTGGTGAAGACCTGAGGAAGAGAGGAATCCCCATAGCCCCCCCCCCCACCCCCCCACCCCCAGATGGATTTGTGGATTGCTGTATTTTTGTGTATTTTCGTGAACTAGGAGGGACAAGCACTGGAGGGAAGGGATAGACTTTCTTTGCAATTAAAGAGGTTGCTCTTTGATTCAGTAATAGATTAGAAGGAAGGGACCTGGGGGCCTGGGATTAATATTTTGATGCATATATCACTGTGGTTGACATCCAGGTGTGAACTCTAGTCACGTCTATGAATTGTGTTGTGGGTCAATCAGCTTTGGAGTCATGCCTGCTGTGACAGACATCCTTCACGAGGAAAGAAGAAAGAGAGGTGTCCACTTCAAAAGAAGCAGAATCCCAACATAAAACTTCAAAGACTAACACCAAAAATCAATATCTGGAAAAAGACTATAAGAAGGGTAGGTTGAGTCCCCAAAAAAATGTAATCTGCCAAGCAGCCAGACTGGCTGTGTGAGAAGGGGAAGTTCTGTGTGATAAGGGGAAGTTCTGCAAGACTTCTTCCTGTGATCAGGACTGGCGGCAAAGGCCTGCTAGCCTCCCTGCTGGGTGAGGGGACATCACCCAGGACACCAATATCACCTGCCCTGGAACACCATTGCCTGCCTGCATGCCAAGACCAGTGTGTCCTATGAGGGAAAGGAGAGTTTTGGAGGAAGCAAGGTCCAGTGGGGAGTATTACACGAGAATTCCCTAAGTGAGGTGTGAGGCTGTGCACCAATTGAGCTGTTTCCCGTGTGCAGCATCAACTCCATGACTCTGATATGTCAGGAAAGGTGTGCGTTGTTCTGTGCTGTATTGGAAGCGCTGGGCGGAAAGCAGCAAGCCACACCTTTGTGCTGGGTTGGCGACGTATGGCAGAGGGGGTCACTGGTAAACTGAATTGGACCAGTTGCGCATGACTTGTGACTGTCAGAATCATATGGCAGGAGGAGCTGCTGTAGTGAGAGCGATTGCATAAGGAGAGTTTGCACAGAAATTATGATTACAGTGGCAACCTTTTATGCCAGGACAGACTTCTGGTACCACTTTGGCCTAAGTTTCGGGTCGTCGCCCGGGTCGAAGGAGAATTGCTATGATAAGCGGGTCGAACCTGCATTCTGTGACTGACATCTGATGAATTTCCTTTGGGTTCACTGAGACGCTGCGGGTGAGGTTGCTCCCTCATTGGAGCACCTGTCTGGAGCTGGTGGATCACACCAGCATCCCTTCCCCCCCCCCCCCCCCCCCAACACACACACTCCCTTTCCGCTTGCGGGTAGAGCAAATTTCTGCCTTGTGTCTGCCAAGCAGAAGCATCTCCAATCGCTGAAAACTGACCAACAGCGCTCCTCAGCCTAACGAGCCTGCACCCCCAGGTGCTGCTGTGTCCATCGCACGTGGCCCGACTTAGTCATACAGGATCCAGACTTAGAAGTGCTTGAGGAGAGGGCATTTGCTACACTGTTAAGCATTGCCATACTGCAGAAGCGGTGAGACTGAAACCTGGTGTTTGTGGCCCCGGGGACTTGCTAACGGTGCTGTGGCACCATAGCACTCACTTCAGAAAGATTACGAAAAATAGTCAAATGGAGAACTCTTGAGTACGGCCTAATAGTTTGCATTCCCCTGATGAGGAAACTAATGAATGGAGAATAACCCCGAGCATGTTACATGAATTGTGGTGGGACAGGGATTTGCCTGATAACTACAAGTGTCCCAACCTCAAAGGAGGATTGGGTCGTAGCTTCTGAATGTCTTATTCCTTCGCATGTGTAGGATTAGTAATAAAATACTTCTTTTCTTTAGAAACAGAGTATTGTCCTGGACATTGATTTATTTCGTCCACGGTTTGCATTTTGAGTGTTCACTGACCTGTATCTACATCCCCCCCGAGGAAGCCTTGACTGCTCGACCACTGCTTCCACTGAAAGACAAGTGCAGAAGGGGTATTTAGTCCAGGTGTTCAGATCCCATAGTAGGCAGGGCACCGGGACAGGAGTAGTTAAAGGCCACGGTTGGGCCCAGCAGCCCCATGGTGCGCAGTAGTACTCTGAAAGGGGCTCGGACATCTGTATTTCTGTGGCTCAAGTGGTTTGTGGTCTATTTATATGAACATGTATGTACATGCAACGGAGGGTTGGTTCAAGGAACCTCTAAATACGTTGCTCCCTTTCGGTGACTTTCAAGTTGATATTTAGTCATTTTAAATGTTTTTAAAGAACAATGTAACATCAGTGACCTGTAAAACAGGGAAAAAACGTAACTTTTTTTAGAATATGACATAAACTGTTGGCCTTATTCACAAAGTAATTTTGGAGGACATAAAACAGAACTCATGTAGTGCCTTTTTACATGCATCCATTTGAGAATTGTCCACAAACATCTACAATTAGAATAAGATAGGAATATCGAGAATATATACATGTACAAATAGAAAGCACTGTGTCCGCTTTGCACTTTTACTAATAGGGAGTTGGGCGTTTCCCTTCTGATTCATGAAGGCATGGAAGACTGTGAGCAAGTACTCCTGTAGTATTACTTCCTGTACTCTTAAATGCTTTTGTGAATGGGCACATATATTTTCAAGTTTTGTAAGCGAGGTAACTTTAATTTATGGAGTTTTGAAACCGTGTCGATCTCCTTCTGATGTATGCCCCTAAACCTGGTACTGGAACCATCATTGCAAATATTTCACTATTTGTAATCTGACACCTTCTCTGTTGCACCTTCTATATGGAGATATCGCAGCATCTCTATGTAACATTAATTTATCCCAGTGTTTGTTTCTGCTACACCTACTTTCCTTCCTCAGTATGCACATCTGTGTCCTGCAGTAGGGTACCACCACACCTACATTTAGTAGTGCAATGGAGTCAGCTTCAGAAACTTTTCCTTCTAGTGATCAGATACAAAGCAGTGATGAGTTGTACCAACATCATCACGGCTGTCTAATGTACAGACCTTTCAAACTACTGACCTTCCATGCCATGAAGCTGCTTTGCTCCAAAACCATGATCTTCACCATCATCATTTCTACAAGTCATATTCGCGAAATCCACTAGGTGTGCCCTTAACAGCCATTCACCTTTGCTCACTGGGACTGAATTCCTCATGAAATAATCATCCGTTCTCCACAAATTGTCTCCTTCCTGATTGAGGGGACTTTTCTCCTAGTCTTTCCACATCTTCATAGGTCCTTTGCTGAGGAGTTAGTAAACAGATTTGCTGTGCAGTGCACTCTTCTATTTAATTGGACATATCCTTGCACTTGCATTCTTGTGACTAGCTTTATATAATGTATACGGGTACAGATGCAGGCAGTCCTATAGCTAAGACTGCAATTGCTGGATGGATTCATGCTACAGGTTTTTCTTTGGAAGTAACATCCCTGCCTCTGCCTCACATCATAGATCCCCCTCTGTGCTCCCCTCTTCCCAGGCCCCTGCTCCCTGCCGCACCCAGCTCTAGCCTTAGAATGTTCTCCGGTAACCAGGACTTCAGATTGATAATAATAATTCCACATTTGTAAATTGTGAATTTATCACTCCTAAGGGTATCCAGGTGGAGGACTCTGATGAGTTATGAGAGGATTGAGAAACAGAAGAAGATTGAAAACGCAAATGCTAGCTATTATATAGTTTAGACTTGGCTCCTGATTTTGAATCCAGCTGTCTGTCAGGGGTGGCTGAGTTAATTCCCTCCACTTCCCCCGTTGCGGTACCACCCGCCAGATTACAAGATTACTACCGGCCATGCAGTGATACGCCACCAAAGCAGCTTCTCAGAAGGCGCTTGGAGTTTGGTGAGCAGCCACTGTCTTTTAGGCGGACACGTACACATTTTTTTTGTTTTTCAGAAACAACCTTTATAAGGGGGAGTTTGTGTGAAAAACAAAACCAGAAAACTCTTGTGGCCCTCACACCCTGTAACATGTCTGTGATCGCCGCATTTTTCCTGGCAGAGACGGAAAGAAAAGACATCAGACCGCTCGTTTTAATTGTGATGGAATCAACTGCATCTTTTTGTCACAGGTTTTGCAAACATTTGTTTAACTTCCACTTTTGCATCACTGTGGCCTTGCTTAAGTGATATCAATTGGTCAAGCCCAAGTACTGCTGGCTACATTTGTTTTAGTTTATTTTGCTTTGAAATCCTTTTAACGTATTGCCTCCTTATACTGAAACTGAGGAATATACTAACATCTTTCTGGATTTTATTCTGTTTATCACAAATATGTTAAGTCACTTGGTGTCCGCCTATAAACCTGGGTTTACTGACTCCTAAATAAAGTACCTTCTAATAAAGTAATTATACACTTTTTAATATCCGCTCCTTTGTGGGCCCTAATTATTCTTTTTTTTTTTTTTTTTTTTTTTTGGAAAACCTTTATTTGTAGGAAAAAGTACACCGCTATTCAGCCATACATCCCGGAGGCCAGGCAGCATTAAGGCAACAGGATAGGTCATGTACCATACCAGAAGCAGGAGCAATCAGGTTTAATTTTTAAATAACATCAAAATCTGAAACAAGTAAACCATAAGGTAAAAGGGCCCAGAAGGCCAAGAAAAAGAAGTGTGCAATAAGCACGGGAGAAAAAGAAGGGAAGAGAGGGTAGGCTGAGGACAATACAGGTACAGCGGACTTGCGTGGCGGTAGGAGGTCGGGGGCTGCACACCCAAGGTAACACACTGACAATGGCAACAATGAGGCATGTGGGAAGTAGTGCCGCAGGATAGACAATCTGGAACCACAGGTAGGGGGCACTACGGGGAAAGCTGGATCTCGGGATCAAGTTCAACGGGGGGGTCGCAAATATCACCTCTATAAGAGTTCCAGGCACCCCAAACAGATCTCCACATTTTAGGTTTACCCCTGGCTACATACACCGTCTTTTCACGCAGCATGCACCAGTCCATATTAGTTTCCCATAGGCTGAGCGAGGGAGGAGCAGGCGCACCCCATTTCTGGGCGATGTCTCTCTTAGCCACCTTATTGCCCAGGGTGATCCAACGGGTCTGTGCAGCATTGTAATCGGTCGGGCCCCAGATGTTGAGGAGGCATCTCCGGGCCTCTGCCGGCAGGGCCACACCAGTCACTTCTTCCATAACCTCATGCACACGCTTCCAATAGCGGGCCACATCCGGACACTCCCATATGATGTGCAGGAAGGTCCCAAGCATACCACACCCCCGCCGGCACACGCCATCCATAGAAAGCCCCATACGTAGAAGTCTGGGGCCGGTGACATACACTCTGTGCAGTATCTTCAGCTGCACCAGGCGGAGCCGTGCCGATATGGCCACCTCCCTAGGGGAGGAGATCGCCGATTGCCACTCTTCGTCATCCACCTCCATACCGTCATGCACCCACAGCTCTCTCAGTCGCATCAGCAAATCCACTCTTACATTAATGAGTTTTTTATACGTTAGAGAGATAGCACTGTCTGGCATATGGCCGTCCAGCACCCGATCTTCCAGGGGGGATGATTCAGGGATAGACTCCCCTTCCGCTACATAGGGAGAGAGGGCATGACTAAGCTGGGCGTGTCGGAAGTATTCCGTCGCCGCCAGTTGGTATTCAGACTGCAGCACCTCAAACGACTTGACCCGTCCTCTGGCTACCATGTCCCCAACCTTGGAAATCCCAATGGTGTCCCACCTGTCGAAGCCCTTAGTATGCCACAGCTTTCCCAGTATATCCGAATCAAACAGCGGAGTGGCCATAGTAACCTTATTATGCCAGCCCAGAGTTTTAGTAATTGTGCGCCATATACGCACCATCGTCATAGTGGGACCTGTCAGTTTCCGATCCAGAGATCCGGAGTACAACGCTCTGTAGTAATTCCCATCTCCCACTAGCCACCGATCCATAGCGTAGCCCGGGTTGACCGCCGGGCCGTAGAGGCCATGATTAATTGCCGCCAGCTGGGACGCCCAATAGTAGCGCCTCACGTCAGGCAGGGCAATGCCCCCATCATAACTTGGTATAGTCAACTTAGCCAACGAGATTCTCGGCCTACCATCCCACAGCAACGCCCGCTGCAGTGATTCGATATCCGTAAAGTATTTTGCCGGTACGGGATCCTGTGTATTCTGCAGGGCATACAAGAAGCGAGGCAACGCCATCATCTTAAAAAGTGCGGCTCTACCCATCAGGGAGATCGGCAACTTCTTCCAGCCTTCGACGTCCCGGCGCAATCGCTCCAACGGCGGGAGGAGGTTGTGCGAGTACCGGGCTCGGGAGTCTCGCGACACGTAGATGCCCAAATACCGAAAGCCCTGCTGGGCCACCTGAATTGAGCACCCACGGGGGAGGCGCGGCGTGTCTCCGGACAGTACATACAACGAGGATTTAAACCAATTGATTACCAGGCCCGAGTGGGTCCCGAAGGTTCCCAAGAGTTCAAAGGCCATTATGAGCGAGTGGCATGGAGAGGAGAGATACAGAAGGATGTCATCCGCATAGAGCGATATCCGGTCCTCGAAGCCCGGGGACCACGTTATCCCAGAGATATCGGGGTGCGTTCTGATCCAAGCCGCCAGTGGCTCAAGTGCTAGGGCAAATAGGAGCGGGGAAAGCGGGCAACCTTGCCTAGTGCCCCTGTGCAGCGCGAAGGAGGCAGACAACCGACCATTGACCGTCACATTGGCCATTGGAGCGGAGTACAGCAGCCGGACCCAGCCGATGAAAGCGGGTCCAAACCCCAACTTGGCCAGAACTGCCCACAGGTAGTTCCACTCCAACGAGTCAAATGCCATAGTGGCGTCGAGGGAGGCGAGGACAGTGGGTTCACGGAGCAGATGGACACGCGCCATTACTGCGTGAAGCCGTCTCAGATTGAGCGCCGTATTCCGATGCGGGATGAAGCCGGACTGGTCCGGGTGCACCAGGTCCGAGATCACTCCCACCAACCGATTAGCCAGTAGTTTGGCCAGAATCTTGGGTTCGGCGTTTAAGAGGGAGATGGGTCGGTAGGATCGACAAAGATCGCGAGGCTTCCCCTCCTTATGTATCACCACAATGGTGGCCAGCCGCTGGTCGGGGGGGAGTTCTCCCACCTCGCGGGCCTCAAGGAACATGTTCAACAGAGGTGCCGCAAGTGCATCGGCCCTGAGTTTGTAGAGCTCAACCGGGATGCCGTTTGGCCCCGGCGCTTTGCCCGAGCGTAATGATTTAATAGCCAAGGCCGTCTCATCCACCGTTAGGTCCCGATCCATGTCGTCGCGCTCGAGGTCCGAGAGGCAGGGAAGCTCAATGTTCTCCAAGAAGGATGCCGACGCAGACTCCGGGAGGGGGTCCGCCGAAGCGTAAACCTCCCCAAAGTAGTCCGCGAAGGACCCAACTATGGCCGCCGGGTCCGTGAGGGACAGGCCTTCCGCACTGGTCAGCTCCGGGACCACCCGAGACGCGAGTTCCCTTCTATCCAGCCACGCCAGGAGCTTGCCAGCCTTGTCACCCGCGTCATAGATTCTGCCTTGCTGCTCCCTGCTCAGGGCTTTCGCCGCGTCAGTGGCGGTCGCCCGGAGCTCAGACTGTTTGAGGGAGAGAGCGTGGAGTAGCTCGGGAGACGGGCCCAGTTCCAGCTGGGAGTTTAATGCAGCAATGTCAGATTCCAGTCGAACTACGTCCTCGTCCCGCCGACGGCGGACCTCCGCAATCAAGGAGAAGGCCTCGCCGCGAAGTACAGTTTTGAAGGTCTCCCAAAGGGAAACGGACGAGTCAACTGAACCTGTATTCTCGACGAAGTACCGATCCATAGCCTTAGCCAGGAGCGACCTGGTCTTCGGGTCGCGAAAGTACCAAGGGTTGATGGGAGCCACCCGCGAGGACACGGGGATTCGAAAGTCAAAGGAGACCCAAACTGGGGAGTGATCCGAAATGCCCCTAGCCAGGAGACGCGCAGTGGACACGGACTGCGCCTGGGCCGCCGGGGTGAGGACGTAGTCTAGTCTAGAAAGGCTACCATGGGCGCCGGAGAGGAACGTGTACTGTCTCTGGGAGGGGTGCAACAGACGCCAGCAATCAACCATCCCCATGGAATCTAGGAAATCAGACAGCCAGGACTGGGAAGGACGCAGATCTCTGGATGGGAAGCGGTCCAGGTCCCCGGAAACGACAGAATTAAAGTCACCACCCACAAGCAGCAGCCCCTCAGGGAGACCCAAAATGGCGCCAGCTAGATCCCTGAAAGTAGTCTCTTGTAGCCCCGGGGGAACATAAACCGAAACTAAAACTAGCGTGCGGCCCTCCCATTTGCCCACCACAGCAACATATCTGCCTCTCTCATCCGCAAGCACCGACTCCACCTCCAGCGGGAGGGACATGCGCACCATGATGCCCACCCCTCGTGATCCCGAGGAGAACCCCGAGTGTGCCACCATTTTGAAACCACGTCTAGTCAAGGCTTTACAAGTGTGCCCCACTAGGTGGGTCTCCTGCAGGAAAACCACATCTGGCGAACAGCGTTTGAGCATTTGCAACACCACACCCCTTTTAATACGGTCCCCCAACCCGTTTACATTCCAGCTTAACAAGTTAAGAGTTCTACCCCCCATCATCAGGGACGTTCCGCCCCCTCCCCCCCACCCGTGCCCGCAATGGCGCCCACAGCAGTAACATAGCAGCGCAATAAGACCTCAGCCAGGACAAAGAATAAGACAAGAAAAGAAGTTGAAAAAACACACCCCAACTACCCACCACCCTGCACCCCTGCATAAGACTAAAATCCACCCCAACTAGCAGTGTGCCTGTCGCCCCTTAACTAACCTACAGAAAGCCCACAGAGGAGAAAGGAGACATCCTATCACCCCCCGTCATCCCCCATATTATTGACAAAACGAGTCAAACCATAGCAGCAGTGTCTGAAGTGAAAGTCCCATACGGCTACCCAGCTCACAGAAAGTCAAACAATAAATATTCATTCCTGCGCTTCCGCGCCCTCGGTGGACTCCTCCGTCTGGTCAGCCGGTTCGCGTCGCTCCTGTGGCAGGGTATCCAGCCAGTGCCCCACCTCGTCCGGAAAGTCAAAAAACAGGGTCCGGTGGTCCCGCTCGATGCGGAGCTTGGCAGGGTAGAGCATGGAGTACCGCAGGCCCATTTCCCTCAGTCTTCGTTTCACCCCGGTAAAGCTCTGACGCTTTTTCTGCACAGCCTGAGTGAAATCCGGAAAAAAGTTCACTTCGGAGTTCTGGAATCGCAAAGGACCCGCGGCTCTTGACGCCTGCAGGATAGCGTCTCTGTCCCTAAAGTTAAAGAGCCGTGCGATGATGGGGCGAGGGAAAGCGCCAGACTTGGGTGGTCCTCCCGGTATCCTGTGTGCCCGTTCCACCGAGAAGAACTTACTCAGGCCCCCCGGCGCCAAGTTCTTAAGCACCACATCCTCCACAAAAAGTTCAGCCGAGTCCTCTTCGGCCTTCTCCGGTACCCCAGTAATACGGACGTTCTGGCGCCGCGCGCGGCCTTCAAACTCGTCCAGTCGGCGCGCCAGCATTCCGTTCGCCAATTTCAGGTCACGTACCTCCGTCTGGATATCAGACACATCAGTGACCAGGCTAGTCGTCTTGAGATCCAACGACTTCACCCGGTCGTTGGTTTTCCCGAGGTCAGTCCTGATGAGGTTCATCTCGATCTTCAGGGAGTCGACCTTGCTGGACAGTTCCTCCCGGAGTGCGTGCATCTCCGTCTGTACTCCCGTGATCGCGCCCAGAACGTCCCGAAGCGTTATGGCAGAATCGTCCGGTGATCCATCCCGTTTCGAGTCATTAGTACGGCCCGCCTGCACCGGCGAGCTTCTTGACTGGGAAAAGCGTTCCGGGATAGTAGACTGGGACTGGGACGGTTTTCTGTTGACCCGCTGGGACTTGCCTCTGTCCAGGTCTCCTTTGCCCGCCATGTTGGTACCCTCGGGTCAGGCGGCCAGCAGGGGTAAGGAGCCTCTTGGTAGGCGCGCCACACACACGATGGTAGAACCAGGGTCCGGTACTTAGGCCGAGTAGCAGGGCATGCAGATATCTGGGTTGCTCATCGGTGGGACTAAGCTCAGACAAAGAGGCGCTCGTGCGGAAGCACCGCTGTACCCCTCAATGGTGTACAATGACGCGGAAGGAGCCTCCGGGTTTCGTCGAGCCAACTAAGTCCAGGAATGTCCGATTTTCATTCCGAAAGCGGGCGCCGCATCAGGACCCACTCAGCAGTCGATTCCCACTGTCGTGGGACAGGATAGATAGCAGGATTATTGCGGAGGACCGGGAGGTCTTCGGAGCTCCGAGCTCACGCGGCCATCTTGATCGCCGGCGAAGCTCCTCCCCGGCCCTAATTATTCTTACATTCTTGATACTAATACGATTTTCCAGTTGTACAAATGCATTGACATTGTTCGAACATATAACAGCAGAAGCTGGCAAATTCGGTATTAAGTTGGCGTTCTGGTTGGAGTTAATGGCATGCATATTTACTAAAGGTATCATTTGCCCCAAACAAGACCTGCTTTCTGACCACTCCTCATAGATATAAATATTATTCGCAGCATAGCTCTACCTACACTTGTTAGATGGATCAGGCTCTTAAAACAAATATTTTTTTCTCATGAACTTCGCAGCAGTCCAGTACCAAAGCACAAAGATTGTTTTTAAATGGCACACTAGTTTTACCAAGTAAATTTGAAGAAAACCTTGTGCACAAATTAAAATATTCAGTGTAAAGCTGAAAGTTACACATAGAAAACCTCAATACCTACTCGTTTTGACATATTTGTGGGAATAGGTAAGTAAACGAGAAAAACTGAAATAGTCTACATCTAAGGAAAACATACTAAACTGCCTGCAGATTTCAGAACAGCAAAATGCATCCTCTGGAATTTGGAAAGATACCTCCCATGGGATAACTATACCTTGAAAATTGGGGGATCCTTTTTGTGTGCAAAGAGGGGCGATCAGAAATGTATTCATACTTTTGAGGTTTACTCTGTAAATAGCTGATTACAAGCGCAAGCTCAAATGTAATACCAGCCTCGCAGACCCTCTAGTCTTTATCTCGGAGGGTCGATTCCACAGTCTTCAAATTAGTGCTGGGCTTCCATTCTCCTTCTGCGCCACAAACCTTCAGAAAAAGAGCAGGACAAAAAGACAATCAGTGACCATAATGGATGCCGTGCATAACCTCGCCACCAGGCATAGAGCGGTAAACTAAAACCCTCAAATGTTGGTACGAAATGTGCCTTCTTGTCTTCAATTAAAGAACCAAAGAAACAAGTGAAAAGCGGCTGCAACACATTACATTGTAGACACTTAGAACAATATTGTTTTAGCGAGGTACATTTTGACAATGCTTCGGTGACTAGGTTCATACACACAGCTTATTCTGAGGCAAATCTCTCTGACAGCGGTGTATGGATGGGCCATGCAGGATATTCTAGTGTCGCTCAACTTACTTTTCTCTCTGAAATCCATAGCATAATGCCCCTACCCCTTTGCCATGTCAGGCTAACCTCCCTAACTCTCTGTGTTGGTTGACGATGCATGCACTTATCACCCTATTTTTCCCCTTCTGATGCTCAGTGCTGAGGTGCAAGTTTCCTAAGCAGTAGTAGTCAGATGGGGCCTCCTTGTAATGCAGCCCTGAATGGTATCCAACCTAGAATGAAGCTTTTGGGTGACCTTGATGCTTCACCACTTCCACCCCAATGCTATCCCCAGCCAGCACTTAAAAAGACAAATGAGGGTGACCTGCCAGTCCACCCTTCGCAAAAGGCCCACTCTAGTGGAACGAGGCTCAAGGACATGAGTGTTCTTGAGAGTTTAGCCCCGCCCTTAACCACATCACCCTACCCGGAAAGCAGACACTCGCTGCATACGTGCATTTGACATTATATTCACTATGTGCCTTAACTTCATCAACAAGTATGAAGCATGTAAATGCATTACTGAAATCTATTCACAGTAGAACTAGAGATTTATATATGTGCACTCTAATGTTCAGTTTGAACATTGAGGTATTCTTTGTTTGCATTTTACACTTACAAGTTTTATTTACATATGTAAACGTACTTTTACTCATGATTTACATTTACTCTTCAAGTTCTACGTGTGTATGTATAATCATGTACAACACATGCATGTAGCCCTTCTCTCCTAATCGCTTGTGGTCCATTCGGACTGCAGGGTCCGCCAGCGGGCATATGCCCATTCATTGACGACTTGCACATGTGCAGCCTCGTCATATTTCCGTATATCAGGAATGCAATACCCCCCCAAAAACTGACCCACGCAACATGGACATCGCAATCTGTGCCGGGCCTCCCATCCAGAGGAATGAACATAGCATTGTATCCATTGCCCGGAAGAATACATTTGGGATGTGTAAAGGGGCTGTTCTTCAAAATACATGTCAACTGAGGTAGCGTAATCATTTTGAATAGTGCTGCCCTCCTCAAAAGCAACAGCCGTAGAGCTTTCCAGTGTTAAAAATCCCCCACCAAATTCCACAAGAGGTGACACACATAGTCCATATATTGTGTATCGCTCTCCTTGGAGATCCATAGACCCAAATATTTAAAGTGTAAAGGCCCTACATTCAATAGCAAGGGTAGATTATTTCCTGCTGACCACCCCCTATCAGAAAGGCCAGAGTAAGTCTCGTAGATTCTAAATATGTCCCTCAAGCTTTACAAAGAGTCATCTGGGTTTGCTATATACGGTTAAATACCATCCACACACAGTGAGAATCGGTCCTCCAATAAATCACTCAAGCGCCAGCCTTACACCTGAGCTTCCACTTTGAGCCACTCCAACAGTGCCTCTATAGCTATGGTGAACAACATTCAAGATAGAGGGCCGCCCTGTCATGTGAAGCCACGAGAGAGGACGCCATACCTTCACCTAAGTCTGAGGTCACACGTACAAAAGATGGACATATTTCAAATATCGAGGCCCAAAGCCCATTCTTCCCATGAAAGTGAATAAAAAGGGCCAGTGGATATAATCAAAGGCCTTGCATGCATCTAAAAATGCCACAGCTAGGGGAATCCCCAGTCTCTCCACCACTGCTATACCTTTTTATAGATGGCGCAAATTCAATTTAGTCGACTGGTGAGGAATGATCCCGTTTTGGTCCAGGTGAATCAAGTCCGAAATCTGTCCACTCAATCTGTTTGCTAGTGCTTTAGCCAACACTTTGACATCTGCATTCAGCAGCAATATGGATTGATAGGAGTCCCACTGCTCCCTTGTTTACCCGCCTTGGGGATCAAGACTATAGTAGCTGTGTGGAGGTCTCTCGGCAGTTCCCCTTGCTTGGTATGCCGCAAGAGGCATCTTGTGCAAGGGCATAGCACTCCTCCCTACCAGCCTTTTAAAGAACTCAGCTAGAAGGCCATTCAGGCCTGGAGTTCTCCTTGTTTGAAGCTGTGTCAGCGCAAGAAGACGCTCCTCCCATGTAGGGTCAGCCTGCAATCCCAGGGTCACAGCCTCCCCAGCTTCCAACAAGGGTATTCCAATACAAATTGTACTATTTCTGACTCTGCTACCGCACTCTGTCCCTCATTAAATTCCCCCATGTAATTAGCTATTGCGGCTGTTATGTACTCACTACCTGTCACCAACATCCCATCCGGTGTGAGAACACCCCCAATGTGGGTCTGCCCTCGGTCACCCTCACTTAACCATGACAGACATTTCCCTGCCTTATCCCCGTCTCATAGATATGCTTTTGCTGGACCATATGCATTACCCTCCTCTCTGACCAAGGTACAGTATTCCTTTGTTTTGGACAAGATGCACACCATTTTAGTGGCAGACGATGCCAAATTGTAATCTGCCTCCAGATCCATAATTTCCTGTTCCAGATCTAACCTATGATGAGCCTACAACTCATTTCCCCAAACGTGTCTGCGATGATGATCCCCCCCCCCCCCCGAAGAGTGAACTTATAGACTTCCCACTGAGCCAAAGCATCTGTCTCCGCTTCTGCATTTTCCTTGAAATAAAGCTCTGTGGCTTCTCCTAGGTGGTCTACTACTTCCTCATTTGCCATGCGCCATGATGCCATTCTGTATTCCGTCCTACCTTTTGGTTTATCGCCATGGTAATGCTCAACGGGGAGCAATCAGAGATTCATTGTGCCTGTAGCTCCGCCTCCACAAACCTTTGTCGGGTTGGCAGAGGAGTCAAAAAGTAGTCCAGGCACGAATGGGTATTATGTGCCCCGGAGTAATATGAATAACCCCTATCCCCCTCCATGCATGGAACGCCAAATATCTCCCAACCCCTTAGTCTGTACTGTACAAAGTCTCTCAGCTTTCTTGCTTGAGGGTTATGGAACTCTGAGGGTTGGGACCTATCCAGTTGTGGATCCATCACCATATTAAAGTCCCCTCCAATCATATTAAACATCTGTGGGAGGTCACAAAGTAGTTGGTCCCGGAGCCATAGGGAGTCTGCTTGCAGTCCCGGGGTGGGTACATATTAATCAAAGCTATAGATTACCCCTCCCACATGCTCATGACCATTGCATAGCATCCGCGATCATCCGACCACAATTGTGTCACCTGAAAGAGGAGGGACTTTTCCACCAATATTAGTACCCCTCTAGACTATACGGTGTAACCCAAGTGACCTGCCACTACATAACGATCCCATCTCAGGGGACACAACTGGATCTCTATAGATGCACTTCTTGGAGGAATACCACACTCGTACTTTAGCAGGTAAGGGTCTTCGACACTAACCCCCCTTCTAATCTTGCTGCTCAGCTCAGTCGCATTCCACGTTAGTAACCTAAGGGCATGTGACTTCATGGATAAACCTACAAGCCGGCCCCATCTGCGAGGACCCACATACCGGGTAGGAAGGTGGCCAATCCTCAACCCCACAGCTGCCTTCTGGTTGCAAACAGAAAAACATAAAAACCCATCTCCCCATCCTCTCTACCTTACTATGCTGCAGTCGTAAAACTCCACCCCTCAACACCCAACACAGGATTGTCCTTTGCCCACCACACTCTGAAATACAGAACAACACCATAAACAACACTCAACCCTACACTACTGTGCAGGCAGAAGAACAACCCACCATGGTCCCACAAGCCACCCAGTCATGTAAAGCTTCAATCACAGTCCCCCACCTGTAGCCATTGCTTCATGCAGACCCCATTTTCCACCAGGAGCTATGCCTATTGGTGTCTCTATCTTGAACGTTCAGCAAATGGGACACTGAAGGGGGGGGCACCGACCCGGTACCCTATGGACCCTCTCAACTGTAACCACTGCGAGGTTTTCCCTTACAATACCACCTTCACCAGCCATTTCTCCAGCTAAAGTTCAGCACTAGGCCCCTTCAGATTTTCTGACACCCCCACCACTCAGACATTATTACGTCAGGCACACACCTCAGTCACTCAGTTTGTCTGCAGGCCCATCCACCTCTCGCTCCAGGGTCCAGAGGTGGGTACAGTTCTCGATCACCGTAGGTCGAATTTGGGCTACAATGCTCTCAGTCTCTGCCACTCTGTCCACCAATTCTTTTGTAGTCAGCCCTAAGTAAGTTCACTTCTTGTGTATCAGAGGCTATTTTGATCTACAGAGTCATTTTGGTCCTTTGAATGGCTGCCGAGATAGTGGACATGTGTGTCTCGAGACTGCTGTCTGTTGGTGGTGACAGCCAGTCACCTCCGATTGCCTCCGTGCGTAGTGCATCATCCCCTTCAGTTTAACCACCTTAGTGCACAACAAATTGTAGCTGTCCAGGAGCTACCACCGGTAGACACCATGTGTTCGTCCCAACTGTCCACACCCTCAGGGTAAAAGTGTACATGACATCTCTTCGGGGAAAGAACATTCGCTTCATTGTGCCCCACGCCCCAGCACCCCAACCAGTCCACCACACCCCAACAGAGGGGTCCAAGCGATGCCACCCATTCCTTGCCTTGCAGTCGGAGGGGAAAAGGGAGAGACTGCATTTCTGAGTCCTATCAATGCAGCCCTGTGAGTCTCTGACCTTTAATAGTTGGCAATTCCAATTTCCAACGAGCGGAGGGGTGGTTGGGAAGGAAAGAGAGCTTCTTACCCCGCTCCTTGAAAGCCTCTCCAGGGAGGGCTACTGGGGTCTCGCCCCAGTAGATCGACAAGGACGCCCAGAGTGACTGAGTCCTGCGGCTGGCCTCTTCCTCCAAGTCCGCTCCTGCTAAAGGCATCGCACAGGCCGATGTAGCTATTCAATGCCGCCCTGTTCTTTCTGCCACCAGGCAGTGCTGCGGTGATGAGCTGTGACTGCCAGGTCCCCTATGGCTCTCCCGGTGGTCACACCACATCTCCCACCATCTGTTGAAGCCCTTGTCGGGTAGTCGCAGCCTGACAGCTCCCCCGTCCCATATTCCTGGCCATCCCTGATGCGCGCCCACAAAAAATATGGTAGGGGCTCCACAGGAATAAAGGAGCCCAATCCAGAAAATGGGTTAACGTGGGGCAGAGTGTGGCCCCTAGATCCTACCATGCTCCTCCTCCGAGCGGGACGCTGCCATCCCTGTATATCTCCAGACTTCTGCGTGGCTAGTGGCAAGACAAGATGGTGGAAGTCTCTTTTCGACCCCACTCTGGGGCCATAATGTCTTCCATTGCTTGCTCCCACATACTGCTCAAGGGTCGTTAACCACATGCGTGCGGGGGTTATTTTTGCGCTGTGCGGCTTTTTTCCAAAAGCCGCGTTAGATGATGAGCTCAGCTCGTCATCCGCACACGACCACCGTGGCTGATGACGAGCGAGCTCGTCATCAGCAGCGAAGGGGTTAATCAGTCCAGAGGCCTCTGGGATCCCTCAGCCACCCACTTGTCCACCATGCCCCGCGGGGGAGGGTTCAGGATAATATTGTTTGTGCGCCTCAGCCAGGAGCTCGGTCTTCAAGTGACTGATGCCATACTGTGCCAGACCACGCCCCCTGAATGAGTCCTCCTGTTACTTTTAATTTGGCATTCCCATAGATACAGCAGATTCCTTTTAAAATTGAGAGGTACAGACCTCTTTACTTGTCTTATTTTTGCAAGTGTTAAGCTTTATGCTAAACAATTATTTCCTTCTCCTTTAGACTTCTTCTGAAGTCTGGTCATGCAGACACTTTTTTCTACCATGTTCCTGAATTAGAGACACTTGCTAGATGACCCTATACTTGACTTATCTTTAGGAGAGATAAGGAAAGTTTCTATATGGAACACCTGTTCACTTTTATTTGTTTCTGTAGTATTGTGGGTAACAATTCTGTATCTCATTCTGTTGTGCCTCAATCAACTGAGATATTTCACTTTGCCTATTGTACTAATGTACTTAATGAATCATACTAGACTTGCATATTTACAGGATTGTTGGTAATCCAAATAAAACTCTTAAACCTTATTCAGCGATTTCTGGTCCTTTATAGTAGAGTCATATGGGCTTCACTAATTAGTACTGTGATTTTTGATGCCAACTTCCTTTCAATGCTTCATGTCAGCGATCAAAGGTCTCATACAACCAATGGAGGGAAATCTTTTAACAACTTGACTAAGAGGATAAGTTGCAAAGCCCAGCACTCCAGCAATCATGTCTGACGAATCTCACAATGTTAGCTGAGAGAGCATCACTGGCCCACGTACAAGTAGACAACTGAGGAAAGGGATGAAGAACACGCAGATTTCCCACGCTCCTATCTTCCTCTCAATCTCCTGCTCCCGGAGCCATCTCGACCCAAACAACCAGCTCCCCGATTGCTCCACACAGACACAAAGCAGGTAGTTTTGATCATAGCTGAAGATGCGTGTCTAGCAAGGAAAATGAAAGTCTGTAGTGACAAAGAAGAACTACTAAGAAATTGTACCAAAAGCATATTCCAGAAACAGTCCAGAAGTCCTCACCAGATAAGGATCCACGAACAAAAACTTGCTGCTCTCCCAGGAGCCTGTGCCACGAGAGCGAGAACAACAGACTAAGCAACCCCATTCCACCCAAGGGCTCCTGCGTCTCTTCTCCATGCTCACTTTGACCATTTAGTGAAGACCGCTTGCACCTAAGTGTCTATCCCAAGAGTCCCTCAGTAACTCTTCTGATGCACTTTACCAGCTGCCTTATAAATCAAGACGAAAATTCAGGTTCTTCAAGAGAGACAGTAATGTAACCATCTGTACTGTTTTGGCAACTCAGGCTCACTGGGCAATGAAATCTGTCCGGCTACTCTTAAATGAACTACCAGCCTGCCTACAAAATGATTAGCTATCAATCCCTACCACAATTTTGAAAATGTGTGACAATTAAAAAATTTTTTTAAAAAGTTACAGCCAATACAACTTCACCTTTTTTTGGTGTCTAAGCGTCAGCTGGTGGTCATACGACTTTGACAGTTCTACTTAGAACTGCATTGCAGTTTCCACCTACCGCATGACTTACAATCTGACTGGCGTCATAAAGACCATCTAGACCATGACCGTAAGTTCAAGAACCACCCAAGCCCTACAAAACAACAGCTAATCAATTGACCTTCACTCTGCTCACCCACGAGTGTCACAATGCTGTCTTCAGCACACTATGACCATGATCTATCTTCCCTGGTGTGCTTTGTCACGTGGGACTCATCGGTTATCTTGCAGTGATCCACACAGCTCCATCACAGCGCTCATGCAGCACGTGGCAGCACATCAAAGGCACATCCTTGCATGAGAGACAGGCTCAACTCAAAGGATACCAGGTTCTTGAATTTTCCAAGAGGAAGATTCCAGAAAGAGCCAGAACCCTCATAGAAGTCTTCACAGTCAATGCCACATGACTTCAAAATAGCTTTTCTAATGTTCTGTTGAACTGTAGATAATGACAATGAGCTTTCACATGTGCCATGAAGGTGAACAGAACCCATACTCTCCAAGCATCCTCGAGTAATGACCTACTTTTGCGCTGGCATCCAGAGAAGTTTTAAGGCGTGGGCTCTGGTCCAGGGCCCCAGCCTTTCAGGGGGCCCCCTGATAAAGCCAGCTCTATTCTGCAAAGAGTCTTGTCCTGATGACCTTGAATAATTCTTAATATATGGTTTTAAATACAGTTTTTCTTTAATTTGTTTTTAATGTGGGTGATGTGTGAGCATTTATAACCAGCATTTTGCAGAAAAGTTTTGTGTTCATGTTTTATGCAACATTCATTAAAAAAGTTTCTTTTAAATCAGAACTGGACCTCACATGTGATGTGAGATATAGGAGGGTGTAACAGAGGTTATTTGCAGTAATATTAATGAGCTGCTACTGTTATGCAATATTGAAAACAATACAATGAACATTAGATGTGAAAACCTTAAGAATTTGGACGAGCGTGTCTGTGGACTGTCAGTGACGTGGTTAAAGAGGGAATGAAAGAGCTGAAACTGGATCTTAAATTCAAATCTGCTCTGAACAGAGCCCCCAAAATAAGTCTGGTTCAGGTTCCCCAAATTCCTTAAGATTTCTCTGCTGGCATCATTCATTCAGCATCCAAAACTGGCATGCTGTTTGGCACAATGAGAGAGTACAGTGATGGCCTGTTGTTGTTTTTCACCGATGGGACTATTTTGCCTCTCATTTCTTTTTTGGGGAATGTTACGTCCAGTAGGACACCTCTTTTAGGTAGTCCCCTCTCGCGTTTGTGCTGTCCTTGGTCCCTGTGCCACCTGCGCCCCCCTGCACTTACAGCGTCCATGATCAGAGTTGTCTAAACTACGAATAAATTAATAGAGAAGCAAAAAGGGCTCAGATTTCCAGCTCAAACCTGAATACAGGATAATTTGCGCCAATCGTCACTGAAGTACCAACACCTGTTCCCTACAGAATATTCAAACAACTTTATAGTGTTTCTTTTTGAAAAGTTGGAAACCTAAATAACAAAAGTATTTCAGCTCGCAGAATTTTTTTATATTTATAAGTGTACGAAACGGCAAACTACAATGGTGAGCTATATTTAAATTAGGATTTTGTATGACAGTTTCTGATTTACCGTCGTGCGTTAGTAGCCGCGAGGAACCGTTTTCACGCTTCTGAATATACACAGCGCTTCACATTGTAGGCCTGCTGAATAGGCGCACTCACTTCCCCGCCAAGCGCGCGCTGCTTCATGGCAGCTGCACAAAGAACTCTTTCTGTGACTCCCAAGGGGCTCTGAGAACCCCCTGACTGCAGTAGCCAAGGTGGCAAGGAGCCAGGAGGCATTCGGAAGTCCACCGGCGCTTGGACTCGGCTCAAGCGTGTTCTGTGCACTCCTTTCATGTGCGACACCATGTCTGTGACCTGAGATCATAAGCGTGCAGGTGGTTGGCCTATTCAAAACACACAGATTAGGGAAAAAAATGGCGAGGGTATTCATGCAAAGCGGAAGGGAGGAAAGCATTGCCAACGATTTCAACAGAAAGAATAAAAAGGGCCAGATCACAAAATATTTCATGTCTTTAGTGGTACGTCAAGGCAGTGCTTGCTTTATATACCTTTTACCACCATATTATGACAACGATTTTGGAGGAGGTAAAATGTGACAGGAACTTTTGTGCGCATATGCTGTGTGGAGCTTTGTTTCAGTGGTGATGTGTTCTGTTGTTTTTTGTGATGTGATTTTGCTTTGCATTATTGTAATGTGATTTTGTTGTGTTGTGTTGTGTTCTGTTCTGACTGTTTTTTGTGATATAATTTGTGTTTATTGTGTTATGTTGTTTTGTGTATGGTATTGTGTTGTTATGTTTCTTACATTAGAAATATGTCAGTTTATGCTGCTTTACTTCTACCCAAAAGTAGTACATACCTTGAAAGTTCTTGTAGCAAACAATCATTGGCCACAGTCAAAGTAGTAAATGGGTGTGCTGCAGCCCTTAAACCATTTAAGACACCAGTCAGCCCGAAACTTTGAGAAGGTCTAAACTTATCGCCCCCAGGGTTCATTCTAAATGTTACAACTCTCTGGGGTAGATGTACAAATATTTTGCGCTGGGTTACCATCACAAAAGTGACGCCAATCAGCACAACATGTTTTATTTTTTAATTTACTTTCCAACACAAAACTTGTTTTGCGCTGGAAAGTACCCTAAAAGTAATGCAAAGCGGTGCAAAGCACTGCTTTGCATTACTTAGCGCCAGGGGGGCGTTAACTGGGTGATACATGAGCATTTCAGTGCAACCACCAATGGCTTTTGATGCAAAACCTTATCTACAAACAATAGTAGACCAGGTTTAGCGCCAAAAGTTAAAACCACTTCAAAGGAGGCTTTAACAGGAGAAATGCTTTTATTTATCCTTTCTTTTCCGTCTTTGCATGCGTGCTGCACTGTGTATTTTGTACAGGAAGGGTATGCTTCCAGTACAAAACATGGTAGACTCAGGCAAACATCCTAGCATTATGCTACTAAGTTGTGTTACTGACGCACAGCAGCTGAAATAAGCCCAGCACTAGGGAGAGGGGAGGAGAGAGCCATATCTCTATAGATATGGCGCTCTCCTGCTCTCTCCCTGGTTCGCAAAGCAGGCTCTTTGGGTGATGCGCTGCGTTGAGTGTATTGTTTGAAAAAATCTGGCCCTCAGTGTCTGGCAGTGCAAAATTTTGCCAGTGGTTGCAAGCGGTGGACACTGGCACTCAATTTTGGGACTTTGACAGAGAGAGAGAGAAAGGAGGTAGAAAAGGAAGAAAGAAGGAGGAAGACAAAGACAATAAAACAGTGATGAAGGGGAGGAGGAGCTACGCAGCAACCAAGATGGCCGCATAGGCTTCCGGCTCCGCCGACCTCCGTCTGCTGCTTGATGATCCTGCCAGATATCCTGATTTTACGCCAACCCCCGTGTGGATGGGCTGTTGCTAACGGTGCGGTCCCAAGAAATGTATTGCCCAGATTGACGGAGTTGTGTCGTGTTTAAGATCTCGGCCTAACCCAGTTTCTGAGCCGGGGCCTCGATTACTTGCCCAGCTGGGTTGCAGTTGAATAACATCGGCCGTGGGACTCAGACAGGGTCCGGTTTCTTGCATTGGAGGTTATCCTGGCCTGTTTTTGGTGGTGAGCATCTGGTCTGTTTTATACTGAAGGAGTGGTGATAGGCTTTGTCTGTGGCTGTGGGGGGGAGGGGAGTCCCCGTCCCCGGCGACCTGGTCGCCACCTACTGGGTCTGCTGGGCCGGGGCCCTCGCTCGCGGTGGCTTACTGTTGACCGATAATGCACCCTCCGTTGCCGTCCATTCCGCTCTTGCCTCTCCTCCCGGAGAGACCCGGCTCTGCTTGGAACCCGCCCATGCTTGGAACCGAGCGAGTGTAGGCGGATCGGACGAATTGTGAGCTGTCCTTGAAGACCGTAATGGCCGCCATCGGGGCACTTCAATTGCATCTGGAGACCCTGGTCCATAAAATGATCGCTGGCGACATCGAAACTGGGCGACCGAGTGTGGGCTCTGTTATATTGCATGACTTTCAATGAACTGATTCTCCCACGATGCCAGTAGTAAAGGAGGATGGAGACCCCGTGCGCGATAAAGTTTTGATGCCATTGACTTGTTTGCAGAATACTTGCGGAATTGTTTCTCTGGGGGTATCGCTGCATTCACCATCGCAGCCGATTATTGTGGAGCTACCTGGGTCTTCACCCCTTGAGACTACGACTAGTAAAAACTGAAAGTCACTACCGTCCCTTCCCGACCTTGTGGTTCTTTTACATCTACGGAGAAAAGGATATCTGGACTGCATGTCGGTGAGGGAGGTCTTACCGGTGGTGGATGCCTTCGACTGGTCTCATATTAATCTTAATTGAACTTCCTACGAACTTTGACTCTCCTGGGGTGGTGATGGTGTTACCGGACAGAGTCCGCATGAAAGATCGGAGGGGTCAAGGATGAGACTGTTGGTCTGGGTCTGATTTTGGGGCTTTAAAGGACAAGGGATTCGCTAACGTAATGCTTGTGGGAGGTTGGGCGGTATTCAACATCTCCCCTGTCTGGCTCTGTCTATAATATTTTTGAGTACTTTGTGGTCTTAGGACAGGGGTTGTTCGTTTCAGACGGGGGGAAAGGTGACCGGGAGTCTGTATGACATTCTCCTCCTCCATTCTTCTTTTACTTTTTGTAGTTTAGTTAGTCGGGGCGACCGGTACGCTGCTAGTTAGGGTCAGGAGAAAGCCACATGCAGGGGTGCAGGGTGGGGGGATGGGCCTATAGTTTTGTAAGATAGTTTAGTTTTTATGGTTTCTTTCTTTCATGCTTTCCTTTCATAACGTTGGGTTATTATCCTGATTTCATATGTATTCCGGTATCTGGTAACCGTACTTCTTTTTCTATCCTGGCGTCAATGGGTGGGCGGGGTCTGTGTGCGGGCGACTGCGTTGGGTTATAGATTGCTTTGTCGTACATCCTGTTTTGTGCTTGCTAGCGCAGGCGCCTCGGTCGTTTCCTTTAAATTGATCTGTGATTATCCTATTTCTCTACCTGCTCACTTTATCATAGTGTTAGAATGTATGGTACCAGATATGTCTTGGTTTTTTTCCCCCTTGCTTTTAGGTTGGGGGGGGGGGTTAAACATAAAATGAAACCTTCGTCTTATCCTGTAATGTGTTGCAAGCTCAATACAATGTTTATCCTGATTCGCTGCCGGACCTTAGGGTTGTCGGCTGAAGAGCTGTGTCATTTGATAATATAGTGGGTCTTATTCTTGTGTTGCGGCTGGCCCCTGCGGTTGTTGGCCCGTGCTTGTAATTTTATTGAACTGTACAATAAAGGTTTTTAAAAAATAAATTTTAAAAAAACAGTGATAAAGGGAGAAAGCAGATATGAAAATGAACCTGCAGGTGTAAGATAAATAGACAGGAACTGGAGGCATGAAGAAGAAAGTGACATGAGGTGGAATTAAAACTAGGCAACGTTGGTATTTGGTAACCCAGGGCCCGAAAATTCCACTCGACCACTCGCACAGTCGAGCTAAATTTAACAAGGTCGAGCTGTTTTTAGGTCCTACTCGCCCTTTCTGGCGAGTAGGAAAACAAAACAACTTTTGTCCTCTGTCTGTGGAAACGGAGGCTATGTGACAAGATAACAAGATTTAAAGGCATTTTTATTGCTCACAAAGTTAATGAGCAACAAAGATGTCTTTAAATCTGGTTATCTTGTCACATTTGCTCCGCTTTCAGAGACAGAGGTCAAGTAGGTTGCAGTTAGGCCGAGGACATTTTTTAAGGTACTAGTCCTGCAGGACTAGTACCATTTTTTGGATTTTTAGAGCCCTGGGTAACCTCAGCATTTGGTAGCACCTTTGGTGGGCTCTTCATAAATACGTTGGGCACCCGAGCTTATTTATTATTATGATTATTCGTTATTACAAATGAAACACTGGTGCCTTTTGTAGATGAACACATTATACCAGTTTATTTTTGTTTTATGCTTTTGAAATCAGTGTAAGGGAAGGCTATATACATTGTTCCAGAGTCAAGAAGTGAGTCCATCCCAATTGCTGAAATATGAAAGCTGTGACCTCTTTTTCTCCCTCTTTCTCGCTCCTCCACATCAAGGAATGCAGCTGTGACATCGCTAAAAGATATGGCTTTACTTTTTTATTCTTTTGTCTCTTTTATGTTTGTTCTTACCAGCGTCCCCCCTAACTCCTCACAAAATGGTATTTTGTTAACCAGTAGTCATAAATCTTTTTAATCAATGAACATTAGAGAGTAAAATTAAGAAGTAAGACATAGTCTGCCCTCATCGTCGCCACCGATGACATCAGGACCCTGCTGGACAACGGAGAAACCGCAGCCCTCATCCTCCTGGACCTGCCAGCCGCCTTAAACACGGTCTGCCACCGCGCACTACGAACACACCCCTACGACGCCGAAATCAAAGAGAAGGCCCTGGACTGGACCACCTCCTTCCTCTCCGGCAGAACACAGAGCGTCCGCTTCCCCCCTTCCGCTCCAAAGCCACCAGGATCATATGCGGCGTACCCCAAGGCTCATCCCTCAGCCCCACGTTTTTCAACGTCTACATCGCACCGCTCGGCCATGTCGCATGACGGCATGACCTCAACATCATCTCCTACGTCGACGACACACCGCTGATCCTCTCCCTCACCAAAGACCCCCTCACTGCCAAAACCAACCACGAAGGAATGAAGGCTGTCGCCAACTGGATGAGAAACAGGTGACTGAAGCTGAACTCTGACAAGACGGAGGTCCTCATCCTCAGATCCACCCCCTCTGCCTGGGACGACTCCTGGTGGCCGACTGCACTAGGAGCACCTCCCACACCCACCGACCACGCACACAACCTACGGGTCATCCTCAATTCCACTCTTTCCATGACAAAGCAGGTCAACGCTGTCTCCTCCTCCTGCTTCAACACCCTCCGCATGCTTCGCAGGATCTTCAAGTGGATCCCCACTGAAACAAGGACGGTCACCCAGGCCCTCATCAGCAGTAGACTGGACTACGGTAACGCACTCTACGCAGGAGCCCCGGCCAAACTCCTGAAACGGCTCCAACGCACCCAGAACGCCTCCACACGCCTGATCCTCGACCTCCCCTGCCGCTGTCACATCACCCTCCATCTGAGAGAGCTGCACTGGCTCCCTATCAACAAGAGGATAACCTTTAAACTCCTCACCCACGCACACAAGGCACTCCACAACACCGGACCAGCTTACCTCAACAGCCTACTCAGCCTCCACACCCCCACCTGCCAGCACTGCTCCGCAGACTGCGCCCTCACCACCGTCCCCCGCATCAGAAGAGTGACCGCCGGCGGCAGATCATTCTCCCACCTCGCTGCCATAACATGGAACACGCTCCCCATCCGCCTGCGGCAGACCGAAGACTTTCTAACCTTCAGGAGACTTCTCAAGACCTGGCTCTTCGAACAGTAGCAGCTCCCCCCCCCCCTCCCCAGCGCCTTGAGACCCTCACTGGTATGGGACGCGCTCTATAAATGCTATGATTGATTGATTGATTGATTCTTTGTATAAGAACATCCCAAAATGTTTACTAATACTGCGTGTTTGTGAAAATATGCTGCTTACTACAAGACATCGTGAAGGTAAACATCTGTAACTGATACCTTTAATCATGGAGTCAAAAGAAAAATATATTGCAGTAGCATCAACAATGTCAGGCATGTTTCAAGTGTAAACATCCTGATTGCCATGCCCACACACTCTACATGTGGTGTGGCAGCCTGTGTTACGAGTTAGCGTAAACATCTGTTTGAAGTATATTCATACTACAAGACCCAGAATGCATCACATGAGAGAAGTGGTTGTGTACACTCCTAGACCCTGTCCCATGACTTGAGACATAACAGAAGCCTGCTCCCAAGTACAGGTGATTGGCAACTAACTTCCTAGTGGACCACGCCTCCCAAACCTTGTTCTAAGTTTTGGATACTGTTTGGATCTTCATTTCTGTTTTGGAACTCTACCTTGGTATTCTGGATATTTGGATCAAACTCCTGCCTCAATCCGAGGTGAATTGTTGTGTCTGTATGATCATTTTGCATATAGTGCTGGCCACATTTTTGTCTTATGTTTGGTGACGAGTTTTTTTAGGGAACTCTTTTAATTTCCGACTCGTCCTTGGTTTGTTTGTGCTGCGCTCGTACCACTATTTTGCTAATGTCAATTTGGCATTGTCGCTTCAATCACGGCATTTAATTTTTTTCTTTTTGTTTTGAGCGGCGGCGGTTACTTTCTTTGAAAATTACTACTTCCCTCGTGGTGGCGGTTACTTTCTTTGAACATTGCTGCTTCCCTCGCGGCGGCAGTTATTTCCCTTTGGGTGTTGCCACTTCCCTCGCAGCTGCCATTTCACTTAACCTGGTTCGCTTAGGGCATTAAGTATCGCACCTTAATTCTTTGAGCAGCTCTCTCCTTCCGGTTCTATTGTGCCTCGTGTAAGGATTGCCTTCCTCTTTGGTGGACATTTTTGTACATGAAGTCTTGAGCCAGTAACGCTTGAATACTTAGGAGTATTACCTGATAGTTGTGGGATTTGTCTAAGCTGAGCATCTTACTCAATCCTATGCGGAATCCTGCTCTCAACTCTACGTATCTTTGTTGCTGATGATGGTGAGTCTAGGAGGGTACACAACCTGAGAAGATATATAGTTCATGGGGGTATTAGACCTAACAATAGAGATAATTACTGCCAGTGTTATTCTGTTTACAGTTTTCTGTTTGCCTCCTATTAGGGCTTCAACACTTACACCCTTCACCTTGGTGGTCCTGAGCTGACTCTACTCTCCCCTGGGGGTAGTTACTGTCTAAGCCGGTAGTAGATGAATCTGGTGGTACCCTGAGGTAGAGTCGAGGTCCCTCTTCGCTCCCGAGGATTAGGCCTGGAACCACAATAGTCTGGTTCTAGTGGCTTTTATAAAAACAAGACAAATGTATAAATGTATTAAAATACAACCACGGTGGCACACGTGTGACAAATGTAGACTCACACAGGTGAAAAGGGCACATGTGAAATAAAAGTAAGGAGCACATAGTCAAAACGGAGGTGGGTGTGGCATATATCCCTCTGTAACTTTACCTAGTTACTTGTGGCATTTTGCCTCATGTTCTAGTGTGGTAAGGGCACCTCATTTAGTCACACACTGAAAGAACATAGCAGATAAGAGCAAATGTCAACCATAAATTTAAGTTTGTCGCAGTAAATGTATCCTAAAAGGGGGAGGGTATAAATGTAATGTTGCTCTGTAAATTCGACCCCCATGTTTGTGGGGGATTAATCTCATGGAGATTGTTAGACCTGGCTTTTCCAGTGGGTTTATCCCCAGACCTTTTGTTTTTGGGCCTCCTGTTTGTGTTGGTTTTATGACTCTGGGCACTTTACCACTACTGATCAGTGCTAAAGTCCATATGCGCTCCCTGTAAATTATGTTGATGGATTGGCGTTTGCATGATTGGCTTTTTTGACTCACTACTAAGTCCTAATGTAGTGCACTGTCTGTACCTAGGGCTTATAAGTCAAATGCTGCTAGTGGGCCTGCAGCACTGATTGTTCCACCCACACAAGCATCCTTTCATAAGGGTCTCAGACCTGCGTGCAGTCTCTACTGGCATGTCGACCTGTCAAGTGCACTTACTTGCCAGGCCCTAACCTCCCCTTTTATTGCATGTGAGTCACCCCCTATGGTGGGCTCAAAGTACCCCTGTGGGCATTGTGCAGTGTATGTGAAAGGTAGGACATGTACTGATGTGTGCGACATGTCCTGATAGTGAAATACAGAGAAAGCTGAAGGAGAAGTATTGCCCCTTTGCTGTGTGCCACCTTGGGTTGGCCTGCAGTGGCTGTTTCTGCCAAGGAGAGGACAAAGACTTTGCTGTGTATTCTTCTTGAAGAAGAACTCCAAGAGCTTGACGTAGAGCTTGCCTCCTGTTCTGAAGTCTCAGGGACACAAAGACTTCACCACCAGCTCACCTGAACTTCCTTGTTGGGAGTTTTCACCTTCCAAGAAGTGCCTGTTCCTGTGTTGGGCCTCTGCAGGTTGTTCCTGTGGCTGGGAGTTGGGAAAAGAGAAGCAACTGAAGAAGCGTGGCGCATCCGCATCCATTTCCGACGCATCGCCGCTGTGCCACTGAAGAAACCAACGCAGCGCCTGCCCGTGGCTGGAAAAATTGTTGTGCGCCGATTCTTGTGCACCGATCTCCAAAGTCTGAGATCACTGCTCCATTTCCGACGCAGGCGACTGCAAGAGCCAACACATTGTGGGACCACGGCTGGAGAGATCAATACAGCACTGTTGCTGCTGCTGAACAGACACATCCCCGAATCCCCTGGCATCGCACTGGGGCTCCAAGTCTACAACAACACTGGGACCACAGTAAGAAACCTACCGCTCACCTTCCCACACAGTAAGAAATGACCCATCACCTCCCCTGGAGTAAAGAATAGACGCATCACCTTCCCTGGGCATAAGGGACCGACGCATCACTTTCCCTGCGGGTGTGTTTGTTTATGATTTTGATACATCCAAGGTACTTTGGGGAAGATTTCCTCTGGAAACTGTACCTATCAATTGCTGCACAAACAGTTGGCTGGTAGTGAATATCTAAGTTTTCCAAGGCACTTTTATAAACATCAGCACTTTCTTTAGACCTTGCTTTGACCGTACACACGTAAACCTTCAGGCCCAAAGCCATGTAATAGAATCTTTTTCTTCCTGGAAGATGTAATTTCCTCATCATTCTACTCCTCAAGTGCTGAGATATAGTTGATAAAATATTCCTTCCAGTCAGCCCCACTTTAATAATGGATCACTCGACCGTGGAAGAAATGGCACTGGTGGAGTAAGGGCACAATTTTTTGAACTCATTAAATGTACCACTCCTTACAATCTGTTTTACTAGCTATTACTATAGAATTACACTGCAAAATAAACTGTGCCTAAAATATGCCACACAATGCACTATGCCCTGCAATGCTGCTGAGTATAGTGTACATTCTACACTATTCAAATGCACTATACAATTAGCTACATGTAACTGTAATTTAAACTGTGTAAAACTCTGTAATTCTAAACATTTACTAAATGATATGTGGAGCGTAAAAGTCAGACGAGGTGTGCGTATCACCGTGATGAGCACCAATTTCTAGGGGAAGTAATAATTAGTGCCGTAATTTGTGCAAATCACCATGAAACACACACAACTCAATGTTCAAGAGTAATTGAGGTGTGTGAATCACCGGATCAGAATGCCAAAAATGAAGCCCCTTACTGACCACACATTGTGAAGGTCTCCCAAGCCAGACGCCAAGAGTGAGGTGTGCGCATCACCGGAACACACGTCCCACCGCAGGACACACACTGAGGCACAAGAACAACGAGCACTCCGCTCCAATGCACGAACAGCGCTGGTTGCACTGAAGGCAGTGGTAGTAGAGGTGACAACCATGATTCAGTTGCTAATTCGTAGAAATGACCTGTACCAAGGAGGTAGGTTTGCCTTTTATTGAAGAACAAGCTGGAAGCGTCCTCACACCATCAGTAAACCTTCTAACTGACACTCCCTGCTCCCTTCCATCACACCACCTTCCAGAAGCTGTGGTCTCCAGGTACCTAGACACAGTTACCAGGATACCACAAGAAGCCACTCCGTGTCATCACCTAATGGAGAGGCCAACACTAGTGACTGTAATAGTGGAGAAGTGTGGCTCACTTGGTATAGCAGGCAGACCCTGAAGCAGAGGTCAGACCCGGGACCAGGGTTCAATTCCCGACGCAGCAGGGTCTTGAGCTCAAATGTCCATGGACTCGATAATTCTCGCTTCGGTGCCTGACCTAATCATGGGTTCACACTCTGCAACTCTGGGCATTAAGCTTGCTTAATCTCCACAACGGCCCCCCTGCGGCGGGATGCCTGGCTTTCACCTTGGGGATGCCCTTTAGGGGCTATCTCACAGGGAAAAGCCAGGACGGGTTCCCAAGGCAAGGGCGGAGATACCCCTTCGGGGGTCGATTCAGGCGCTATATAAGAAACATAATAATAATAATAATAATAATAATAGAGAGGTGAAGTGCATACAATGTCAAATTCCAATACACTCAACAGGCCTTCCGGGGGAGTGGAAGCTAACGACAAACAGCATTTCTAAATACTGACAAGAAAATGTAGAGTACGGGAAAATTGAAAATCTACTCATGGAACGTGAGGGGTTTACAAAGTAATATTGGGGATCAGCATTCTGCATTTCTTATCCTACGTAAACACCTTGTAGCACTACAGGGAACTTGGGCATTAGCTTTGCTAGATATTCCTGCAAATTTTGGATTTAACAAATTGGAGGTAAAAACGCACGTACTGGGATGCGCAGCTGGCGGCCTAGCTATTTATGCGGAGGTTGACATAAAGGGCAAAATAGCAGAGATACAAGTAGGCCACCCAAACCTACATGCCGTGCGGCTATCGGAGTGCTTTCATGGTAATTCAAATCCATTGCTCATACTAAAGGCCTATATTCGTCTCTCTTAAAAAAAAGAAATTGGCAACTGTCAAATCTTTGAAGGCCTTTTTTATTACCCATACATCAAACAATCCTACTCTGTTTATTCTCTAGGCAGGGGATTTTAATATGAACCTGCTGCAAGAAGTGGCAACAGACCAAGCCCTGGAAATACAAAATCAAATCTGGCACATATCGCTTTTAAACATCTGGTCACAAATGAAGGATTATAGGGGCTTGGCCTTCACAGAAGGCTTGGAACATTTGGGGCTGAGATCTCTAAACAGGCGAATAAGCAGCGATGTCCCAGCACAATACACTTTTCACTCAGCAAAAGCTCATTCAACCTTCGATTACACCTTGAAAGCAATCTTCACCCAGGAGAGGTGTGGTGCAGCAGCCAGGGTGGATGACTCCAGAGTGTGGGGGGTCACGGTTCGATCCCTGGCATTGGCGGCAGCTCAGCAACATGTGACTCAGGACAATAGCTCACTTAATCTCCCTTAAGGTTCCCAGCACCTTGAAACCTCAAGGGGTTATATGTTTGTGCTTTACAAATATGGATTAATATTATTATTAATCACAATGAATTCACCTAAATCTACTTGTCGGTTCATGCCCAAGCACAACAAGATATTATTAGAACAGTCACAACCATAAATTATAGGAGGCTGAACTAGACCGCAAACTCAATCGCTCATATTGAATCCCATGCTAGAATATTACGAGGACACATAATTAAGCTATCTGCAGACCCGATAGTGCAATGGGTACGGGAAACATCCCTAACTCCGGAAGTCACAACAACGATGTGCCATTACATAGCAGTCACTACTCTGACTGCGATGTTACCACTTGCTCCTTTAACCCGCAAATCGATACAACCACTTGCTTTAGGGAGCTCTTTGTTGGACTGGTGATGGATTTTTTAAGTCCAACACCTTCCCTACTGTTGCGTAGACTGGAGTTGGAAAAGTAATTTATACTATTCCAAAGTCCAGTGCCCCCCTAAGGCAGGTCATTGTAACAACCTGTGTGGTAAAGTAACATATGGTAACTGCGTTGTAAAGGCCTGTGGGTACATGCATGCAGGGTTCTGTCATACAAACAATGGGCACAGCGCCCCGCAGCCCTCTTGTCTAACAAAGCACATGGCTGTAAAATATGAAATCCTCAACAAAGCGTCCGTACCAAGAAACTACCAACAGAGCTGGCAGCAGCAAAGAAAGAAGCTAAACCACTCTTTAAGAATATTCCGTAACAAGCCCACTTCATTGGCTCAGAAGACCATCCTAATTAAGCTGAGAAGTTCATACAAAAAAGCAATATGGAAATCAGTTAGGAAGGAAATAGGCTTGTATTGGCAGAAACTGTAAGCAGCCACAAGAAAGAAAAGTGCACGAGAATTTTGGAGACTGTTGAATTGTGCTATAGGACCTAGACCACCACCAGCATCATCCAACATATCAGAAGAAGTATGAACCATCTACTTGCAGCCCCTTGCTCCTCCCTCTCTGGACCAAAATCATCAACTGCTCCCTGCAACAAGGCCTCATTCCAGACTCCCTCAAGGTGGGGCAAGTCACGACTATAATCAAGAAACCTACAGCTGATCCGTCTGACCTAAACAATTACCGGCCCATCACCAATATCCCCACCCTGGCCAAACTGCTGGAGAAATGTGTCCAACTCCAACTAACAAGACACATTGACCAATTTGACCTCCTCAACTCTCATCAATCAGGCTTCCGAGCGAAACATAGCACGGAAACAGCTATGACACACATAATTGATGACGCCCTCCAAATTCTTGATCGCAATGAGTCCTGCCTCCTCATCCTTCTTGACCTCTCGTCAGCTTTTGACACGGTCAAACATGAGAACTTGCTGGAGCTGCTAAGCACTAGAATGGGTCTATCGGGAACGGTTCTCAAATGGTTTTCGTCCTTCCTTCACAACCGGTCTCAGAAGTTCAAGATCGACAATGTGCTATCTTCACCTGTGCCTGCCGATCTAGGTGTTCCACAAGGATCCTCCCTCTCCCCCACATTGTTCAACCTCGTCATGGAACCGCTCGCCACCTTGCTCCAAGCTTCTAATGTCCAATTCCATATGTACGCCGACGACACACAACTGTACCTAAAGCTTCAATCTCCGGAAGATATCAAACATCTGAATTCCACGCTTATTAACACTCAATCTTGGCTAGCCGATAATCACCTCAAACTAAATGCTCTGAAAACTGAGTTCCTTCTCATCTCACCCCCGGCGAAAATTTCCACCACCCAAACATGGCTCAACAACCTAACAGCACTCAATGTCCAACCCACCATCGTGGACTCAGCAAAATCCCTAGGCATCACACTAGACGCCAAGCTCAACATGCAGCAGCATGTCAGCAAAGCCACAAAAGCAGCTAATTTCCAAATCAACACACTGAGGAAAATTAAACCCTTCCTCCCTACTGAAGACTTCCAAACTGCTGTACAAGCGTTAGTCATCCCTCGAATAGACTACGGAATTGTGGCCCTCAGCGGACTCCCGCTATCCACAACAGCACCCTTAAGAGCCTCCCTGAACGCTGCCGCAAGACTCATTAACGGCTCAAGAAAACATTCACATATTTCCCCAGACTTAAAGTCCCTAAAATGGCTGCCTTTTGAAGCCAGAATACAACTAAAAATTGCAGTTATGACACACGCGACCGTGCACCACAATGCACCCAACTACCTCGCTCAAAAGTTGTCTATATCAGGAGGTTCGAGATCCAATAGAAGCTCAAAAAATCTACTCCTGAAACCCCGTAGATTCCGGAAAGAGAAAACTTATAAGCGCTCCTTCTCAGGAATGGCACCCAGGATCTGGAATGCGCTCCCTCCTGAAACCAGGCGTATCTCCTCCACTGCACTCTTCAAGAAAGAGGTGAAAACCATCCTTCTGGCCAAGATCTCCTGAACCTTATAGGTGCTGGATCAGAGACTCTGCATTGCCTTGTGTCAATACTCACCTTGTCCTTTGGCATTATACCTCTACTTGATGGAGACACTACTACGCTACTTTCTTACAATATATGATACACGTTGGGTCACTGATTCACCCTCCCGGGTGCCCCCACTCAGTGCTCTCTCTATACTAAAACACTGGTATAAGCTTTCCACACACCCAAAGTGTACCTGAACACCTCTGTAGTGGGATCAATGACTTGTGCCGTCTTATACTACCTGTTTACCTGACTGTATATTGATATGTTACCTGACTGTATATTGATATGTTTTATGTATGTTATTATTATCCTTTCATGTTAGTGACTACTACATTGCTCCCATTACCCCTGTTCATTCCTACTGCCCCTACCATGTCATTGTGAAGCGCTCTGATGGTGTAAGGATCTTGTTCTCGCTATATAAAACTTTGAATAAATAAATATAAATAAATAAATGTTTTGGGGGTGCCGAGGCATGGTCGCTAAAACCAGATAGAGGGAGTTCAAATTCAGCAATACAACCTGGCCGAGCTCAGAAAGTTATTATTCTTGATAATGTAACAAAAGCAGCCTACCTTAGGCAACCTTCAAAGAGAACCCGCAGTACTGGGCAGAATATCTGTGTGATGCCTTCTTCCCTCAGGTCATCCCCGACAGCTGGCAGGGCTCAGTAACAACCCAAACCACAAAGCAGGGAACAAGTTGTTGGCATCAAATTACAGATTGATGTCCCTGCTGCATGGGAGGCAAAATATTTAGCAACAGTACTGCTGACTGAGCTAACTGAATGGGCAGAGAAAAACTCATAAGTGCCGTCGAACCAAACAGTTTTTTTTTAATCAAAGACACAGGAACGATCACTAACATTTTAATGCTTTCCTTAATAAACAATACGGCAAGATGTCGGAGTTAGAGTTTACATCTATGCTTTGTGGACTTTCGATCTGCCTTTGAGGCTGTTCAGCGCAACATACTCTGGCGCAAACTCCAGAACTGGGGAATACAACTGTGCTTCTAAGCGCTATACAACTCCTATATACCAACACATGGATACGAGTTTGGCTCGGGTTCGGAACAACTCTTTTAAGGACAATGCACACAAGCAATGGCTTAAAACAAGGCTGCGTCCTTACCCTGTTCCTCTTTAACTTGTATCCAGCAGAATTTGGATTATGTAGACAGGCCAGCCTGGGTGCGTACCTAAAAATGAAAAGGATGCTTGAAGGTACAATAAATAACATATTGCGGAAAGCTGTATCTGATGCAGCCAATACTCAAGCAAATGAATACATGAAACTGACCCTGCAAAGGCTGCAGATCGAACCACTATGGGAGGCGGTATCTCTTAGCCAAGCGGCCTTTAACAAGGCAGTGACCTCATTGGTTAGAAAGCATTCCATGCTGACAGATAAGGCCCTGCTGGTGTGAAGGTCTCATCCATGGATGATGATTGGGTCTTACAGCTTCCTGAAGCCACAAGTCAAGGTGAAGTTGAAGCTACTGGGCTATCGACTGGGCAGTTTTACCAACTAATAGAATTTATGATTAAGACCAGCCACTGCGACCGCATGTTGCCTGGGTAAATATGTTAGGAAGCACATAACACATTTCTTATTGGCACATGTCCAGTGCTGGTGGAGGAGAGAAAACAGATACTGAAGTATCATTTTATAAGAAAAGGCATACGTAGTAATAGCCTGTCTCCAAGGAGAGGACCTGGTGCGCAGTGGACATTTTTTGAAGTTCTTGGTTTTAGCAGAATTTTTTTTACAACACTACATCATCTGTAATCGTGAACAGTCTAGCGGCAAGCAAATTAAAATACTTTTTGCATTCTGTTGTAAATAAATAAACAGCAGGGTAGAAAGGATGAATATAAAGAGGAGTAAGTCATAAATTGTAAACTGCATCTAGCCTACAAATTATTATTTGTGGGATTGTGCTCCTTGTGTGGAATTAACATTTTATGCCTTTTAACTCTGGGAATAGGTTACATTTAATGTTAGAATGCTCACAACTTGTACTCATTGTTTGTGAATGAGCATTTTCTTCTCACACCAAGCACATTAACATTGTGACCTTTTCATAACCATAGATAATTGGGACATAAACAAAGACTTATGGCGCATTTGCACAGAACATGTTTACAAAACAGTGCATTTGCTATGTATTCTATTGCATTCACAGAGTAGTTGCGTTTTAATTCTGCCTTAAGGTGTATTTCACACAACGATGTGGCTATCTTGTTTATTATACTATTTTATGCTTAAATATTGGGCACTTCTATTAACATTTGAAGTAGTAACGGTATTTTAAGGATTACTGAGAACTACTGTGGTTTTAGCTGCAGGGACTGTTTGGTTTGATTTTAATTACAATAGTTTTGATTAACTGATCAATAAACGTTTTCACTCATTCAGCTCAAAACCCCTATGGAGCATGTCATCTTCTGCGGCAATGTACCTTTGCCTCCTGTAGTGAGTTTATTACCATCCAGGTCAGCACTATAATGTCAGGTGCCAGGAAGTATCCCAAGTGTAACCTGCTAAATCCCTCCAACCTGCCCCACTGCATTCCTGGCCTACTAATCCACACTACAGACAAAATCATGTTTTCTATGGCTGTTGATCATGTGGGTATGCTGAGCTGCTGTGGATATAAACGAGAGCCCCTTCACCCACACATTCTTGGCACATGCAAGCAAAGAAAATAATCTGGTGTAAATCAAGTGTAACCAAATCTGTTTGTTTTTTAATGTAAACACACAATTTATCATTACCAATTTAACCCACAGTGAAGACTGGCATTAGGATACTGCTTCATGTGAAGCCCTAACCATTTAAAACAACATTCTACATCTAATTACAGTTGTATTGTAAACTTTATAAGTCAAACATTAGTTAAATTAACACACATACACAATGGAGTTCCAGACAAAACCTTAAATATGTTGAATACAAGCAGCTTGCCCCCATAGTTGTATATATACGGTTATAGTGGTCAGATTCCTCCCTCCCAATTTTTCTTATGTTGTCTTCTGACAAGCCTTTTCTGATGCTGTGGCTGCTGCTTCGATCAGGAAAGAGTGGGTCCTGAAGCACTCTTGCTCAGCAAACTCTGCCTTTGCCAGTATCATGGCTGCTACCCTCTTGAACTGCTACACCCTCAAAAGGGATCCTTCCTTGTGATTAAGCAAGCAATAATCCATCTTTCTCTGCCTCCAGGTAGGAAGCAAACAGTGATACAGGACAATAACTGTCACCAAACCTTAGTCTGTTTAGTGCCACAACTCTCCCCTTGCCCTGTTGGTCCGCTTTTCACTTGTGTACTAGTAAATTGATACAAAGATTATCCATTCTAATGTCACTGATAGACACTCAAGGCCCTAAAACTGCTATCCTCCCTTGAGCTAGCCACTAGCTCTGATGCCTGTGAGGCTCAAAAAATGTCAACATAAATGGCACCAGGCAGAGGATTGTCTCGTATTGTGAACTGCATGTTGCTGATGTATGATCCAAAATCCGTTGTTGTGTGGTAAAGTCTTAGGGGGCTCAGTTGTTGCCAACCTTGCGCTAGGTTGTAGTCCAGCTTTTCAATGGTTGGCACCGTAGGAAACCTTTGGTGGGATTCTTCATGTATTGGAGTCTATTGTGTTAAGCTATGGCTGTTAGGTGTTCTGCAACCCACAAACTGGATTTCCCCTTGTCCATGCCCCAAAGGTAGAACAACTTCATCCTGCACTTTCTAGAGCTGTAGAGCTCTGGCATTGTCTCAGGCACCTGTGCTAAGACGACTTTTATAATGCTACTGGTAACAACAGTGTGTGTTTGGAACCATGCTTTTTTAGCTACATCCTTGAGCACCTCCTCCACCGCCCTAAATTTCCCTGCTCCGAGTGAGTGCTGCCTGCCTTGGAATTCTTTGTCCTGCATCTGTCTATCTGGGAACGCGAGAGCGTGCCAGCTGCCTTGTGTTTGCCTCCCTCCACGTGCCTAGCAATCATGTCTGTGTCAAACTGCAAGGATTATGGTGTTAGATTTTCCAGTTAGGCCAACACAATGGGAAATGCGGCACATTGTGAATGTATTGCTTGTACCACTGCCATGTTGTCAGACGAAATGATGAGCCTGACATTAGACAATCTGTCGAGCCATATGTACTGGGCAACTAAGATTGGGATAGAGTTCCAACACAGTTATGTTACTGGTCCTGTTGTGCTGTCAGGAAGTGGTAATTTTTCAGCACATCAAACCATACCCAGCAAGGAACCAAAGCCCTGTCTGTCAGAGGCATCGGTAAACAGCTATGCTTCTTGGTTGGACATCCATGGTGGCTGCCATAAACAGGATCCATTGCAGTTTGCGAGAATGTAATCAACATTTGTGAATCCTCCTTCAGTCTTGCGCCTAGTCTGATGGAATGGTCTTTCAGCATTGTGTCCAAAGTTGCTTCTGAGAGGCACCTTGCAATAACTCTACCCACTGAGATGACAAGGTCCCTCAAATTAAGCTTCCATATCAGTTCCTGTCATCGAGTGGCCTTTTCATTAGTCAGTACCACCCAAGTGCCTTAGAAGAAGAACTATACCTTGTCCTATGGCAGATAGGACAGGCCTTTACGGTATTAAGCTTGATTCCTAGGAATGTCAACTGGGTTATGGGATCTTCTGTCTTGCCAAGGGCAAAAGTAACCCCCTAGGGTTGGGTCAAGGCTAAAAAACAGAGTGAGACACTACAGACGGTGGTACCGATTTGCCACACAAAAAGAAAATCAACCAAGTAGTGTATTTTTTCTCCGGTGGGCCTGATTCGTTGCCGACTCCAAGAAGGAGTTGAACTTTTCAAATATGGAACATGATATCAAGCACAATCAACAAATGTAGGGAACCATAGGGCTTTTTATAGAGGTCTAGCATACATGCCCTGTCAATCCGTGAGAGAAGGGGGTATGCAGTTCCTCGAACAAAGTAAAGAGAGGACAGAAATCAAGAGGCGACTGACCAAATGTTCAGTCAGTGTCACTTCTTTTGTCCCTTGCCGTTTGGTACAGTGGGTGTGAGGGGCCTACAGATGCAGAGTCGAGCATAGCTAGATGGAACCTTGACGTCCGAAAGCTGCCACTCTTATTCTGTTTTTAATCAGGTAGATAGCCAGCCTGAATAAAAGTATTTTTTGGACTATTTAACCTGTTTTAATCACTTTCTCTACTACGTCTACACCACCTCGGCCACGCACACCCACTGCACCAAGCAGCAAGGAACAAAAGATCTCCGCTAAAGAGCCCCTTTGTGCGTGCCCGTCAGGTATTGCAGAGCCGACCCGACGAGGAGCAGGTCCATATGATGAAGCATGACACCTAGCTGGCTGGGTGTGTGAGGATCCTAGTTCTGACATGAGGAATTCCCTTCCTCCTCTTCTTCAGTGACACTGACTGAACATTTGGTCAGTCGCCTCTTGATTTCTCTCCCCTCTCTACTTTGCTTGAGGAACTGTATACCCTCTTCTCTCACTGCATGATATCAAGCAGCCCATGGGCATGCATCTGTCATAATAAATTTTGTTGTTAAACTGGAAACCTGTGATGTGGAAGCTGTTGGGGTGAACTGGCAGCAAGCTATATAACAATACGAAGGAGTATCACCAAAGATAAGGCTGAAACAGCCAATATTGGTGGGATGAGACACTAGTGTAAAAGAAGAAGTCCTCCTTTGTTTTTAAGGAACCCCTCACTCACCGACCTGGTCGGTGACATGCTTCATCATCGGGGCCACCTTGACAGCCGAGTGCCGCCAAGGTGTGCTACAACACCTGAATACAGTGGAGCGGGTATGTGAGTGATGAATGTGAAAAATGAAAAAAAGTCAGTGAGTTAAAAATTGTCCTGGTATAACTTTGACCAAATATAATTTATTCTAAAGCTACTGGACAATATTAAAAACAGTGATGATACAAAAAAGGCTTTAATGAGACCTAGTGTATCTGTGATATGTGCTGGGTCTACATGTTTCAAACCATATGGGATTTACCGGTTTTTCATCAGGACCAAAATGATGTAAAGGAGTTGGGTGGTCAGGGTACACTAACACCCTGCCATACCTGCAACCCTTTCAGACCCAAAGATAGCGATTTGCTAAATGGGTAAAAATAATAGTAACCCGGAAGTGGTTACATAAAAAGGAACAAACTCCTCAATGGAGGAAGGTTTGCCTCACGGGGATTTGAGGGGAAGTTACAGAGTTCAAAACGTATTAGTTCCTCTGGTCGGGAAATGGCCGATAACCTACTCCTCTCCCTCCGTGCAGGCGGGTGCACGGAGGGAGAGGAGTAGGTTATCGGCCATTTCCCGACCAGAGGAACTAATACGTTTTGAACTCTGTAACTTCCCCTCAAATCCCCGTGAGGCAAACCTTCCTCCATTGAGGAGTTTGTTCCTTTTTATGTAACCACTTCTGGGTTACTATTATTTTTACCCATTTAGCAAATCGCTATCTTTGGGTCTGAAAGGGTTGCAGGTATGGCAGGGTGTTAGTGTACCCTGACCACCCAACTCCTTTACATCATTTTGGTCCTGATGAAAAACCGGTAAATCCCATATGGTTTGAAACATGTAGACCCAGCACATATCACAGATACACTAGGTCTCATTAAAGCCTTTATTGTATCATCACTGTTTTTAATATTGTCCAGTAGCTTTAGAATAAATTATATTTGGTCAAAGTTATACCAGGACAATTTTTAACTCCCTGACTTTTTTTCATTTTTCACATTCATCACTCACATACCCGCTCCACTGTATTCAGGTGTTGTAGCACACCTTGGCGGCACTCGGCTGTCAAGGTGGCCCCGATGATGAAGCATGTCACCGACCAGGTCGGTGAGTGAGGGGTTCCTTAAAAACAAAGGAGGACTTCTTCTTTTACACTAGTGTCTCATCCCACCAATATTGGCTGTTTCAGCCTTATCTTTGGTGATACTCCTTCGTATTGTTATATAGCTACCTGTCTAGGGGACTGGGAGTACCCTTCCACCCACAGCAGTGGATATAATCCCTTAACTCTCCTACCTTGTTAAATATATAGTGAACTGGCAGCAGCCTGGAAGTTGCCTTGATAACCACTTTTGCTAAAAAGGGCACCTTTACCAACTTACTAGCCTCATCGAAGTAGGCATATGAAATTGAGCAAGAGTTTGAATCAAGTCAATCATGTGATGTGTGAGACAAAACTTTTCCTTTTCTGTTTTTGAGGTACCATATTAATTTATGTAGAGGAGGAGTATCCAGGAGCCTGCTATCCTGCCTAATTTTAGCTCTTTCTGGAATATTTCCCCAACTACTTAAGGCAGTTCAATCGAGGAATGCAGATTAGGTGTAGTTAAATTATTTTATGTTTTGCATCAGAGTTTTAAAATGCCCTGATTTCACCAAATCATTTTACCTTCAGATGATGCCTCAGAAGTAGGATTGCGAGCAGTGTTGTCTCAGACGAATGATGCAGGAGATAAAACACCTATCTTAAGAAAAAGTAAGACATTATTCCCTAGGACACCAGATAGTCCCCAATAGAAAAAAAAGGTTAGCTATTAAGTGGGCAGTGGAGTCCCTAAGGTATTATCTGGAAGGCAGAGAATTAATGTTTTATTCATTGATCATGTACCCTTAGCTTGAATGTCCCAAAGAAAAAGTACTAATACAAGAATCATAAGGTGGTTTTTAACTGTACAACTTTATACGGTCTGAGTTATACATAGGGCTGGGCAGTTACGAAATGTGGGGGCATTTTGTCACAATTCCCTAGGAAAGTTATTCCCAAATAGAAGAAGCTAAGGGGAAGGTCTATCAGAGGGTAGCAAACAGGCCCAACTTACATTGGGACCGAAATCATGATGCAGGGCTAACAGAACCACCATCAGCAGTCCCAGGAAGGGAAACAGAAACAATATAAAAAAATAACAGAAATTCAGAAAATACTTGAAAGGTAATAGAAAGGAAAGAAGGACGGATAGTGTACACAGGAATGAACACAGAGGAAGAGGGAAGAGCCCAAAGCTTTAACTAGAGAACGGAAAGAAAGACTGATGCACATACAGGGGAAGAGACATATCAGAATCCTAGAGACTATGAACATCAGACCCTGTGAAGAAACCAGGAAGTCTACACCCGGTGCCATGGTCATTGAGAGACCAGCGATGGTGAGCTAAGGATTAACTCACAACGTGACACTGCATCCAACCGATGACACTGGACCAGGCCCTAAAACAAGGATGCCGAAGATGATGACCTACAGAAGAAGCCCTGAGAGGAATGGTGCCACCTATATATCTCCACTAGGAGACAAAAGAGAACCCTTCCACTTCCATGGCTCAAGGATGAGCTGTGGCACAGGCAACTGAATTGAGGCATAAAGGAGGGGAGGAGGGAGACAGAAGAAACCAAGTGTGAACACTGGAACTTGGTGTGCTGGGAATTGCTACAATAGTTTAAAGGAGCTTTACAGTTTTGAGTAAGTTTACAACATTGTGCTTACTCACAAAATTCAAGTGTAAGTTACTGCTAAAAAAACAGTAATAATTCCAGCATTACACGTGGCTAACCAGTGGTGCTGCAGCACCCTTCCATTAAAAATAATGGAGGTAGGGAATTAAAATAAAACCGCATAGAAAATAGTGTTAAATTAAAATATTTAAACTTGTTAAAAATATAAATAAATAAAATTAAAGGTAACATTATATTACATATTTATTTTACTACCCTATTTTGAATTGAATAATGACTGCTAATATTTTTTGTTAAAATATAACTAAATTAATTGTAATTAATTCTATACATCACTTTTAATATTTACTAATGAATACAATTTCTTTTGCTTTAGATAGGAGTTAATTTTTTAATTTAAATGATAGAAAAATAATTTTAATTTAATATATTTCCACTAGAAGAGCTACCCAGAAGGTGTTTGTTTCCTGGTAGGAAGGTAACAAGCACAGGGTGCAACATTTCTCCAAGAAGGCATTATGGAGCCACTATGTCCCCCAGAAGACTACCCCTCCCTCCTGGGTGAAATGTCTCGGCTAAGCAGAAATAAGGTCACTGCAGCAGCTGCCTGCTAAGGGGATTTTGTGTCTAAGAACACACTTTTTGAGCAAATCCCAGTATCTCAGAGAGTTTACCAGTTTACGGCCATGCTAAAGTAAGAAAGTAAGGTCCTCTATATATAACTCATCATCCTCTATAAACATGTTGCAGCCAACCATTCTCCTTACAGACAAGACATTCAACCCCTAGGTTCACTGGGGTGGCCCCACACATTGTATGTACCCTTAGCGTTTTAGTGATCTACTTAAGCCAAATCAGCTTGTGCTGGTACATCTGTACCAAGAGATTTGTTAGGATCTTACAAGTCAAGTCAAGTCAATAAATTTATATAGCGCGCTACATACCCAGAGGGTCTCAAGGCGCTTGAAGAAGGGTGGGGACTTACTTGTCAAATATCCACGTTTTAAGTTGCTTTCTGAATGCTAGGTGGTTCTGAGTAAGGTGAAGGTGAGTGGGAAGTGAGTTCCAGGTTTTAGCTGCCAGGTAGGAGAAGGATCTACCTCCCATGGTGGTTTTGTTGATGCGAGGTACAGTGGCAAGGGCCTGGTTGGAGGATCGTAGCTGGCGGGGGGGGGGGTGTAGAAGGACAGTCGTGTGTTGAGGCATTCGGGTCCGATTTCGTAGAGTGCTTTGTGTGCGTGGGTTAGGAGTCGGAAAGTAATCCTCTTATTGACGGGGAGCCAGTGGAGGCTTTTCAGGTGACCAGAGATGTGTTCTTTACGTGGGATGTCTAATATGAGCCTAGCTGAAGCGTTCTGGATGCGTTGGAGTTTTTTCTGGAGTTTTGCGGTGGTACCGGCGTAAAGGGTGTTTCCGTAGTCCAGTCGGCTCGTGACCAGAGCGTGGGTGACTGTTTTTCTAGTTTCGGTGGGGATCCAGCGAAATGTTTTTTTGAGCATGCGAAGAATGTTGAAGCAAGATGAAGAAAAGGCGTTGACTTGTCTGTTCATCGAGAGTGAGGAATCCAGGATGACGCCCAGGTTCCGTGCGTGGTCCGTCGGGATGGGTGCTTTTCCAAGGGCCTCTGGCCACCAAGAGTCATCCCAGGCGGAGGGGGAGGTGCCTAGGATGAGGACTTCTGTTTTGTCTGAGTTAAGTTTCAGACGGCTGTGTTTCATCCATTCGGCTACTTCTTTCATTACTTCATGCAGGTTGGTTTTGGCAGTGTTAGGGTCTCTGGTGAGTGATAGGATCAGTTGAGTGTCGTCGGCGTAGGAGATGATGTTGAGGTTGTGTTGGCGTGCGATGACCGCGAGGGGGCTCATGTATACGTTGAAGAGGGTGGGGCTGAGTGAAGATCCTTGTGGTACGCCGCAGATGACTTCAGTGGCCTCTGACTTGAATGGTGGAAGGCGGACTCTCTGGGTTCTTCCGGTGAGGAACGAGGTGATCCATTCCAGTGCTTTTCCTTGGATTCCGACGTTTCTGAGGCGTTGTAAAAGGGTGCTATGACAGACCGTGTCGAAGGCCGCGGAGAGGTCGAGGAGGATGAGGGCGACTGTGTCTCCATTGTCCAGTAGAGTTCGAATGTCGTCTGTTGCTGCGATGAGAGCGGTTTCAGTGCTGTGCTTGGCTCGGAAGCCGGATTGTGAGGAGTCGAGGGATTTGTTGGTTTCGAGGAAGGCGGCGAGCTGGTTGTTGACAGCTTTCTCAATGACTATGGCCGGGAATGGGAGGAGCGAGATGGGGCGGTAGTTTTTGAGTTCGGTGGGGTCAGCTGTGGGTTTCTTCAGAAGGGCGCTGAGTTCAGCATGTTTCCAGCTTTTCGGGAAGGTGCCGGATTTGAGGGAGCAGTTGATGACGTCTCGGAGGTGTGGTGCTATGATGGAGTCTGCTTTGTTGAAGATGTGGTGAGGGCATGGGTCTGTGGGGGATCCTGAGTGGATAGAGTTCATCAGACGGATGGTGTCCTCAGTGGAGATTGGCTTCCAGTTATTGAGGATATTCGGGGGGTGGGGGTCCTGCAGGGGGTTGGGTGGGTTGGTCTTTGGGTCGGTTTTCGAAGCTGTTGTGGATGTCTGCAATTTTGTTGTGGAAGAATGAGGCTAGGGAGTCGCAGAGGGCTTGAGAGGGGGTGATGTCGTTGGAGTTGGCTGAGGGGTTGGTAAATTCCTTGACGATGTTGAATAATTCCTTGCTGTTGTGGGCGTTGTTATCTAGTCGGTCCTTGAAAGCGGCTTTCTTGGCATTTCGGATCAGTTGGTGGTGTATGCGGGTGGCGTTTTTGAAGGCGTCCTTGGTGCTGGTGTTTGGGTCTTTTTTCCAGGCCTTCTCAAGGGAGCGACAGAGTTTCTTGGATTTCTTAAGATCATCGTTGAACCAGGAGGCCTTCTTGCTGCCTAGTTTGATTTGTCGTTTTTTCAGTGGTGCTAGGCTGTCGGCGCTGTTGGATAACCATTGGGTGAGGTTGGTGGCTGCTTGGTCTGGGTTTGAGGAGTGGCTGGGGGGTTTTGCAGAAGCGATGAGGAGATCTGGTCGATGGTGATTTTGTTCCAGTTTCTTTGCAGAGTGGGTTGGGGGTGGATGTTGGATGTGGGCTTGTTGTAGGTAAAGTGAACGCAGCTGTGGTCAGTCCAAAGGAGAGCTGTGGTGTGGCTGAAGGAGACATGTTTGCTGGAGGTGAAGATAGGGTCGAGTGTGTGACCTGCAATGTGGGTGGGGGTAGTGACAAGTTGTTTAAGTCCGAGGTTGGCAAGGTTGTCCAAAAGGGTGGTGGTGTTGCGGTCGTTGTTCTTTTCAAGGTGAAAGTTGAGGTCTCCCAAAAGGATGTACTCCTCGGAGGGGAGCGCGTGTGGAGTGATGAAGTCTGTGATGTCTTCACTAAATTGTGCGCGGGGTCCTGGTGGTCTGTAAAGGAGGGTGCCTCTGAGTGTGGTCTTGGGGTCGGTGTGGATCTGGAAGTGAAGGTGTTCAGAGTTGGCGAGATTGACGTCTGAGCTGTTTGAGATGCGGATGGATTTCTTATGGACGATAGCGATGCCTCCTCCTGTGTGGCCGGTACGGTCCTTGCGAATGATCTTATAGCCTTCCGGGATGGCAATGGTGATGTCTGGGGCTGATGTGGCGTTCATCCATGTTTCTGTTAGGAAGGCGACGTCCGGAGAGATGGTGTCTAGTAGATTCCAGAGGTCAATGGCGTGCCTGTGGACCGAGCGGGTGTTGAACAGGATGCATAGTAGGGGGTTGGGGTCAGATATCTGTTTTGGGTTCGTGGATGAGGAGTTGTTCTTGGTGCCGTTGAACTTGCAGGAGTTGCAGGAAAAGGGTCCATGGGTGTGTCCAGGGGCGGCTTGGACGCAGTTGGGGGAACGGCCGGGGTTAAGGGCTAGGAGGGTGGTGGCATCATAAGTAATGCAGGAGGGGTGGGTGATACGGGGGCCAGGGGGTCTGGCGCTGGGCGCGGTCCAGGCGCGGACGGGCGTAGACGGGCTTACCTTTGGCGCACCTTCGGCGCGACTGGGGCGCGATCCCTGCGTGTGGACGCTGCGCGTTGGGACATTGGTCATAAATGGATAGTGGAGGGGGGCGGAGCGTGGGCGGGTCAGCTGGGAGGCGGGATCTGGGAGGAGGCACGGAGGTAAACAAAGTCTTAAAATGGCAGCCCTGTCCCTGCAACGAGACTGGGGCACAGCCGATGTAAAACACCGTCACAAACACTCGTAAAACACTTCTCTTAACCCTACACAGCAAAGTCTACAGTGCGCAGCAATAATCAATTATATTACGTCAGGCAAATTAATTCTGGCGCAGAGTGCGCAGCTACTGTAATCAAATGGATTTCTAAAGTGGGCAAAAGCGAAACTAAGCGCTGCGAGCTATCTCTTTTCGTGCAGGTAGGCAGTGGCGCGATGTACCTTCAGAGAGGCTCGGTGTCTGGTAACCATTCAAGAATGGCTGCTTAAGTGCGGTAATCCATAACTTGCGTTCAAAATCTGGGGACTTCACGGAAAACACATTTGCTATTGCCACACCAGATTGGAGATGGTGTGGCGGAATTGGATGTTTATTGCGGTGAATTGTGCCATTTGAAGCAATATGAGGCTGGCATGGCCTAGAGGTGAGCATCCTCTGTGACCCCCAGGTGATGGGAACCACAGAAAGCCTGACAGCATGCTCGAGCTCCCACCACTGGGTCTGTGAGCTGTCAGAGCTGCTAGCTCTAGCTGGCCCCTTCACATGATTGCCTGTGGAAGATAGTGGACCCATGCACAGAGGGGGCACTGGTGAGCTCCGAGTTCGGGACTTTGGCAACCCAGAGTGTTTGATGATCTGTGCACTGGTGAACTATATGAGAGCAGGCAACAGCCAGGGAGGACCCCACAGGCCTTTACATGGTGAAGGAGTGTCATAGTTCACAATCAGTCTCATCATGCCCCCTACCGCCATCATGCTTACACTAGGCACCGCCAGCATTTTTACCATAATGCTACAGTTTCTTGGGGTTATTCCACCATTCCTCCATTTCATCACATTATGATGAATCACATGTTATACAATGTGCATGCTCTTAACTATGCAAAACAATGATGGTTTACTCATTATCTCAACCCCCTTTTGTGGGAACCCACGGCGAAAAAAACTACTCTTGTTTGTCTGTTTGTTTGTTTGAGATTTCCCAAACTCTCGCGAGACTTTGGGAAATTTTGGCGGCCATCTTAGGCACAGTTTCTATTTAAACCACACCCAAGTTCCAGAATATGCTTTGCCTCGATATGGGAACTATGTATGCTCCACTCTTGCTTACCTGAGAGCGATCTTCACAGCGTTTTCTGTAATCTACATCGTCGAGTCCTCGCATATGAATCTCTAACCTGAAATAGAAATGGAACAAGTTACAAAAAAACACACTACAACAACGTGAAATCCAGAACAAGGTACCATCATAGATATTTTATAAACATTGGACAATTCAAAGACTGTATCTAGTGTATAAGAACAGAGAAGTAAGTTTCAAGTCTGTGCCGCTTATTTGGTGTGAGGAATAACACCATCAAGAGAATTGTGGAAATGAGGATTTAACAAGAAAAAATTTGATCTCTGTAAGTAATATGTATACAATGTCATGTACCTATGTAGTAATATCTGTAAGATCGCAATGTAAAGCGTTTGGGCATGCTTCGAATAAAATGATGTGTATGTCCCTAGACCTTCACGGAGAAGTATCTGTGAAGAAGCAATTGTGAAAAAGAGACAACCCACAAATTCAAGTGATAAGACGAACCCATCCTAAGACACTGTATTGAAGACCTAGTCCAAAGAATTCCATGCAAGACTGTTGGACTTGGCCCTTTTTGGCGGGTCATCCCTGAACTTTTTGCCTTCCTCCTCGTCGTTTCTCTGACATGGTGTTGGTGGTTTCAGGACTCTGGGCACTTTATCACTACTGTCCAGTGTAAAGTGAATGTGCTCTCTGTGGTAAACTTGGTCTACACCTGTTTGGGGTATTTAATTTACCTGTCAGTCCCTTTTAAAGTGGTATCTCAGATACCCAGGGTCAGTAAATTAAATGCTACTGGTGGGCTTGCAGCGCTGCTTGCGCCACCCATCAAAGTAGCCTTTCAAACCTGTCTCAGGCCTCTGCTATTGCAGGGCTTGTGGGCGCAGTTTACTGCCACTGTGACGTGGCACATAAAGTGGGTGCCACGTCTCTGACTCCCTTTTACTACATGCCAGTCACCCCTAAGGTAGGCCCTCGCTAGCTCTATGGGCAAGGTGCATTGTAGGTAAAAGGTAGGACATGAGCCTTAAATTTGTGGCATGTCCTGGTAGTGACAAACAGCCATTCTGGTTTCTCACTGCTGTGAGGCTGCCCTCTCATAGGAATGCATTGGGGATTCCCTGATAGTTGTGTCTGTGGTAATCCCTGATCTGAGAGGAGTAGCGGGAATACGTTTGGTATGTTTGGAATAGTGGTAATAAATGCTGCGTAACTGTGTGCGCAGATTTATTATCATTATTTTAGAAATGCCACTTTTAGAAGTTGTCATTTCTGTGTGCTATGTGTCTTTGTGCCTGCCGGATGTGTATTGCATGTCTGGCTCTGGAGTGACAGGAACTAGGGAGGTGCCGTGGCTCCTGAGGGGCTGGGTGAGTCAGCGCTAGGCTGAATAGGCAGATCTGCTTTTGGAGTAGTGGGAAGAGTAGGCCCTGACCCTGAATAGGTCTGTGCCTGCCATGTACAATCCCGGCTCCACTCCCTTGTCGTGTGTCTGGGTCCAGGACCTGCCATGTCAAAGGGGACTATGAATAAAATGTTGAGTGCCCCCCAGAACTGGTTTTGACTGGATCCCCAAGCCCTGTGGCAGGTCATAACAAAAACCTGGCTGATATAAAAATTGGGTCTGTGACCCCACGTCTGTGTGCTTCTTGTGCTTATTTGGACTTCTGGGTGCCAGGAGGAACCAACACAAGGGACTTCCCCTCTGCTAGGGCGCCCTGTGAGCTAGCCTGCCTGGGCCCAGCTCTGCCCCTTGTGTCCTTAGAACCAGCGCCTTGTGAGCGCTGGACTTTTTGCCCCTACCTTCAGAGGACTGAGGGCCCTGCTCTGCAGGACTTCTTGGCACTGAGCCTGTTGTGAGCGGTTAGAATCCCCTGGAGAAGTGCAGCCCTTTTGCTCCTGCAAGCAGCAAGAGAACGTGGGGAGTGCTGCCTATCTTGCTTCCTTGCGGTCCCTGAAGGGCCGTGACCGATCCGTGTGCCCAGCCCAGCAGTGTTAAGGAAGCTTGGTGTGAGGGGAGCACTTTGTCTTTACAGCAAAGAGGCGCTCTTGGCTGAGACAGTGTGTGAGAGGCGCTGTGCTTATAGCCCGGGACATGGGCTATGGTTGCACCGCAAAAGCAGGCAGTCGGGCATCATCTGGTTGTGGGCAAAGCTTGCAGCAGGCATCCAGGGCTCTGCTACGTGGCCAGAGCTGTCTAACAGACTGAGGAGGATGAGGATTCCCTGTTCGGGAGATCCTCTACTGCTGAGGAAGCGGGAGGGAACCAAGTCTACAATAACTTCGCTCCTTATGTGGATGACCTGAAGATCGGAAGGCAGGCAAGTCTGCGCCTGTCGGTGGGCGGTGCTATCGTGAGGAGAGGGGGAGCCCCACGTGTTGCCTGGAAGCCAGCAAAGAGAAGAAGTCAGGCAACGAACGTCTGGTTGTGATCGGGGCCGACGAAGGCTTCACTCCGTGCCTGACTGCCCAGGTTTTTCATTAGATTCCCGGGCAGCATGGTTGTGGGAGACCCCAGTGGGAGGAGCCAGGGTGAAAGCTCTTCGGAGGCCACTGGGGGAAGTTCCTCCGCATTTCTTTCCTGCTCGCCGCTGCGCCGCTCGATCGTGGACAGCAGCAGTCGACTCGCAGCGCAACAAGTAGTAAGCCCCGGTGAGTGGGGCTGAGAGGGCACACTGGTGTACATTTTTGTTTATACAGCTGCACCGCCAGATCGCGGGCAGCTGCAACGTGGGGCACCCCTGGTAGGTACGGAGAAGGGTGAGTTGCACACCCCCCCTCCCTGAGAGTATTGTGCCCAGGATTGAGAGCTGCATCGGCAGCCAGGAAAGTCCTGACTTTGGATGGACATGGGAGATTTCAGGAGAGTCCCAGATGGGCCCCCAAGGAAGGCCAGTTGGCCTGTGAGCACCTGGTGTGCTTGTAGGTTGCGTGGACCTAAGGTGATGTATGCACCTGGGGAGTGTTACTATGGGGCACTTCTAAAATGTGAGTTATGCCTAATGTGATGATGCATAAAGTGGTTTATACCTAGTGTGCCTTTACCAGTACTTACTGGTTGTTTAATCTTTTACTACCAGTTTTAATGGTTCTGACAGTGGCCCGATTGGCCCTGTCATGTATTCAATCCCCTGTGACGTATAACCTAAGTGCCAGATGGCACAGTGTATATTTGTGATTATGTTCTAATATGTTTATGGATAATACAAAGGCTATTTTTTAATATATAACCTTGTGTGGAGTTTCTTTTGTGGTGTGCCTAGTGTGAGCCTGGGAGCAAGCCGCCCAGCTGGCTGGGCCGGCATAGTGCATGTGGAGGCGTCACCTCATGCTTTGGACTCGCCTTCTCCCTGGGTTGTGTGGGGGGCGTTTGCCCTCTGGCTGGGTCCCCGTAGGGCCTTGGGGGCCTGGTGGAGTGCTTCTGTTGCCGCCGTGGGACTGTGGGGGTGACTGGCCTTGTAGCTGCAGGTGTCCTCGCCCTGAGATTCCCATAGATAATGTGCCGGTTGGGACCCCGGCTGTCGATCTGCATAGCACGAGCCCCGCTTTATGAAGGATGATTTGAGTGGGTGCCTCATTCGAGCTTGCTGACCAGTTTGCAGTTCGGGAATTTCCAATTAGTGCCTACCCACTCTCCTCCGTGGACACTCAATGCAGCGGACGGTCCAAGGCATTGCGGCGAGTACTACTTCCTGGGGAGTTTGCATCTGGGGTCCCTCCTTTGGAAGGCTTGTGTCCACAAGTGAGACCCTTCCGCATAAGGCACCCACGACTGAGGCGCTGGTGTAGGAGATGGAACGCAGGGACCCTAAACAGTGGCAATTACCGTTTGGCAAAGCAAGGGATGCTGAGACATCCTCAGGTGTGCAAATGGGCGAGGTTGGGGGCACCTCTGACCCCGCCGGGGGGTTCGACCAGAATGGACACCCTAATGGTGGAACTCAGGACAGGTTTCAGGGCCCTAGATGGTTGATTTTGTCCCCGGAAAAGCGTCTGGACAACAGGGAGCCCGATTGGACACCCACGAAAAAAGGCTGGACACGACTGAAGGTAGAGTGTCTGACCTTGAGGACGGTGCTGCACAGACGTCAAAATGGCTAGATTGTGCGAAAAAGCTCATCAAGACAGTAGCAATGAAGAATAAAGATTTGGAGGTGAGGAGCCAGCGAAACAATATACGCATCCTGGGGATACCAGAGGCCACAAATACTGGCCGCCTGGACCACTTCGTAGAAACACTCCAGCAAAGAATCTTTCACAACCTCCTTTTTAGTTGAAAGAGCCCACCGAACTCTGGGCCCCCGCCCTAACCCGGGCTGTCCCCCTAGCCCGCTAGTTGCCCGGCTGCTCACCTACCAGAACAGGGACACAGGGCTAAGACTAGCCAAGGAAAAAGGTCAGCTGAACTGGCAGGGCTCGTCGATTTCACTATTTCCAGACTTCACGGCTATGGTGCAAGAAGCCCAATGCAAATATACAGGAGTCAAGGGCACGCTGTGGAATTTGGGATTAAAATATTGCATGATTTACCTAGCCCGGGACCTGGTGATGGTTGAGGACAGGGCGCGTGTCTTTGGCACTTCCACGGAAGTGCATAATTTCTGCAGTGAATATTTGAAGGCTCGGGGGGTGCGCAGAGGTGGGGGTCACGACAGGTCCCCACCAAACATTGGCTCCGGGGTGAGCGTCGATCGGTTCTCCATGGAATAACAACTACCAGGCCGCATGGCCCCAGAGACATGTGGAAAATGCCATGGCTAGATGGCGAGGCTAAGATTTAAAAGAGGCTCTGTCACCTTATAGGTTGAACTATGGCACAAATAAATGTCTTGTTATAGAAACTGTAACATCCTACAAGATTGAGTAACTGGCGTAGTGTTGCTAATACCTCAGTGTGTATCACACCTTTTTAACAAGCAACTGTTTTTCCTGTTTTCCTGTTCCTTCTTTCTCCTACTCTTCTATATGCATAGGTAATTCGTAATGTTGGGATTTCCCTGTTATGGTTGTAGCAGGGATAGGAGGGGGTGGGAGGTAGGGCTTTCAAAGTTAGCAGGGAAGTTTTGTTGGTTGCGCTACACAGTTGCTGACTCCTATACAAGTTGTCATGTGGCATACACACCCGAGCACATTAAACGCTTCACATGACCGCTCAGGATAGGCTGTTAAAATTTTCGGATCTAACCCTAGTTACTTGGAATATCAGACGCTTAAATAACATGCGCAAAGGTAAACAAGTATTGCACATAGTCTTCTTGCAGGAGACGCACCTGCCGCAGACAACTGTGCCTGGATACTCGTCCTCATCGGGGGAGCACCAATACTTTGAAAACTACTGCACATATGCCAGGGGGACTGCCATTCTAATACACAAACTCATACCCTTCAAACCTTTGATGATCCGCATTGACACCGAGAGGCGCTATACCATGGTGGTAGGCCCCCTCATGGAACACCATATCGCTTTTTTTTTGTGTGTATGCACCTAATACGGATAGCCCAGCCTTCTTTTACAATCTGCAGGCTCAAATTGTGCAGGTAGAGGCAGGCTATGTTTGCATGGGAGGCTTCTTCATTTTACTGTTAGACCATAAACGTGACGTTACCGCTGAGTCTCCCGACTCTAAACCCAGTGCGTGCCGGGCGATGTCAGAGTTCTGTGAAACACACAACTTACTGGAATTCTGGCGCCACTATCACCAATCCAAATCCGACTACATGTATTACACAGCATCCTACAACACACCTGGATTATTGGGTGCAATCTCCCAATATGGTTTTGTGGCACAACACCATACAACACATCCCCAGAACACTGTCAGACCACTCCCCAGTCCTTCTCAAACTACAAATACCCAGGGCTAGCGGATGTGAACGACACTGGAGATTTCCATGGCAGGCAGTGCAACATGAAGTTTTTCGGGCTGAACCTCGGGCAGCCTTTGTGGAGTTCTTTGACCTGAGCAAAGGGTCAGTTAAGTCCTGGGCTACGCTGGTAGAAGCCTTCAAAGCCTATATGAGAGGGATTTGCACCTCAAAACACTATGGAATCCAAAAGACATAAGTAAAGAGGATGGGTTTGAGTTTATGGACAGGAAGATCTGGCGCTCTAGCGTGTACGATTGTAAGTTAGACTTGTGGTTCCAAACTGCACGGTGCCAATAGGTCAGGGGCAACCCACCCTTTACGCGACGCACAACCCACACTAGGACAGTTACTAGTACACACGAATGCATATGCTTCATGCGATCCGCTACCTGGATTGGCCAGAATAGATCACCGCACCGACCCATGCAGTTCACTTCAACTTGAGGTAATCTACGGCTCCATTCTCTTCTTTGCGAGATTTAGACGGATGCCACATGAGGCATGAGGCTCTCATTCTCCTCCCTACGTTTTATTTCCAGATAATTCTTTTTTTATCAATCTTCCTTGACTTCGGACGCATCCGTCCTCAGTCTATCCCATGCCGGTACGCTCTGTACAGCAGGGATTCGTTACCCATACGAGTTTTGTCCGCATCATCCTTCACTTATCGCAGCCGGGTTGGAATTAACACCGATCATGCGGTAAGCATTCTTTTCTTAATTTTGGACACCACTTCTGCTGTTTTACCTGTGCGCTCCATTTCCTGAATAGGTCCTTTTTATTGTCCCCCACAGAATCACCAATCTACTTTAGAAATGCACAGGTACATATCTGCTTGTCACCTTCACCAATTTTCCAATTCTATGAGAAATATGACTTCACCGCCCTCTAATTTTTTGCGCCTGACAACTACACTTCTTTAACATTTCTTTCCATGGCTATCTATGTACTACCATCTGTCATTCTTCCTCACATTCTGATTTCCTCAACTCACAAGAGTATTGAATTTTGAGCATGGCATGTGTTATATCTGTAGCTCATACATTTCGTACTTTGTTTTGTTTTACTTTGCAAATTTTGCTGTTTTGGGCCTGTTTTTTTCATACAGATGTCATTCGGACAAGTGATGATGTTCTCTTACTTTTAATTGGTGCCTGTTCTTGATGATGTTGAGGGTCTCACCCGTGATTTTTGTGCCTTAGATCTATCTGCTTTTGAGATTTTTTCTACCTGACTGCGTTTAGTACTTCTCAATTGTTTACCGCTCTACATTCCAGCACTTTGTTACGAACTGCACATTTCTATATATATATATATATTTTTTGTCTTCTCTTAGAGCAAGCCCCGGGACATTTGTTAATGTGCTAGTGCTTTACTTACTGTGCTTCTATTACATTATTCACCATTGTTTTCCATTTTGAATATTTTGACACATAATATCACCACACAAAAATTGGTCTGTCTCTGTGTTGTTGATGTCACTTTACCATTTTTCTCCATACTATAAGGTTTCCACAGTTATATAGGTGGCTCTCATTCTTCACCTTATCACCCACTAGATACCGTAAATTTTCAGTTATTTGTAAAATAAGTTTCTTTTATTTCTGCCATTTTTATTTATTATTTTTCATTTTACTTCCTTCCCAGCCCTGAAGAGCCACATCTTCTACACAGTGTGATGAAACACGCGTCGGCTGGTTTGTTTCATATGTACTGATCAAGATTGAATTATAAATCTAATCTTTACGCATCTCTAGATTTTGACCTTCATTATGTTTGTTTTCATGAATATTGTCTCACTCGTTTGGTTCTGACACTAGAACCTATTACTTTGATACGTGTGCACAGGACTTGGACTTATAGGCATCCAAACGACCTCCGGTGCATGCTTTTCCAAATGGAGGAGCAATTAGCAGCACTTGACCAGGAACAAATGTTGCAAGAGATACCAGCGACATTGCATTGCCGGTTGACTTTGCTGGCCAAGTTCATGAGGCAGCGGAAAGAGAGACACACTTCCTAAGTAAATATGCCTCCGCCAGAAGGTACGGGGAGGGGAAAAGGCCAGGTTATACTCTTGCGCGACTATTGCAGCCCCCCAGAAGTTAATCGTACATAACCAGTCTCTGTAACTGAAGAACTGGGGTTTTAAGAACCCAGTGGTGCCAGGGAACACACCCGAAGACTTCGAGTTCTTCCTGTTTCAGACTACAGAAACACAGAGTCTTCTAGGTGAAGTCAAAGATCGTATTTATTGGCTGCAGCCAGTAACAGGTATCCTAGAAGTACAACATGGTGTATGTTCTCAGGAGACTGCTCAATCTGACAAAGCCAGCCTTCTCTTTTTATACAAAATATTATGCTTTAGGCAAACATTCCTTATTTTACGGTTGACCATTCACATATTTTCACTACAAAGAAAAAGCAGAGTCATGATGACAAGCCCATATTTCAGTTTGTTCAGCCCACAATCAATTATCCGGCAAGGCCCAGTATCTTCATCAGATATCGACGGACCCCTAATAAAAACGGGCACCTCCTCCTCGTAAAGCAAGTCATAAAGAAAGAAACAGGGACAGGTGTGTGTAAGATTAGGCATGGCTTGTGTGTGATGAAAGGTTTATGACATGTTGTGCTTTGATGCTAATCTCATTCGGCCACTGGGAAAGGAACTGGCCGAACAGGTTTGGCTTCAGGCAGTGGACTCAGCTCGCCCAGGTCACAGAGGAGTCAGCAAAGGTGTACGTTTCCTTCAGACTCGATTTTGGCTTTAGTCATTTAGCCTAGGTGAGGGCAATCACAAAATGGCTGCCATTCACAAAATGGAACCCGAGGGTTCAGGACGGAAACTCTGATTTCAGGGTGATTTCGTCACCCGAATATGACGGAAATGCTTGTCTGCTGTTACCGGTCTGCTGATACCAAAATCGTCATGATACGACGATGTTTATAACACGGGTCCAGAATTTTCAGTACCACAGACCCTCCTTTTGCCCTTACATAGGCAATAACCTATACTCGCGCTAATCTGAGTCCAGGTCTATATTCATGAAGTCATTGAGATGCTGCTGTAGCATCATCCTATTACTTAGCTCGTTTCTTGATACAGGTTTCCTTACACACGATGTAGTACAGAAGCCACATATTGCAGGAGCACACTGTACACACAGACAGAACAGGAAAAGAATGGCTAAGATCATCCCAATGACTATCAGAATCTTCCATCCCCAGGCAGATATCAGTTCCCAGAACCACCCCATCAATGACCAATCTCCTTTATCCACATGGATAGATTCAGAGATCTTATGCAGTTTGGAAATGGCCTGGTAAACTGTCGGAGCGTTATCGGGGATGAAAATACAGCAACTTGATTGGATCACTTTACATACCCCACCTCGGTCTACAAGTATGACGTCTAATGCGACCCTATTCTGAAGAGTCATAAGGCGATCCGACTGGAGCTCAGCCGTCAAATTACTAAGGGCACTGGCAGTTTCAACTACGGTGGATTCAACCACCCTTGTCAATTGCCTTATGTTCCTGCTGTTAACCATAGGTCCCCAAAACGGCAGAAAACCCTTTACGAAATCTCCAAATTCTTGTCCTGCAGTGTCTTCTTCACTCATGACACCTCTAACTATCCTTGTCTTATGGTAATCTGCTGCAGCCGTGTAGGTGGGAGGCAACAGGAACGAAACAAAACATGTGCCCGAGAAGTCAGGGGGCAACCATGTATAGGCTCTATCATGAAAGATGAAATAGGTACCCTTAGCTGCTAGAAACGGAGGGGAAGTCTGAGACGCAAAAACGTATGTTTCAGTGCAGATACTTTTCTCTAACTGAGCTTTGAGATTCTTGCCATTACCTTGCAGACATAGGTGACCCTGATGGGGTACAATCCAAATCGAGGAGGATCTCTTTGCTAGCTGGTTACTCAGAGCAACTCCATATCTTGTTACATTCCATCTATCGTAAGCTTGCAACTCATCTCTGGGAATCGTTTTATACGAGTCAATTGCTCTGCTCATATTTGTGATTCCTACTACCAATGCTTTATTGCTCGAGTTACTTCCCGTGGAACGCGGGGGATATGGTTCAATGGCATATATGAACATCGTCTGAAACGCCCACAAAGAACCATTGTAGCTAAATGGTAAGACTAAGTATGGGATACCCTTATCTGTTGTATGTGGCATAAGACCACACACCCAACAATTAGTTGTGTTCACTACTAACTGGTGTTGGTGTAAAAGCTGGATGAAGGAGTTATTGATAAACTCTAATCTTCTAGTGAACTCATGCTCTGGCAGAGGGTGAAAAGAATGCAAGGAAACAGTAGAAGGAGGTATGGGCTGTGTAGTGGGTGCAAAGGTCAATTGAAAGAGAATAAAACATTTCCTATTAAAAACGTCATTACACTAAGCAACATGAATATACATAATATCAAAAATCGTTTCTTTGTCATCAATATACACATTCTGGCTTTAAAGTTCATCTGTTTGGCAGGTCTCGCCATCTCGAAAAACTCCATCCTCTCTAAATTGCTGCCCACGGCGGTAGGGTGTTCTATGCTAAGGAATGCTTCTGTCAGTCCAGGGCAACTTCCTTAGACCGACCAGAACTGTCGACCTAACGTCTTTAGCTGCACTCCAAAGACTTAAGCAACCACGACCCTAGCAGCTGAACCCGGATGGCGGTTCGAAAAACAAAAATAAGCAAGTTTCTCAGATGAGAGTGCTGCACATTCAAAAATAGAAAAAATAATTTTATTTGTTCATAGTTCTCGGCCTCAAATTATAACGGCTTTTTCCAGGTACTGTCTGGTTCTGAAACAAGAGTTCAGGCACTGTAGTGTTCAATCGAATTGACGGTGGCACAGCTTCTTGCAAGATATTGTCGCTTTCTTGTTCAGAAATTGTTCCTTTTACACGTGCATCGCTAAAAGGCAGAAAACGAGGCGCAGTCTCAGTTTCAGAGTCAGCGATCCCCTCCTGGACCCTACGGTCGTACGGAAGAGGCAAAGGGACCCTCTTTCAGTGTACGCCGTGGATCCAGTGCTTTTTCCCTTCTACTCGAACAGCTGATCTTGTTGAGAGAAGGACAAGGTGAGGTCCGGTCCAACGGGGCTGGTCATTCTTTGTCCGCTGGAAGTTCCTGATCAGCACCCACGATCCAGGATCGATAGGATGTCCTGGAGCTTCAGAGACCGGAGGCAGGGTATTGTGAACCTGTTGGTGTAAAACACGCAATTTAGCCATCAATTCCTACAAATAATCAAGCAGTACAGGGTGTTCGAGTTCACTGTATTTTTTCGGCCTTGGCACTCCCCATATATTGGCCAGACGGCCAAACACAATTTCGTAGGGACTAAGTCCCACTCGCGAGTGCACAGTCATTCTCGTTGATAGGAGTGCTAAAGGCAGAGCGTCAGGCCATTTAAGACCAGAACTCGCTTGAATCTTGGCCAATTTCAGTTTTAGTGTGCCATTATAGCACTCTACTTATCCAGCTGATTGGGGGTGATTTGCAGCGTGGAATTTTTGTTAGATGCCTAGCCCCTCACATACTTTCTTCATCACTCAACCCACAAATTCACTCCCATTGTCACTACAGACCATTCTTGGCATTCCAAATCTAGAGAAGAATTCCTTGACAAGGGCTTTAGCTGTGGATATGGCAGTGTTGTCTTTTAAGGGATATGCTTCTACCCATCTCGAAAAGGCACAAACAACACAGAGTACGTATTTCAAATTGTTGCACCTTTCCATGTGGATGAAATCTAGCTGCAAAACCTCGAACGGATACGTTGGAGGCGCAAAATGACCAGCTGGAGTTGGAGTTCCTCTACCAGGATTGTATTTCAAACACACCATACAGTTCTTCACCAAGTTCTCTGCACATTTTGGAATTCCCGCATTCTGCCAAACCGGAGCCAACAACTTGCAAATCCCTTTCACGCTAATATGTGCCGTTCCATGAGCCATTGTCACCACTGCAAGCACATACGCATCGGGTAACAACCATCTCTGATGCTCTGACAAATCAGTCCAACAACCATTTGAATCCAATCTACCCTTACTTTCTCTCCATTCATTCAACTCTTTCTCTGTAGCTTCAGCTTGAATGGATTTCACACTCTCAATCGTATCTTCACACATTCCAACGTCACCAACCCATCTTGCAGGGCCTGCAACATACATTCGATTCATTACTTCTTTTGCTGTTTCTTTTGCGATTTCATCAGCAAATGCATTTCCACGACCAACATCATCAGTAACCTTTTTGTGTGTACTGCATTTCACAATCGCAACTTGTAACGGTAAGGTCAGTGACTCAAGAAGCCCATTCACCAACTGTCCATGCTGGATCTTCGTCCCATGCGAAGTTAAAAATCCACGTTCACGCCACTAACGTCCAAAGCTATGAGCCACGCCAAAGGCATATTGGCTGTCAGTATATATGGTCACTCTCATACCTTTCGACAACACACACGCTCTCGTAAGTGCAATCAATTCTGCTGCTTGTGCTGAATTATGTGGAATACGTGCAGCTTCAACAATCGTATGCAATGTCGTAACAGCATATGCCTCAGTCGTATCACCATTCGGCAACTTAAAGCACGAACCATCAACCCACAAAGTACCATCACATTCAGGAAGAGGAGTGCCCCTAAGATCTATTCTCCCTTTCGTCTCTTCTTCAGTTCTCAGAAAACAGTCATGCTGTTCTTCACTATCATCATCTGTCTCAACTGAAATCGGCAATAACGTGGCTGGATTCAACGTGTTGCATCGTTTAATGTGCACATGACTCGCTAACAACGTCAACTCACAACCTGACAACCGAGCACTAGTTAAGTGATGTGTCTTCGTACGGTTCAACAAGGTATCCACTGCATGTGGAACCATGACAACTAATGTGTTATCCATAACCAAACCAGCAGACTGTCGCATTGAAACAGCCGCTGCCGCCGTAGCTCTCAAGCAACTCGGCAACGCTCTCTTACCGGATCTAAAGTCGACGAAAAGTACGCACATGGACGTTGCTTATCGCCAAACTGCTGAGTCAAAACTGACAATGCACATCCCTCTCTCTCATTGACATACAATGTGAAAGGCTTACTGTAGTCGGGAGTACCCAACACAGGAGCCGAACACAACGCATTGCGTAATTCAGAAAAGCTTGTTTGACATTCATCAGTCCAAGGAATAGGATTTGGAGTATCCTTAACAGTAAGAGCTATCAAAGGCTTCGCTTACAAAGAAAAATTAGGAATCCACTGTCTACAGTACGACGTAATACCCAAAAACGCACGTACTTCTCTCTGTGTCGTAGGCACACTCATTTATGCAATAGCTTGAATTCTTTCTGGGGTCAGTTTCCTTCCCTCCTTCGATAAGAGGTGGCCTAAGTAGGTTACTTCTTGTCGACAAAATTGCAACTTGGAGAGAGAAACTTTGTGATGACAATCAGACAAGTGACGTAGTAACGACAAAGTGGCTTCCCTGCAAATCTCCTCAGTATCAGCGGCAACTAGCAAATCATCAACGTATAGAATAAGGGCTGCACCATCAGGTACAATCAACAAATCAAGTTGTGTCTTCAAAGCTTGACTATAGATCGATGGACTCTCACAATAGCCTTGAAGAGCGCGTTTAAAGCAAAAACTGCGACCTCCTAAAGAGAATCCAAAAATGTCCCTACTCTCCATGGCAATCGGGATGCTGAAGAAAGCATTCTTCAAGTCAATCACCGAAAACCAGGTGGCAGTAGCCGGAATCAGAGTCAACAAGGCTGTAATGTCAGGCACAACAGGAAATTGTGGAACAACAAGCTTGTTCACTTCACGAAGATCGATGACAAACCTATATACAGGAGGCTGTGAAGGATCAGTTCTCTTCAGAACAGGCAAAACAGGACTATTGCACACATTACCTCTCGTTTCCTCAATGACACTCAGATCATAAATAATCGCTAAAAGTGCACGCTCACCATCACTCGAGATGCGATATTGTGGAATGCCCGGTAACTTAGCATTCGCCTTCAGAGTTACAACATATGGAGGAATGTCCTTAGACCCACATCATTTGGATCAGTAGCCCGCAATGAATCTGGTAAGAGAGACAATTCAGATGGAAGACTATCTTTCGACACGTACATCGGAGAGATCACACTCTTACCTAAAGTAAGATGTACTCCTGATGGAGAACAATACAATGTTGCATACAATCTCTTCAACAAATCCAATCCCAACAAATTCTCATTACAACCTGTAGTCAAAAGAAGGGGTGCTTCGATCTTACGCAGACCAACAGAAAGAGACAATGGAGCAGAAATCGGATTCGTAACGGGGGCGCCAGAAAAACCTACAGAAACATTATCAAAGCCACACAAAGGTGCGCCAGGGAGTTTAGAATGCATAATAGAACTCTTTGTAGCACCAGTATCCAACAGAAAAGGTTCTGACACACCTGATGCAATCACTTCAACATAAGGTCCACTCTGATCTACTGGAACTGAAACAATTCCCTCTCTTTGTCCATGGCTCTCCTAACAATCATTACCATTTGCTTCGTCACCTTCAACATAGTAATCATCCACTTAGTACTGTGCTGTCCTACCAGATGAACTCTGCTGTTGATCAAAACTATTCATCGAGTTCTGCGGAGGCAAAGGACGTACATTCTGTCCATGACCTCTACCTCTAGGCGCTTGTTGAGCACCTCTACCTCGCACACCAGAAGCACCATTCGTGCATTGTAACAGAACCGGACAACTATTCTTGTAATGACCCTCTTCTTTGCAATACGCACACTGATTAGGCCCATACGGAAAACGCTGTTGAGAAGACTCGTTTCCTTGCGAGTTTCTCGAATACTGCTGAGGTTGCTGATAATCACGCTGACTAGAAATACGGGGTGGATAAGCTTGCTGTAGAAGAACTTTAGTCTTCAATTCCTTAGTCTTCCTATCCACTTTCTCTAACTCATCTTTGCGCCTATTTTCATAGTACTGGGCAGTAGCCAACATTTGTGCTGACGTGGAAACAGCCCAAGCACTTTCAGAATCCTTCAACTTATTGCACAATTCAGGAAGCAAATTATGTACAAATTTGTCAACAAACAATCTCTGACCACCCTCTGTAGCCATATCCTGACCACTATGATCTACGAAGGTCTCTTCGAACCTCGTGAAAAAGTCAGACACCGTTTCGTCTTTCTTCTGCTTACATGCAGACAACTTGTCCCAATTGACACGCAATTCGGGCATTAAAGTCTTCATATACGTAATAATTTTATCAGGAAGTTCAGTAATCAAATCCTCAGGTTTAGCACCGCCTACTTGTCTATTGTCGGCGTCTCTAATATTAACCCATGTATCACCTAATTCAACCGCATGATCCGTATGACGAATCTTACTCCAAATAGGTTGTGGAACAACATTGCCAAACAACATATCGATGTCCGCCAAATTCATAATACACGAACTCACAGTTTGAGTCAACTCTTTATAGTACCCTGCTGGATTTTTGCGTGGATCGGGCAAAGACTGCTTAATAGCTAAAACCTCAGCACGTTTCCATGGAACATGCACCCAAACACGCTGAAAATGAGCCGGTACAGCTGGCGGATTATTACCTGCACCAGCAGGCACTTCTTCCTTCCACACAGGAGGAACTTCTCTCATCGGATATTGTCGTGCCTTTCTCCCAACTGAAGAATCAGGCCCAAACAATTGTTGAGAAGGAGACTCACTCCTAAATGACAACAACGTCGCAACCGCTTTCTCAACATCAGATGGACTCACAATCGTTCCCTTCGCAAATTCGGAACGTATGCTATACAACTTGTCAGGAGCTTGCCCTACTTCCTCATCCCATTTTTCAACAAGAAAAGCACACATCGTATCGAAAACGTACCGTTGCTTCGGTGCTTCCCATTGAAGGAAAACATGCATAACACCCTCAAGATCATACCGCGTATCGTACATAATCCATTTACGTGCCATGTGATCCAAAATCGTACGCTCATCCATATTCCGCAACTGACTACGTGACTGTCTACGCTCAGTAACAGGGGACATACCCAACTGTCCCAACAAAGGAGAAAAGAAACCAGTAACTGCAGTAGTCATTCGTTGTCTAGCAGAAGGAGAAGGTGAAAGAATAAGAGAAGATGGAACAGTAGCAGAAGAATTCAAAGTCGGAATGGAGGGAACATTAAGAACAGGCGTAGAAGTAGCAGACGAAGAAGGAGGCAAAGGTGGCGGCCCCTGAGGAGGCTGCGCCAAAGGAATAGTAGCCAACGGAAAAGTAGCTGGCTGTGGTGGAATCACAGGTGGCACAACAACTGGGGGTTGTACAATCACAGCTGGTGGTGGTGGTGCCGTAGCATTCTGTGCATAAGGGGGTGGCGAACTCAAGAGATGTGACATTAAAGGATCTTTCTCAAGATCTTTTTTTCTTCCTGTTCTTTATGCAGCAAAACTGGGTAGCATCTATCTACCGCTAACTTCTTCACCCTAAGCATCTGTTCGCTTTCTTGCTCTTCCTCATTATCCCTAAACGCAATAGCAGCTTGTACCATTGACATACCTTGTTCTCGTTTATTTTTCTTCGCTAATTTCATTTCTCTCTGTTTGGCTTCTTTGCGCCAAATGCGAAAAGAGTCAAACATTGCCGGCCGGGCTTTCTTCTTAAAAAGTTTAACCTCTAAATTATCCAAAATCTCCGTGTCAAAACTACCATATTGGGGCCATTTTAAAACACCATCTTTCCTGGTGTATCAGATCCATACTTCATTATATGCGATGGGGCCTACCCCATGTTTCACATAAGTTGGAGTTCCAATCGGAGGAACCGGACACAAGTCCTCCAATCGGGAATCCCTATTACATCCAAGACAAAACATATTTCCAAGTCTGCTAAGACCAGGCATCCTCGCTCTCTAGTTTAGCTTCAAACTTCAAAGGATTATCGAATACAATAGTCTTGTGAATACACGAGTCCCTCGGCTTTGGTACTTGCAAGTTCCATATCAAAGCGATCCCAAGGGATACCAAAAACTAAGAACCAAACTAAGGACTGGGAGACGCTCCACTCATACTTAACTGAGGTATCGATGACGTCACCAGAAGACTCGTCTAACGTTTCGCTCTACCAATCATCAAGGGTCCAAAACAGGGCGATAGTCAGGGCAGCAGTCCTTCGTAGCCGTCGGGAAGCGGGGAACCTCGCAGCAAAGACTTTCGGACCACGTCGACATACAGGGGTCGATGAAGTGGCGGCCTTCCTCCAGAATTTTCACACAAAGCTCCTCACGAACCTCTGGCTTGGACCGGTACCGCTGAAATCGCCCCACGTTGGGCGCTAACTGAAGTACTGGGTTTTTAAGAACCCAGCGGTGCCAGGGAACACACCCGAAGACTTCGAGTTCTTCCTGTTTCAGACTACAGAAACACAGAGTCTTCTAGGTGAAGTCAAAGATCGTATTTATTGGCTGCAGCCAGTAACAGGTATCCTAGAAGTACAACACAGTGTATGTTCTCAGGAGACTGCTCCATCTTACAAAGCCAGCCTTCTCTTTTTATACAAAATATTATGCTTTAGGCAAACATTCCTTATTTTACAGTTGACCATTCACATATTTTCACTACAAAGAAAAAGCAGAGTCATGATGACAAGCCCATATTTCAGTTTGTTCAGCCCACAATCAATTATCCGGCAAGGCCCAGTATCTTCATCAGATATCGACGGACCCCTAATAAAAACGGGCACCTCCTCCTCGTAAAGCAAGTCATAAAGAAAGAAACAGGGACAGGTGTGTGTGAGATTAGGCATGGCTTGTGTGCGATGAAAGGTTTATGACATGTTGTGCTTTGATGCTAATCTCATTCGGCCACTGGGAAAGGAACTGGCCGAACAGATTTGGCTTCAGGCAGTGGACTCAGCTCGCCCAGGTCACAGAGGAGTCAGCAAAGGTGTACATGTCCTTCTGACTCGATTTTGGCTTTAGTCATTTAGCCTAGGTGAGGGCAATCACAAAATGGCTGCCGTTCACAAAATGGAACCCGAGGGTTCAGGACGGAAACTCTGATTTCAGGGTGATTTCGTCACCCGAATATGACGGAAATGCAAGTGCATAGTATCTCAATCATTACCGGTCTGCTGATACCAAAATCGTCATGATACGACGATGTTTATAACACGGGTCCAGAATTTTCAGTACCACATAACAGGGCTGGCACACTAATAACTGACACACCAGCCATACAGGATGAACTCCCTGACTTCTACACTAACCTCTACACTATTCTGACCACTGGCAATGCAACTGAAAGAACACAATACTTGAAGGAGTTTCTTTGCTAGGGTTAGAATCCGCTCATCAACAATTTCTGGCAAAGCCCATCATAACGGAGGAAATAATCAATGCCAATGGCTCCTTGAATGGCATGAAGATGCCAGGCCTTGATGGCTATACTGGCATTTTCTTATAAGACATATTAACCCTACTATCCCCGTGTCTTCTTGAAGTCTACCAAGAAGCGATTGAGAAGAAAGTTCTGCCACCCACCTTGCGTGAAGCGGTTATCATACTTCTGCCTAAACCCGGGAAAGACCCACAGGTATGGGCTTCCTACAGACCACTTTCTTTACTTAACTTTGATAATAAAATATTAGCAAAAATGATAGCGATGCATCTGTCCCTTCTACTTGGTCGAATAATCTCTTCTGACCAGCCTTCAATCTGCGCACCCTATTTGCGGTGCTGCACAGGATTTCACCCGACATTCCAGCGGTTGACACATTGTTAGATGTCGAAAAAGCTTTCAATTCTCTAGAACGGCCGTTCCTAATAGCCGTACTGGGCAAGATGGGCATGCCTATGGGTTTTATAGCGCTCATTGCACTGCTCTACACACAACCCATTGCCCAACTCCGCATAAACAGGACCCTATCTCTTCCCAGAATCAGCTGGGACACAATGACTCTGCCATACGAACGTGGGAGGTTCTTTGTCCCTAATTTCAAATCTACTATTTAGTGGCCCATTGCAGTTTCGCACACCATTGGTATCACCCTGACACTTGGATTGCATATGCAAAGCCTGACGCAGATCTTGCGGTCCCGACCCTGCTGGCAGCGATACTGCCGCTGGGTTTCCTGAGGACCCCCAGGATATACAAAGGGTTCCTAGAACCAGCTGGGCCTGGAGAAAACTAGCCCTAATGACAGGTGGGCGTTCGCTGTCCTCCTGAGCTATCCCGCTAGCGGGTACACCGTGGGTGCCCATCACGAAAGAGGGGATGGTCTGGCGCACTGTCACAAAATACTCTCTTCACACGGAGGGGGACCTATTTCCAGAGGGGCAGGCACGTATTTTCTGGTACGGAGGACGCCGGTTCCACGGGGCTCCATTCATGGATCAGTTTATACTAAATAGACTGTGGAGGGCCTTACGAGCCCAGGTCCCAGCTTTTCCACTTGAGCAGCAGCCAGAAAGTTTCCCTCTGCTAACACTTACAATCTCCGACTCAGGGGGAGCACCTCATCTCTAAGCTGTACAGGACCCATAGCGTTTTCACACATGACCCAAATGTCATGCACAACAGGCGGAGTTTGCTCATATGACCTGGAACTGCGACAAGATTGGTGGCTTCTGGGGGGAGATATTCACAATAATAACACAGATGATACATTACACCAGAGTTCTTCAATCGGTGGGGCGCGCCCCCCCAGGGGGGAACGACACCCTCTCAGGGGGGGCGTGCACTCCACACGAATATCTTCCCTTTCAGAGCCTTTTACTGTCCCGAGGTGTCACAAGTTCAAATGGGAATTCTCCCATAACTGAGGGCTGGAGGGGGGAGGGAGGGGAAATAGATAAGGCAGGACGTGTGCTTTTGTCATGTTAAGAGCTAACAGTCAACCTTCCCAGGAGGGGGTTATTTGGTAGAACTTGGATTCTTCAGCTGCAGTGGGAGGCAGGGTCTCCTCTGCTAAAAAACAAACAGAGAGTCCTGTTCCTTTGCGTTCGATTTCAAAGCAGAGGAGACTCCTTGCCTCCCCCTGCAGCTGAAAGGGCAGTCTATTCTTTCTTTCAGTTTTAGCAAAGTATATAACCTGCCTCCCAGAGCAACTGAAGCATTTCAGCTTTACCAGTTTAACCCCGTCCTGGGAGGAAGCTCTTATTAGAAAGAAGAAAAAGTTTCTTTTGCATTTACACAGGCATGCGCTGCAACACCCACAGGGCTTCAAGTTCCAACAGAAAAAAAATTAGCCATGTGTTTTTTAAAGAGCCTGCTTGTCTTGACACCAAATATGCTGATAAATAAACATTTGCACTGTGATGTTTCTGTCTTTGTTCCATATTATTATCAGTCATGGACCATTCAGGCAGCTATAGAACACAATTAAAAGTGCTACTATTTATATTTGCTGCTCAAAGTAGACAAGTGCTGACAATACAGCTTCAGGGGACTGTTATTTTTGTACCAACTGGGCCATCAAAATAATGAGCTGGCAACCCTAACCATAAAACTGGAAGTTTGTTGGAAGATCAGCACATTTATTACGTCCACCCTGATCCCTGGTTAATGCCATAACAGCAATAGTTTAACATATCTGAAACCCTACGATGCCGTCAACTCACATGTCTCCCTTTCTGCTCAATGTGCATACTCACTCAAATAAGACCATCACTAACCATACATTCATTTGTCCCACTCTGCACTTACATCTGCACCCAAATTCATATGGTCTCCTCACTCACCCTGCAGTCACTCCTCTTACCCTTCTCTCACACTCTCGCATAACTCACCGTGCACTCACATGGGCACTCCTACCACCCAAAAAGTGCAGAGGGTTAATGTGCCTGCTATAAAGAATGTGTACCATGCAGATCAAGGAACTGAGTGTGGGTAAACTATGAGTAGCGCTATAAAAAATGAAATGTTTGCCAGAAAGGTGCTAGAGAGAGATGGGGTGCATTGTTGGTGAGTGGTAGTGAGGAAATTCAGGGAGAAGGAGGAAATGGGGGAGGGGGGCCAAAACAGACCGTTGCACTATGTGTGTCCAGTGCTAGGGCCAGCCCTGGATGAGAGTGTTAGCACCCCCGAAGTTCGGGTCTAGTTGCGCCCCTGTACACAAGTATGGGCATGTCATGCCCCATCAAGGATTATGTAGTGTACCAGATTCCAGAAATTTCTGTCAGGTGGTGGGTGGCCCAACACCTAAAAAAATTCAGCTGGGGGGGCTCAACCTACAAAAGTTTGAAGACCTCTGCATTACACCATTGAGCCGCACCCATGGTTGGCGCTGTTGGGCTATGTGTGCTAGGTCCCGAAACCTGTACAGAGATTTGTCGCAATTGCTTTATTGGTGGCAAAAAGGGAGATTGACATCCAAAGGTGAGCCCGAGCCCTGATGGACAACGGAGAAACAGCGGCCCTCATCCTCCTAGACCTCTCCGCGGCATTCGACACTGTCTGCCACCGCACCCTAGTGCAGCGCCTCAGCAACGTCGGAATCCAGGAGAAGGCACTGGAATGGATCATCTCCTTCCTCGACGGAAGAACACAGAGAGTCCGTCTACCACCGTACAAGTCAGAGGCCACCGAAGTCATCTGCGGCGTCCCCCAAGGATCCTCGCTGAGCCCCACCCTCTTCAACGTCTACATGAGCCCCCTCGCGGCCATCGCACGCCAACACAACCTCAACATCATCTCCTACGCTGACGACACCCAGCTGATCCTCTCCCTGACCAACGACCCCGCCGCCGCCAGAGCCAACCTTCACGAAGGGATGAAAGACGTAGCCGAGTGGATGACGACCAGCCGCCTGAAACTGAACTCAGACAAGACGGAAGTCCTCATCCTGGGCCCCTCGCCCTCCGCCTGGGACGACTCCTGGTGGCCCCCCGCCCTGGGCACCCCACCCAAACCAACAGACCACGCACGCAATCTGGGCTTCCTCCTGGACTCCTCCCTCACCATGACCAGACAAGTCAACGCCGTCTCCTCGTCATGCTTCAACATCCTGCGCATGCTACGGAAGATCTTCCGGTGGATCCCCACCGAGACCAGGAAGACGGTCACCCAGGCCCTCGTCACCAGCCGACTGGACTACGGCAACGCCCTCTACGCCGGAACCACCGCCAAGCTCCAGAAGAGACTCCAGCGGATCCAGAACGCCTCAGCCAGACTCATCCTCGACATCCCACGACACAGCCACATCTCCGGACATCTGAGAGACCTTCACTGGCTCCCCGTCAACAAAAGAATCACCTTCCGTCTCCTCACCCACGCACACAAAGCCCTACACGATCAAGGCCCGAGCTACCTCAACAACCGCATCAACTTCTACGTTCCCAAACGCCATCTCCGATCAGCCAGTCACGCCCTCGCCGCCGTCCCCCGCATCCGAAGAACGACAACAGGAGGAAGGTCCTTCTCCTACCTGGCCGCCAAGACCTGGAACTCCCGACCGACCGACCTGCGCCTGACCCAAGACCACCTCTCCTTCAGGAAGAAGCTCAAGACCTGGCTGTTCGAGCAGTAGCAACACCCTACCCAAGCGCCTTGAGACCCTCCGGGTAAGTAGTGCGCTTTATAAATGTCTTTGATTGATTGATTGATTGATTGTAGACACCCCCCACACAGAAATCCAGGCTGAATAGTATACTCCACTTTAACACAAACTGCAAATTATATGCTAAGCTACATCCTGTTGCATCCAGACCAGGTGGCATATAGCAGCCACTGCAACAATACCTCCTAGAAAAGAACATCAACTCCAATTCCCAACCACAGGACAGGGATGTTCCATCTGGGGAGGAACAGGGTTGCCCGATTGTGAGCACACAGGGTAATGACACTACTATGGTGGGATAAGAGCATGATGGATAGAGCCGACAAATCTGTTAAGAAATGCATGTGTAATAAAAATGTCTGCTTGTAAAGAGATCTTGGTGTGTAGTAATTTATAACAATGGTGTAACTTAGTGCATGTGACAATGGGAATTTAGCACTGCAACCAGATGTAATGTGTTTTTGGAAAGAAAATAATAATAAATAAAGTTTAAAAAAAAGCCTGTACACAGTGCCAACGTAGGCTATAGTCCAGAATATCAATACAAGAAACATCGATCTACCAGAATATTTCTTTTGGTATATAGCCAAAATATTAAAAAACAGAATGTCAGGGAGCTAAGTGCATATAGGCAAGTATAGATTTAGAATGCTTAACTTCACATCTGCATTCCTTGAAGATACATATATCGTGAAGGTACATAAATGTGGAGTGAAGGGTTGTAAATGAATACTTAACTATGTATATTTACCTGTCGATATTTTGGTCCTCCAGTATTTTGGCCACTATATTGTGGCAAGTCAATATTCCCTACTCTGTATTTCGTTCCTCCACCAACAATATAAGGGCAGAGTGGATAGATTGCACATTGGCGCTGTTAAGAAAGGATTTCCATGAGGCAGATGTAGCAAACAGAAGATTTAATTGCAATATTTCAAAGAGCCCACAACCAGAGTAGAGTGAACCATCTTCACAGTAGCTCAGCTCTAACTGCCTGTTGTGCAGTTGGACCAAGCAACCATCCTGACCATTTGGAGGCTCCAGAACATGGAAGCGCAGTTAAGCAGAAACAACAAGGTAAGCATATACATAAGCTTAACAGTGTTCAAAGAACATACCACTTTAAACATAAACACACATTACATCATGGGCTCTAGGGTCCCACAAATGTGCCTGCATGTAATCTGCCAGGTTACCGAGGTCTGGGAGCAGGCAGTGACTTGGGTGATCAGAGAGGCCCCGTATGCTAGTGTACTACCACTGCGATGGTTCCGGGTTTTCCAGAGGGTACTGGGTGTCATGGATCTCTCAAAATGGTAAGAGGGGGTTTTGAGACGGCCGGGGATTTATACCAGAATGGCACGGTCATGACCTTTCAGAATGTGCAGACCTGGTTTCAGGTGCCACCAGGAATTTTTTTACAGTACGCCAAGATATAGCGTACTGTCCAGGAGATGTGGACAACATTTCCTGATGAACCGGAAGAGAACAGTACACTGGTAACTCTGCTGGACCCGGGTTCCAGTCAAGGGCTTATCTCTTGCACATATAAGGCGTAAAAGGTGGGCCGGGGGTCGAACCTACACATGGTTAGGGCGAGTTGGGATGACGACCTCTCAACCCTTTTGACAGATGGTGAGTGGAGGAGAGCACTGGCACAGGTAGCCGAAGCTACAAGTAATGCACTGTTTAAGCTAATCCAATTTTAATTTCTTCACCATACTTACCTGACCCCCCAGTGACGAGCTCAGTTCCTTCCGGGGTTGTCCTCCCCATGCCCAAGATGTGGCACAGATCCAGCTACATTTCTGCACATGGTCTGGAACTGTCCACGTCTGCAGCGGTACTGGTAGTGCGAATAGATTTCTCCATAAAGCACTGCCTTCTGGGAGTACTCCCGATACCCAAGAAAGGGACAAAGATGCGCTATAGGTTTGCCCTACTGGGACTGGTCCTGGAGAAACGACGGATAGCAATTCACTGGCTACACTCAAGTCCACCTGCATGGAAAATATAGAGGGATGACTTACGGGAATGGGGGATAGACAAGGAATGTCGCCTTAGGATAGTGCGGGCAGATTACAATGCGGAGAGCGATCTCCTGGAATGGGGGCAAATGTTAACCAAAATGACCACAACAACAAATGAGAGTGAGACGGAGAGCGCACATAGCACGCAGAGCACCAGGCCCACTCTAATATGTCCTGAAGATCCACTGTTCCATAAGCCCCCTCACACCTAGAACGCATGATTCACGTACAAGCTATGAGTGCTCCACCAGTTCTCTACTTAGGTTAACCATGTTGTGCCACCTGTCTGCCGCTGTCATGAGGGAGGGGGAGGGAGGGATTGGATTAGGGGAGGGAATCTACTTCTCTGGTTGTGATGATTATTGTTGTTCATATGTTACTTAGGATATTGGTCCTATAATATAAAAATATAAACTGAACTTGCACTGTTATAATGGATGAGTAGTACCGCTCACGAGATAGTGAGAATATATGTAAAAATGAAATGATACGTGTAATCACCGACTGTATATTGCTTATATGTTCCTAAACTGTATATGTATGTCCTTTGTCCCTGATGCAGTGGAAGTGGTTTTAATAAAAACAAGTTAAAAAAAACACACATTACATCATCTTACTCCTTTTAAAACTTAGGAGAAGCAATTGTCCTTGAACCTTGAAGCCAATAAAGATTTACGAGAAGGCTCGTCCGCCGATTCCAGTTGGCACTTTAATATCTTGATCTGAAGGTGAATTAAACACATTTTCTTCCACAAAGTCTCTTGTTGAATCAGACTGTGAATTAGAAAGAGAAACGGTGTGCAAATGTGTGCCGCGATAATTAGAACTCATCCTTCCAAAGATTGACTCCTAGATGGTAGGTCACAATGTAAAAGACTCTCTATCTTTATCTCTCGCTCTCTCCCCCCTGCCCCCACCAGGAGCGTTCAAGACCTTCACCATGATACAAATGTTGAACAACAACAATAACAACAACAACTGTTGTTGTTGTTGATATAAATGCCCACCAAGCAATTCATTTGTAGTCGATTCTTTTAACTTGTTCTTGAGTTAACTTCACTAGAATTCTCCTGATCCACTATTCTTTTCCAGTGAGCCAAACTGCTCCCTTTGACCCTCTTACAACTCCAATTGGGGTAGTAAATTTTGAATACCTTTTTCACACTCTGTTAGGCTTCTTAATCTAAGCGTAATCCCCAACATCCAACTCTATAGGTTTAACATGGAATTTGTTAACAAAGTTCATCTTGACATTAGATTGCTGTTGCAAAACTCTGTCCAGGTTTTCACCACAAGTAATCTGCATATCCTAAATCCAATCTATAGAGAATAGTTGGATCTGGCATTCCTTTTAGACAGTAGTATGAATGGAGATACACTAGTCATGCTTTGAAAACTAATTAAATAAGTCTAGACGTTCTGCCTAATAAGATCTTCTACATGTACACCAAAAACTCAAGCAGAATACACTTCTGCTTTTAAAAACCTGCTCTTTCTTTCAACATGACCATTCGAAGTAGGTGGGTATAATGATACCTTTAAAGGTTTGATATTATAATATCTAACAAGGTTTTTCATTTGTACAAATATAAAATGAGTCCCATTATCTTTAACTAAATTCTTCAATGGAAAATATCCTCTTTTTTTTTTTAATTTCAAAAGTTTTTATTGGTTGTTTCAGCATAGACATATAAAAAGTAAGTCTAGTAGTACAGTATGAGTCATAATTTCACGATTCAAAGTTATTGTACGCTAATATACATCATAGTAAATGTCAATACAAAAGTACATGGCTGGTATCTTGCCTAGAACAGCAGAGCACATCTCTTATACTCAATCACAATTTTGTAACAGACATTGTATTTCAACAGCATATTACTCATTCAGTACGGAGAATGTTCTATGATAGTTAATAGTAAAATGAAGGGAGTCGGCGAACATATGTTGGTGGGTCGTGGGCGGTGTATGAACCATTCAGGGTGGCTTATGTGATGTAAAGTAGTTATCAAGAGTCGACCATAGTTTTCTCGTGGGAGGGCGCCACGGTGTCTGAAGGAGTGCAATATTGTCTGCGCCACGTAAGCTGATTATCCAATTCACCCACCCTGCGTAGTTGGCCTTGCTGGTATCTTTCCAGTTGCTAAGGACTGTCTTAACCGCCGCCGAGAGGAGGAGGTCAAGTAATGACTTATCGTCTGCATCAAGGGATGGGTCCTGGGTGAACCCGAAGACTAGGTAAGGAAGCTCTTTTACTGGTGAAATGTGGAATAGTTTTGAGATCAAATCGAATATCTTCTCCCAAAATTGTGTTACGCAGTCGCATTCTAGGATAATGTGTGACAAGTCACCCTCCGCACGTTTGCAATTCCAGCAAAAGGCGTCTGGGGTGATGTTGTGTGCAAATAATCGTGCTGGGGTCCAGAAGGCCTTATGTAGGAGCCAGTATTTTGTCTGAGACAGTGTAGGGCTGATTTTGTGTCTCGTGCAAGATACCCATGTGTTGGTCCAATCCAATTCTGTGATTGGCCTGGATGAAAGGTTATTCCAGAATTGTATGATTGGGGCAGTAAGGCCAGACTGTTGGGGACGGCTGAGTCTATAGAGAAAGGAAACCTGGTGTCCTAGTCTGTTTAATCTTGCAAGGTATGTTGGGAGTGAGGGTGGCGTCGGGGAGAGGTTGGTTTTGGACAATGCCGTTTTTACATTTAGGAAGTTATAAAATTCGATTGGTTCAAGATCGTATTTGATTTGCAATTCACTGAAAGGAATAGGGTATGCCCCTGCAAACAGTTGGTATGGGAACAGTATGCCTTTTTTGATCCATGTCTCGTTGTGCATGGGTTTACCCTTGTACATAATGTTACGGTTGTCCCATAGGGATTCCCATCGTGAGCCCCGAATGCTGTTTTCTAGGATTCTATCGAACTGCAGGAGAGCAGATTTGGTGTTATGAAATATTGATTTAGAGTGGGTTAGTTTGTTTAGGTTACATGAGGGGTGATACCGTTTAGAATTTCCTCCTCAATTTCTAGCCACACTGGAGTATAGTCAGGTGAAGGTGCGAGCCAGTGGGCTCCTTGTTTGGCTAGGAATGCGGCTTCATACCTTTTAAAGTCTGGCAGATTGACCCCACCTGCGGATTTGTCTAAGCGAAGCTTTTTTATGATGATTCTTGCTCTTTTCCCTTTCCATAGGAAGTTAGAGATAGCCATGTCTAATTTGTGATAAAAGTCAGGGGTGAGTGTTAGGGGGAGCATAGATATGAGGTAATTAACTAGAGGTGAAATCATCATCTTGATGGTCTCCACTCTGCCCCACCAAGTAATGAATCGGGGGGACCACCCCTCTAGTTGGTTCTTGATTTTATTTAAAGTTATCTTTTCATTTCTATGGAGGGTCTCCATAAGGGAGTCACCAAACTCGATACCTAGGTATTTCACAAACTCTGGTTGCCAACATAGCCCTGAGTTTCCCAGGACCTCTTTGGGTGTTAAAATATTGAGTGGCTTGACCTCAGACTTATCCCGGTTAAGTTTGTACCCTGAATGGGAGGAGTAAGTATCAATGGTGGTCATTAATGCAGGGATGGAGGAGTCTGGTGATTCTGTTACAATCAGGATATCGTCCGCATAGGCGGCTAGTTTGACGCATTTATCTCCGAACTTTACACCTTTGATGCCTTCATTTTTTTTTATATGAGCAATTAGGGGTTCCATTGCCAAGAGGAAGAGTGAAGGAGAGAGGGGGAAGCCCTGTCTTGTCCCTTGTTCTAAGGGAAAGGGGTCCGACAGTAAATGTAAATGTAAATGTATAGGCATTTATATAGCGCACTACTTACCCGTAGGGTCCCAAGGCGCTTCGACCGCTGCGAAACCCTTCCTGGCTTCCTGAGAGATGGTCCCTTAATGGGTATCTCCAGGGTGAGACCAGGCATCCCCGGCGGTCTGGTGGGGCCGTTAGTGAAGATGAGGCAAGCTAATGCCCAGAGTTGCCGAGTGTGATCGCTGATCAGAGTGGGCACCGAGGCGAGAGAATTATCGAGTCCGCTGACCCTGGTCCAGAAACCTGCCGCGCCGGGAATCGAACCCTGGTCCCGGGCCGTCCTCTGCTCTCGGGTCTGCCGCCTCTAACCAGTGATCCATTTATAGCAATGCGTGCGGAAGGTGAACGGTACAGGGCCATAACCAAATCAGTGAATGCTTCTCCCAGGTTAAAGGCGGACATACAGCACTTGAGGAAATACCAGGAGACTCTGTCGAACGCCTTCTCTGCGTCGAGAGTAATGGCTACGGCTGGGGCTGCGAGTATCCTGGCTTTCTCAATGACGTGACAGAGGATCCTCGTATTATCGTTAGACATGCGCTGTTTCATGAAGCCTACTTGTGATGTACTAATTAGCTTTGGGAGTTGTAAGTTTAAACGTGTGGCGAGGATCTTTGCGTAAATTTTGCAATCCAAGTTAATTAGGGAGATTGGCCTGTAATTTTTGGTTAGCAGAGGGTCTTTACCTTCTTTAGGTATGACTATGATGGTAGCTTCACTCATCGATTTGGTAATACCTTTTGTTACGCTAAAGGAGTGGAAAAGTTTTAGGAGAGTCGGGCTCAGGGAGTTCGTGAGTTCTTTATAAAAGCTGGCTGAGAACCCGTCAGGGCCCGGAGCTTTCTTACATTTGAGTGTTTTAATGGACGCTGAGACTTCCTGTAGGGTAATCGGAGAGTTCAGTGTGTACTTGTCGGCATCGTTAAGTTTAGGTAGACCCAGTGAGGATAGGTATCTGTTACACTCTTCCGAGTTGAAGTCTAGATTATTTTTGTACAGGTCTTGATAAAATGATTTAAATGAATTGAGAATTTGGTTCTGCTTTGTTTGGATGACATTGCTGCTATCTTTAACTGAGGCGATGTTAAATTGTCTTTTTTTATGTTTTAGATATGACGCTAAAATCTTTCCTGCTTTGTTGCCCTCACTAGTTCTTAGAGCTTTAAACTTATTGACCCAGACCCCTGCCCTTTTACTGAGTATCGCGTTGTATTCATATTTGAGTTTTGTGAGGTCGTTTAAAATCATAGAGTTTTGGAGATCTGCCATATGCGCGGTTTCTAGATTTTTGATGTTGCCTTCCAGAGTAGACAAATCTTTGTTTAATTTTTTGTTAGCTTGAGCTCGAATGCCTCTTATTACTCCTCTCAGAGTGGCTTTGAGTGCCTCCCATACATTCGCTATGTCCGAGTCAGGGGTATCATTAAGTTTGAGGTAGTCTAGGATGGCAGCCTCGATCCTTTGTTTGTTTTCCGGCTCAGAAAATAGTTAATCATTGAATCTCCATCTTTTAGGGGGGAGAATGGAACTGGAGCCCACTAGTTTGGTCTGTATGCTTGAGTGGTCGGAAATCAATTTAGGGGCAATACTGGTTTCTTCGATGAGATGAGTGAAGGGGCTATTAATGAGGATATAATCTATCCTCGAGTAGGAATTGTGGGGAGGCGAGTAGAAGGTGTAATCTCGTCCGTCAGGGTGTTGGAGTCTCCACGAGTCGTATAGATTGAATCTGGAGCATAGGCGGTGTAAACTAGTATGCGATCGTGTAGGGTGGTAGAAGCAATTCGAGTGACGGTCGGTGATTGGGTCAAGTGGCAGATTGAAGTCACCTCCCACAATTAGTAGTTCTCCTTGGGGTACGCATTCTAGGGTCGGGGCCAGTGAATCCCAAAACTCTGGATCGTCATTATTGGGGCCATATACGTTCATGACATGGATATGATCTTCGTTTCTCTGAAGGTGTGCCATGATGAAAGGGCCGTTATTATCGTGAGTGTGTGAAACTACGGAGATGTTGGATTTCTTAGCTATTAGTGTAAGAACCCCCCTCTTTTTGCTAACTGCTGGAGAGCAGAGATTATGAGAGATCCAATGTTGATTTATAAATTCAGCATCATCTTTTGACAGTTTAGTCTCCTGCAGGAGTAGAATATCGCCCTTGGATTTGGACAGATACTCCAGAACTTTTCTCCTCTTGACCGGGTGGTTGAGGCCTTTAACATTGAGGGAAACAATATTAAGGCCCTCCGAAATAGATGTATTACGAGTCATTGGTCACTATGGTGTCGCTCTTGTTCAGGTGGTATACTGTTGAAGAATAGGTTAGAGAATAGTGGGCGAGTTTTGAGTATGAATGAGTAAGCCGTTTCATTGGTTCTGTTCTGTCTCGCGTGTACTGCTTTTACAATGGTGTTGATTGAGCAAACGTATTTCGAGTTTGTGGTGAACATGGTGCTGTAGTCTATTTCTGGGGATAGGCAAATATTGCGATAGGTTAGATCGCTATGAGTGTTCTGTGGGGGCCCCCTTGAAATATCGGAAAGCAGTACTTTTGTAGAGATATAGTCAGGAAAAAGTATTAACCACAAATAAAGAAAGCATGCTGAAACAAACCATATTTTTTTCTTCCCCTTCCCCCCTTCCCTCCTCCCCCCCTCCCCCTTCCCTCGCTCCCTCTCTTCCCTCCCCCCTTCCACCTCCCCTCTCAAAAGAACTTAGGAACTGCGACGGCATTGCCATCCATCTGCGACGCAGAAGGGGATTAGAATGGTAGATGTAACAGGGAACAAATAACTAACAATATTCGATAACTGCATGTAGCAAGCATTATATAGTAGGATTTGAGATACTTATAGAGTGGATGATCATGAAACTTAACCATGCAGTGGAGTTCAAAAACTTATTATTTAAGAGTATTAAGGAAAAGGTAGCTAAACTTGATCGTTTAGTCTCGCTTACTGTATGCATTTTGTATGTGAAAACATGCATAATCAAAGACAAGATGAAATGAGGGGACTTTCTATAGGTACAGACACAGTCTCTGAGAGCCTCTGAGTTCCTGGTAAGTTAATGGTGTTAAAGGTTATTGAACAGAGCATTCGCCCCGATTTCGGTTTAAAGAGCACAAAGCGTGTTATATTCTAGAACACTTGATAAGGAAATTGGTGGATGTGCAGGTGACTTCGGTGTGATCACTGAGCGGTCTTACCTGACAGAGTCAATCAGTTCAATTCAAAACATCAACAATAACTGAAGCAGAAGAGGCAGCGGGGTGTTCGACTGCCCAAGGGTGAATATTATTTCGGTTTACTATCAACTGTAAAGGACACTGACCATTGACAACACTAGTTACCTCTAGTTACCTCAGGTTAGAGGCTTGAGAAAGATATGTTATAGTCACCCATGACCAGAACCCGAGTTTATATTTTCTTGCGAGTTGGTCTTCCGTTTGTTTGAAGAGCCACTGGACAAGTCCATGTTCTGCGGTGGAGAGTCTCCAATGAATTGTGCCAGAGCGTTAGAGTCCGTGAAGAATTTCAGTTTGCCCTGTATCCTCTTTAAGACAGAAATGATAAAAGCTGTATTGGCCAAAGGAACAAAATAAAAATACACCAATTTTGAAAAATAATTTACTAAAACTGTCATATTTCTTGTCTATGGGTAGAATTATAAAGGGACCTGCAAAGTCTAAAGCTACTTCAACCTAAGCTTGATCATGAGTAGGAACAGAATGTAAAGATGTCTCAGCTGTTCTCCAATTCTTTTCTGAAAGTAAACAAATGTCACAACTAGTTATCTGTTTTCTAACTTGCGATTCCAATGACAGCCACCAGTAATGTTGCTTGAGAATTTTGAAGTAATATTGATGCATAAAGTACATTCAGGAGAAATATTAATCCAAGTATCACGCAAAGCCAACTGTGGAAAAAAATATATCATGCTGCAAAACAATCTCATTAACTAAAGATACTTCATAAGCAACTTGGCTTAAAAGCTCTAAACCTCTCTCCAAATCCCTTTTCTTTAGCCAGCTTTCCTTGACATATGTCACAATCAATTGCAACACTGCATTTATCGCATGGCTCTAACTTCTTTACTTCTTTTGACAAAACATTTTTACATTCCTGAACAGCATCTAAAGGAGCCACCACACATTCCACATACTCGTGTTCTAATCCTTGCATATTACAAACCAAAGGCATCCAAGACAAATAGTCTGCTCTACGATTCTTCCCTGCAAAAATGTGCATGAAGGTAAAATTATCCTCCTTCAAATGTGCTAACAACCTAACCAACCTAGCAAATGCTTACCAGTGCCATTACCATTTAACATATTAATTAACGGTTTGTGGTCAGTATAAATATAACATTTTAACTTATAGATAAGTCTTACATTTCTCCATGGCCCAACAGCAGACCACCTCTTTCCACTAGATTGTGCTGTAGTTCCCCTGTGCAGGCTTTAAACACCACAATAAAAAAGCCCCGGATGCCGGCCCACCGAGGTGGGAGGGGGTCTGCAGCAGCCCGCCCCACGAGCCTATGAGTACAAGTGGCGGAGTGGTGTCGAGCAGTGTGTGAAGATGGTAAAAGAGAGGACAAAGGAGAGGATATGTTGACGTTGGACTAATATGACAACAGCAATGATTGGGAAGAAGGTGAACTGCATGATGAAGAAGACATGGTGGTGCTGGAGAGGATTACAGGGGGAGAGGGGAGGCAATGGAAAGTGCAGTTGATGTTGATATTGAAAATTGAAAATTGTAACCAGATTGGTACACCAAGACCAATCCGGATTTATGCCTGGTCGCAAAACAGCTCTCAACCTGCGACACCTTCATTGAGTCCTGGGGCGTGTAAACAGAATCCAAGAAGATGCGGTAGTGCTATCGCTTGATGCTCATATGGCCTTTGATACCATCGAATGGTCATCTCGATTTGCAGTCCTCGAGCTTCTGGGTGTAGGACCCTGATTCCTGGCCTGGATATGACTCCTATAAACTGAACCATTGGCACAGGTTGTAGTAAATGGTAGGGTGTCGCAGATTTTTCTCTTACAGAGAGGAACGAAACAGGGTTGCCCCTGGTCCCCGCTGCTATTTGCGCTAGTACTTGAGCTATTGGTGGCATGGATCTGGGGAGACCTTTTGATCAGCGGACTCAGATGGACAGTAGATTGGGAGGACAAAATATCATTATTTGCCAATGATATTCTTCTCTATGTTGCGTCACCCTACTCCTCTATCTGCAGAATTTTAAATATCTTCGCCTCATTCAGGAGATACTCTGGCTTCACAAACAAACTGGGCCAAATCGGTGATCTTCGTCTTACACTGACCAATATCATGACTGCCGAAGGATTGTGAGGCCCAAGTGGTGTCGGAGGGATTCTGATACTTAGAAATATTTGTCACACCCATCTGGGATTTAATTACTTCTAAAAATGTCCTCTCTCGCTTGCAAAGCGCAGGGTCGCCATGAACCTGGGACGGCCCCGGACTCCATAAGTATGGGATTGGCTCAAAGACACCATGTACTGTCACGAACAACTAAACAACTATTGGGAGCTAATGCCACCGAGATCCCGCTCTCACAATATCTGGGAACCATTTAGCCCTTTTCTCTGACAATCGGACACCACTGCAGGGACTCCTGCTGAACAGAAAGAGAGAGACCCCTAACCCCTTAGAGAGCCTGTGTATGCAGTACCCCATAACCCCCCCATCTACTACTGTCTACACATCAAACTCACATGACAGATGCAGCTAATATACTGGACCCCCACTGGGCTGGGCTGGGTGGGTCGGCTACTCCTATGACCATGTGAGAATGTCTTCTTATCCATCTGCTCAGACCCTGGTGTTCGTATGCAATGGGGCAACAAATTGCTATGCCTACAACTGTATTATTGTAACTGTATAACTGTCTATCGTGTACGCACAGTGTCGCTGACAATGTTGATCAAACCAATGTCTGTATTTATTGTCAACACGGTTAATAAAGGTTTTCAAAATAAAAAAAGGTGCTCTCTCCATATCAGGGGACATGCAACACTGGCGCTCACTCCCACTCTCCCTAGTAGGCAGTGCGCCCCTTTTTAAAATGATGGCTTGGGCGCTTTTTATATATTTTGCAGAACACACTGTTTCCGGTACCGGATACATACTTCAGGGCCATTCAGAATGAGGTCAGAGCCCCTCTGTGGGATAGAGGAGCCCCTAGAATTGCTCTCAACAAACTGTCCCTGGGATGGTTTGATGGTGGGATAGCTCTACCAGACATTCAAACGTACTATCGGGCGGCACAATTGACAGTAGTCAATCAATGGGGTCACCAACCTATGACAGAACCAGCCTTCTGTATGGATCCGTATGGATCGCCTGGTCTTACAACCGGGGGTTAATCTACGTGCGTTGTACACCAAACCATGAAATTGTCCCCTGTAAGGGCCAACGGCGTTGACAATCCAACTCTGGCACTCAACAACAGTAAACTGGGCTGGAAGAATAAGGACACCCCTGTGGGATTCAGTCCTTCTAGGGGAAATGAGCAAGCCGCAAGGATTCGACAAATGGAACTTGCTGGGCATCTCGCTGGTGGGAGACATATATTCAAGGGAATTTTCCTCTTCATAGACCTACAAAAACGTACAATTTGGCCCCCACCAAGGCATTTTGATATATACATTTCAGACACGCCTTGATGGCAAGAATACCCAGAGAAGAAACCCTGTCAGATTCTTCACCCCTAGAAAATAGACTAGTCAAAGAACATATCTCCGAAAAGGCAATCTCGCTAACTTATAAGAAGATAGTAAATAACGCCCCAGACATCTTGAAACAGCTACCATTAAACTGGGAGTGAATGTTCTAAATGTGGAGGAAGATACCCTCTTACGCAGTGTTTCACACTGGCCAGTTCCGCTGAACAATAGAGGGCGTTCAGAGGGAGGGGACAGGCAGAGTCCGGCTTAGCAAAAGGGCCCCTACGCCCATTAAAGTGGAGGGGTTGATCCCATAGTTCATGGTCTACCCAGATAGGAAGGTGGCTTTGAAGTTGGAATGGGGGTTCAGGAAGGGCTTTTGTGTTGGTTTCCAGGACCCTAGAGGACGTAGATGGCCAGAAAATGTGTGATCAGCGAAGGAAGCCCCTGAAGTGGCGGCTGCGAAATTGAAGAAGGAAGTGGAGGAAGGGAAGATTGTAGGCTCAGTTTTTGATTGGCCACTGGTGAACATGATTGAATCTCTGCTGGGGGTGGTGCTGAAGAAGGGAGTGGGGATGGTCAGAATTATTCACCAGGCAGGGAACGTAGCTAGCAAAATGTGACATCAAGTCTGCTTTTCATTTGTTGCCTATTCATCTAGATGATTTCCCATTGTTAAGCATGCAATTTGGAGCTGCCATTGACATGGGCAGAGTATTGCTAATGGACTGTGCCATCTGGTGTGCATTGTTTGAGATGTTCAGCAAGTTTTGCAGTGTTTGTTCACTAAGAAGAGTGGGCATCTGGCAGTGTCTCATTATTTGGATGACTTTTTGTTTGTGGGCAGGATGGATTCTGGTGACTGTCACAGGGCTCTGATGCAATTTGAAACATTGGCAGTGGACTTGTTCTGCGGGCTCCTGAAAAGACGAAAGGCCCGGTGCAGTCTTGACATTTCTGGGTATTGAACTGGTCACCAACTTGTTGGTAGCACAGTTGTTCTAGTCAAAAGTGCAGGAGATGCAACACTTTTTGACTGAAGTGATCGGAGAATGGAGGATTGAGTTGAGGGTGGTGCAGAAGTTGTTGGGATTGCTGAATTTTGCATGCAGGGTTGTGAGGGGAGGTAGGACGTTCTGCAGATGGCTGGGCATAGCGATGTCAAAGGGTGATTTATTTGGCAGCGAGGGCTTACCTTTGCATCTGGAAGACCTTTTTGGATGAGATCAATGGTGTGTCTATGATATTTCTGAAGGAGAACACAGTTTTGCAGATTTCAAAGTGGCAGGGGCACATGGTTTCAAACTGTTTTGGGATGGATGTTGGTGTGTGTAGAGGTGGCCGTCACACTGGCTGCATCAGGGGCGGACGTCGCCTTCCTGGAATTTTTTCAGTTACTGGTAACCTTGACAATGTGGCGTAGAGAACTGGCAAACGGGAAGGTGATGTTCAATGTACACAGCATGATGATGGTTGACTTGGTGAACAGACAGAGGGTGAGGGATTTGAGAGTGCTGCAATTGTTGAGAAAGTTCATGCAGGCTTGTTTGCGTATAAACAATGTTTTCAAGGCTAAACATGTGCCTGGGTTAACAATGATGCAGCATATTCATTATCTCGTTTGCAGTGGGATCGCTTCCGCAGACCGGCACCAGGAATGGAGGATGACAAAACGCCATTGCCCGCACACATTTAGGTGTGCCGGGGGGGGGGTGGGGGGGGGGGGGGGTGAGAGTTGTTGGCTGAGTCTACCAGAGGGAGCTACCCTCTGGCATGGACCAATATGGGGAGTTTGAGGGACATCCTCAGAATGCAAGTTTACAGGACTGCAGTGAAATTGAAGTGAGAGTGTTATGTTTTGTTATGTTGTTCATTGATGAAGGTTGTTTGCCCACGACCATTGTGGGCAAGTTAGCAGGTGTTTCTTTTTATGGAAAATTGATATTGGGGCTTTGACCCAACTAGTGATGAGATTTTGGGTCAGATTTTAAAGGGGTGGGGCAGGTAGAAGGGTGCAGGGCTTTGTGTTATGGTATGCTATCACTTTTGAATAGCTGCAGGACCTTCTTATGGTGTTGCCTGATTGTTGTTACAATGGTTTTGAGGTGGCTATTTTCAGGTTATGCATGATTTGTATGTATTTTGGTGCATTCTCTGTGTCTGAGCTTTTGGGGCCAGCCAGAGACTCAGGGGTGCTAAATGGTGAGATACATTTTGAGCAGGGGTGGATGCAAATTTGACTGAGGCGATCCAAGGTTAATCATCAAGGAGGGGATAAGAGGGCATGTTTGCAAGAAGTAGGCAGTTTTGAGTGTTGGCTTGTGATTGAGTGGTGAAGGTTTCTGGTTTGGACTGGGCGCAGACAGGTGACCATATTTTGCCATGAGGGAGGAGGCAGGATTACTGCCTTTCAGTTGCTGGTTGGTGTTGCGCATGATGTTGCATAAGCTAGGGAGGAATCCGGACAGTTTCAGGACATACTCCTTTAGAATTGGGATAGCAACTTTAGTAGCACACTTGGGTGGGATTGGAGACAGATACAACAGATAAGCAAGTGGAGGTTGAGGTGTTGTGAGCGCTACGTGCGAAAGTTAAGGAGTTTCTGCTTGACGGATAGGGGAGGTGGAGTGAGGTCAGCACTAATTCCTTTTATTTTACCTCAGGATGCGTGAGCGGTCCTGGGAACAAGCGAGTGACTTGGATAGTTGAACACTCTTTCGTGCACTGGGCAGCGAAATATGCAGACCGGAAGATTATGGACAAAGCCTGGGACTGCTCAGGAGCAGGCATGAGGTGCTATGGGGAGGGGGGGTTAAGAGGGGAAGCGCTGGGGCAATTTATTGCCATGGTTGGTGAAACTGGTCCCGCAGAGGGGTTGCCCGGATATGCTCCCGGTGCCCTTGGGGGAGAATGATTTGGTCCAGCTGTCAGGATTGACGCTGCTGCAACACACGCAGCAGGATTTGCAGATGGGGGACGTGCTTGGTATGTACAGAGATTGTGCCGCATAGAAAATGGAGGGGGGAATGAAACATGCAACAATTGACAAGGTTCAGTGGAAGCTCAAAAGGGTGATGAGGGTTTTTTGCAAGGCTACAGATATCAAGGTAGTAGCTCATAGGGCATTAAGGAGGAGGAGTAGTGTCTCTTTAGGTAAAGATGGTGTACACCTTTCTCAGCTGGGCAAAGCCTACTATATGACGGAGTTGAGGGATGTGGTGAGTAGGTTGTGGAACAAAATAATCTGGTGCAGAAAGTCAGAACGATGAATTCTTGAGTACATTCTGAAGAGGTGGGTGGCAGAAAAATGCCCTATGGGTTTTCCTGGATGGTGGTATTTTGGGGTGTGGAGAGTCATATGCGGGCATATCCACCCCTCAGGGGGGATGAGGGAGCACAGGCAAAAGTAGACAGTGTGCAGGATTCTTCACACAGGGCAAAGAGTTTTCATTGGAGGATGTTTGGTAGGGGAAGTGAAAGCAGAGATTGGGAAATTGAAGCAGTTCAGTGAGTGAAAGGAAAAAGAATGAAGCAAGGTATGGGGGGATTGGGGTGAAAGTGTGGTGAGATATGAGAAGTGCTGGGTGGGGAAGGGGATGGCATATTAAGGATGGTTTTGAATTTATGTTAAATGTAATATTAAAATTGATTAATTTTTTTGTAAACCTGTCTTAATAAATGGTCTTTTACGCTATATGGTACGGTGAGTGATTATTGCTCAAAGGATTTCCAGAATGCAGATGTGGCAAAAATAATATTTAATAAAAATATTCCAAGGAGAGCCAGACCTGAGCAGGCCGAATGGTCTTGACAGAAGCTCAGCTTCACCCTGCCTAATGTGCTGTTGAACGAAGCAGCAATCCCGAACATTCGAAGCTACAGCAAGTCGAAGCACAGTTAAGCAGAAGCATCAAGGTAAGCATATACAAAAGCCTAACAGTATTACTGTACCAGTTTAAACATAAACACACAGGTGCACTGCCCTGGATATTGAAGAGACTTACACAACTACACATGGAGCATAGAGATGCGCAATAACTGCCTGGGTGTTGACTTTAATGATGTTGAGAGGCATTGGTGGTGACCCCTATGCTCTGGAGGCTGGACTGTTGGTAGAAGACTGAAGGTGAGGAGGATTGAGGCTTTTCAGACCGGTGCAAGCCAGAATTGCGAATGACTCATGCTCGCGAATATTTGGAATATCGCAGTGCAAAGTTCGTCTGTTAGATGAAGAGGTGCTTAAAAGCTCATAAGGGCATATTTACAAGCGTATTGTGCCACCGGAATTTCACTTTTCCCGACGATCCGGTGGCGCAATGCCTTGCTCCATATTTACAAAGTGGCTTGCCTTAATGCTGCTTTGTAAATATGGTACCCTTTCATGCATATATCTGTTTGAAAGGGCAGTGCAATGGGTGTGGCTGTGGGTGTTCCATCGCAACACCCATTGCTTTTCGATGCTTCCCCAGATTTACAAGGATCTGTAAATCTGAGGCAGTGCCAAAAGCGAACGACATTCAAAAGCAGACGTTACATTGGCGCAAGGAGGAGAAATACTTTTATTTCTCTTTTTTTTTTGCTCTTTCTATTGGGCATATTTACAACGAAATGTCAGAGCGTGGAGCTGTGCCAAATTTGGCAGTACCACGCTCCGACATTTCCAAAACGATGGATGTGCCGTCTACAACAATGAGGTGCGCCCCGTGTTTTCCCTAGCCCTGCTCTAAAATTAGCTGCCTACCGCCAACGCAGGCCCCCTTGCACCAAAGGGCAAGGGTGCCTGTATTGCATGGAATGATTGTTTATGTGTAGGAAGGTGTCCCTTCTTGTAAATACGGCGCATCCGGCGTTTTTTAAATGACGCAGTGTGGCGCTGCTAAATTGCTCGCAGTGCAGCGCTGCGCTATTTAGTTGTAAATATGCCCCAGAATGCCTTGTTTGTCCTCTTCTTGCAATGAGGCCTATGCTTCAACTGGAGCGAAGAAGTGCAACTTGCATGGACAAAGGGGATATGCATCAGAGAAAATTGTATTTTGACCCGAAAAAGATTGATAGAGTTGGTGCGCAGCAGCTATAGATGATAATGGATCACACAGTACTGGCCAAAATCGGCAGGCTACCGGTAATGCAGACTCTAGGACGATCCTGTTGGAAACAATTTGCAGACTAATGTCCATCAAAACTAAGCTTGATTCCTTGACGGTGAGGATGGAACACCTTCAAGAGCAGATAGAGAGGCACACCACAAAGATTCAGATAGTGTAACAACATATTACGAAGAAGTGCTGGTAGTCATTTGTCCCTAAAATGAGGCTGTGGAGCTCGGGTAAAGACCTAACTATATTAGAACTTTGTGAATGACTGAGGAGTTAGCCCAAGTCATTCATGGATGCTGATTGTCTGAATTGCTTGATAGGGATAACTTTTCCGAACAAGTGCTTAGAGTGCCACCCCTCAACCTAGAAACATCATAGTCAATTGCTGTAATGCTGGTGTCTCCAACGAGTAGCTTGTGAGCTACTAGTAGCTCTCCAACTACCTGTGAGTAGCTCTACTGTGTGAAGCCCAGCCTACTAATATAGAAGCTTTCACTTGGCTGGAAAATTATTCCTGCACATAAACAATTAATAATGGCGATTTGTTACTTCTATGTGTGCTGAATCTTTATGCTGCACATAGAAGTTGCAAATCGTAATTTTTTAAATGATTGTTAATGTGCAGGAAGAGACACCTTCCTGCACATAAATAACCATTCATGCTGAATTGCTGTTTCTATGTGTGCTGCACATTGAAAAATTTAGCATTTCTCCATGTTAAAACTAGGTTTTCCCTGGTCTTAATTTTGTCACAGCCTCCTATTTACACCACCCTTGTAAATAGGGGACATCGTCAAAATCAATGGGTTTTGCAGCGGAACGCCCACCGCAACACCCATTGCACTCCCCTTTTACGCTAAGTGTTGCGTGAAAGGGGGCCTTATTTACAAGGCTGTAAGAACAACAATATCCCAACTGGTATTGATTAAAGACAGTTAGTAAAGATATGTAAAAACATTATCCGGAAGGAAACAAGGAGACTCTATATAATTCTGACATGTGCTAGAAGCATCATTTTATGCATAAATATTTGAAGGTGAAACAGAGATATAATTTACAGTTATGGCAGCACTGCAGTATATAAATCGCAACAACTGAAAAATAACCCAAATTGTATGTGGTGCTCTAGGTGTAACAGTGGAAACCAAAATAGCGATGCAAGTGACAATGTGAAACAGCGTGGGTGGCGCAAGGTGACTGGTGAATAAATATACAGTGTAATATTTGATATACGGCGGTTCCAAGTAGATTAAAAGTTCATTTTGGAAGTATTCAATGTGGTCAACGGCTTCGTATCTCGCGCCTGTATTTGCGCTGGAAGGTCGACGGCGTTTCGATCCAGGTTACTACAGGATCTTCATCAGGACTGGGTCGTGGGCAGTGCTGCATGGGGGCAGAGAAAGAGGGGGGTTGGAATATGGGATAGGGTAGGAGAATGGACAGTAAGGAGGGTGACACGGAAAGGGGGTGGCCAGTCAGGTGGGGGGATGGGGCCCGTGACCAACGGTGGGTTACCACTATAGTGAGGAGGGCCCTGCACAGCAGGTGGCTCGCAAGGACTGGGGCATCTCATCAATGTGGAGTGAGGTCGCTAAATAGGAAAGGAGATACAGAGAACGGAGGGGGTGGACATGCATGAGTCAAGGGTGAATAAGCGGGAGCCCTAGTTGGTAATAGGGTCTGGACTCTGTGGGGGAGTGAACCCGAATGTACGGACACAAAGGAAAGTGTGAGCAAGGAAGGGGAGGAAGGCGAAAGTAGGTAGAGGGATGTTCACAGAGGATGTGCCAGTGATCCACGGTGGTTAGGGCTGCCTCAGAGGGGGCAGGCCGAATAACTACTAGAGGTGTGAGTAAGTAGGCAAGGAAAAGCCCAGTTAACCATGAGCAGGCATGGTGGGATAGGGCATGGCCTAAGGTAAAGGGCGGTGGCTTTTACCTGAGGGCCGTTTTCTGGGAGTAAATCGCCGGTGGACAGCAATAACCAAGTGGTAGGCTTGACTTCTTGTTCTATAAAAGAAGAGGGTGATGAGCGGAGATATGGCCCAACCCGTGTCGTAATATAATGGAGAAGGACGTGGCTTACCAGGACTGGCAGAAGTATCCAAGTGAATTAATGTGGGGTCCGAAGGGACTTCTTGGCCTGGAGAACAACAACAAGGGGGGACGGAGGTCAGTGATGACCAGCAGAGCTCAATAGTGAATGAGGGGAACAAAGGGCGAGACGATCTTACCCGGGTCAGAGGTGTTGAGTACCGTGGCGATCCCGGGTGAAAGTGAATTCAAGATAGCCGATCCCAAGCTGGTCGGCTGGATGAGAATGAATCTAGAAGGAAGGGAGGATCGGGTAAATGCACTGTTAAAAACCGGTGAAGCTGGTGATTAAATGGCTGCAGTGTACACCAGAAGACGTACCTCAAATGGAGACAACCTCAGGGGGTGTCCGTGGGATTCAAAGTATCCGCAACGGGACGAACGCTGAACTCATCTAGTAGCTGGAGAACGATAGGTCGGGGGGCGTGGCTGGCACTGACGGCGGAGGCAGTCAGAGTCAGGAGTCTAGGGATAGGCTGGGTAGAGGGAGGGTGGGAGGTCCAAGGGCAAGTGGGCGTGAGCGGGAGGGAAGGGGAATCGGCGAGTTGGAAGGAGGGAGGGACTCTGGGTGAGGCTGAAGGATCGAGGGGGCTGGGGCTTCGCTCGGGCTGGGGAACTGCTGTGAGTCAAGGATCTGAGAGTGAATAATAGTGGTACACAATCCTGGGTGTACAGACCACAGTGTTAAACATCCGCCGTGAACCCTGACAAAGGCAGCAATGCAGGCACAATTATCAAACAGACAACATTATGGACTGTATCGTTACAGGAAATATCAGACATATATTCGCGGTCTCGAACAAATCACTCAGATCAATTAATAGCATCAGAAGCTGCACATCAGCAATTGGTCTGTATGATTAGACATATGACGTCTAGAAATCGAGGTATCTGCGAAGTTTGCTAAGTCCTATGTGGTCTGTAAGTAGAATAGTGCCCTTAGCTATAGTTTTTAATCACAGGAGCAGTGATTAATAAGGCGAGGAAGCACAATACATGTAGGCTAATGTAATGAAAAGAAATACCGCCCTGTCTGACGTCAATATGGCAACAGTGATAGAGAGGACAGAGACAGACTGGAAACAGGAAGGCAACGAGTGCGGTCAGATAGATATAGTGCTGTTCCATTCATCAATGGTATTTAGTCCACTATTGACCGTGTCACAAAAGGTCATCCATTTGCACTCACATCTATTGAGAAGTATTTTGATGTCTCCGCCTCTCTGTGGTAGTGTGACTTGTTCAATGATCAGCCACCTGATGTAATTGTCGAGATGGCCTTTTTCCAGAAAAAGAGCGACCAAGGGTGCCGTGGTGACCTTGCAAGTGATCCGGCTTCTGTGCTGGATAATTCTGTTCTTGATGGTTTGTGTGGTTTGTCCGATGTAAAGTAAGTCACACGGACATCTGATGGCATAGATCACGTCGGAGGAGCGGCAGTTGGTATGGTTTCTGAGGGTATACGATTTGTCTTTGTAGGTAAATACTTTGATATTGGTGGTGAGTTCACAAACTGAGCAACTCTGGCATTTAAAGTGACCGACTAATGGTGGGAGCCCCCAAGCAGCAGTTATCGTGTGTTTATCAGAGGTCTTTTGAGGCAGGTAATGGCGTGTACCAAATGGGATGCTAAATTGTCTCCTCGTTGGTAGGAGAACAGTGGTTCTTCCTTGAACGGTTCAAAGGGTCGAAGAATACTCCAATTCTTTTTAATGATTTTGGCCACTTTGTTGCTGTTGGGGCTAAATCTAGAAACAAAGGGTATCATTTTCAGTTGTTTCTTTGTTTGGTTTGTGAGGAGATTGTCCCTGTGGCAGTACCATGCCCTCTTTTTTGCTCTTGAAATCAGCCGTTTAGGATAGCCTCTGGCTGCCAGTTTATTAGCTAGAACCTCAGCCTCCCTGAAGTAGTCCTTTCGCCACTTACAATTTCTCCTGATACGAAGAAATTGTCCGTATGGTAGTCAGTACCTTAATCCTCGTGGATGATAGCTGCTGTATTGAAGGAGGGTGTTCCTCTCCGTGGGTTTCCTGAAGAGGCAGGTGCCCAGTTTTCCATCCTCTGCGTGTATCTTCACGTCTAAGAAAGGGAGATCGTTTGGATCTGCAGTCGCAGGTGAAGCGTAGATGTTCCTGGGAGCGGTTAAGCTGTAGTGTAGTTCCTATTTTCCCTATAGGCCCTGCGCATTGGAATAACATAAACAGCAGTGTAGACGTAGGACTGTGGTCTTCTAGGTCTCTACTGACTATGTTAGACTTAATTTAGGTTTGCGCCAGCTAGCTCAGAGGTCACTGGAAACTTTCTTGACTGAATAGGAAGTGATCAGATTCCCTGGGAAGAAGGGATTCAGCTTCCGACAACCGCATAAACATGACAACTTTGCTCCCCAGAATAAGAGTCAATCTCTAGAGTCGTGTGAAACAATAGACAGCTATTTCACTCACTCAGCCGTGCGTTTCTTAGTTTCACCAGAGTGCAGAGAAGAGAGAGTCGGGCGTTTTCAATAAAAGATATTATTTATTGAGCAGTCTTCATTCTCACGCAAGAGAAATGAATTGCCACAATTGCAAGACTTGTTATAATGAAAAGTGCGTACAGTAAAAGGAGTATTACGAAATAATACTGTAAAAGCATTGATATGGTTTCTTAGCCATAAGATAGTTAAAATGAATAAAATATGTACATTCATATATACATTGGCTAACGACCTCAACTGGTGCTTCTAACTACGCCTACCCCGGTGTACCTGACCTAAGCCTAATACGTGGGAGGGAGTAAGTAAGTAGCAGTTTAAGTTAAGTTGGTTTTGTCAAGAGTTTGATTCAAGAATTCTCTCTAAGGGTTTAGTCAGCACCGTACCTCTGGAATAGAATGTAGGAGGTCTGGTATCTCCCTCTCAGGACCCGATATCCCAGTCACCCGCAAGGGTAGGCTGGAAACGCCGGAGCTGGATTTTCTCGGCAGGAGAAAAGACAGCGTCTTTCTCAGCGCGTCAAAGAGGAGGGGCAGCGTCCGTGGGCTTCTCGCATCTGCTGGGCTCTCTGCAAGGGGACAGCTGTTCTGCTCCAGTATTCACCACCACCGTGTGTTTGCTTAAGGCAACGTTGGTATATTTATACCTAAAAGGTGCCGAGTTTGACGTAAGTTTTTGGACATAAGACGTCAATAAAGATGTCACTAAGAACTGGTCGTTCTTACAGTGCTCGTAGGAGTTCTATTACTAATCAAAACAAAGCAAGCGGGGCTTTCCCAGGTCAGGGGGGTTTGGTGTGTCGAAAGAACTCAGTGTGCTCTCTAGGAATCTAAGGAAGTAGCTTCTACTGTGTCATGGACTGCAGAGGCGAGTTACTGAAATATGGCTCTGATTATTATGCCATTATAGGGATATGTATTGATTATAGCCGTATAGGGGCATGAGGTCACAATATTGATCGGGTTCCTAGATAAAACACATCACCCACTCCACGGTTTTATGTCCATCAATTACTAAAAACGTAAGCAATAAAGATGCATGTGTATTCCTACCCACCCCAAAATACATTTTGCATTTGAAATGGTGTATACGAAATACATGAAAATGATAATAGGTACTGTACGTTTTAAGCAGTATGGTCATTCAGAAAAATTGCTTATGTATATCAACTGAACGATTTGCGAAAAATTACACATGAAGTCTCTCTTAATACAGAAAAGAAGGGCGAGACTATTTCATCACATATAAATACAATTGCTGTAAAATGTGCTAGAGGCTGAGGTAATATTTTGTCTCTAGATCTACTAAAACTAGAAGCTCTGTTCTTTATGAATAGTTCTACTTTAAGCAAAGTACGTGTGCCAGAAAAAGGTAAATATTTTGGAATTTCTGAAAAAATAATTTCATGATGAGCGGGGGAAAAAATAGTTCCAAACGCTTTTCAGTAGCTTTTGTTTATCAAAGCCGAAGGCCGAATTCAGAGTTCATGGGAACGCTGTGTGCCGGATTGTTTTCCAAAAAGTTATTGTTTCTGTTCAGGGGAGAACATCATTTCAGACAGACTCACAAAAAATTGGTCTTCATATTCAGGTGACAGTTCGACCAAGTTCGATAATGCTGTAACTTGGCAGTTGTGAGAATGATTGCTATCATCGATTTCAGGGTCAGCAATGCTCACAGAGGGTCGTACCTGGGTGATGTTACTTTCATTTCTTGCTTCACTGCCACCACCTAATCGTAGCGCAGGAGTCTAAACGAATGCCGTCATCAGGATTGGTAACCGCTGGGGACAACACGATGCATGAGCCGTTACTGGACTTAGCAAAGTATCGATATCCATTGGTACTGCTGATTGTAGTGCAAGACAGGTGTCTAACACGCATTCCTCTCCGCATAGCATACATCGAGGCAAGATGCAGGTCTGCCATATAGGTCTGAATGAAAGAAACCAGGTCATATTCAGATCTCTTAGCCGGGCTAATCCAAGGACTTTAGTTATGCGGTCCCGGTAGCGTATTGCTAGGATCGTTTCTTCCATCCTTGCCAGAGTTATGTCTGCGTTTTGGCTTGCCATATCGGAGCAGAAGGGTCAAAAATCAAATCCCTGCTACGAGTCCCAAAAGTAATGGTAGGCCGCCAAAGACAAAATGGACAAAATTGGGAAAGATGCCCAGGACTGCTTCGAAGGGTGTTAACAGTCCCGCAAAAATTGTCTTAAATACTTTTGAGATACCACTGGCATTCGACATATTTAAGATTTGGCTTAACATTTCTACGAAATGTACGGGGCAATTTGTTGATAAAAGTGTATGTATCTCTGCAGTTGATCTCCAAGTTGTCCTTGCAACTTGGAGATCATACGTCTCTTTTGATGACGTGATGGGCACTGTTGTCTGTAAAAGTACAGACTTCATTTTGCTTAAAGTATCAATTCGTATAGAAGAGATATTCAACAGAGGCCAAATCGGAGCCACTGAGTCTCCAGGGCCATTTGGATACAATGCTTGCATACAGCAAGTGACCATGGAACTGACGCTTAAGAGATATGCTTTCCCTGACACCAAGCCACAACAGCTGTGATCCGTTATTAGAACGTAACTCCCTTTAGAAAGTTGTCTAAAGAATGGCTCTATCTGTGATGCAGGTGTGCCGTGCTGGTGGCATGAAAGGTTATTTGAAGTCCCCTCACAGGCCCCATGCAAGTTAATACCTTGGCACAAAAGTATTCCGCTTAGTGATTGTTTACACTCATTACCACTAAGAAATACATTTTTGTTGTTGTCACTATAACATGTGTGTGTGTAGGGTAATTTCCATGATGACTTAATGTATCCTTTACCCAACCTTTCATACTGGCCTGCTGGTATATACTTTAGGCAATTTTTAAATTGGAAAGTTGTTATCGGAATTGTGATTATTCCGTGTATTATCCATTCAATGACAGGTCTTTCTGACATTGTCAATGGTAATCTCTCAAGTTTTTCGATGCTCAGGATTGTATAGTCTGCTCCTTTCTGTGCCAAACTGGTTTGTTTATCAGTAAGGTTAAAGATAGAAAACAATGACGTTGTGTTGATTAAACGGCATGGCACATAACCTGAACGCAGGTTTTGCAACGTCCAGCCTAGCTGTACAATAGAGCGTAATTGGGACTGGCCATGTTGTAACATTAGCAAGTCCTGGTCTATTATATCTATAACAGATGATACAATACTGTCCAGTGAATATATTCTGGAGGACAGAGTCATTAACCCATTGTCCACAACAGAAAGTGATTTTTCCAAATTAATACGATCAATTTCTCGTATTTTCTCTGCTGTCTCAATTTGAGTCACTTTCCATGCCTCGTTGTAAGCAGCGTATATACTGGCCGCTATGAAACGTTTTTGACGCTGTTTGCGTGGTCCCATTATGAAATCGCGCAAGTCAGCACCATCTTTAAGTAAAGACAAGTGTTGCTTAATTTGTGCCAGTGTGGATGTTTGTAGCCATTCAAGGCATAGTTTCCCTACACTGTATGTTGTTACTATCCCTGGATGTTGTCTCTGGGAGTATCTAGGGTCTGGTCTGGTCATTTTTAACCCCTGTATTTTGTTCAGGAATCTGTCTTGACAGTTATTCGTGTCTGTAGGCCAGATTAACCACTTTTTCCAATCAGGATGTGTTCTGTTTTCATTTAAAATTTGGGATACGTCTACCTCAATATCTGTGGTTGCATTATCAGGTATTGGCTTTGGAATAGACGGTTTGTTAAGGTCTTTAATCTTGGCTAGGCCAAGACAGGTCGTTTGTTGAATTGTGTCATTCAAGAACATTATTTGTTCTGGGATCATGCAGGCTCGAAATAATGCTTCTAGGCCTTGTACCTGCCAATCTTTTGTACCCCGGATGGTTTTTGTTTCAATGTTATTTTTCCAGAAATCAAAACCAAATGTAATCATTTTTTCATAAAATGCTTCTGAATATATCAATTTAGTATTTGTCAGCATGGTTTTTGTCCCTGTTTTATCTAACAGTTTATAATAAAATGTTTCTGCATCACTTGTGTTAAACCCTGAGAAGTATTGGAATTTCTCATAGAATGTTTTTGAACTGCTTTTAGGTGGAGTAGCACAATGTTCCCATTGGTTATATTTAAAAACATTTCTAGGTTGAGCAGATTTATGTAAGTAGTGGTCTGCATAATGAGTAAAACAGTACATCTGTTCATAATTCGAAGAACCTTGCAAATAATCATGTTCTGTAAATTTTGCTGACAAAACTAAATCCAACATCATATTATTTATACTTTCAAAGTCCCAATCATCAGAGAATGTACTTGGTTTTACGAAGTCACTTAATGAAACCTTAAACTGATGAGGATATTTCAAGAGTTCGACTGGTCCATATATTTCGTAATCTGTTTTGTCCCAAACTACCCCTCCGGGTATTGGAATGGCTGTCACATTCACTGATGATAGTTCTCTTTTCTCGATGTGAGATGACTTGTGAGGCTTCAGAACTAAGTTGATGTTCTGACTTGCTGTGTCCATTGTACTGTATTTTCCTTCAATGAATTGTCCCAAACAAAGTACCATGATGAGCCAAAGCAGGAGGAAAAATACACCTAGCCCAATCCAAAATTCTAACCATGGAGAAATATGATAGGTTTCTTTGAGTTGATGAAAGAGTTTTGTTGCTTTTTCTTTACAAGCCTTTGTTGCTGGTGTCACTTCAGGGTCGCTTTGATCTTCAGAAAAGTCATCGAAATTGATGAAGTAGCCAGATGCAGTTCTGTCGATTGTTGGAATTGTTTTCTCCATTTGGCTTTCATTAGCACATTCTAATGCTAAATCATTGTAGACTGGTGTTTCATGACGAACTGTTTTCAATTTGGATTTCAAGAGGCACAAGTTCCATAGTATTTCTGCATAGTCCTTTTTTATTCACTGCAGGTTTATCAAATGTGATTAGTCTTTCAGTTTGAACCTCTTGGATACTAGCAAATTTGGGTATTCTGTTACTTCTTGGGAGTCCACTTGGCCAACTATTTATTATAGGCCACATGATTTTGGTTTCACCAGGTCAATGGATACAACTCGGTTCTCCTTTTTACCAGCAAGGGGCGGTAGTACTACTGATCTTGTTCCGTTGATTGTGTCAGGGTCCGACTAAGTGCCTGCATGAACATCTGGGAGGACTGTATTATGTTAGTCAGGAAATAGCAAGGAAAACTACATTTCCCAGAAGCCTCGGCTGAGGCTACTTTAGGCTGCATGACACGCATCCTGTTGCGTGTTATTCCGGTGTTATGGTTCAGAGAGAGAGGAGTCGCCTCTCGTTGCTTCGTGTTATCCTTCTGGGGAACTCCTGTTTGGACCCGCGGTGGAAGGTAGGAGCGGAATCCCGCCCCCTATGTTATCGCATTTAGCAGAGCGCTGTGGTGGCCACCACGCGTTGCCGTCTTGACTCTGCGTGCAGTGAAGGAACTGCAGCGCATATCCTTTGTTTGATTGTATTTTGATGCGGAGCGTAGTGGTATACAGCCACACGTTGACGTGTCGAAGCCCGAAGTATCGGGTGGTATTTTCTGGCTTTTGTGACAATAGAAGAAGAGCGGAGCGGAGTGGTAATAGGCACCACCCGCCGCCGTATCTTTCTGAACTTGGTATTCTTACTTTTGCACGTTCGATACTTCCTGACTAGTTATAAGTAGGTGGTGCATGGTGGTGGTCGCAGCTACGTGGCACCAGAACAAGCTGCTTGTGTATATAAGTGTGTGTTATCTGATTCAACCTACAAGCGGAGCGCGGTGGCGGTCGCAGCTACGCGTTTCCGTGAGTGCTATCGATGATTACATGGAGTATTGTGTCCTTATAGTATTAGCCTGAAATAATACTATTTAACAACATTCCGTTCTTTCTTTTTGGATTCCTTTGTTTATTATCTGTGGAAGATAAACTGTTTGTTTATTCTAGTGGATTCAGCAGAGCGGAATGCTGTGGTTCTTGCTTCCCACGCATTGCCGTGTTCTGCGTTTCTACTTCTGTGCTGACTCTCTTTGTTCTCCTCAGTCCTTCTCTTCTGTGTCATTAGTGGGAAGCTATCCCAGGAACCCCCTTATGCTGAATAGCAATTACTTGTAGAAGGTAGGATAGACATCGTATACCAGGTCCATTCTCCGCAGTTGTGTGTATGATTCTTGGTCTTACTATGTTTATATTTCATATAGGACGAGTGTAACTGCAAAGAGGGATAACAGAGAAAAATATTTCCGAATTCCTGCTTTTCTCCACAGGTATTCAGTTTATGAGGAAATTATATGAGTGTTCATATTGCTGAAAGGAACGGTGTTCTTATCCCTGTATGTTTTGTCGTTTCAGATATTCCCTTTCCCAGCAGCCCCCTTCCTTTCCTTCCCTGTTTATTATTTTGTATTTACCTCTCACCCAATGGCTCAAATCCTCTGTTGATATTTACTCAGAGGGTTTGTGACGTTTGGAGGTGGGCTGTATGATCAACATCCGGATCCTGTGGAGCGTACCTGACAGAATAACACGACCACGAATTTAGCTACACCCGATCCGGGTGGGGGTTATATGGCTACCTTAGAGGATGTGCTTCAGGCCTTGGTATTGGTGCAACAAGAGCTTGTTGCTTCCAAGGCAGAGGCCACTGCCTTAAAAGAAAAGGTGGACAGATTAAGTAGGAACCCCTTTGATGCCTCTCCCTCACAAATCCAGGTCACTGTTCCACCTCCTATCCGTCTTGCTAGCCCAGAGAGATATTCTGGGGATCCTTCTAAAACCCAAGTATTCTTGACACAAATCATGATGCACTTCTCGTGCAAACCGGCCTCCTTCCCGACCAATCATTCTAGAGTGGCTTTCGCTATCTCCTATGTGATTGGAGATGCTGCGAATTGGGCAGTGCCTTTGGTGCGTAATGATGACCCTGTGCTGAATAATTGGACGGCGTTTAGGGCTGAGTTCGAGCGGGTGTTCGATCGCCGAGCCACCTCTTTCCGCGCAGACAGGGAACTGCTATCTCTCAGACAGGGAAAGAGGGATTTGATATCCTATTTAAGAGACTTCAACCGGTTGATAGCTGAAACAGCTTGGCCAGAGGAAAAAAGGATGTCCCTTTTTTATCAAGGGTTGAGGGATAGCCTCAAGGATGTTATAGCACAGATTGATCCCCAGCCAGTTACCTGTGCTGACATGATAAATCTGACCCTACGTCTGGATGGTAGGATAAGTGACAGAGGGAGCGACAGAAGGCGATGGGAACGAGGGAACATTGGGTCCGACACTTTACCAAGGAGAGCAGTGATGGCTACAGAACAGGGGGCCGAACCTATGGAGATAGGGGCAGTCAAGGCCCCACTGACCAAGGAAGAAAAGGAACATCGCCGAGCTCTGGGTCTGTGCCTTTACTGTGGGAAAAAAGGTCACTATGTTAGGGAGTGCCCTACTAAGCCTAAGGCAAGTGGTGTGTGGAATCGGAGTAAAAAACTGGCCATCACATCGATGGGAACCCTGGAGAAAGGAAGAAATGTGGAGTCTGAACTAGAAAAGGGTTCCCCGCCTTACCAAATTCCTTCCTTAACTGTACTGACACTGTTAGAAACGGAGACACTCATACTCCTTCCCATGGGCTTGGAGAGTCAGCTGCAGACCCACCAGGTGAGCGTCATGATTGACTCTGGAGCCACTGGGAACTTTATTGATAGCGGGTTGGTATCCGCATTATCTTTGGAGAAAGTGCCAAGAGATTTCCCTGAAGAGGTATTAGCTGTGGACGGGAAACCTTTGAAGTCAGGAAAGATTACTGAACAAACAAACACTCTTGTGTTGTCTGTGAAAATACCAGAAGGACTCCATAGAGAGGAACTGAAGTTGAATATCATTGAGGCACCTCAATACGAGGTTATACTGGGAATGCCCTGGTTAAGCCACCACAATCCGACGATTGATTGGAAAACGAAGGAGGTTCGGTTTGTTTTCGAGGAGTGTAGAGAACACGTGATTGCATCATGTGCGGAGAAGACTGCAGTGTCTTATCTGCCGTTAGTAGTGGCCACAGCTGCAGAAAAGATGGTGGTACTGCCCTCACAATATAAGGTGTATGAGGATGTCTTCAGTGAAAGTATGGCTGAACAACTGCCTCCTCATAGACCCTATGATTGTCGGATAGATTTGGTGGAAGGGGCTACACTTCCTTCCTGCAGGATGTATGCCCTATCTGTCCCTGAAACAGCGCATTTGAGGGAATATCTTGACCATTATGTGGCCATTGGATTCATCCGTCCCTCCAGATCCCCAGCTGCCTCCCCCTTGTTTTTTATCAAAAAAGCAAACGGGGAGTTGAGGGTGTGTGTCGACTACAGAGTGTTAAATAAAAACACAGTAAGAAATAGATACCCTTTACCCCTAATTTCTGTCTTACTAGATCAGGTGAAGGATGCTAGAATTTACACACGACTTGATTTAAGGGGAGCCTACCACCTGGTCCGGGTTAGGGAGGGCGACGAATGGAAGACGGCCTTTAAGAATCGTTATGGCCTGTATGAGTATACTGTCATGCCGTTTGGGCTGTGTAACGCCCCTGCGGCGTTTCAGTATTTTCTTAATGACGTCCTGAAGGAGTTTGTGGATGTTTGTGCTGTTGTCTACATAGACGGCATTCTTATCTATTCTGACAACACCATACAACACCATGTTCATGTATCTCAAGTATTGCAGAAGTTGGGGATAACAGACTGTTTTGCAAGCTTTCCAAATGTAAGTTCAGTGTGCCTGAAGTGGAATTCTTGGGGGTAGTACTGAATCATTCTGGGTTGCAGATGTCTGAAAGAAAGGTGAAGGCGGTGCAAGAATGGCCTGTTCCTAAAAGCATCAAGGAAGTGCAAAGTTTTTTAGGGTTCTCTAACTATTACCGCAGGTTTATAGCACAGTTCTCTCAGGTGGCAGCCCCCTTGTCCAGATTGTTGAGAAAAGGGGTACCTTTCCAGTGGACTGAGGTTGCTGATGGAGCCTTTCAGTCCCTTAAAGCCGCCTTTACATCAGCTCCCATCTTGGCACACCCTAAACCAGAATATCCTTTCATTGTTGAAGCTGATGCGTCGGACGAAGCTATAGGGGCTATTTTGTCTCAAAGAAATCATCTTACGGGACAATTACATCCAGTGGTCTATCTATCGAAGAAGCTTAGTCTGGCAGAAAAGAATTACACAATAGCAGAAAAAGAGCTGCTTGCGATTAAAAAGGCTTTTCAAGAATGGCGCCAACACTTGTGGGGGGCTGCTTTTCCAGTTACTGTATTCTCAGACCACCGAAACTTACAGTACATGAAAACCGCCCGCAACCTCTCTCAGAGACAAATGAGGTGGATGCTGTTTTTTTCGGAATATGACTTTGTTATCACTTTTCGTCCTGGGGCTGACAACAAGAAGGCGGATACCCTATCCCGACAACATCAAGGGGAGGCATCCACAGAACTACCTAGACTTGAGGCATTGTGGATCCAAAAAAGGTGGTGTGTGTGTTACAGGCCGACTCGTTCTTGGAACGCATCTGTCGGGCCAAGACTCCAGGGAACTGGGTTGAATGGGCTGCCCAGGGTAGTGGTCGCACGTTAAAGAAAGGACTTCCTTTTCAAAACAACAAGTTGTTTCTTCCAGACAATACCATGAGAAAAACTGCTTTTGAATGGTGTCACGATTCTCAGTTGGCGGGACACCAAGGAGTGTGCAAGACTATGCAATTAGTACAGAGATACTTTTGGTGGGACACGGTCAAGAAAGACGTGGTCGCTTGGGTAAGATCGTGCAGTGAATGTGCTATGCCAAAAAATGAGACTGGGAAAAAGAAAGGGTTGTTAATCCCTTTACCCACTCCCAAAAGACCTTGGCAGACTATAAGCTTGGACTTAGTTACCGGCCTACCCCCGGATCAGGGGAAAACCGCTATTCTAGTAGTGATCGACTGTCTCTCCAAATTGGGCCATTTTATCCCCTGCGTAAATCTGCCCACGGCAGGTCAGACAGACCAACTACTGTTGACCCACGTCATAAGGCTACATGGAGTACCCGAAGTCATTGACTCCGATAGGGGGCCTCAGTTCATAGCCAGGTTTTGGAAGTTTTGGTGTCAGGCTCTGGGCATTCGATCCTCTCTTTCAACCAGTTTCCATCCACAAACAGATGGACAAACGGAAAGGTTGAATCAAACCCTGAAGAAATATCTTCGGTGTTACGCTGCAGAAGCTCAGGACTCTTGGGTTTCATTACTGTGGTTGGCTGAAGTAGCGTACAACAACGCTTGGCACTGTTCCTTGGGGGTGTCTCCATTTTGTGCTACCTATGGGTATGACGCTAAAATCCTTCCCATTACCATTCCAGAAGTCGTATCCAATCAGCCTACCGTTTTGGGACAGATGCGTAAGGTTCAGGCCATCCACAAGACAATCAGGACCCACTTGATAAAAGCTAAGAGTGAGTATAAGAAATACGAGGATAGACACAGGAGACAAGGTCCATCGTATGCGGCAGGGGATAAGGTGTGGCTTTTAACAAAAAACATCAGATTCAAACTTCGCAGCATTTTTCACCCCAAATACATTGGGCCATACACGGTGGTGAAACAGATTAACCCAGTGGCCTACAAACTGAAACTGCCTGGTTCTCTTCGCATACATCCGGTATTTCATTGTAACCTGCTGAAGCCAGCATTCTCGGCCAGGCGTAGGGCTCCTCCCCCTGTAATGTGTGACGGTGGCTTCGAATATGTGGTGCGAAGCATCAAGGATTCGAAGTTTCGTAGGGGTGTGTTGTGGTACCTGGTGTCATGCAAAGGGTATTCGGCTGAGAATGACTCTTGGGAACCTGTGTCTAACATCCACGCTCCTGAGGCCATACGGTCTTTCCATCGTAGGTTCCCCTTGCGGCCTGGTCCTAGTAGGCGCTGAGAAGGGGGACATACTGTCAGAGTCCGACTAAGCGCCTGCATGAACATCTGGGAGGACTGTATTGTGTTAGTCAGGAAATAGCAAGGAAAACTACATTTCCCAGAAGCCTCGGCTGAGGCTACTTTAGGCTGCATGACACGCATCCTGTTGCGTGTTATTCCGGTGTTATGGTTCAGAGAGAGAGGAGTCGCCTCTCGTTGCTTCGTGTTATCCTTTTGGGAAACTCCTGTTTGGAACCGCGGTGGAAGGTAGGAGCGGAATCCCGCCCCCTATGTTATCGGCATTTAGCGGAGCGCTGTGGTGGCCGCCACGCGTTGCCGTCTTGACTCTGCGTGCAGTGAAGGAACTGCAGCGCATATCCTTTGTTTGATTGTATTTTGATGCGGAGCGTAGTGGTATACAGCCACACGTTGCCGTGTCGAAGCCTGAAGTATCGGGTGGTATTTTCTGGCTTTTGTGACAATAGAAGAGCGGAGCGGAGTGGTAATAGGCACCACCCGCCGCCGTATCTTTCTGAACTTGGTGTTCTTACTTTTGCACGTTCGATACTTCCTGACTACTTATAAGTAGGTGGTGCACGGTGGTGGTCGCAGCTACGTGGCACCAGAACAAGCTGCTTGTGTATATAAGTGTGTGTTATCTGATTCAACCTACAAGCGGAGCGCGGTGGCGGTCGCAGCTACGCGTTTCCGTGAGTGCTATCGATGATTACATGGAGTATTGTGTCCTTATAGTATTAGCCTGAAATAATACTATTTAACAACATTCCGTTCTTTCTTTTTGGATTCCTTTGTTTATTATCTGTGGAAGATAAACTGTTTGTTTATTCTAGTGGATTCAGCAGAGCGGAATGCTGTGGTTCTTGCTTCCCACGCATTGCCGTGTTCTGCGTTTCTACTTCTGTGCTGACTCTCTTTGTTCTCCTCAGTCCTTCTCTTCTGTGTCATTAGTGGGAAGCTATCCCAGGAACCCCCTTATGCTGAATAGCAATTACTTGTAGAAGGTAGGATAGACATCGTATACCAGGTCCATTCTCCGCAGTTGTGTGTATGATTCTTGGTCTTACTATGTTTATATTTTATATAGGACGAGTGTAACGGCAAAGAGGGATAACAGAGAAAAATATTTCCGAATTCCTGCTTTTCTCCACAGGTATTCAGTTTATGAGGAAATTATATGAGTGTTCATATTGCTGAAAGGAACGGTGTTCTTATTCCTGTATGTTTTGTCGTTTCAGACATTCCCTTTCCCAGCAGCCCCCTTCCTTTCCTTCCCTGTTTATTATTTTGTATTTACCCCTCACCTAATGGCTCAAATCCTCTGTTGATATATACTCAGAGGGTTTGTGACCTGTATGATCAACATCCGGATCCTGTGGAGCGTACCTGACAGATTGCTAAGACAGGTACTGCTTTTCTGTAAGAAGGCCCAAATTCCTTCTTCACTGCTATTTTCTCTCTGACCAGATCCCCAATCTTTGGAATCCAGACAGGTCTTGCTGGGACAGGTGGTGTGTCTTCAGTGGTTGTTGGCTGTTGCTTTAACTTTATGTTGCTCAGGGCTTTTTTTGTTTCATTTAAGTCCTGTAAAACAGCCAAACGATCTTTGATGTCAAAGTATTTTCTCTTATCTTCTACCACTGAAGCATGACTATCTAAGTCCTGAACATACATTCTAGTTAAGAACAATAGTTCGTACGGGCTGAAACCTTTTAGAGAATTTCTTGGCAAGTTGTTAAGACTATGTTGGACACTTGTTAAATGCTGGACCCACCCATCACCCGAACCTAATACCTTTGCCGTTATAGATTGCTTTATGTCTCAGTTTTTTCTTTCCACAACCCCTTTTCCCTCAGGATGGAAGGGACAAGAGAACCGCAATCCAATGCCCATGCTGGTCATGGCCTCCTTATAAGCTCGAGAGCTAAAAGCAGGACCCTGGTCAGAATGAAGCATGGCAATTGCGTATGTGCCGATAAAGACTCGCAAATCTTTTATAACAGTTCTGGCGTCAGCCGAGCGCTGGGGCCACATTTTTAAGTGAATATAGTCTTTAAAAAAAAATTAATAGGACGCTGGATTTCATGGCCATGGCATTACTCCGGGTGACTCGTTACTGCGGTTTCTGTTGCAGTCTGGACAGCTCTTTGCAAATTTATAATGTTGCAGGCTCATCCCCGGCCACCAGTATTCTGACTGTAATTCTGTCAGATTCCTTCATCTGTTTGTGCCTTGGACCTTCACCCATGTGTGCGTCTGCTATTAATAAGAATCTCCAATTCGTGTTTGGAATTACCCTGTCCCCCACTCCAGGGATTCGAGCAAAAGGAACGGAGTTTGCATCAATTATGTATGTATAATTGAGTGGATAGTTCACAGGTAGTGCTGCACAGTTGCCTTTTGAAGACGTTTTTACCGCCAGCATGGTTTCCCCGTCTATGTATTTTTCTGAACGTTTTGTTGTTGCTACGGAAGCCGGTTTAGTTGCTTCCGCTGTGGCTGTATTAGCCAATGAATTCCCTGCAACGTGAACGCCATCACGTTGATGACTCAGAGTGTGTATCACGTGAGTCTTTTGTAGTTCCTTCTGTAAAAGAACTACTTGTTTCCAAAGCATTTTATGCTTGATTGTGGCACCTGTGTCATCTTTGTAATCATTTTGAACCCAGTTCTGCAAATCATTATTGTAAGATTTGACGCAAAAATGCGAATCGCACACGATTAGTGTCGGGAATTCACGTTCGCCATTTTCAAGCACCATCTTTAAACATCTGATTTCAGCTCGCTGAGCCGAACATTTTCTCAGTGATTCAGTTTTTGTTATTTTCGGTCTTTATTTACCGCAGAGCCAGCGACCTTTAACTATCGCGCAGGCTGCATTTAGGATTTATCATCTACATTGTAATGCTGTACAAATCTGTCTGTATAGATTATACAAGAGTACTGTTCTAGAGGGAAAATTTTGATTGGCAGAGGATATTCTTTTTCGTATTTTAAATCATTCAGTTTTTTCATGTTCGGGGCAAAATAGTATGTCACTTTTTCTGTAGCCAGCGAATTTTCCCACTGTATCCATTTCCGATCTAGTGCCACTGTTTTTAGATTTACTGGGCTGAATAGCGCCTCGAAGGCTGATTCTGTTGTGAAAACAGTTATTCTTTTGCCTTGGGCTAGGGCTCGTTCTCTTGCTACAGCAGATTGAACTGCCTTTACAGTGTTTTCTGTGAGACTGAATGTTTTTTCTGCTTGTGTGTACAAATGTGATTTGTAAGCTATTGGTACCATTTCTCCCTCATTAGAGGTCAGGTACATGAATCCGCATCTTCCTGGGATGACTCGGATTACAAAGTTGCGTGTATTGTCACGTGTTTCTAATTTTGTTTTAGCTAACATGTCTGTTTGCAGTGATCTAAAAATTTCTGTGTGTTTTTGAGTCCAGTTGATTGGTTTAAAATCAGGTTTTATTAATTCGTAGAGAGGTTTAATCCTCTTTGCATAATTTAGAATGTAAGTTCTTCCGAAATTCAGGAAGCCTAGAATCGATTGTAAGTTCTTCAGCGTTTTAGGTGCTTGGAGTACAGCGCACTTCTCTAAGAAGTTGTCTGCTAGGCTTTTGCCTTCACTTGATAATTTGTATCCTAAAAATAGGACAGTTAGATGGGCAATTTGTGACTTTGAAAGTTGAATTTGTAACCCTCTGCTGCGAACCCAAGTATTATGGTGTTCACTCTTTTCAAGTGGGTATCCAAGTCGTCGTCTGTGAGATAGATGTCATTGACATAAGATAATGCCTCATCATCATACATTTGTAGTAACTCTGTTACTCTGGCTGAGAATAGTCCTGGGCTGCTCTTGAATCCCTGTGGGAGCCTACAGAAATTTCTGTGACCCTATTATTGAGAAAGCGGTCAAGTACCTGCTTTCTGGTGCAATATTTTGACAAAAGAATCCATTAGAAATGTCTAATGTTGTTTTGTATTTTTTGCAAACTATGTTATTCATTAGTGCCGCACTGTGCGAATTTTGTACCGCAAATGTTTTGCAACATGAGTTAAGGTGTCTGTAGTCCAAGACTAGAGAATACGAATCGTCTGGTTTGGAGACAGGAAACAAAGGATTGTTCATTTGAGAGGTGCATGTTTCAATCACCCCTTGGTATTCAAGTTGATCTAAAATCTCCCTGACCTGTTTTTTAGCTTCTTGCTTAATTGGGTACTGCCTTTGTGCAGTTGGTTGACATTTTAACTGGATTTTGTGAGGAGGAGAGTCCTCATCCCATCCTACATGATATTTATATAATGCAGGTGCTTGAGCTACTGCCCATTTCCTTGCATATGTATATTTAGTGTGAATTGGAATATGATTTGAGAAGGCAGGCATAATCATTTCTTCGCCATGAGGGCACTCCCTGACAAACTCTGGGGGCCAATCTTTCTCGGCTAACAGGATGTCATAGCCTTTTGAGAGGTTATCCCAAAATAGACCCCTTATTTTCCTAGTCTTATCTCCCTCTATACGCAGTGTTATTTCGTATATCTTATGAGGTTCGCTAACTCTGGTCTGCAGTTTCCACTTGAATGTATTCATTTGTGTCCACTGTCTCCAGATGATTCATCAGGATCTTGCGAGCTATGCTGATTTCTGCTGCGCTGTCTAGCATTGTCTGTGCCCACTCTCCGTTTTTCAGCTATGTCCTCAGTATTCTCGGCATGTTCGATTACTCTAATACTGGCTACCTTCTTTCTTGGAAATTGTAATTTTTTACTTTGAGCAGGTTCCTTGTCTTTGGACTTGGTGTGCTCTTCCCTTGGATCTGACCGTCCTCTTCTTTCCGATTTCTGCGAAAAAGATCGAGAGGGACGTGTATCATTACTTTGATATCTATCAGGCTTTTTCAAGTTTTCCCTATTTCTAAGATTATATCTTTTCTCAGAGGGCTCCCTCTGGGGGGACTGGTGTTCTCGATTCGGAGTTCTTTCTCTCCGCCGAGGGGACCTTCCTCTGGACTGGAAAACCTTTTCTTTGGGAGTGGATTGTTTATTTCCATCCCAGCTCTTTTTAGGAGTGTTTAGATTATTTTTAATAAATAATTTTTCAGGATTTTCAAGTAGTTGGGGTTTTACTGGTTTCCCACCCAAACTATCTCTACCTAATTTTTCATAGAATTTTTCTATGATTCTGGCAAGCTCAATTGGTTGATCTGTTATATCTGTTTCTTTCAATTTCTGGCATATCGCCACAGATGCTGCTTCTCCCTTTATATTGGCTAATAATGTAGCCGAGACCTGCTTGAAGTCTTTCAGTAATTTCATACCAAGAGTTAAAGCAGGTTCTGGACCATATTCATTCTGAATTTGTTTTAGCACTTCTGGTATTACCGCCATGGACGGAACACCATGTGTTTTTGTGTAAATGGAAGCAAAGACTGTACCCCAAGTGTCACAGTCCTCCACATGTGGCGCGACCCACATTGGAAGGCAGATAGTCAGAATTGTGTGTTTCTCAATAGGGGTAGTATTCGGGAATACTGCCTCTATTTGAGTTATTTTCTATGCTAACCAGAATGGAATTTGTTCACGTTTTGCAGGAGTTTTTCCAAGACATGATTGTATGTTCTGTGGTGTAATTTTATTTGTGTTCCCCTGATGAGGGGTTAGCTGTGGAATATTAACAGCTGTTTGGACTGTTGCAGTCCGCATTACATATTGGACTAACTGTCTGTGTATTTTTTATTTTATTTTTAAAAAATTTTTAAAACCTTTATTTGAAAAAGTGCACACAGCTATTCAGCCTGACATCCCGGAGGCAAGGCAGCATTTGTAAGCAGGAATCAATGTCGCAGTACAATGAAGGTTGATTTTATTGTTTTTGTTTCATAAAGGAACATAAAGAGAGAAGAAGAAAAAGGCGCCAGAAAGGCGCAGAAAGAGTGGCAATGGGGTAGAAAAAACCAGTGAAGCGTTGACAGCGGGGCAGGGGGGGGAGAGCAGAGGGAACACAAACACGGAAACAGGAGAATAGATCAGGGCAAGGGGGGGGGAAGAGAGAACAGGATAAAAATTTTGCAACGTGTCACAGTTGATGTCACAGGCTATGGCGACAAATGTTCCTCTAATGAGGTTCCGGGGGTACACAAATGTCTCCCCTATAGGCATTCCAGGCACCCCACACCTTCAACCATTTTTTGGGCTTACCCCTGGCAACATAGACTGTCTGTTCCCTGAACATACACCAATCCATGTTGGCTTTCCATTGCACCACCATGGGAGCTACCGAAGCCCCCCACTTCTGAGCAATATCGCGTTTAGCCACCATGTTGCCAAGGGTCACCCACTGCGTCTGAGCCACATTGTGGTCCGTCGGTCCCCAAATGTTGAGGAGGCATCTCCTAGCTTCCGCATTCGCCACCACCCCAGTTACTTCATCCATAATCCGGTGCACTCGTCTCCAGTAGGAGGCTATGGCGGGGCATTCCCAGAGAATGTGCATAAAGGTGGCAAGGGCACCACAGCCGCGGCGACAAAGCCCATCGACCGAGTAGCCCATATGCACAAGCCGGGGGCCAGTCACGTACACTCTATGCAGGATTTTGAGCTGCACCAGCCTGAGACGGGAGGAGATGGCAACCTCCTATGGGGAAGAAACTGCACTCTGCCAATCCTCATCGTCGATTTCCAATCCGTCACGCACCCACTGATCCCGCACACCCAGGAGGAGGTCAGTGCGAACATTAATACGTTTCTTATAAGACAGTGAGATGGCACTGTCGGGCATATGGCCGTCCAGTACCCTGTCTTCCAACGGGGAGCTGTCTGGAATCGCCCCCTCATCTGGTTTAGCAGAAAGCAAGGCGTGTCGCAACTGGGCATACCGGAAAGACTCTGAGGTACCCAGCTGGTATTCAGCCTGCAGTTGGGAGAAGGTCTTGATCTCACCTTTCGATAACATATCATCCATCCTGGAAATACCTATAAGGTCCCACTTATCAAACCCTTTGGTGTGCCATAACTTGCCCAGAATGTCTGAATTGTACAATGGGGTGAATCTAGTCAGCCTGCCTTGCCAGCCCTGAGCCTTGGTGATTGCCCTCCAAATATGGACCGCCGTTCTCGTTGGGCCCGACATCCGCCTGTCCAGAGACCTTGAATAAAGTGCTCTGTAATAATTGCCGCCACTCAAGAGCCACTTATCCATTGCGTATCCAGGGTTATTTTCCGGACCATAGAAACCGTGATTGATGGCCGCCAGTTGGGAGGCCCAGTAGTATCTACGCACATCTGGTAGCGCTATACCTCCGTCGTACCACGGAAGCGTAAGCTTCGTGATAGCGATGCGAGGTCGGCCATCCCAGAGCAGGGCACGTTGAAGGCCTTCGATCTCCCGGAAGTATCGGGCGGGAACCGGATCTTGGGTGTTCTGCAGGGCGTACAAGAACCTGGGCAAAGACATCATCTTAAATAATGCCGCGCGCCCGAGTAAGGAAAGCGGAAGTTTGCGCCAACCCTCCACGTCTCGCCGGAGGCGGAGAAGAGGGGGAAGCAGATTGTGTTCATAGCGCGCCTTCGCATTACCAGAGATATAGATCCCTAAGTATTTAAAGCCCTGGCTGGCCACCTGGATGCCGCAGCCTCTAGGGAGGCACGGTGTGTCCCCTTTCAGTACATAGAGGGAAGACTTGGCCCAGTTAATGACGAGGCCAGAATACTGGCCAAAAAGTCTAAGTACATCACATGCCACAATAAGTGACTTGCAGGGGGAAGTGAGGTAAAGCAAAATATCATCCGCATAAAGGGAGACTCTGTCCTCGAAGCCAGGGGCCCAGCTGATACCATGTAGATCCGGGTGTGTCCGTAACAAGGCCGCGAGTGACTCAAGAGCGAGCGCAAACAAAAGAGGCGACAAGGGGCAACCCTGCCTGGTGCCCCTGTGAAGGGCAAAAGTCGCCGAGATACGACCATTGACAGCAACGTTAGCCAGTGGGCCAGCGTACAAAAGCTTCACCCATCCTACAAACACCGGGCCAAAACCGAGCTTCGCCAACACCGCCCATAGGTAACTCCATTCGAGAGAGTCGAAAGCCATCGTGGCGTCCAAGGACGCAAGGACTGCCGGCTCCTCAAGAGTATGGGTCCTGGCCAGGGCGCCGTGGAGTCTACGCAAGTTAAGGGCAGTGTTGCGGTGTGGAATAAAGCCCGACTGGTCCGGATGCACTAAGTCGCCGATAACACCAACCTGGCGATTAGCGAGTATCTTGGCGAGAATCTTAGGCTCAGCATTCAGGAGAGAGATGGGGCGGTACGACCGACACAAATCTCTCGGCTTCCCTTCCTTATGGATGACCACAATAGTGGCCAACCGCTGGTCCAGGGGAAGTAGGCCATTTTCTCGCGCTTCCAGGAACATTGCACGCAGGTGTGGGGAAACCACATCCGGCCTGATCTTATATAGCTCAACTGGGATACCATTGGGACCCGGTGCCTTGCCCGATCGCAGTGAGCGGATCGCAAGTGCGACCTCATCCACAGAGACATTCCTGTCCAGGTCGCCGCGCTCCTCATCCGACAGGCACGGAAGATCGACAGCCGAGAGAAACACTGTCGAATCGGTCTCAGACTGGTCCGAGACAGAGGTCTAGACGCCTCGGAAGTGGTCAGCGAAGGACTCGGCAATGGCACTTGGATCAGTGACGACAACTCCGTCCTCCCCCAATATCTCGGGTACAACACGGCTAGCCATCTCCCTCCTGTCCAGCCAGGCCAGCAACTTCCCGGCCTTGTCGCCGACGTCGTATACCCGACCCTGCTGTTCTTTAGCTAAAGCGAGGGCAGCGTTTGTAGCAAGGTCACGGTACTCCGACTGTTTGAGGGAGAGGTCATGTAGGCGAGCGGGATCGGGCTCAGCCTCCAAGTGGTAGAAGTGTGGCTCAGGGGTTAGAGGCGGCAGACCTGGAGCTTGAGTTCGGCCCTGGACCAGGGTTCAATTCCCCGCCTCGGCGGGTCTTGGGCTCAATAAGTCCACGGACTCGTTAATTCTCGCTCCGGTGCCTTCTCGACTCACGGGTTCACACTCTGCGACTCTGGGCAATAGCTTGCTTAATCTCCACATCGGCCCCTCGCGGTGGGATGCCTGGCTTTCACCTTGTGGATACCCTGCCAGGGTTATCTCACAGGGGAATACCAGGACGGGTTCCCTAAGCAAGCGCGGAGATGCCCCAGGGTAAGTCATGCACTATATAAGCTTCATACATTTACATTTACATGATCTCCTCCTCAATGCGTAGTAAATCAGCATCCCGAACTCTACGGGCTTCCGCTATAAGAGCAAAGGCCTCGCCCCTCAAAACTGTCTTAAACGCCTCCCATAAAGTTGCGGCCGACGCAACCGATCCCTCGTTTTCAGTAAAATAGAGATCGATGGCCTTGGCTAGGAGATTGCGAGTCTTGGGGTTACGGAAGTACCACGGGTTAACAACCGCCGGTCGTTCCGACATGACAATCTGTCTGTGTATTTTAATTAATAATTTTAGCTGTGCTAAAAGTTCTTCTCTTGACATTTTATCAATGTCTGGATGTGGTGTGTAGCTGGCTAAAACCGGCCATGTTGCTCCTGGTCTACCTAGTGGACCGAGCCTGGTAATGTGATCATTATGTTTTAGGGCGCCTTTAAACCAGAGCAGGTGCTCTTGGTATTTTAATGGGATTTCAATCTCCTCGAAAGGAGCGTATTCTTCCGGTGGTTCCTCTATTTTGTAATAGTGGAACTCGTGTGTTGTAGCGTTTGCAGCTGGAAAGTTTATCCATGAATAGAATACCTCTGTCTGCCGATATTCGTGTGCCTCTATCACGAAAATGACTGTACCACCTCGTGCTGTCAGTCCGTTTTCTATAAGTTTTTAAAGTTATTGTTTTTCTTATGTTTGCCGGGATGATATTTGCACCCGGTTCATTAATCCCTGTAACATCGAAACCCCGTTGATTCGCATCTACTGCGGTTTCATTTTTTTCTTTGTTTTTCGCCATGTTCTGACATTGTATTAATGAAGGTTTGCAGAGCAGTTTTAAAGGAAACAAAGATTAGGTGCACAATATTTTGGAACACTGTATCCTTCAACGTTGACTAAACCAGAAACTCTACATAGGAATCTCTTCCTACTAAGTTCCGGCGGATTTTAACCTTTCACCCACTCCAGACGTCTATTGGAGTATTTATGGGAGAAAGGGTCTGTGTGAAAAAGCACGACTGAGTTACTCTAACATCTTGCGTTAGTTTTATCGCCTTACCAAACGTTGGGCGCCATGTAGTGTAGTTCCTATTTTCCCTATAGGCCCTGCGCATTGGAATAACATAAACAGCAGTGTAGACGTAGGACTGTGGTCTTCTAGGTCTCTACTGACTATGTTAGACTTAATTTAGGTTTGCGCCAGCTAGCTCAGAGGTCACTGGAAACTTTCTTGACTGAATAGGAAGTGATCAGCTTCCCTGGCTCAGACAAGAAGGGATTCAGCTTCCGACAACCACATACACATGACAACTTTGCTCCCCAGAATAAGAGTCAATCTCTAGAGTCGTGTGAAACAATAGACAGCTATTTCACTCAGTCAGACGTGCGTTTCTTAGTTTCACCAGAGTGCAGAGAATAGAGAGACGGGCGTTTTCAATAAAAGATATTATTTATTGAGCAGTCTTCCTTCTCATGCAAGAGAAATGAATTGCCACAATTGCAAGACTTGTTATAATGAAAAGTGCGTACAGTAAAAGGAGTATTACGAAATAATACTGTAAAAGCATTGATATGGTTTCTTAGCCATAAGATAGTTAAAATGAATAAAATATGTACATTCATATATACATTGGCTAACGACCTCAACTGGTGCTTCTAACTACGCCTACCCCGGTGTACCTGACCTAAGCCTAATACGTGGGAGGGAGTAAGTAAGTAGCAGTTTAAGTTAAGTTGATTTTGCCGGGAGTTTGATTCAAGAATTCTCTCTAAGGGTTTAGTCAGCACCGTACCTCTGGAATAGAATGTAGGAGGTCTGGTATCTCCCTCTCAGGACCCGATATCCCAGTCACCCGCAAGGGTAGGCTGGAAACGCCGGAGCTGGATTTTCTCGGCAGGAGAAAGGACAGCGTCTTTCTCAGCGCGTCAAAGAGGAGGGGCAGCGTCCGTGGGCTTCTCGCATCTGCTGGGCTCTCTGCAAGGGGACAGCTGTTCTGCTCCAGTATTCACCACCACCGTGTGTTTGCTTAAGGCAACGTTAGTATATTTATACCTGAACGGTGCCGAGTTTGACGTAAGTTTTTGGACATAAGACGTCAATAAAGATGTCACTAAGAACTGGTCGTTCTTACAGTGCTCGCAGGAGTTCTATTACTAATCAAAACAAAGCAAGCGGGGCTGTCCCAGGATGCTGGGGGTTTGGTGTGTCGAAAGAACTCGGTGTGCTCTCTAGGAATCTAAGGAAGTAGCTTCTGCTGTGTCATGGACTGCAGAGGCGAGTTACTGAAATATGGCTCTGAATATTATGCCATTATAGGGATATGTATTGATTATAGCCGTATAGGGGCATGAGGTCACAATATTGATCGGGTTCCTAGATAAAACACATCAAAGCCAGTCCATGACTGACGTTAACAGTTCTTTCGTTCCATTTCATATTAAAAGGACATCGTCAATATATCGACGCCATAGATTGATGTTATTTGAAAATGGGTTGTGGGGGTGTAGAATGAGAGTTTTCTCTAGATGGTGGACAAAGAGAATCGCAAAGTTTGGGACGAAACAAGCCCCCATTGACACGCCTTTGATCTGTAGGAAAAATGTTTCTTGGTAAAGAAAGTAGTTATTTTGGAGAGCAATCCTCAGGAGATCCATGATGAAATCCGTTGGTATCCTGTGAGGCATGGGTCGCTCCACAAGGAGGGATTTAATCACTTGTAGTCCCTCTGCATGCGGGATATTGGTATACAGAGATTTGATATCCAACCCGGCCATGAGGTCGGTCTCTGTATTATAAGGTTTGTCATCAATCGTATTGATCAAATCGGTGGTATCCCTAATAAAGGTGTCCGTAGTGGGGACAAACTCTTTGTGAATGGCGTCCAGGTATTTGCCAATTGGCTCAAGAATAGATCCACAGCCAGAGACGATGGGTCTTCCGGGTGGGTTGTTGAGATCCTTGTGGATCTTAGGGAGGACGTAGATGACAGGAGTACGGGGATGCGGGTTATTGAGAAAAAGGTACTCCTTGTGTGTAATAATATCCATCGATTCGGCCTGTGCAGTTATATCCTGTATCTTCAACCTGATGTCTTGCAGTGGGTCTTTTTTCAACGGACGGTAGTGGTCTGTATTACTTAGTTGGCGTTTTATTTCCGAATCATATTTGTCAACTTTCATTACCACAATCCCGCCGCCCTTGTCTGCTGGTTTGATTATGATATCAGGATTGTTCTTGAGACTGAGGAGGGCTTGTTTCTCTTTCTGAGAGATGTTGTATGGAATGAACTGGAATTGATTTTGCAGTTCTGCAATGTCACGGAGTACCAGTCTTTCAAAGGCAAGAATCTCAGGCGGCATCATGGAGGAAGGTGGATTAAAGGTAGAGGGGGGATGGAACCGTTGTGGGACCGGCTAGAGAGGTTCTGGTTCATTTATGAAGAACTGTCGTAATGGATTGAAGCTCCAGGAAGTTAGTGCGTTCCGAGGGCACAAAGCTTAACCCCCGTAAGAGAATCTGTGTCTCATCAGCCGTCAAAATTTGGTTAGACAAATTAAAGATGGGAATTGAGTCAGTGCTATGTTCAACGTTGGGGGGTGTGGGTGACAAAGCTGGCAAGTAATCTATTGTGGGCCCCATTGGTAGAAGCGGTTGCGTGTTTGTCTCTCCCCTGGGAGTTGTGGCTGGTATTGGCGTGTCCGTGTTGGACGCGTGGTTGGTTGGCCGCGTCCATGGCCTCTCCCTAAAAAACCTTGAGGGAGTAAGGGTGGTGGCCTGTTAGCCTGGCGTGTGGAGCTAGACCCTTCACCTGGGTCAGACTCATCAGCTGAAGTGTTTGATGAATCAGAGAAAGTAACCTGTTGGTTGTTTCTGAATCTACCCCAGTTCCTGGTTCTTGGTGGCACGTATGGAGTGTTATAAAATTCCTCGTTGAGGTACGGGTATGTTTGTTCCACTTTATAAAATGTAATGTCTTTTTGTATTTTTGTAGTTTTCTTATTTAACTCAAAGGTTCCGAAAGTCGCAATGGTGTTGTTGACCTTTTCTTTGAGAGCCTTGGCATCAGGTATAGCAGAATCAGCTAGGATCAGTTGCTCAAGTTCCTCTATCTCCTTTAGCTCCTGTTTGCTATGTTCAATGGCTGTGTCGATACTTCTCTCGTAACTAACTGACTTGCCGCCATTGACCACGCCGGGTTCCGACTTTAATACAGTACTTTCACAACTTAATTGGACGCTGGTCGCAGCGATACAACTCTCCTGTCTCTCCAATCAAATAGAATACTGCATCGTGAACGAGCAGGGTATCTAACTATCGCGCACGTTTCAGAGCAGCAAACCTTGACCTAGACTGCTTGATTCGCGTTACGCTATCGCTGTTTCTAATGTTGGACCCTACCCTCAACTAGCATGTTATATTCCTATAAGATTGCTTTTAACAAGATGAGTGTCTAACAGCGATAAAGTTTCGTATAATCGTACATGGGATAATCGCCATTGTAAAGAACTAAAGATAGCAAGGTTACGAAAATACCGCACATCATATATTATCCATCCTGAACCTACGAATCCTGAAAAGGCGTATGAGAAGTGATTTTTGACAACATCAAACTGAATGAATTTGAAAGACCAAGTAACTTTGTTATCCCAACTCTTCAAAGAACTATGCTGACATTGTCCTGATGAAGACACACTGTTTGTGACGAAACGCGTTGACAGACAGACATCAGCTCCGACAATCAGCTCTGGGAATCACCAAAGTTTTTTAATTTTCCCCGGAATATTAGAGACTACTATAATTGAATATTGTACTCTCTCTTTTTTTATTGCATTTTTTATTTATCTCCTCTATATGATTGAACATGTTTGTATCAATTTTTATCAATGTAATTAAATTTCATATTTGGTTATATTACTTTCTTTTTCTTGTGTTTACATTGTTATACTGAATTTGTGCCAGATATCTACATTGTCAGTGCCTTGAGCAAGTCGTGGCAAGGTGGCTGAAACTGGTCCAGAATTTAGGGTCTTGGATGAAGATGGCTGGGGTGTTGCGGATTTGGAGACCTACTGGAATAACGCCCGATCTGAGATAGTCTGTGAGCATCCGGGCGTGAAGATCGGTACGAATTTGTTTTTTCTTCAGTTTTTCAAGTTTTTCTAGGCGAGTACGGGAGTTATTGGCAACAGGGGCGGTGGTAGAGGGAATGGAGGGTCCAGAAAGGAGCGAAGGACCACCCATAAGGGTTTGAATATAATCCTCTGAGTAGGATAGAGACTCCTTGGACATTCTGGGTGAGCAAAATATCACACAGAGAAAGAGACCCCGGAGTTGGTCCGAAAGTGAAGTCCCGTGGGACAGACTCTCGCAGCTCAGCAGCTGCTCACAATCTTGTAGATAAAACAGGAGTCGGCTACCCGTCAACCGTTTTGGGATTGGGGTGTAATAATGTAAGAACAACAATATCCCAACTGGTATTGATTAAAGACAGTTAGTAAAGATATGTAAAAACATTATCCGGAAGGAAACAAGGAGACTCTATAGAATTCTGACATGTGCTAGAAGCATCATTTTATGCATAAATATTTGAAGGTGAGACAGAGATATAATTTACGGTTATGGCAGCACTGCAGTATATAAATCGCAACAACTGAAAAATAACCCAAATTGTACGTGGTGCTCTAGGTGTAACAGTGGAAACCAAAATAGCGGCACAGGGTCAGACTGATTTGCATATGGCCATGTCTGAACTGGGGTGGTGTGGAGTGCAAAAAACGATGGATTTAGGCCCGGATCTCTGTACTGGGGTGAATGTATGACATTGTTCTGCATTCTGTCCATCAACTGTGGTTTTTGCATTTGTCACCCCGAGTGGGATGGGTATGCTCAGACGTGAGTCTCATGCACTCCACACCACTGGATTCAAGCAAGCCGGGCTGAAGACGGCTGGAATGCCAGAAACCGGTCCTCGGAAGCTTGTTTCCGGTCCAGGGAAGGCATGGCTTGGCAGTTCCGGATGGACTGTTCCCATGAGGCACAGGGTCAGACTGATTTGCATATGGCCATGTCTGAACTGGGGTGGTGTGGAGTGCAAAAAACGATGGATTTAGGCCCAGATCTCTGTACTGGGGTGAATGTATGACATTGTTCTGCATTCTGTCCATCAACTGTGGTTTTTGCATTTGTCACCCCGAGTGGGATGGGTATGCTCAGACGTGAGTCCCATGCACTCCACTCCACTGGATTCAAGCAAGCTGTGCTGAAGACGGCTGGAATGCCAGAAACCGGTCCTCGGAAGCTTGTTTCTGGTCCAGGGAAGGCATGGCTTGGCAGTTCGGGCTGGACTGTTCCCATGAGGCACAGGGTCAGACTGATTTGCATATGGCCATGTCTGAACTGGGTTGGTGTGGAGTGCAAAAAACGATGGATTTAGGCCCAGATCTCTGTACTGGGGTGAATGTATGACATTGTTCTGCATTCTGTCCATCAACTGTGGTTTTTGCATTTGTCACCCCTAGTGGGATGGTTATGCTCAGACGTGAGTCCCATGCACTCCACACCACTGGATTCAAGCAAGCCGGGCTGAAGACGGCTGGAATGCCAGAAACCGGTCCTCGGAAGCTTGTTTCTGGTCCAGGGAAGACATGGCTTGGCAGTTCGGGCTGGACTGTTCCCATGAGGCACAGGGTCATGGCTGATTTGCATATGGCCATGTCTGAACTGGGGTGGTGTGGAGTGCAAAAAACGATGGATTTAGGCCCAGATCTCTGTACTGGGGTGAATGTATGACATTGTTCTGCATTCTGTCCATCAACTGTGGTTTTTGCATGTGTCACCCCGAGTGGGATGGGTATGCTCAGACGTGAGTCCCATGCACTCCACACCACTGGATTCAAGCAAGCCGGGCTGAAGACGGCTGGAATGCCAGAAACCGGTCCTCTGAAGCTTGTTTCCGGTCCAGGGAAGGCATGGCTTGGCAGTTCGGGCAGGACTGTTCCCATGAGGCACAGGGTCATACTGATTTGCATATGGCCATGTCTGAACTGGGGTGGTGTGGAGTGCAAAAAACTATGGATTTAGGCCCAGATCTCTGTACTGGGGTGAATGTATGACATTGTTCTGCATTATGTTCATCAACTGTGGTTTTTGCATTTGTCACCCGAGTGGGATGGGTATGCTCAGACGTGAGTCCCATGCACTCCACACCACTGGATTCAAGCAAGCCGGGCTGAAGACCGCTGGAATGCCAGAAACCGGTCCTCGGAAGCTTGTTTCCGGTCAAGGGAAGGCATGGCTTGGCAGTTTGGGCTGGACTGTTCCCATGAGGCACAGGGTCAGACTGATTTGCATATGGCCATGTCTGAACTGGGGTGGTGGGGAGTGCAAAAAACGATGGATTTAGGCCCAGATCTCTGTACTGGGGTGAATGTATGACATTGTTCCGCATTCTGTCCATCAACTTTGGTTTTTGCGCCTATTTACAAGGCGGCATTGAACCATTTTAAGTGGCTTAACACCGCCTTGAAAATAAGGCAAACGGTTTATAGCCACAGTAATGCCATAGAAAGTGACGTTTCTGTGGCCATAGGGGCTTGTAAATATGACACCTAATTTCCTTGCTTTTGTATTTGTAGACTTTATTTGCTTTAACCCGTTCAGCTTGCTTGTGTTTATCCTTCTGTGCAACTTAACTTGTTTTCCACCTCTCTACTCTCTGATTCCACTAGTGTCGGCTTTTCTGGAACTATTGTTTTCTTTTTTAAGAAGCACTCCATGAGATTGCATTTGTTTTCCAGCTGTCACCCTTGTCTTCTTCCCTGCCCATTCCCAGTGATCCTCACTGTTTTCTCTCTGTTCTTCTCTCCTCCACACATGTTCTACACTTGCTCACCCCTTCTCCCCTCACACTTCCCCCTCTATATTATTTTATCCCCATTGCATGTTTCTATCTTTGCCCATCTCTATCTGTGGCGTGCTGTCTTCCCCAACCTTCTCCCCACCCACCCTTCTTTCCCATTGCTTTTCCTGCTGAACCTCCATTCCTATTGTTTTCCCCACCCATCCTCTGTTCCTGTTACTTTTTTTGCCCACCCTCTGTCCTGTTGCTTTTCCCCACTCACTGTCTGTTCATTTTGTTTTTCTCTGCCCAACCTCTGGTTCCGTTGCTTTTTTATGCCACCCTCTGGTCCCGTTGCATTTCACTGCCACCCACGTTACCCCTTGATCCCCCATCTGTCCAGATGCTTTTCCCCCACCCACCTCTATTTATGTTATTTCCCCCCTTACCCTTTCTTCCCATTGTTCCCTCTATCGCTTTCAGCCCCCTCCTGTTTCTGTACGTGCATCCAAACTATTGGCTTTGGCAATACACCTTGCCGGCAAGACCTTTTGGATTTGCCAAAGCTTGTTTCCTGAGTGTAGAGGCAACTGAGTAGACGCCTTTGCTGTGAATAATTACATTTTGGTATTGTATATCACTTCCCACTTTAGCCGATTTCCAGCTGCATACCCAGTTTTCTTTGGTTACAGAGACTATTCTATAATGAATGCAAAAGGTAAAGTGTAAAAATATGGAAACTGGGGAGGAGCTACGTCGGCGACCAAGATGGCCGCTTAAGGGCTCAGCTCCGCCGGTCCCTCTTTCCTGACCCTTTATCCTGGCCATTATCCTGAGCCCCCTGTGTACCCCCGTGTACGGGAGCATTGGCGACACCCGCGGGTGTTTGAGCGAGCCATCTCCGAGCTCCGGCGGCGAAGCTACGTCGCCGTTGATGCTGCGGCCTACCTTGTGGTGAAGCCGAGGCCTCGCGTTGCGAAGAGGCCACCTGCAGTGCAATAATATCGGCCGCCGTGGGCCAGGCGGGAGTATGTTCAACGAAGCTAAACAAGTGGGGGTACTTCCCAAAGATTTGCGGTCTGCAACGATCGTGGTCATACATAAAACCGGCAAACCGCAAGAGCTGTGCAGCTCCTATAGGCCCATCTCCTTACTTAACTTCGAGATCAAGGTCCTCTGTAAAATTCTGGCCACAAGATTGGGGGCAGCAATACAACCGTGATCCACCCAGACCGGTCGGGCTTTATGCCTCACAGAAGCACTCGTCTCAATTTACGGTGCCTATTTGGGGTTCTGCCGGAGGTGTCTGCGAGGCCTGGAGTGCCGTCGGCCTTGCTATCGCTAGACGCCCATATGGCTTTTGATAGTATAGAATGGCAGTACCTCTACACAGTTCTGGAAAAATTGGGTTTTGGAGAGCACTTCCTGGGTGCAGCTGTTGTATACTGCACCACTGGCAAGAGTCCGGGTTAATGGAGTGCTGTCAAGAGAATTTCGTCTCGTCAGGGGCACGCGTCAGGGCTGCGCCCTCTCGCCCACCTTGTTCGCACTAGCGCTGGAACCTCTGGCGCACTGGATCCGGACTGATCCCTTGGTGTGGGGTATCCACCTGGGAGGGGGCTGGGAGAAGCGTATCTCCCTGTATACTGATGACATCCTCCTGTATGTCCAGAGACCGGCTGCCTCCATCCAGAGGCTGATGGCAATCATAGGAGAGTTTGGCATTTACTCTGGATATCACGTAAACTGGAGCAAGTCCCTGGGACATGTCCTAGCGGGGCCGCAACCACGGCTGCCGGCGGAGTGTGGAGATATCCCCTGGAAGGAGGTTTTTAAATACTTAGGAATCTGGATTACACATTCTAATGCGGAGTTCCTGCGTCTGAATGTTTCGGCGCAACTAGACCGGCTGCGCGGAGATGTGGAGCACTGGAGGTCTCTACCACTCTCATTGATGGGGCACACCGTTCCATTTAAAATGATGGCTCTCCCCCGCCTGCTTTACGCCCTACAGTGTGCTCCCTTCCTGGTCCCAGACCAGATTTTTAGGACGATTGAATCTGCACAACGTTCCTTGCTGTGGTGTGGTGGGTGTCCGAGAATTGCCCTTAAGAACCTGCATAGGGGCCATATGAGGGAGGGTTGGCTGGGCCGGACGTCCGCCTATATTATTGGGCGACGCAATTAATCAATGTGAATGGATGGGTGTTCTCCCCGCTGGCGGAACCAGCATACAGGGTAGATAGACTAGCCTTCGGCAACGACACATACCTAGCAGCCCTATATACTAAAGGTAGGCGTGGCCGACCTCTCCCCCCCAAACGACAGCGGTGGTCGCAGTTTGGAAACGAGCAACGAAAGTGCTTGGCTGGGAGGCAAAGCTCATGGAGCAGACCCCTTTGTGGGCTGGGTCCTTTCTGCAAGCAGTGGCGAAATTGCAGGATCTGCGAAGGTGGAGCCTAATAGGTATTGAGGTGCTGGGGGACATTTGGAAACAGGGAGAGATGGTGAAATTTACAGATTTACAGGCAGAATATCAGATGGAGAGCAGAGAATTCTTCCACTACCACCAGCTTAAGTTTGCTCTGCACGGACACCTGGCCCCAGTGGAGAAGCTACCTGAATACGCGCCGCTTGAGGACAGATTACTTCTAGACCCCATGATTGACAAAGCGATCTCACTCACATATAAAGAATTCATTAATAACATCCTGGACATGCTGGGGCCCCTACGGGAAAAGTGGGAGACAGATGTAGGGCTGTTGGAGGACGATGACTGGGGGGAGGCCCTGCAGTGCCCCCGGGAGGTGGTGATTCGCGCTAGGTTCCGGCTGGTCCAGCTTCGCATCCTGCACAGGTCATACACTCCACGAACAACACAGTACCAAATGGGATATGTAGACTCCCGCTTATGCATACGGTGTGCGGGGAGGAAGGGACCTTCTTCCATATATTGTAGGGCTGTGCGAAGATCAGGGCTTATTGGTCCAGCTTGACAGGCATCATGTCGGAGGTGGTGGGAGCAGATGTCCCGCTGGAGGCCAGATGGCATGTGTTGGGAGTTACTAGTGACATCACCTGGCCGAAGGTGGACAAGATCTGTTTAGCCCTGACGAGTATGATAGCTAAAAGGAACATTGCAAGGTTGTGGGGCAGTGATCTGTTGCCAACGGTGGAGGAGTGGGAGCAAGACCTGGATTGGTGCCAGCGAGCAGAGAAGGTGATTTACAAAAGTAGAGGTTGCCCTAAGAAATGGGAGAAGATATGGGAGGCCTGGAGGCGTTATAGAGGGGAGTGGCTGGATTCGCAGTCGAATGCGAAACCAATATGAGAAGGCCACAGGGTGGAGCCTCTTACCGTTAGGTATGCACCAACAACAATGGGGGCGCCCGTCCTGTGCTAGCTCCCCTGGGTCTTAGCTGTATTACAAAAGAAAGCTTAAGTTCTGAATAGGGAGTGGGGGGATTGGACGGGGGGTGTTCTATCCTTACATGTATGTATTGGGGGATCGAATTTGGATTGTTCTGGGGTTGGGACGATGCTGGGTGGGATGGATGGGCATGGCGGGTAGGATTTATTTTCTTAATATGACTGTGGTTGATTGTGACAATGCTTGCCAATGAATTTCTGCTGCTAACTGATGTGCAATGTTAAGGAGCTGGTTCTTTCAATAAAAAGATTTAAAAAAAAAAAACAATTTGAAAGACTGTTTCGACATTAGTAACAGTGTCATAGAAGAGCTAAACATAATTTTTATAAGTAGGGAGAATGAAGAGGAAGATATAAATGCTGTAGTTATCAGCTGTCATTTTCTAGACTAAACTTTAGATGCTGATTTTGTGGAACTATAACATGACTTCGAGAATGATCATATGAGCTTTGAAATTGATAAACAGGAATATGAAATACATGATGAAATTATTTTAGAAGCTCTATTCAGTTATGAGATGTTATATTCTTCAGTCTTCAAATCACTTTATTCGATTAAAAAAAATCATAAAAGTACAAATAAAAACACGAGACAATTAAATACATATAGGCGATATAAAACTGTAGATCATTAGTACTCAGATAGATAAAAAATAATTTAAAACTAGAAATATATATCAATTAAAAGAAATTCATGGTTTTAAAAAAATCAGGAGGAATACACAGTTCAATCATCAGTGGGAATCTTTGTTTCCTCAGGGGAACAGCAGCAACAAGAAAACTAGCAATGTTAAAAATGTTCGAGGTATTGTCTAACAATTGAAGGTACATTAGTGCTAGGCACACCTGAAGAAAGCCCTTGCCCCTCAAAAGCGGAATTAAAGTCTTCTTCCTAATTTCAGTATAAAAATCACAGAACATTATAAAGTGCATAGTGTTTTGATTTGAGAAGCTATCACAGTTACACGGGGCAGAGTCTTCCGGTTTACAGCATCCTGAAAATGTTTCCGAGAAATTAGTCAGGTTGAAGCAAAACTTGGTCAAAAGCCAATGATGGAGGGGCTTTGTCACGATTCTTATATAGGGTTCTGGTGATGGTGATAAGATTAATAAGTAGTGAGTCCTAACCAGTTGTTTTTTTATTTCGACAACCTCCTGTTCCAGCCGCAGTAAACTCAAATAGTGTGATTTAATTCATTTTAGGTTTGTTTTCTTAATTCCTTCTGGAACTTGGTAAATATCTGGGTGCCCGAGTTTAAAAAAACATAGCCTTGACATATGACAGACACTCAATTTTGCTAAAGTTTGTCTAGGGCAAAGCAATTTGTTAAGATCTGGTGGTTCAATGTGAGTTTAGGGTTAAGCCAAGTTTTTATCCAGCAAACGAAAGGAGCCAAACTCACTAGGTCGGTCACATATCCCATCCCTACTTCCTGGTGGATAGCAAATGTTGGAGTGGATTGGGGGATGGATAGAAGGGAGTAAAAAAATGTGTTTTCTGCCATCTGGACCTCTACCAGTTGTTTGTATCCTCAAATAGCTGCGCCATAAGTGAGAATAGACAGGTATTTTGAGCGATAGATGGCGAGAATAGTGTTACAGGTCTTGACTCTCAATTGTTGTGCAAAGCTTATTAGTGCTGATAACGATCTGTCTTCAAACAGTATACCCAATTATGTGAAAACCTTTACTGTAGTGAGCTCTGCCCCGTTACAGTAAAACATTTTAGTTGTATTCTTATGTTGTTGCATGGTCAAGGGATGGGATTTTGAGATATTTACCAACAAATCCAGGGAACTTATAAAGGTCCCAAATGTTTCCAAGAGTTTCTGAAAACCTAAAGATGTTTGAGTAAGTAACACAGCGTCATCTGCGTATAGGAGGACAGGAATGGTTCTGTTTCCTACACGCGTTATAAGAATACATATATCACAAAAACTAATTTCACTTGACTGAGAACATGTTTCTTTTCTATTAACAGATCTTATATGTTACAGGTGGAAAATGTCACTTGCACAGTAAGTATTTCTTTTTGGCATGTAGTGCTGTAGATTTAGATGTTTGTTATAGTGGTGCTATGTTGTGTTGTGTTTGGCTGAGGTAGTAGCTATAATAAAAAGGCTCTATAAAGGGCATTCACTTTGAATCAAAATATGCATTTCAGGAATAATTGATAACTCCAGTCAAAAAAGGCAACAAGTAGGTATGTATATTTGTGGATGATGTATCGATTGAGTGGAACATAAAAAAGGTGAAAATTAAGAAAGGCAGCAGACGTTGAAACTATGCACTGGCTTGTAAAAGAAGTGGGTGTTTTGTTTTTCAGGCTATTGTAGACTGTGAGTCGGATTCCATAGTGGGAGCCTGAGACACTGTCACTACATCTAAGGAGGGCAGCAATTGTATAAATTACATACATTGTATGGTTGAAAAGGCGGAATGAAGGACGTAAGTGTGCAAATTATGCACTGCTATTCACGGGAAGTCTTGCCAGATTTTCTTACTCTTAGTAGGAATGCCATTGACAAGAATAGCTAAATGTTCATCCTATACATTTTCTACTCTAATTGTCTGTGTTTTAAGTAAATCAAGATTGTATTGAATGCTTTCTGTAGTGCTAGCGCTCTTGGTATGTAGTTGTGAACTGTACTGAGCGGAGAATTGATTGAAAGCACTTCTCAGGACACATAGTGAAGAGAAATTTATGTTGAAAGTTGAATTCAAGTTGTGAACCCAGCTGTCTGTAATGTAGATCGAAGGTACTAATCGATACAAATAATGATGAATGCTATTTTGTACAGTTAACAGAATCTGAGGACATAGTACAATTGCCTCTAACGTAAATAAAGCAAAGCTGAAAACAATGGTGTCCTTAATGTAGAAGGAAAACTGAATTGAAGTTGTGAACCCAGCTGTCCGCAGTGTAGATTGAAGGCAGTTGTTCACACAAAGATTGAAGAATGCTATTTAGTCACAGATAACAGAACCTGAGGACACAGTATAATTGTCTCTGCCTTAAGGAAAGCAAGGCTGAATACAATGCTGTCCTTAATGTAGAAGGAAAGCTGAATTGAAGTTGTGAATTCCGCTGTCCGCAGTGTACATTTAATGGTGGACTTTATCATCTGTAATCACGATTGAAATTAAAGATAGAACATGTATGGAATGCATTGTCAAAATATGTATGTTTCAGGGACATAATAGTTCAAATTGTGACCTGTGTTGTCTGTAGTGTAGACTGCCATTCAGTGTTCCTTTGGCCTTGCAAGACAAATTTTGTTATTGTACTAAACCTATAACAGATATAAAACAAGTTCACGAAATTCAAGAATAATTGATAACTCTAACCAAGTAAGGCAGCAAGTGTGCAAATTTTTAACTGCGTTCTGCCGGGGTAGTTCTTACAACAAAAAAAGCTTGATAAATGTGTAGTGACTGATGTTGAGGACAGGGATGCTCCTGTTTCTTGTTTTTGATGAGGTTGATAGACTATTTGACGTAACAGAAAAGTTAATTGCTATAAATGCATAGAAATTTAAGTTTAGCAAAATCAAGATCAATATGTGAGTATGGACTGCTTGCTGAAGATGCTGTTGCAGCAGTTGATGTGCTTGGTGCAGCAGCAAGTGGATTGTCCTGCAATCTCTGTGTTGCAGCTCAAGCGAAGTTGTTGGGGTGCTAGTTTTTACATGTCGCACCATAGTTGGTGTGCCAAAGGAGTATTTTGTTTAATGGATCATACCTTGAAAGAGTTGTTTGCTAAATTTTACAGATTAGTTTTGGAGCATTAACCTTTTTCAGGGGTAGTAGAAATGAGAAAAAGGTTCGATAAAGGGTGTTGACGTTCAATCAGAATTTGAAATTGAGGAATAATTGATAAAAAATAATAAAAATAATTGCATAAAAATTAATAGATTCTTGACTTACAGTATAAATACTACTACAATTGCAAGAGTTCACTGGAGTTTTAGGACGTCGCCCTAAAAGTTCCTCAGCTAACACTTCTTTTACATTTCTAGGAACAATTTTGTCTTTCACAATAGCACAACCATTTCCAACTTCATAGGCACGACTACTAGTGTCATCTGCATGCAACAAATCATTACTCTGAAGATAACTCTTATCATTAAAAAAAGGCTCAGAACTTGAACTATGGTTCCATTCCACCCAAAAAAAATCTGAAAAATTACTTCTGTTAGTTTTCCTTTTCCACTTGCTTTTGACCTTCATTAAAGGGATTAGTTTATCTAATGATCGAATTGTATTGATTACTAAAACAAATTTTTTAAAATTTAATTCGAAAGCCTTCTCAAGTAGATTTTCTATAGTTTTCTTTTTCATATAATATGCTGTTTTAAAAAAAAATGTGAACGGGGGGGCGGAGCTAGCCGGCGTCAATGGCGGACGCGTGAGCCTTCGGCTCCTCGCATAGCCCCGGAATAATCCTGTTAAAATATCCTTAACTGTGCCGAACATGTCATAGCGGCCTCACGAACGCCTGCTGGCACCCCCGTCTGCCTTTGGAGAACTTTTGGACCGGCTGCGTGTGAGCCTTCCCGAACATTTGAGGGTGCTGCTCCCGGCAAAGCGGCAGTGGCGGACTAGGCTGGCAGCCGCGCACTATCCTGGAGAAGTGGCCGGGTGACGTCATCGGACGTGCGGCCTCAATGCTGAGAGTGATCGGGCTGGGTGCGGACCGGACCGAAAAATTGGATTTATCACAGCTTGAGGAGTTCTCTCCCTCCTACTTGGCGACTGCTCATAAGTGAAGGGCCTGGAGGCTTTGCGACAGGGGGAAGCACACAACTCTGCACTTCTGCGCCACGTGGTGGAGCGCCCGTTAGCTTGGTGCCATAGCTTATTTGGCTCCCCGCTGCAGCGAACCGCTATCCCGCCACCCCCTGGGGGGAAGTAGACCGGGGCAGGAACTGTGGTCCTGACTGCCTTCTAAGCCGTGACGGTAAGAAACTTGCTGCAGCGCGGGGAAGGACTTCGTCCGCCATTGCAGACGCCATCTTGGTCGCGTCTGAAACCCGGAGACTGGTGGCAGTACTTCGCTAGTTTACGAAGATCCCAGGGTTGCACACGAGGCCTGCAGCCGTAGAGGGGCTCCCCCGCTCTACACCACAACACATTGGCGACTGCGATGGGGAAGAACGACGCGGCTCAGGGGAAATTATCCTTTGAACGGCGCCGTCCGAAAGGGTCGGAGGTGGCGGCGCCGGAGACATCACCGAAGGGAGCCACGGCGACAGCCCCGGTGCCCACGGAACTCAGGGACATGTTGGCTGCAATGGAGAAAGGCATACAGGACAGCATTGCATCTGTGGGCACCAAGATAGACGCTCTGTCCTACCGCATGGATCGCATGGCGGAGCGTGTGGATAAACATGCGGAGCGCCTCGACATGGCGGAGCGCCGTCTCACCGAAGCGGAGGAGGCTCAAACAGAGTGGGACAAAGAAAGAAAGCAGTTCGATAGGCTTCTTCATGTTATCCGGGACAAGACAGAGGACTTGGAGGCGCGCTCCCGCAGATCCAACCTCCGCATCACAGGCGTGGCGGAAACTACACAGACGGGGAAGATGGAGCTGTACGTAGAGAAACTGTTGAAGCTTCTACTGGGTGTGGAAGTGTTTTCCCCCATGTTCATTGTGGAACGAGCGCACCGCACGTTGGGCCCACAACCTCAGCCCGGCGCGCCCCCTCGCCCCATTATCGCCTTCGAATGGCGAGGGAGAAGGGCAAACTACAGCATGAGGGTATGGATGTCTCCATATATCCGGACTTCACAGCCAAGGTGCAAGAGGAGAGGCGACAGTTTGCGCCATACAAGAAACAACTCAGAACTTTGGGCCTGGACTATGCGATGTTGTATCCCGCGAAGCTCCGCATAAACGCTGGTGGGAGGTCGTACTACTTTACGGACCCTAAGGAACTTCACAAGTCCCTGAAAACTTGGACGCGGGAGCGGAAGGATGCCCGGCGAGGCCAAGATGACAAAGCCGACTCGGCATCTAACTTGGAAGAACAGGACTAGTGGCCACTGTAGAGAGGATTGGTGCTCTTCCTGGGAGGCGTTCACCTGACCCTGGCACCACGAGGACTCCATGCTTGCAGAGGCCCGAGAGGTCTACATATGCTACACAGGGGTTGCTTTGTTGGGGTGTGGAGGTCTGATTGGACATTGGTCCCACGCACTGCTGGTAAGGTAGCGGATGCGACGGGGGAAGGTTTCATGGACAAATGCTGCAGAACTGGGGGGGTCAGTATGGGTGGGGGAGGGCGGTTATACTTGCAACTAGAGGGGCACTGTAACAAAAGAGGGGCGGTCTGAGGCGCTGATCACACATTCCTTCGGAACAGTTGGTGGTGAACTATTTTGGCGCGCTCTGCCCTGGTGCCTTTGGTTGAGATACTCTTTGAGGGGTTAGTGTTGGACTGTTGAACACTACACTTGTGGAGGGTTGATGGGGGGGTTTTTTGGGTCCTGTCTGACCAGGTTGGGGGAGGTCGGCTGTGGGTGGGCTGGAACTCGAGGGGTGGGAGCTAGGATTTGGTTTGTTGGGGTGTGGTGTTGCCTGGGGTTGTTTGAGGGGTTTACCTATACGGAGTGTGTACTGCGGGGTGGCGCTGTCCCTGTTCGGAGACGCTGGCTGCCGTCTTTGAGATTGCGTGAACTGCTGTGTCCTTATTCGCCTATCCTTGCACCATATGCACGAGTGAAGCCTTGTAATGTCTAATGCTGCATCGAATTTGCCTACACATGCCCCGGATACGCTGAAACTTATGACTTGGAATGTGAGGGGTCTGAACGACTTCCGTAAATTGAGGAAGGTCCTTAGCTATCTTAGTAGACATCACGTGGACCTAGCCCTGTTACAGGAAACGCACTTACCACACACCAGTAGAATGCTACAGGCTAGGGGACTGGCTGGGAACATAGTCGCCGCGGGCTTTACGACACACGCCCGGGGGGTGTTGATTTGGGCCAATCCTTCCTCACAGCTGAAGCTCATCCCACTGCACTCTGACCCGGAGGGCAGGTACGTCATGGCTAGATGTGTGGGTAAGGGATTAGATCTATTGGTGGTGAATGTTTATGGCCCCAATTATGACCACCCTGAATTCTATGCGACTCTGTCAGCTATCGCCAGGTCACACACACAGCCTTGGACGCTATGGGGCGGGGACTTTAACTTTGTATTTGACCCAACTATGGACCGTTCCGCGGGCGTTGCTCGGCGCCCGGTGGCTTCGGCCTCGTATATGAGAGCCGAAATGACTAAGTCAGACTTGGCGGATGTATGGCGGGAGAAGCACCCCACGAAGGGCGGTTATACACATTACTCGGCTTTCCATGATGTCCACACTAGGATAGATTACTGGTTGGCATCCCCCCAGGTACTAGGCAGCACTAGCGCATGCGAGGTCCTTCCACGCACACTTTCGGACCACTCCCCTATCCTACTACACCTCTTAACAGCTAGGAAAGGGATCGCGGCCTTCACCTGGAGGTTCCCCCCTTTCGCGTTGCTAGATGAAGCCTTCAGGGGGGAGATTGCGGAGGACATAGACCAATTCTTTATGACAAACATAGGTACAGTGGACGACTTCTTTACGGTCTGGGAAGCTTTTAAGGTGTACATCAGGGGGGTGGCTATGTCAAAGCACTCAAGTGTGTTACGCTCCATTAGACGGGACCTTACCACTTTGGAGAATAGGATAGCGGGGCTGGAGGCTAAGCGACTGCAATCCGGCGGCGATTCAGAGGGGCCAGAGCTCACCCAACTCCTGTCCGAGTTTCAGGCTCTGGCAGACAGGGAGATCCTATATATGGGCAAATATGCCACCGCCAGAGTGTACGGAGAGGGGGAAAGACCAGGTGCGTTACTGGCACGAATGGTCCGGAGCTCTAGACGCCCACTGGTAGTCGAGGAGCTGAGGACTCCGGAGGGAGACACAGCCACAGACGAGGTGCAGATACTGGAGACCTTCAGAAAATATTACGCAGGGCTATATCAAGCCAAGACGCAGGGAGTGGACGACGAAGTGTAGGACTATTTAGATCATATTGCTATGCCGTTCCTCAAGAACTCGGATAGGGAATTCTTAATGGCCCCCTTCCACCAGGACGAAATACTGGAAGCTCTAGCTAGTATGAGATCGGGCAGCGCCCCGGGCTCGGATGGCCTCACGGTTAGTTTTTATAAAGCCTTTAAGGACCTACTGCTGCCACACTTGGTTACCCTCTTTGACGCAGTCTGTGAGAACGGTGAAATGCCGCCTACTATGCGTGAAGCACTGCTCATCACTATCCCTAAACCGGGGAAACCGCCTGACCTTTGCGGCTCGTACAGACCGCTCAGCTTGCTGAATGTCGATGCTAAGATTTATGCTAAGGTTATAGCCACTCGTTTGGCCTTATTGGTCCCTGGCCTGGTCGCCCCGGAGCAGTCCGGGTTTGTCCCGTGCAGGAATTTGACCTACAATATACGCACGGTACTGGGCACTATGCAGCATGTCAAACAGGAAAACAGCGCGCTGGCAATCTTCCTCGACATGGAAAAGGCATTCGACTCGGTTGAGTGGCCCTTCATGGTGCGTGTACTGCGGAAGTTGGGTTTGGGCGAGCCATTTATGCAGCGGATTGGGGCGCTGTACCACCGTCCCTCTGTCAGGCTACGTCTGGGCGATAGAGTGTCGGAGCCCATCTACATTGGAAGGGGCACGCGTCAGGGTTGCCCCCTGTCACCGTTGCTCTATGCACTGGTGGCGGAACCCCTGGCATGTGCCATTCGGGAATACCACAGCCTGGAGGGCATTAGTTTCCCCACCTATAAAATAGGGATATCAACCTATGCAGATGATACACTGCTGTATGTTAGGGACCCGGAGGCTAACTTGGCCGCGGTTCTTCGTGAAGTGGTCCGCTTCGGCTCGCTTTTGGGCCTGAAGGTGAACTGGGATAAGTCTATTGCTTTTCCGCTCACCCCGGTGACTCGGCCGTTCGCTATGGAGTACCCGCTTCAGTGGTCCTCCGACTCTGTTCGTTATCTGGGCATCCGCCTTCATACAGATCCCGAGATTCTAATTCGGGACAATTACGGGGTGGCATATAGCAAATTGGTCGATGACGTCGATACCTGGATCAGGCTTCCGCTCTCCCTTTCGGGTAGAATCGCTTTAATGAAAATGGTAGTGCTTCCCCGATTCCTGTTCCTCTTCCTGAACTTGCCTGTGGTACTGTCGAAGGTCTTTTTTAAACAGCTTACCACAGTCATGATAAGATTAGCCTGGGGTGGCAAACAGCCCAGAGTTCGATGGACGACCCTGATACTCCCTTGCAAGATGGGAGGACTGGGAGCACCGGACCTAGAACGCTATTATAGGGTTGCACAGGCATCGCATTTACACTCATGGATTCATGGTGATGCTCGGACCCCGCACCTTATACTGGAGCGGCTGTTTGCGGACCCGCTCCCTCTGCCTGCCACTGTCTGCCTGCCCACGGACCGCACGGTTGGACAAATGGACTCTCTTAAGGCGACCAACCATGCCTGGAACCACTTGGTGAGTTCTCGTGGCAGCACATTGCTATACTCCCCACTGATGCCCGTCGAGTGGGCCCTTTGGCTTGACCCGTTGGGTGAAAAAGGAGTGATTAAAGCCCTGCGGGCCCTTGGCGTAGAGAGAATGGAGGACCTATTCGCAGATGGCACGCTCAAAACCTGGGACCAGCTGACTTCCACGGAGTCAGGCCACACCCTGTTACAGAAATTCCAATATCATAGACTCCGCTCTGCGTTCCGTGTAACGCTGGGCCCAGACTTGGAGGAACCGGAGGAGGTCCCGGAACTGACCTATGTTATTAAATCTACCTCACCGGCGAAGCTCGTTTCGCAGGTTAACAAGTTGGGTGTAGCGCATCAGCGATTACAACCCTCTAAGGCCAGGGAGGCCTGGCAAGCCGATTTTCAATCCCCCATAGACGATCTTATGTGGCGATACTGCTGCTCTAGCACGCGTAAGATTTCGCTGAATGGCAGGCACCGGCTGGTGCATTTTAAATATCTACAGCGGGTGTACTATACACCTGAGCGTTTACATCGGTATGGCCTTCGCCCCAGAGCTGAATGCGAGCGCTGCCGGACAATGGTGGCCGATTTTTTCCATTTGGCATGGCTATGCCCTGGGGTGCAGGCATTCTGGGGGGAGGTCTTTACCGAACTGGACCAGATTCTGGGGGAGACCCTGCCCCGCACACCGGCGCTGGCGCTTATTGGTTATTCTAAGCCACTGGCCCCCTCTCTGCGTCGTCTGGTGGACATGGCACTGCTATTGGCGAAGAGAGTGGTAGCGGCTTGCTGGATGCGAGGGCCCCTGCCAACCAAAACGAGGTGGATGCGAGATCTACAGTATTGCTGCACCCAGACAGAACTATACAGCGACCTGTTACCGCCCAGGAGTAGGCCCAAGAATTTCTGGGATCTTTATAAGGAACACCTGCAGAAGGGGGAGGAGGAGGGCTCTGACACATCCGAGGCGGTTGAGCTCCAGGATAGGGTGGGGGAGTAAGCTCCGACTGTGTTCTTCACTATACTGGAGGGGGTAGGGTCGGGAGTGCTCTGAGTTAGGTTGGGGATGTTAAGGCTGGAGGCTGCTGGGGGGGGGACTGTTCACTGAGGGAGGATAGCCACAGGACACAGAGTGGGTACACGTAGGTACACAGGGGGACATGTTGGCTAGGGCTGGGTTGGCGAACACACAGGCACACTCTAGAGGGTGGGGTGGGAGTTTAGTTGGGGTTGTTCTTTGACCTTGTCTCAGTATTAGATCTGTTGACCGCGATTGCAGTAATAGATTGCCAGCTGGCACACCAAATCAATACGTGGCTTACGAGAAAACGCTCCTAACGGCACAGTTATACGTTCGATGCATTACCTCGCCGCCGGGCCCCCCGGGATGCCGGCAATAAGGCTGTGTTCGAAATAATCCCTTTTGATGGTCATACTTTATGTGGAGATGCACTGTGCTCAAGTGTTACATTTGGTGTTGTCAATGGCTTTGCTATCAATAAAGATCTTTAAAAAAAAAATGTGAACACATTGTAGAATTGTGTCTGCATTAAATAAATGAAGGCTGAATTTTCTAGTGTTCAACGTTTAAGAAAATCTGAGGACATTGTGCAATTGTCTCTGTTTTAAGTAAATCAAGATTGTATTGAATGTTTTCTGTAGTGCTGGTGCTCTTGGTATCTAGTTGTGAAGTCTACTGAGCGCAGAATTGATTGAAGGTACTTCTCAGCACACATAGTGAGGAGAAATTTACATGGAAAACTGAATTGAAGTTGTGAACCCTGCTGTCTGTAATGTAGATCGAAGGTAGTAATCAACACAAACATTGATGTATGCTATTTTGTACAGTTAACAGAATCTGAGGACAGAGTACAATTGTCTCTGCCTTAAGGAAAGCAAAGCTGAAAACAATGTTGTCCATAATGTAGAAGGAAACCTGAATTGAAGTTTTGAACCCATCTGTTCGCAGTGTAGATTGAAGGTTCCAGTGAGCACAGTTATAGATGAATGCTATTTGTGACATTCTTTTATGAAATTGGAAGACATAAAAAGCATTAGTCTCTACCTTAAATAAAGCAAGGCTGAATTGAATGTTTTCTGTAGTAGTGGAGCTCTTGCTATCAAGTTTTGACTTTTACTGAGCGCAGAATATATTGAAGGCAGTTGTTAGCACAGATATTATAGACAAATTTAGTTGGAAAGCTGAATTCAAGTTGTGAACTCTTCTGTCCGCACTGTACATTGAAGGCTCTAGTGAGCACAGTGATAGATGAATGCTATTTGTAACATTCTTTTACAAAATCTGAAGATATAAAATCCATTAGTCTCTACCTTAAATAAAGCAAGGCTGAATTGAATGTGTTCTGTAGTGCTGGTGCTGTTGGTATCTAGTTGTGAAATCTACTGAGCGCTGAATTGATTGAAGGCACTTCTCAGCATATATAGTGAAGAAAAATGTACATGGAAAACTGAATTGAAGTTGTGAACCCTGCAGTCTGTAATGTAGGTCGAAGGTACTAATTGACACAAACATTGATGTATGGTATTTTGTAGAGTTAACAGAATCTGAGGACAGAGTACAATTGTCTCTGCCTTAAGGAGGCAAGGCTGAATACAATGCTGTCCTTAATGTAGAAGGAAACCTGAATTTAAGTTGTGAACCCAGCTGTCCACAGTGTAGATTGAAGGCAGTTGTTCACACAAAGATTGAAGAATGCTATTTAGTGACAGATAACAGAATCTGAGGAGACAGTATAATTGTCTCTGTCTTCAGGAAAAATATACTGAATACAATGCTGTCCTTAATGTAGAAGGAAAGCTGAATTGAAGTTGTGAATCGGCTTTCCTTAGTGTAGATTGAAGGCTCTAGTAAGCACAGTTATAGATGAATGCTATTTGTGACATTCTTTTACAAAATCAGAAGACATAAAATCCATTAGTCTCTACCTTAAATGAAGCAAGGCTCAATTCTATTTTTTCGATAGTAATGGAGCTCTTGTTATCAAGTTGTGATTTTTACTGACCGCAGAATATATTGAAGGCAGTTGTTAGTACAGATATTGAAGACAAATTTAGTTGGAAAGTTGAATTCAAGTTGTGAACTCTTCTGTCCGCACTGTACATTGAAGGCTCTAGTGAGCACAGTTATACATGAATGCTGTTTGTGTGATTCTTTTACAAAATCTGAAGATATAAACTCCATTAGTCTATACCTTAAATAAAGCAAGGCTGAATTGAATGTGTTCTGTAGTGCTGGTGCTGTTGGTATCTAGTTGTGAAATCTACTGAGCGCAGAATTGATTGAAGGCACTTCTCAGCATACATACTGAAGAGAAAAATGTACATGCAAAACTGAATTGAAGTTGTGAACCCTTCTGTCTGTAATGTAGATCGAAGGTTCTAATCGACATAAACATTAATGTATGCTAGTTTGTACAGTTAACAGAATCTGAGGACAGAGTACAATTGTCTATGCGTTAAGGAAAACAAGGCTGAATACAATGCTCTCCTTAATGTAGAAGGAAACCTGAATTCAAGTTGTGAACCCAGCTGTCCGTAGTGTAGATTGAAAGCAGTAGTTGACACAGACATGGAGGAATGCTTTTTGTCAGTTATTTAACCCCTTCCATGCAGATTGAAGAATGCTATTTAGTGACAGATAACAGAATCTGAGGAGACAGTATAATTGTCTCTGTCTTCAGGAAAAATATACTGAATACAATGCTGTCCTTAATGTAGAAGGAAAGCTGAATTGAAGTTGTGAATCGGCTTTCCTTAGTGTAGATTGAAGGCTCTAGTAAGCACAGTTATAGATGAATGCTATTTGTGACATTCTTTTACAAAATCAGAAGACATAAAATCCATTAGTCTCTACCTTAAATGAAGCAAGGCTCAATTCTATTTTTTCGGTAGTAATGGAGCTCTTGTTATCAAGTTGTGATTTTTACTGACCGCAGAATATATTGAAGGCAGTTGTTAGTACAGATATTGAAGACAAATTTAGTTGGAAAGTTGAATTCAAGTTGTGAACTCTTCTGTCCGCACTGTACATTGAAGGCTCTAGTGAGCACAGTTATACATGAATGCTGTTTGTGTGATTCTTTTACAAAATCTGAAGATATAAACTCCATTAGTCTATACCTTAAATAAAGCAAGGCTGAATTGAATGTGTTCTGTAGTGCTGGTGCTGTTGGTATCTAGTTGTGAAATCTACTGAGCGCAGAATTGATTGAAGGCACTTCTCAGCATACATACTGAAGAGAAAAATGTACATGCAAAACTGAATTGAAGTTGTGAACCCTTCTGTCTGTAATGTAGATCGAAGGTTCTAATCGACATAAACATTAATGTATGCTAGTTTGTACAGTTAACAGAATCTGAGGACAGAGTACAATTGTCTATGCGTTAAGGAAAACAAGGCTGAATACAATGCTCTCCTTAATGTAGAAGGAAACCTGAATTCAAGTTGTGAACCCAGCTGTCCGTAGTGTAGATTGAAAGCAGTAGTTGACACAGACATGGAGGAATGCTTTTTGTCAGTTATTTAACCCCTTCCATGCTGATGAAGGCCGGGAGCCGTCATGGCACACAGTGCTCATATGCTGATGACGGCTCCCGGCCGTCATGACCGCACCCGCGATCGGAATGTCCCGCACAGGCGCAGAATCACTGCCGCCCCCAAGGGGTTAAACAAAATCTGAAGACATACAGTAGAAATATCTCTAAATTTAAAAAATGAAGGCTGAATTTCCTACTGTTCAAACTTTAAGAAAATCTGAGGACATTGTGCAATTGTCTCTGTTTTAAGTAAATGAAAATTGTATTGAATGTTTTCTGTAGTGCTGGTGCTGTTGGTATCTAGTTCTCAATTCTACTGAGTGCAGAATTGATTGAAGGTAGTTCTCAGTACACAAACTGAAGAGAAATTTACATGCAAAGCTGAATTGAACTTTTGAAGTCTTCTGTTTGCAATGTATATCGAAGGTAGTACTTGACAAATATCAATGTATGCTTTTTTGTTCAGTTAATAGAATCTGACTACATAGTACAGTTGTCTCTGTCTTAAATAAATTGAGAGTAATATGTCATACTCTCTTTTAAGAATTTTTTGATTTTTAAATGCACTAAGGCAAACATTAAGTTTGATACCATGCTTACGTCATCAATATTGACAAGTTAAATTTTCTTTAAGAGTCTTCACAACAAGCTTCTCCAGATAGCTTGTGGTATTGTAATTTGATGTCATGCTCCAGAGGTAGATTAAGTAAAAAATGTAATGTAGCATTGGAAATGTTAATATTTGGTCATATTTTGAATAAATGGAATTTATTACAAATATCCGACAAGCATATGATGCTAATTATGGAAGTATTATACAAGATATAAGAATTGGAAAAAAGACTGAACATGGCAAATAAGTTTTACAGATACGATTACTTTGCAATTTGTTTGCAAATGGAAATATTGTTCCTGAGTTTGTAGCTATTTTTAGAATGATTAATAACCCTAGTTAAGAAAGGCAGCAAGTGGGGGCGTGGCTACGCAAGCGGAGATGGCGGTCACAGCTTGCTAGAGCTCCCGCCGGCCCGCCATTAATCCTTCTACTTATCCTGGTCCCTGACCCCGAAACCAACAACAACAATGGGGCGAAGGTCGCCGGGAGTGCCAGGAACCCTCCGGTGTGCCCAGCGTCCCAAAACCGGACTGAGCAACGAGGCGCGAGGTGCGGCCTAGAGGGCGGAGGAGCAGCCGGGGCCTCGATTTTGGTGCTCCCCGGCCGGGGAGCAGTGCACTACATCGCCTGGCCTGGTGGCAGCCGCAACGCTTGGGGACCCTAGGCGCCGAGGACGCAGGGGAGTGTGTGTGATCCCTCTTCCAGGGCCCAGCTGCATCACGAGGGGACGCAGAGGCTGCAGATGACCGGGGACAGCCGGAGCGGCCTGGTGGACTAGGCGCAGCCGGGACCTCGATTTTCGCGGCCCAGTGTTGGCGGGGACCTGCAGGCTCGGCAGGGGTCGGGCGCCCTGATGTTCCCGGCCGGCGGTGATCGACCCACGACATGGATGGTCTGCGGGACGATCGGCAGCAACTGTGAGTAGTGACCCCCCCCCAGACCGGAGGAGACGCCGGCGTTTTGGCGCGAGATACACCTGGACTGTCCACCTCTCCAGGGGGGGGATTGTTGATCGGAGGGGGCCCTGCTCCTTGGCGGTCGCTGGGCCGGCCACGCACTGATCGGGACATTGGGTCACATTGGACCGGACCCGCCAGGACCTGCCCGGGGGCCGGAGACCGGACGTGGTTTTCCCTCCCCCTCATTGCATTGCATAGACTTCAACGAGGGCGGTCGGGGTCCCACACCTTCATTCCATCTTGGGGCCCATTTACCCTCGGCAGTCATGACCAGAGGAGGCGGTGGCCCCGCCAAGCATGTGACTATTGATAAATTCACGGGGCCCAGTGGGGGCCCTGGACCGTCCGGGGGTGCTCCTCCTGGAGGGGGGCCGGACAATGCAGCCCTTATGGCGGCCATCACTCAGTCAAGGGATGCGCTAGACGCCAAGATAGGGGCAGTGGGCGCGGATGTAACCCTATTACGCCAAGACCTGAGAAATGCCGTGGCGCGGATCACCGAAACCGAATCCAGGGTAACGGTGGTAGAGGAAGACGTCACTTCCCTTAAAAAGAGAATGGCGGCGATGGAATCTGCGCAGCGGAACACAGCGCTCCGTGTGGAAGATGCCGAAGGGCGGGCACGCAGAAACAACCTCCGCTTTATTGGCTTTCCGGAGCGCTGTGAAAAGGGCAACATGGAACAATTCCTCACACAGTGGCTGGAGTCATGGATGCCACCAGGGACGCTGTCTGCTTGCTTCGTTATTGAGAGGGCACACCGCGCCCTGACGCAGAGGCCGCCTGAGGGCGAGCGGCCTAGGGCGGTGATCGCTAGACTGCTGAATTATCATGACAGGGATGCCGTATTGAGGGAAGCTAGAACCAAGGAAGCCCTCCTATATGAAAACTGTAAGATCATGATCTTCCCTGACTATACCAAACTTGTGCAACAGCAGCGTCATTCTTTCATGGCCGCCAAGGCAAAATTAAGAGGTCTTAAACTCCAATATTCCCTGTTGTACCCGGCGCGCCTCAGGGTGATCTTCCAATCACAGACACTGTTTTTTGATACACCGGAAGACCTCTTCAAATGGACGGATGAAACAGTGCGGCTTAGACCGAACTCTCAACCGGGGCTCAATCCGGGCTCTCCTGAAGGATCACCACGAACACAGAGAGACCAGACGGCGAAGAAGGGTCATACCAAGCGCTCCAAATCGCGCAGACGCGCGGCCTCGGTCGATGGCACACAGACCAGTGGTAGAACCGAGGATTCGGAACACTCTGGGACAGACCACTGAAGACTCCGGGGCCTTAACTCTCCTTTTCTGCTGTCACTGCTGTGACCTCTGGTCGGGCTCACTGAGTCGTCTGGAACTCAATGGCTGCCCGGCACTGTTACTGCCCTGGGACAGTACTGCTTCTGTCTCCTAATCGAGAATAGGGTTGTGGGGTGGGGGGTCGGGGACTACGTGATAGTGGCTGCCACTCTCCCTCTAGAGAGAGAGACACTGAGGGGAGGGGGGTGAGCTTGCTGTTCCTTCTGGGGATGTTGGGATCCATTGGTATGGGTGGGCCCGGGCCCTGTGTTTTGGTCTCGGGACCACCCATGCCGCGACAGATACTTCATAGTTCATTGAGGTATAGGGTGGGGGGAGGCGGGACGTGGTCGGTCGGGGTTGTGGCCGCTGAGTTGGGGATCGGGACTGTTTGGGGCTGTGGGACTGTAGAGTTGGGGACTGTTTTCTTTGGGGTAGGCAGTGGTATGCATGTGTGTGTCGCAATAATGTTCCTTGTGGCGTGTGGTGGGTGGCGCGGGTGTAGAAGGCTCGTGTGGTGGATCTTAATGGACCATGGCTGAACCGACTCATAGACTCCCTGAAGACTCTATGCGGGTGATTACGTGGAATGTTAGGGGTTTATTGGACAAAATTAAACGCGGGGCTGTGTTACGCTGGGGGAAAAAAGAGGTTGCAGATGTACTTTTGCTTCAGGAAACCCACATGATGGGCACAAAGGCTCTGGGCCTACAGAGGTTTGGTTATCAACAGGTTTTCCATGCGGGTTTTTCCAGGGGATCCAGGGGAGTGGCCATCTTGATCCACCGCAGGGTGGCGTACATCCATGAGAAGCAGTGGGTGGATCCCCAGGGTCGATACCTGTTTGTTAAGGGCATGGTGGGCACGGAATTGGTGGTGTTTGGCAGTGTTTACGCCCCTCCCCCCCTCCAATGGGCCCTGGCTGAGAGGTTGTTTGCAGTGTGGGAGGACGTTTCCGGATCGTGCGGTGATTGGGGGGGATTGGAACGATGTGATGAATGTATGCGTGGATCGCCAAAGGCGCAGAGAGGAGATCGAGATCCCGCCCCCTTCCCCTTCACCCACCAGACTGTATGCAATGAGTGAGGGATTGGGCTGGGTAGATGCTTGGCGACATATGCACCCCATAGCCCGGGAATATACTTATGTCTCAGCTGTGCACGGCTCGTTCTCGAGGCTTGATTGTGTGTTTGTGCCTAGGGAATGTTTGTGTAGGGTGAAGGGCGCTGACATCTTGCCCAGGGGCCTGTCCGACCACTCCCCCGTCTCCGTTGGAGTAGAACTCATCCGGAGAAGGCAGCCGTTTCGATGGAGGATGTCCTCTTGGCATCTCCTACAACCGGCATATACTAATCACTTGCGTGAAACCATTGACCACTACTGGCGGGAAAACCTGGTAGAGGGTGCTGATGTAGGAGCGGTGTGGGAGGCCATGAAGCCTACCATACGGGGAGTAGATATTGCATGGTGCTCGGTGGCCCGTCGGAAGCGTCGAGAGCAGACTACAGAGGCGGCCGCACGAGTGGCGACTCTGGGGCAGGAAAGCCGCGAGGGGGGTGATGAAGTCGGGATACGGCTGCTTTTGCAGGCACAGCAGACCTACGGGTCCCTCCTGATGGATGAAGCCAAACAGGCATGGCTGGCCACCAGAAGTAGAGTATATCAATGGGGGGACAAGTCGTGTTCCATGCTCCATAGACTGTGCCAACAAAACTTCCAACCCCTCCTGCTGCCAGGTCTCACGAATGGCGATGGGGAGGTCTTGACCGACCCGCACGAATTGGCGACGAGCTCTGCCACATACTATTCAACCCAATACGCCCCGCGCGACCACTTGTCTGAAGGCGACCTGGCTCGATTTCTCGCAGAGTTGCCACCGGTGCCAATATCGGATGAGACCAAAACGGCCCTGGAGGCACCTCTCACGGCTGAGGAGTTGGGAGACGCACTGGGGCAACTCAATACTGGCAAGGCCCCTGGCCCGAATGGCTACCCGAGTGAATTTTTCAAAAAATTTCATGTACAGCTTGGTTCTCACTATTGCCGGGCGCTTGAGGTGGCACGTACACGAGGGGTATTGCCCCCGGACTGGCGCCATGCCGAAATAGTAGTCTTCTTGAAGCCGGGCAGACCCCCAGATCGCCATGACTCGTATAGACCCATCTCATTGATTAATGTTGAGGCCAAGATCTTAGCCAAGGCCCTGGCAAACCGGCTAGCTCCACATATCACGGACTTGGTCCATCCTGACCAGGCAGGGTTTATGCCTCACAGAGCAACGCAGCATAATATCCGTCGCGCACAGGCGGCAATCAACGCCGTTGGGACTTTGGGGGACCGGGCGGCGCTGTTACTGGCCAACATTGATAAGACCTTTGACTCTGTCAGCTGGGCGTACCTGTTTGCCTTGCTGCGTTGTCTCAACCTGGGCCCGGTCTTTCTGTCGTACGTCCAGCTCCTTTATACAGATATCACGGCCTCGGTGCGGGTCGCCGGGGCAGTGTCGGAGATGTTCCACATTGGCCGCGGGACCAGACAGGGATGCCCTCTTTCCCCCTATTTATTTGCACTGGCCATGGAGCCCTTAGCTACCAGAGTGCGCCAAGATGCGCTGATACGGGGCTTTCAGTGGACTGCCACCCTGTCAGATAAAATTGCATTATATGCAGATGACGTCCTCTTCTTCCTTACCGACCTGCAGCGCTCGGGCCCGCGTGTCCTGGAGGTTATGCTACTGTTTGGAGAGGCTTCAGGCCTTTTTCTGAACCTCCGTAAATCCACGTTGTGGGTACTGGAAGGGGGCGCGGTGACGGACCCCTGGGCTTCAGGGCTACGAGTGGCTACGACCGGGCTGAAATACCTGGGCGTGTTTCTCTCGGACTCGGCGGACACTGCATGGGACCGTAATCTAATACCGGTCTGGGAGCGGGTACAGTCAGATGTTAAAACCTGGTCTCGGATGCCCCTGTCAATCTTTGGCCGCTCCGCTATTTTTAAAATGGTGGCGCTACCGCGCCTATTGTACCAGTTACAGAACCATCCATATCCTATCCCGCCTCAATGGTTCAGACAGGTCAACTCCGTGCTGGGCCGCTTTCTGTGGGCTGGGGGTGCCGCCAGAGTTGCGCTGCGTACATGTTTTTTGTCCACCTACTGTGGGGGTTTGGCCACTTCGGATTTGCAGTCACACTATCAAGCCGCGCATCTCCTCATTCTGAATGACTGGTGGTATGGCGATGGTGGAGACCCAGCCTATGCCCTGGAACGTGCTTTGATGGGCGATAACTCGCTTCACACCATCCTCTACTCACCCAGACTGCGTCGCTCGCTGCCGAGGGTTACGCGACTTGTTTTTGCGGTGTGGCGACAGGCCTTGCGTCGCATGGGCTGGTGGGGCAGACTGACCGCGGAGACGCCCCTGTGGCGTAACGGCATGCTGCCGGAACTGTCTAAGCTGTCGGGCTTCGATGGCTGGGACGCGATCGGTATCTCGCAATTAGGCCATGTGCTGTCCGGCACGACGCTCAAATCTTTCCAGGCCCTTCGTACCGAATTTGATATGCCCCAATCTCAATTTTTTCGATATCTGCAATTCCGGCATGCACTGCTGCCCAGTCTTACCAACCTTGACTCACTCCCTGAATTCAGCCCGATTGAAGCAAAGGTCTTCATGGGCGACCTTGGAGATAAAAAAGTTTTGCGCATCTACCAGACTATGGTCATCCATTGCTCCTCCACCCTCCTCCCACTGAAGGCGCCCTGGGAGGTCGACGTCGGTCAGTTGGATGAGGATGATTGGCGAGAGGCCTTGGAATCCCCGAGGGGTGCGGCTATTGCGATACGATTTCGACTCATACAATTCAAAATTCTTCATAGGGCCTATTATACACGTGAGCGTCTGTGGAAGGCGGGACTGATTGAGTCCCCGGACTGTCTGCGGTGTGGGTTGGAGATGGGTACGTTGCTCCACACGGTATGGTCGTGCCCTAGGCTGGTTGGATTCTGGAGGGGTGTGTGGGGCTGTCTATCAGAGGTGCTGGGCTGGACCCTCCCCCGTACCCACCGTTTGGGCCTACTACACATCCTAGAGGGGGTAGGTGGCAATATCTACAAGAGGCACCTGCTCCTCCTGGGGCTGGTGGTGGCCAAGAGAGATCTGGCCCGAGCATGGAAGGATGTGAGGCCCCCCCCCTGAGTGCATGGAAGGCTGGCATAGACTTCTGTATGGGTCTGGAACGCCCGATCTTCGAAGCTCGGGGATGCCCCCGTAAGCACTTTAAGATATGGAAAAGGTGGGCGGACTACAGGGGCTTGACACTGGACCCCCCCGCAGAACCAGAGGAAGATCTTTAGCCCCATGTGGCCTGACGACCCCGTTCCCCCACACATACACTTGCCACATTAGGAATCTACATCGACACTGTATATACACACATGCATGGGATTAGGGTGGGATCCAGGGGAGGGTTCTGGGAGTTGGGTAAGTGGGTAACTGAAAAGATGAAGACGGGGATGATGTTTCTTGTATCCTTGTATTGCATTGATTTCTTGACTGGACACTCAGTCCTATTTTCATGATTGTATTGGTATGTTTGGTGGTGCCATCCTGATTGTAGGGGGCCACTCTATTACATGTGCTCATCTTTATCCATAAACTTGTTGTGAAAAAAAAGAAAGGCAGCAAGTGTGCAAATTTCCCACTGCCTTCGGCCGGGGTAGTAGCTACAACAAAAAGGCCCGATAAAGGGTCTCGACTTTGAACCAGAATATGAAATTGGAGAATAATTGATAACCCAGGCAAGAAAGCCAGGAAGTAGGTGTGTTTATGTGTAGATGATGTGTTGAGTGGTTGCAGACGTGCAAAGTAACCCCTGCTTTATTAGGGAAGTTGTTCTTTAGATATCCAGCTCATTACACAGACTGTGTGTGGCAAGAAAGGATTAAAGTGTGGAAATTAACACCTGCTATTCACGGGAAGTAGTTACCAGGAAGGCTGAATAAAGGGTCTGTACTTTGAATTTGTACTACAAGAAGAATAATTCATAACTCCTGCGAAGAAAGGCAGCAAGTGCAACATTTTAAACTGTCTTCTGTTGGGGTAGTATCTACATAAAAAAGGTCTTAGTAGAGATACTGAAGATACATTTGGATTCAAAGCTGAATTTAAGTTGTTAACCCTGGTGTTCGCAGTGTAGATTGAAGGCAGTTGTTGACAGAAAGATCGATGAATGGTATTTCGTTACAGTTAACTGAATCTGAGGACACAGTACAATTGTCTCTGTTATAAAAAAAAGCAAGGTTGGATTCAATGGTGTTCTTAGTGTAGATGGAAAGCTGAATTGAAGTTTTGAACCCTGCTGTCCGTAGTGTAGATTGAAGGCTCTAGTGAGCACAGTTGTAGATTGATGCTGTTTGTCACATTCTTTTACAAAATTGAAGACATAGCATCCATTAGTCTCTACCTTCAATAAACAAGGTTGTATTCAATTTTTTCTGTAGTAGTGGTGCTCCTGGTATGAAGTTTTGAACTCTAGTGACCGCAGAATACATTGGAGGCAGCTCTTGGCACAGATAGTGAAGACAAATTTAGATTCAAAGCTGAATTGAAGTTGTGAACCCTGCTGTCTGTGGTGTAGATTGAATGAAGAATCAGTTAAATTCTGGATGAATATGGATGTGTGGTGATGGTAGGAGGTAGCAGTTACCAAGACTTCATGTGTGTGTGACAGCTGCACAACATTGTTAATTTAGTGTGTGTGAATGCAGCGCTGATGAGTGGTGGAATGAGTTAGTGGGACCTGAAGCAAGTAAGTTTTGTGGAGTCTGTAATTATCCATGATCGAAGCAGGATGTATTGGTAGCAAAGTCTTTAAAATTAAGTTTTCTAATAAATATTGGTTGTCCATTCACAGAAGTTAAGTTGAAGTATATCTCCAAAAAGTAGGATTTTTTTTTTCTGAATAAGTCATGTCATAATTTTCTCTGCCTTAAGGAAAGTAAGGCTGGATTCAATGCTGCCCTTAATGTAGAAGGAAAGTGTAATTCAAGTTGTGAAACCAGCTGTCCGTAGTGTAGATTGAAGGCAGTTGTTCACACAAAGATTAAAGAATGCTATTTAGTCACATATAACAGAACCTAAGGACACAGTATAATTTGATAACCATGGACCATACTGGCTCTTTTTTAATATTGGTAGACTTTTATTAAGCTTTTTATTATACATGAACGGCAGGAAGTGCGCAAATTACCCACTGCCATTGATGAGTAATAGTAACGAAGAAGGCTCAATAAAGGGCCTGCACTTTGAATTTCAAGAAAAATAATGGATAATGTCAGCTAAGAAAGGCAGCAACTGCGCAAAATTCCCACTGCCTTCTGGCAGTGCAGTATCTACATGAAAAAGGCTTGATAAAGGGACTTGAGTTTGAATCAGAATATGAAATTCAAGAGTATTTGATAATACCAGCCAAGAAAGGCAGGAAGTGTGCACATTTCGCACTGCCATCGGCTGGGGTAGTAGCTATAACAAAAAGGTTTGATAAAGGTCCTTCATTTTGAATATGGATATGAAATAGAAGGATAGTTGTTAACCATAGCCAAGAAAGGTAGAAAGTAGGTGTGTGTGTATGTGTAGATGATGTGTTGATTGAGTGGAAGATAATAAAGGTGAAAAATAAGAAAGTCAGCAGACGCGCAAACTACCCACTGCTTTGTAAAGAAAGTGGGTGTTTGGTTTTCCAGTCCTTTACACAGACTGTGCATCGGATTCCGCAGTGGGAGCCTGAGAAATGGGTATCTCATCTAAGGAGTTTAGCAAGTGCACAAAGTACACACACTGTGCGGTAGAAAGGACGCAAGAAAGGACGCAAGTGTGCAAATTACCCACTGCCATTCATGGGTAGTAGTTGCCAAGAAGGTTCAATAAAGGGCCTGAACTTTGAACTACTTGAAGAATAATTGATAACCCCAGCCAAAGAAGGCTGCAAGTGTGCAAATTTCCCACTGCCTTCGGTCGAGGTAGTAGCTAGAACAAAAAGGCTCCATAAAGGGACTTGACTTGGAATCACAATATGAAATTCAAGATTAATTGATAACCCCAGGCAAGAAAGGCAGCAAGTGTGCAAATTTTGCTCTGCCTTCGGCCGGGGTAGTAACTACAACAAAAAGGCTCGATGAAGGGCCTGCACTTTGAATACGAAAAAGAAGAATAGTTTATAACTATAGCCAAGAAAGGCAGGAAGTAGGTGTGTGTATGTGTAGATGATGTGTTGATTGGGTGGAAGATGAATAATGTAAAAAATAAGAAAGGCTGCAACGTCACCAAGTACATAAAGAGCAGCTCTCTAAACATGAACTCGCACAAAATGAAGGTACTCATCCTCAGACCCACCCAGTCAGCCTCTGACGACTTATGCTAGCTGACTACACTGTGGAGAGTACCAACACCTATAAACCATGATCACAACCTAGGATTCATGTTCAACTCCTCCCTTTCTATGTGTAAGCAAGTCTACACCGTCTCCTCGTACTGCTATAACACCCTCCACATGCTCTGCAACATTTACAATTGGATCCTAAACAAAAGAAGAAGAACAGTGACACAGTCCCTTATCAGCAGCAGACTACACAGTGGCTAAACACTCTATACAGGAATTCCAGGCAAACACGTACAACAGCTACAACAAATCCAAAAGTCACCCGAGTGATTATCAATGTCCTCTGCTGCAGCCACATCATTCACCACCTGATACACCTACACTGCCTCAATACCAACAATAGGATCACTTTCAAAGTCCTCACCCTCACTTATAAAATACTCTACAACACCAGACCAATCTACCTTAACAGCAGTAATTCTGAAAAGCCAAATTTTGATCTTAAAATTTTGGCTTTAAAAATATTAGGTAAGATTTTGGTAACTCTTTAGGCAAACATTGCTTATAAACTAATTGACTATCATTACAATGTATACAACCTTTCAGAGATTTTAAATAATCAGTGTAATGTCCAGATGTTGTAGAAGGTCCATCATGAAAAATAATTGCAACAGCTACAAAAGTTCTTCCTGATATTGAAAATTGACCGGCTATAATTTTTTTAATTAAAGTTTCCAATATTTTTATTGGCTGAAAAAGTGTGCACATTACCTGGTGTGTTTAGTTGGGGAAGTAGTTACAACACTTTCAATTGTCTTTGAATTAGAATATGAAATTGAAGAATAATTGATATCCCCAGCCAAATAAGGCAGCAAGTAAGTTTGCGTACGTGCGGATGGTGTCTTGATCGAGTAGAAGATGAATAAGGTGAAAAATAAGAAAGGCTGCAGATATGCAAACTACTCTCTGCCTTGTCAGGGAAGTGGATCTTTGGATATCCTTTTTATTATATAGAGAGGGTGTCGGATTCCCCAGTGGGAGGCTGAGAAATGACTACCACATCTAAGGAAAGAAAGCAAGTGTACTAAGTTCCCACTGTGGGCCGCAGTGTTTAAAAATAACAACACCCGGCCCTTTTCAGGGTCTCTACTTTTAATTAGAATAATAGTTGACAAAGACAGTCAAGAAAGGCAGCAGGTAGGTGTGTTTGTGCTAGTAGATGCAGAATAAGGTGAAAATTAAGAAAGACATCAGACGTGGAAACTACAGACGGCTTTGTAAAGGTAGTGGGTGTTTTGTTTTCTAGTCCATCTGTGCGTCAGATTCTGTAGTGGGAGCCTGAGAAATGGGTATCACATCTAAGCAAACAGTGCAAGTGCAGAAAGTACACTCACTGTGCGGTAGAAAGGACGGAAGAAAGGACACAAGTGTGCAAATTACTCACTGCCATTTACGGTTAGTAGTTACCATGAAGGCTGAATAAAGGGTCTGCATTTTGAATTTGAATTAATTTTAGAATAATTCATAACTCCAGCCCAGAAAGGAAGCAAGTGTGCACATTTTCCACTGCCTTTGGGGGTCGTTTTTACAACAAAAAAGTTGGATAAATGTCTAATAACTAATGTGAAGGATAGTGACGCTTCTGTTTGTTGTTTTTGATGAGGTTGATAGACTGTTTCGCGTAACACAAAAGTTATTCGCACTAAATGCATAGAAATTTAAGTTTACCACATTAAAGATCAATATGTGAGTATGGACTGTTTGCTGAAGATGCTGTTGCAGTAGTTGATGAGCTTGATGCAGCAGCAAATGGGTTGTTCTGCAATCTCTGTGTTGCAGTGAAGCAAAGTTGTTGGGGTGCAAGTTGTTTACGCAAGTTGTTTACGTGTTGCACTGTATTTGCTGTGCCAAAGGAGGATTTTTTGGATTGATAACACCTTGAAAGAGTTGTTTGGTAAATTTAACAGGTTATTAATGGTTGGTGTGTTTCAGTTAGAATGTGTCTGGACTTTGCTGGAATCTTTAAGGGACACATTAGAGCTTTCATAATACAGAAACACTTTGTACTTAGTGACGTCCAATTCTATTTTGTGAAGAACGGTTGAATTATACATCCGCCTTTAGAACTAATTGGGAGGGTAGCATTTTAAAGTGTTTGATAGGTTACACTACATGTGTGCATGCAGCTAAAGAAAACTTAGCATTGTTATGCATGGGCATCCTTTCACAGAAAATGTAGCATTCAGGATTGTAAAAGCTTGACATAGGAGTGACTGATGAGTTTATATATGTCAGTGACAAAAGAGAAACAGGTACGATTGTTTTACATTACAGATATACAGACCTGAAAGACTATGCATGTAAATCCATGAAATTGTTTTTGAAGGTATGGAGGGAAGCAGTGAAAGGGTGTTTAGAAGCAACACTGTCCAGCATAAAAAGTGCATAAGTATGTTTTTAAGTAACATATGATCACATGCAAGATATCTAATTAGATATTTGCACACTCCTGCAGTCTAGTCTTGTGTCCAAATTATCTTAAAAAGTAATGTTGAGACACTTTTTTTCACCTGTTACGATTTGCACAATCCTTTTAGAGTTGGACCAGAGTTCCTCTAACATTCGTACTTAATTTTCTTTTTGAAATTGAGCAATTATTTTGTTTACCTGTTGAAATATACATTTTAATCTTCCTCTTTGAAGGTCAAGAAGCAAAACCACTCCTCTACACAATATTGTTCAATGGTAGTCTAAAAAGTAGTGGTAATTCCACTGTCACCAAGGTAGATATATGACAATAGAATGATTGATATTTTTACACCACTATTTCATAGTCCTAATGCAAAAGGTGTGTTTAGACTCAACAAAATGATTTTTTTTTACATATATAGGCAGTAACAGGTAAGTCATTTTTTTTTCATTTCAATAAACTTTATTTTGGTTAGTTTTAACCATCAAAGTACATAAAATAAACATTTTCACTTTTACACAGTTCATTTGTAAATATAAGAATTAAAATACATCATATGCAATCGGAGGGGAGAAGACAAATTATTAAAACAATAAAAAATTTAATAATTTTAATTTAAAAAAAAAAGTTAAGATAACATTTGTTGATCCAAAATAGTTCTCACGTCTCAGCAAATAAAAACATAAGGTGCCATGTTATTTAAGTGATTTCCTTCGAATAGACCACATAGAGAACAGAAACTTGGTTATAGCAGACACTATCAAAGGATTCGTGTCAGACTTCAAAATCCTAAAGAAGACTTGGTAGTCCCTTATGCCCAAATTATTACATAATTGTATTATCCACTTTCTTCGTATATGTGAATAGGCTGGACAGAAAAGAGTAACATGCAGAGTGGTTTCATTTTCGGTTCTACAGCCGGGGCATAGATGTACTGGAACCCCCTATACACCTGTCTATCATAGAGTAAAGGGGGAGCGTTCCAAATCTAAACTGTAAGTACAGCTTCTTCGCTAAAGTAGGTTGGATTACGTCTATTTCTTGTTCAAAGCTGTATATGGACTTATGGCTCTGGAAGGCACCGGTCAGGCTCATTGATGGTACTTAGCTAATGGTCCTCCCGAGACTAAAGTCCTTCACAGCACCGGACAATGTTTTCTTGGAAATAGTTGAGGATGTGACCTCAGGATTTAACTACAGGTTTTCGTATCCAATTTGAGCAAGAGACTGTCTTACAAAACGTAGCCATGGAATTCTACCTGCTCCTGGGGAGGCTAGGACCACCTTTAATTCCCTTTTGTAGCTTTCCAGCTCGGGGGTGCTCCACAGCCTCCTCCAATAAAGAAGGGGGCGTGAGGCAATAGCTTCGGCTATGGGCCTAATATTCAGGTCTAGCCTAAGTGGGACTAGAGGAGTGCTTCTAGGCAGAGTTAGAATTTGCCTAATGAAGTTGTTTTCTGTAATGGTTAGGTTGGTAGAAGGAACGTGTCCCCAAAGTTCCGCCCCATAAAGGGAAGAAGATCTTGCTTGAACTTTGAGGATTTCCAGTGGGGCACTTATAGTTTTGTTTGCACAGTTTTTTTGAACTTTTAAAATTCCCCCAGTTGTCTGTACTGGTTTTAGGTTTGCCTTAGCCATTTGTGCTCCCCACCCCATTTTGTCAGTTAGAGTCAAACCTAGATAATCAAATGTTGGGACTCTTTCTAACGGTCTACCTTCCATCATGGGATGAGGACAGTTGGTGGTATTGGCATTAAATACCATATACTTAGTCTTATCGATGTTGACTACCAGATTTCTATGTTTGCAGAATTTGATGAACTGGTTTAAAACCCTCTGCTCGCCCATGGGGGATTTTGAGAGAAGCAGAGTATCATCTGCAAACATTAATTCAGGAAACCTCAGCGGGGCTAATTATGGAGAGTCAATATCTTTGATTGATAGTAGGTCTTCAATGAGCCCATTAAGAAAAAGGGAGAAGAGGGTGGGGGCAAGGACACAGCCCTGCCTAATCCCTCTCTTAACCGGGAAGGTTAAGTATTATTTACATTTGCTTTTAAGAAATGAAGGTGGGGTCATCTGCTGCATTCAAAACATTGGGCCTGTTGAAAAGAAAGTGAAAAGTAAGTTGTAATTAATATTGCATAATTTAAAGGTGAATAGCTTGTTGAAATAACATTTTTATGAGTATTTAGATGGTAAACATAGTTCCAGGGTCAGAATATTTGGTTTCATAAGCAGCATATCGGCACACAAAGAAGTTTTGTTTAGTGCCAGTAACTACTGTGGAAGTTTGTGCTTTTTAAAACCAAAAATATTTTTTGGTTTTGCCAAAGATTGTTATAATGGTGCGGGCCCAGCAGCTTCCACAGCAATAACATTTTACAAACATGATGCCAAAACAAGTCACAATGACAAAACTAAAAAGCCGACCATCAATTTCAGATCTACTGCCTTTTGTTTTCCATAATCTTTTTGAAACTAGTTACAGAGATTTTCCATAATGACTATTTTTGAGAAATAGTAGTATGGATCAACACGTTATTAAATGATTCTGCAAAAAAAAGTGGTAACTGAAATTTTATAGTAGTTTAGCAAAATGTTTTTTTTTCCTGCTTTCTCTTTTTTATGAACATTTTAGTTTGAAAGCACAGAATCATCAATCTTACTTTTAAGCTTCTGCAATTATATGCATCAAATCGCAGGGCATTCTGGGAGCAGTATACATAGCCTCATAGTGGTAAACTTTGCAAATGTGTGTACACTTTTTTTACTAGAATAACTGTCAGTAGTGTAGTCTCAGCTTACAACATTTATTTTGAACACTCACTCTAATAATAATGACTTTGCATCAATGTTGTAGAAGTTGGAAGGTCATTAACATATGGACACAAATATTACCTCGGCAGCAGACAGTTCCCATTCCTGCTCCAGAACGTCTTATTGAAAATTGGCAGCTGAAGGATTTGTGCTGCAGGGGCTGGGAATACTTGTTCCAAGGACAAAGTAAATGTGAACTTTTGATAGCCCTGGCCCCAATAAATATATCATGGTGATCATTGAGAGGTGCAAGAGTTCATGATAAGTATACGTGGGTCAGACGTGTTTCAGAGCTCTATGCTTTTGTATACTGCAGCCACTGACAGTAGTGCAGTGAGAGCTTACAACATGTACTTCGAGTGTGCAGCCGAATAATAAAGGCATTCAATTAATGAAGCATAAATACAGGTTTGAAAAGCAATAATATATGGGCAAACATATTACCTTAACTGCAGACAGTGCCCTTTCCTGACCCATTATGTGGTACTGCTAACTGGTAGCCAAAGGGTTTGTGCTGCTGGGAGTTGGGCCTACTTGTTCCAAGGATATAATACACATGAAAACGTGTTGCCCTTGATCCCAAACAATATGTCCTGTGCGTCGGGCTATAGGAATTCAACATCCAAGACGGTGCATAGCCAGCTTTCGAAAATAGTGGAGGCAACTCAGAAAAGATCCTTACCATAAAGTTTTCTGTATAAATTGCTGAAACTTTTTGGTTGTAGACAGCACAATACTTTTCAACAGACTGTAAATGTAAAAAAGATGTATATAAGCGCATCATAACAGCAATGCTAACCACTGGAAAGTTAATTTGCAAATTATTGCAGATATTGCAAGTGTTTTGAAATCAAAGCAATGGGACTGTGGCAACTATTCAAAACAACAATAATTGTTCTATTAGGATTGGGGTTGAAAACCAATCATAGGTTTCATAGCAACTGTGTTAGGACCATAGTAGTGGTGAGACAAAATGATATGCAAATAGCAATATGCTTCCGACGGGCACCATAGATTCGTTTGGTAGACGTTCATAAATGTTATCCTTGAAAACCCTCTTTGCTATTTACGAGTATTTTAAAGAAGTAAACTATTAAGATGAGTAACTGCCATTGGTCATAGTCGTGACGCTTCAATTGTTGTAGGAAAACCCTTTACAGAGATACGAATGGTTATGTTTAATAGTTTGCTTTTTTAAATTTCATAAAGAGAAATTATATTGGCAATTTTATATTTGTGCACTATAATAAATATTAGAACATTGGAATGTTGGGAGCTCCATTGAAAACAATGGAGTGCTCTGGGCTTATAATGGCTGGTATAAGCCTGGAGCTCCAACATTCGAATGGTTCTTTGTTCACAGCTCTGGCTGTGAACAAAGGCTACAAGGAGCTGGAGGGGATTCCAATCCCCTCATGGTCCCATAAGGCTTTGTTGTTTTGTTAGAACATTCTGTCCTCTAGTGACAGAATACAGAATGTTCTAATAGCCTTATAGCCCTTCATAGATGGGCTATACCGCTATTAAAGTCCCTCTCCCTTGTTAAAGGCCCTCGCCTTCGGGTCGGGGCCTTTAACGCTGGAGAGGGCCTTTAATAGCCGGTATAGCCCTCTACGGCAGGCTATAAGGCTATATTAGAACATTGGAATGCTGGGAGCTCCATTGAAAACAATAGAGTGCTCTGGGCTTATAATGGCTGGTATGAGCCTGGAGCTCGAACATTCCAATGTTTCTTTGTTCACAGCTCTGGCTGTGAATAAAGGCTACAAGGAGCCGGAGGGGATTCCAATCCCCTCACGGTCCCATAAGGCTTTGTTCTTTTTTGTTAGAACATTTTGCCCTCTAGTGGCAGAATGTTCTAATAGCCTTATAGCCCTTCGTAGCTGGGCTATACCGGCTATTAAAGTCCCTCTTCCTTGATAAAGGCCCTCGCCTTCGGCTCGGGGACATTAACGCTGGAGAGGGCCTTTAATAGCCCTCTACGGCGGGCTATAAGGCTATAATAAAGAGATAAGGAACATTTTTTGTAGGGAAAGTTACCTTCAATTTAATAAAAACTCTTGATAGGTCCGAATTTTGTTACTCCGTGAATTATGACCGATTGTCTTTGTTAAAGGGTTGGAAGTGTATAGAAAATATTATAGAAATATGATTTTTAGTATGGAGAGTTTACATTTTACGGTACAGATGTCTACATTAGATACATTACAAAATTATTTAAAAATATTACCCTTTAAATTATTTGGTAAAAAAATGTAGATAGGTTAAACTATTACAACCAGTTATATTTTCCAAGAATTACTTTGAAAACGGACTAATAAATGTTGAAAAATTTGCACTTACCAGAAGTATCCAATGACAGGCAGTATTTGTCGGACTAAGAAGAATGTCCATTTTCTCAAAAGGTACCTGTAGAGTTAAAATTCAATCATTAATAGCTTTACATTACAACCCAATTACATTCGTTTAGACTTATAAGTATTCGAAAAAGTGAATATTAATGAATATATTTTCAAAATAAACAATCTTTTCTTGAAAAAGTTTTAAAAACATCTTACATTTGTCATAGTCTTCTAAACGTTACTCTATTCTACTCTTAAACATTAATTCAAATAGAGGTCTGAGCGGGAGGGGAACATGGCAGCCGTGCACTAGCTGCGGTCGCGAGCTCTCGCCGATGGTGGCTGACATAGCGTAATTTACTTCTGTGCCCTGTGCTCTGCAGAGCCGTTCAGACCGCGTCCAGAGGGGGGGGGGGGGGGGGGGGGGACTTCTGGGTTAGTTCGACGGACTCTGGCTTTTTTTTGGGTCCTTACTTTGTGGTTTTGATCGGTGCTCCTCTTCGCCTCCCGCCGAGGGCCGTGCCGGTGTTCCGTCGTTCCATGCTTCCCGTCTGTATGCGCAACCCCCTCGTGTGTGCGCATGCGCACTATCCTACGCAGCCGCACAATATACTTTTGGCTTCACACAGGTATTTTAATCTCCCCGGTGTTCTGCTGTTTTAGTGTGCATGTGTGTCCTTGCGAGCATGCGCACTATATAATATGTCATTATAATATGTCATTGGATTTAAAACTTCCAGCGGCAGCGCTCAGCTTCCAGCTCTGCAATGCCGGGAGCTGAGCGCTGGGAGGAGACTGGGCGGAGGCGGCATTGCGGCTCAGCTGGAGCCACCGCGCCGTAGCCAGACTTGTCTACTCATGGAGGAGCAGCGGGGAGCTGTTTGTCCAGGCTAGTCTCACGCCAAAATCAGAGCGTGCTGCATTGGAGCCCCACATGAACGTGGTAAGGGGAGAGGGGGCAAAAACAAAAAAGAAGTTGCCAGTAACGGTGAACAGATCCCCAATCATCATTCTATTGAGTTAAATAAAACTAGTGGGAAGAAGTGTGGCCCCCCTCCTCCAGAAGGTGAGTTAAATAGATATACACTTCGAGATCGGAGGGCCTGGGGGAAAGCTGATTGACATACTACTGATACAAATATTGTCATGCACACGCATACAAAGGAGCAAACACTGCCTTCTAAACTCTTAACTGAAACCTTAATTTCTCCAGATCGGTCTAAATCTGTACCGACGCAGCAGAGAGTAGCAAAAATAAAAAAAGCAGGAAAGAAGTAGAGGCCTGTAAATCTCTTTTAAGTGGAAAGAAACAGTCAAGTAAGAAGCCTATTAAAATAAAAATTAATTCCCTCATTTTTTAAAATAAAAGAGCAAACACAAGGCGCTCAGATAAAACCTCCCCTTGTACGACTGGTCGTATGCTTGACAGCTCGAACGTAAAAGAAATAATGGCCTCGGTGCACAGATTTGACCTTTTCTCAAGAGCCGAAGAGGATGGCAAATCTCCCCTAGATGACCTTCTTTCTACTCAGAGCTCGATGCTTGACGTAGAACATGCATTGCCTCCTGCCGCGCCACATATTATCAGTAATGGACCACTTCTAGACGGGTCAGATAATCCAATACATGTTCTACTCACAGAAATAAGAGACAGATTCTCAATATCAGAATCTAACCAAATGAAAATTCAAAGTCAATGTGAAACCATGGTGGATAAAATTAACAACCTAATAGATAGGCCTTTGATAGGGTAAATTGGCCCTATGTCTTTGAGGTAATCAAGCGTTTTAACATGGGGGAAGTATTTGAAACAGCCATTAAGAGCTTGTACAGAAATCCCATGGCCCGGGTATTGGTTAACGGTTCTCTCTCCAGGATAGTGCAAATTGAGAGAGGATCCAGGCAAGGCTGCCCACTCTCCCCTATCCTTTTTAACCTATACAGTGAACCTCTCGCCATCAAATTAAGATCGTGTAATGGTATAATTCCATTTGTTTGTAACAACTGGGAGAAAAAGATAGGGATTTACGCGGATGATCTGATGATTTTTACAACCCATATGGAACCGGTAATCCCCATTATTTAGGAAAAGTTAGCCGAATTTGGTAAACTTTCCGGGTATACTGTAAACCCTTCTAAAACTGAGGTTATGCAGTGGAATACTCTCTCGAATAGTGATCTTATTAAAAACAAGCGAAGATGCTTGGGGATTGAATTGGTACATAACTTATATTCAGTGGCAAAAGTAAATTTTGACTCAATAACTTCAAAAGTAAAAAAAACAGCTACAGAAGTGGGATTCACTCCCACTTTCCTTTTTGGGGAAATCAAACCTACTGAAGATGTCTTTTCTCGCCAAGTACACCTTTATTTTCAATGCAATTCCGCTAGAATTTAAACCTGAATGGGTTAAGAAAGTTCAAGGCCTTTTTAGCAGGTTTACATAGGGAAATAAAAGGCCGAGAATTGCATGGAAGAATTGTAGGGAGAAAAAGGAAAATGCCGGTATAGCAAGCCCAGATCTTCTATGCTATTTAAGAGCGTTTCATTTAAAAAATATTCGGCAGCTATTAAGGAGCTCAAACCTTATCTTTCCACTATTCCAAGCTCTGACATTTGGCCCACCTGATATATCCAATCATTTCCTCTATAAGTTCGGAGATCCCACATTTAAAAAAAAAATTAGATTAAAGACACTCAAAAGTGCCTGCATTATATGGTACCATATCAGGAAGACACTCCAGATTCCATAGTACAGCCATCATGCCCCAATATGGAATTCTCTTGTCACCCCAGAGTGCCTACAAGATGTTCTCGCAATCCCGATTAGAGAAAATGGACTATGGGAATGGGGCCAACTACTGGAAGGCTCTCAATTAATATCCTGGCAAGATTTCCCCAAAATAAAAAAAGTAAAAATAGGTCTGAGAGGGCCATATGATGCAACAATAACTATTACAACCATGTACGCATCATTTTAAAGAATACAGGCTTGGGATTGTCACGTGACGCAGTAATAAATATTAAAACTAATGGGAGAATTAAGAGGGGGCAAATACGATGAACCAGAAAGCATATATTCCATAAAAATAAAGCAAAAAAGAGCTGGGAGGGCCACGTGACGGATTAAAAAAATAATACTAATATGAACGCACAATTTATATGAATACAGGCTAAAGCACGTGACAGTTCAAAAATACGAAAGCGAAATTTATAGACGGAGAATTTTTAAAAATAGAGGTCTGGAGGACCTCGTTGTCGTAAATTAACACCGATTAGGTTAGCATTCGCTGAAACTAATGCACCTTTCAATGTTATGTTGCCCGTTTTCAGAGGCCATTTTGTATTACTATCCACCATTTTGTATGCCTTCCATTGCCTCGTGGTCGCCATGTGCTTTGTCCTACCTCTCTGATTACTTGCTCAAGTATTCTGCTTAGCAACAAGTTATTTTTAGCTTTCTATCAAATATGCGCATGCTCTATCGAGCCACATCTGTTTCTGATAAACCATTGTTGAGATGTGTTTACTCCAAACTGATTAAATCGTCAGCTCCTTCCACTTTTTGAATGTGCTTCGAAAATACCCTTATTTGTACATGAATTCGTCTTCTGTTTGTGCCGCCTATTTTCCGAAACCCCTGTGTGGGTATAAAAAGGACCATGTGCCTTCCTACCTGGGGGTGACTCTGGACTTTAAATTCAGCTGGAGAAACCACATAGAGAAGACCTGCCAGAAAGCAGCAGCCAAACTGGCTGCATTATACCCACTCCTGAAGACCAAGTCGATGCCCATGCAGAGCAAAGTGCGAGCAATCACCGCAATAATACGACCAAATATGACATACGCTTCACCACTTTGGAGTGGTGCCGCCCGCAGCTTCGGAAGGACCTAGAGAGACTACAGAGCAAGGCCCTACGGATTGCAGCCAGTGCTCCTATGATCACACGAACAGCAGACCTCCACAGAGACCTAGGTATTGAGATGTTGGACGACCATTTCCTCAAACTCATCAGGGCATTCTACAAAGGATTGGATCAAAAAGAAAACCCACTGATCAGGAAACTCGCAGACATCTCTACAAACCCATTTGACCGCTACCCGCGGCCCATCGCAGCGCTAACCTTTTGAAACTGAAACAGCAACGCAGCATCCAAAAACTCATCAGTGCCTGAAGGCAAACGCCTCGGCAGGCAACAAAAACCCTTTCACAGTCTGACGGCATATTCGCCTTGGCAAAACTGAACACTATCAGAAGGTACTAGATAGACAAAGACGAGACTCTTTGAGGAAACATGCTGACAACTATGCAAACTCAATTGACCGCCACCCCCGGCCTATCACTGAGCTGACCCTGTGATACAACCTCAACTGTAACAAAGCGTCACACATCAATAAGACAGCCTAAACAGCGACTAAAAAATTCAGAATGAATGTGGAGTAATGAGGCTACTGCCTCGGTATCCAAAACCTCACCACTGTCAGAAGGAATCTGACAGACGAAAACAAGACGGTAGACGTTGAGTGTGCTGCTTCATGCATTTCCGAAGGGTATTGTCTGAATGTAGTTCCACCCCATGGGGTCTTAATAAACTTTGTCTTTTCTATTCCAGTTTCCGTGCCAACTTCTATTTTAAGATTGACAGGTTTTAGCGGCATGACTAGGCCTTGCTGAAAGTGGATACAACATCGTGATGCAGAAAGAAACATTTATACTATGTGCATACAATTTAAAACCATTGAGGGGTAGGAAAGCCATTTGAGGGAGAAAAAAAATAGCATCATGCATATACAATTTACAGCGTAGACTGATGTTTTGACGGCTTCTCTTACCTTTGCTTCTGTTGTGTTTTGTCGTGCCTTGAAAGGCTGCGGTTTTGCTGAGTCTAGGGTGTTTCGGGTGCGTGCACCGCCGCCTCCGTGCCTATGGTATTGTGGCTGGGCGGCAGCAGCAGTGACACCACGTCGAGTGTCAGGAGTCCTCCTCCGCTCGAGCAATCAGTTCGTAGTAAAATCGATGACGACACTCTGTTTGTCACCGCAGCACAGGCAGGCAAAAGAGAGCATGCTCATGTCAGTGCTCTCATTATATGGGAATCGCGGGGTCTGACCAAACCAAGCCCAGAGCCTTCATTGGTAGAGTTTTCTAGGCGTATAAGAATGATGGTCATGGGAGACATCTCATTGGCTAAGGAATGTACGAATATGCTTTGACGTTATTCGTCGCATTAAAGCTTCCGTGTGATGTCATGTACAGCGTTCTATACGCGAAAGGCGGCAATGTTTCTACTTGATTTAAAACATTTATTTATGTATTTAATGTAGATACTAAGGGCAGATATTTGGGATGACTATGAATTTTTTTATACTTTTAACAATCATATATTACTTTTAAAAACAATTACACAAATTGCGGTAGAACATCATGCGTACTCGTATCGAAAGAGCAGCGTAAGCGCATCATAAGCGTACGCAAAGCCATGTGACTTTAAAAGTAGAGATTTGATTGCTTCGTAACTTTTCCTATTGCGACTGTTGAAAGTTCCGTCCCATTATAATTATTTGACTTTGAAATTCTAAGAAGAAGTATTTCTTCTGAGAATGTTCTCAAATAGAAGGAAGATCACCATAATAAAAGCAATGGACTCATCTTCTAGCAGTTCTTCAGAGGGAGATTTCATTCCTGAAGAACCTCCAAAGAAGAGGAAAGAAGCTCTAATTTGGAAGTTTTTTACTTTTCCAGAAGGGCAAAAAAAGGTTAATGCTCTTGTGCCTCTTTTACACAGCCGTTGCGTCACTTTTGTGACACAGTGGTGGTGCAAAAGATGTGCCATGTTGTGTGCTATTAACAATGTGACGCATCTGGAGGGTGCATTACATTGTAAAGCCCTGTGCAGAAGGGGGTGCAGCAACGCCTCCTAAAAGTGACTGAGTGAAATGTATAACATTTCATTCAGTCACTTTTGAGCTTATTCTGCATCAAAACCTTGGATATGCTTGAAGCAGGTGTAAGGATTGATACAGCATTGTGAGCATAGGGCCCCAAGAGCATTGCTGGAGCTGTGTTATACTTGCAACCGAAGTCAAGCAATAATTAATCCAAAAATTACTTTGCAATTTAGTTTTGTTATAATTTTATAATAAGAATATGAAATATAATCTAAAAAATAAAATACACATAAATATTTATATTAGAAATATAAGAAATTAATATAAAAAGAAAGAAATAATAATTAATACATTTATAAATTATCCTTTTCCAAAAACCTTTGAAATTCACTGAAAAAACCATAGGTTTCACACACGGTACAATTAGGAATTAGCATTTAAAAAACTTTGCAAATTCATTGAAAAAACCATAGGTTTCACCCACGTTATAGTTAGGAGTTAGCATTTAAAAAATCATGCAAATTCATTGAAAAAATCATAGTTAGCTGAACATTTCTCTCATACAAAACCTTTGAAATTCCTGCGTTATAGTTAGCTCAGCTAACTATAACTTGTGCGCCCGTAATGCACTGCTGATGACGTCATATATTACATCACTCATGACATGGTCAGTGACATCACTCATGACATCACTCATGACATCTCAAATGACATCACTGATGCCATCACTGATGACATCATCCTTGTGAAAGAGTGGCAGACCTCCTCTCAGCTTAATGTAACCTTTGATACACACATTCAAAAATAGAAACTAAAATTTTCCAAAAAATGGAGATACCAATACCAGTTACAACAACCTATTCAGTAATTCCACCATCTACATACACATCCACTCATTCACCAACAGTTCTATATAGTCACTCATACATGTACTAACTCATCATATGTACTCATACACCTATACATCCTGTTACACACTGACACTCATCCATAGAGTTACTCACACACATACTCACACATGCAAATAAACTATCAAACATCCATTTATTTGCATATACAGCTATGCACACATCACTACACTTACTTTTACAGAAACGTACACATAGTGACTCTCTTAAATAATCACTTCTAGAATCTCTCACTCTCACATATAATCACTTATATACATCAATACTCACATATACTAGATTAAAACATATGTAGTTACTCATAAAGATACTATTGAGACAGTCATTCACTCCCTAACACACCCATACACACACTCATCCACCCATACAGTCCTGCGCACATACTGTCTTCAAAACACATACAAACAGTGAGTCACTCATTAATGCATCTATGCACTAAGTAATACTCCCCACCAAACCATACAGACACTCATACTGATACTCAAAAAACCAACTAATAACCCATATAGACACTCATGTAGCTACTCACCAACCCATGCAGCCACTTATAGACAAAGTGAGACATTGATACAGATATTTACATAATTAAACATTACTCGCTAATACATGTATTCACTAAGATACACTTAATAAGTCAGTTATACAATCAATTTTACTAAAAAAACATCCAGTTGGACACTTATTTACCCATTAATTCTTCCATCGACCTTTAGATATACATATATAAAAAATATTTATTTTTCAGAAAGACACACATTCTCTGGATGATGTCATCAGTGATGTCATTTGAGATGTCATGAGTGATGTCATGAGTGATGTCACTGACCATGTCATGAGTGATGTAATATGTGACGTCATCAGCAGTGCATTACGGGCGCGCAAGTTATAGTTAGCTGAGCTAACTATAACTGAGGAATTTCAAAGGTTTTGTATGAGAGAAATGTTCAGCTAACTATAACGTGTGAAACCTATGGTTTTTTCCATTAATCTGCATGGTTTTTTAAATGCTAACTCCTAACTATAATGTGTGTGAAACCTATGGTTTTTTTCAATGAATATATATATATACTTTATATATATATATATCATGTGATCAAGGTCCGAGAGGGACCGAAACGCGTCATGGCGGTGGTGTTGGGCGAGTAACTGCAATAAAGAAATATTTAGCACGATTTTGGGTCTGCATCGTCTCTTGGGATTCGATTCCTGTGTGCTAGAGGCGAAATCAGGAGATATATATATATATATATATATTCACTGAAAAAAACATAGGTTTTAGCCCATATATAGTTAGGGATTAGCATTTACAAAACCTTAATTTACTCGCACAAAACCATAGAAATTCGCATATATAGTTAGATGCAATAGCTATATATCGCGCACCCGCAAAACCACTGCTGATGATGTCACATATTACATCATTCATGACATGGTCAGTGACATCACTGATGACATCACTGATGACATCTCAAATGACATCATTCATGACATGGTCAGTGACATCACTGATGACATCACTGATGACATCTCAAATGACATAATTCATGACATGGTCAGTGACATCACTGATGACATCTCAAATGACAACATCCAGTGACTATGTTTCTGTAAAGTTAAAATATGTCTTACATATTGAAGAATGAGTGGATGTATAAGTGTTTGGATGAAGGATTTAGTAGGTGCATGACTGACTGTATGAGAGAATGATTAAATGTGTCTCACTGAGTGCATGGGTTAGTGACTAAACTGTCTTAATTTGTGCATCATTATTACTGTAGTTCTGTAAACTGCTGCATGTGTTGATCAGTAGCTATATGAGTAACTATATGGGTTATTGATTGGTTGCCCAAATATTTGTATGGGAGACTGAGTGTGTGTGTGGGGGTGGCTGGGAGGTGTGTGACTCTGTGCATAGATGTGTGAGCAGCTGATTCAGTAGATGTATGGGTTCAAAAGTGCATGTGAAAACAGCTGTATGGGCGGTTGACTATCAGCATGAGTGCATTGGTGAGTAATTGGATTTCTCAGTGCTACATGTCAAAGTAAGTACATATGTAAAACACAGTACATGTAAGAGTTGACATATACAAATAACTGTGCATAAGAGCCAGTGAATGTGTGAGTGGCTGTATGGATCATTGTGAACTTGTATCAGGGATTGTATAAGAGTAAATATGTGTTAGTATATGTTTGATTAAGTAAGGTGTGTATAACTGTATAGTTGAGGAAATGGAGGTGTGATTGATTCTTTGCATGACTGACTAGGTGTGTGAGTAACTCCATGGATGAGTGACAGTCTGTGAGAGTCTGTTTACACTGATTGTATCTAAGATTATATTAGAGTCTGAAGAGGTTGATTGTATTATCACATGAATGATATAATCAGTGATGTGATCAGTAATGACAAATGAGATGTTATCAGTGATTTTATCAGTGATGTCATTTGAGATGTCATCAGTGATGTCATCAGTGATGTCACTGACCATGTCATGAATGATGTAATATGTGACATCATCAGCAGTGGGTTGCTGGTGCAAAAGTCAAAAGAGGGGAGGGCAAGATCTGAAGCCATTGTTCTACAAACTCTCAACCAGCCTTGGATGGAAAAATCCTGAAGAATGCACAAACTGAAAACCAGTTTTTGTCTGTATAGCATCAGCAGCAACGCTTGAGTCAGCTTTGTGTGAAGCCGCCATTTTGATTCAATCAATAGCGTCCCCCTGCACACATTCAGGGACCTGGTCGTGTCTTCAGGTCAAACGGATTGTGGGACAAGATGCAGAAAGGAAAAGGAAAAAAGTTCCACCGGACCTCGGGAGCCGGCCGCCTATGTCATGGGCGATCTTTGGCCACACCAGGGCAATAGTGAAGCTGCAGCAGGTGCAAATAAGCTTCAGACAGTGTTACAAGCGCTGCTCAGAACTCTCAACTATGACACCACCTCGGTGCCATCCGGATCTTGGCGCCTTGTGCTGGTTCCGACCTATTCACACATCGGTCCGCTACTGACACCACCTCATAGGCCAACGGGGCACCCCACGCCGACTTTCGGCGCAGCATTGTAGGATGGCCACACCAGTGCGGCAACTTGCTAGACACCACCTCGGTGCCATCCAGATCTCGGCGCGTTGTGCTGCCTTCGGCCTACTGTAGCCGCAAGTGCGGACGCAACTCAGCTGGATAGCGAGTGAAACACCAAGGGGCGCCCCACTGCAGCCGAGGAGCCTCCATCTTGGGGGCGACGCACAGCATCCCATTGCTTTCCAATGCAGTCAGATCCTCAAACGGCCCCCACTGACTGACGCGACCTCACAGGCCAACGGGGCGCCCCACGCCGACTTTCGGCGCAGCATTGTAGGATGGCCACACCAGTGCGGCAACTTGCTGGACACCACCTCGGTGCCATCCGGATCTTGGCGCGTTGTGCTGCCTTTGGCCTATTCGCACATCGGTCCGCTACTGACGCCGCCTCACGTGCCAACGGATTTTCGACGCTTTTTATAGCAGCGCGTAATGTAAGCATAACAGGTCATGTGACTTCTTTATAAAACTTTTCATTGGTTCATTTTACTTTTGGTTTCCTAATGATGGAAGGCTTGATCATATGACCTAAAAATAACACTTTTCACTGGATTAAAACATTTTTTTTTCCCAAACGATGAAAGCCCCACCTTGTTTCTGGATGTTTCAGACTGAAGCTGGCGTCAGCATGAGAGCACCACCATCTCGTGGCTCCGTCGTGATCATTCCGCGAACAATCATGGCAGCCGCTCCCCACCGGAAGCCTGCAGGAGTCGGGGGCCCCCAAGACTTTTGTAAAATCTTCAAGGCTCAGGGGACGTCCGAGTTCCAAGGTGTCCCAGGGCCATTTTAGTGGACCAGGCCCAAATCCGAAGAGCTGTCCGCCATTTTAAGAGTCCTGTGGCAGCCGCCTATCGCTGCACCGCAAGAGTGGGCGCAAGTCAACTACATGGTGAGCGAGACGCTGTAGCCGCAAGAGCGGGCGATAAACAGCTGAATGGAGGATGAGGCACAGTGTAGCAAAAGCGGGCGGAATGGCAACTGAAACGGTAAAGGGGCGCCCCAGTACAGCAGACGAGCCTCCACCTGGGGAGGCCCGTTCACGCCGCACCCCCCCCCCCCCCCCCCGGGGCGCCCCACGCCGTTTTTCGGAGCAGCATTGTAGGATGCCAAAACCAGTGCAGCAACTTACTGGACATCACCTGGGTGCCATCCACATCTCAGCGCGTTCTGCTGCCTTGGGACTATTCGCACAACAGACCGCTACTGACGAGGCCTCACCCCGCACCCCCCGGGACGCTCCACGCCGTTTTTCGGAGCTGCATTGTAGGATACCAAAAACCAGTGCGGCACCCAGGTAACATCACCTGGGTGCCCTCCAGAACTCAGCACATTGTGCTGCCTTGGGACTATTCGCACAAAACATAGCTACTGACCATTGTTGCTTCTTTTTTCAAAAAAATGTTTAAATGTATTTACTGTTTTTGTTGCGTTGTATATATTTATAAGTTATTAAAGTGTTATAATCCTACTACTTTGTTGGAGTGCTATATATTTATAATGTGACACATAATTGTAAAAACTTTGATGTACAAAGAGGCATCCCTGGAATCTTTCGCTTCAGGCTCGGACCCACACACCCTCACAGTGAGAATCCCCTCCCCAAGCACAATACAGGATGGTTATCAGATAGTAGGAACGCGTGTGGTGTGACGGATCTCATCGGGTGGGGGCCTTGATCTACTGTAACTCCTTTGAAGAGGGGTGATTCTCTACAGCTGGGGCCATAAACTACATCTGCAGGGCTAGGTGATAGCCTGGGACCGGCCTGGACAATCGGACACAGAGGAAGAGGAGTGTCAGAGGGTGCGGTAGTGAATAGGGTGAAAGGGAGGTGTCGGGCGGGCACAGGGTGTGATTCTCAGAGAAGAACAGCGCAGATGGGAGGAGGTTTCTGGCCCATGCATGAGAGAGAGAGCGGGGGTGACCAGTGCGTGGGGGAGATGCTTGAGAGGGTGGGGAGCCATGCTGAGGATCGGCGGCGTGCAGAGAGTGGGTCTGGTCAAGGCATCTAAAATGGCTGCCGTGCTCAACAAAAGTGTGGCATTGCAAAAAAGGCAAGATGGCGCAGACAATGTTTATTAATAAGGATTAATTTATAACAATTATTTTTAACAAAATATTTACTCGCAGTGACAAAATGGCGGTCAACAGTTCCTGATTTCCATCGAATCGAACGTTAACAGACGTCACGCAGCAAAAAAAAAAACGCTCACGCACAGCCACTGGAAGACATGTATCAACATATATGAGCCTCCTCAGCCACCCTCAGAAAACATAAGGGGTCAGGATACGTCTCCCGTACCCCCTTATACCTAGTAATTTAATTAAATCGAAACACAAAATGGCGAATTCACGTTTCGCTAACAGTTTGCGACCCGGTTCGCGAACCGAGAAGCGCTTCTACCGCGAAAAATCAAATTTTTATTATTTGCCCCACGGGACCCTTTAATAACCCCAACATCATTCCTAGGGGGTCAAGAGGGGTCTACCTTGCCCCCTTTCATTAAATTCCCCCTTCGTTTTTCTCCTCCTCTTGTCTCTCGATCCTACCGAGAGACAAGATGGCGGCCGCACCGGACTGTTTAGAATGTTGACAGACACCGGAGAGCCAATCAGCTTCGCTACGCAAAGCTCCGTTACGCGAAAAGTACGCGATCTGGAGCGCTATCTGGGACGCTGTCACAGATATATCTGTTTTTTTAAACGTTAATTTCTCAAAATCCACTGGAGCACATATATTGAGACCCAGCAAAGGCACATCGGGCTAACAGTCCCTATAATTCTGCCAAGTTTCGTGTAAATCCATTCAGCCGTTCGAGCTAAAAGTGAGGCCAAAGGCCCTATGGAAAAATGAATGGGAAAAACGCGTTTTGGGACCCCCCTTTTTTCTCGGCCCCCCCCTTGACGAAACCCCCCCAAATCTTCAGGGGCTGCTCAGAAACAAAATGTGCCATTTGTAGGAGAGTAGGGTCTGCAATCCCATGATCACCCAGATTTTTCGCTTTTGTTTCACTGGTTTACGACTTTCTCTGGCTGTGGGCCTGCCAATCAGACCCACAGCCTGGCTGTTCTCTTTCTAAATTACAAGATGTACCCTAGGTGCATATACCAATTGGTACTGGGCCACCTTATCAGACCCTGTAACCCAGGGCGTAGGTGTATCCAGGGCCGCCAGGGGCTGCAGCATGTATTATGCCACCCCTGACTGGCCTCCTAAATTTGACACAACTGGCTGCATGACAGCTGGGGCAAAGTCGTGTAATCACCCTTTGCTTTAGATATAGTAGCCCTATATCTAACCCTCCAATGGACACCCGAGTCCCTATCAGTCACTCCTATGGCAGGCCTTGACAATCCTGAAGGCAGAGTGCATGGGCTCGCGTGAACTAAGCTCTGGCCCGAGCCGAGCCCGGTTGCAGCTTGCGGAATCAAGACCCAATGGCTGTTCCATGATAACGCGTACCATATCGGTAACTTCGGTGTCGCGTTATCAAGACATGTCGAGTAAGGTGTCATACGAATCGGGATGCTGTCCTCTCCCCAACTCTGGCGACGAGGTTAGCATTCCGCCCTTCTAGAGGGACACGACATGTACGTAACTGTGAACCCCGGTTAAAGTTAACGAAGGCCTCAGTTCCACAAAATGGATGCTGCCACCACAGACACAAGTCTGACCTCCTGCTGCTGGGAGTCCTTCCAGCGAGGAGCACTTGGACAAAGGGTTTCCTGTCGAGGGCGGTGTTCGCACCGTCCCAGACAGGGTTTGTGTATTCTGGGTAGGTAGGGCTTTTGCGAGAAGGTGACTGCGGAGTGGCACCCCGGTGCTCACTACGCATCTGCCGGTTAGAACCAGTTCCAGGGGCGACAGCCCTGGCCTGGGGAAAGTCCGGCAGGGGAGAGGGGTGTAACTACCCCCCTTCCTGGTCCCACCCTTAGGGCAGGACCTAGTCATGTACCCACCCCTTTCTTTAGGATAAAGGCCGGAGCGGGGACCCTTCCAAATTAGATCATCTTTGAATCAAGAATACTTTCTACGAAAGGACTTCAAGACTCTTCTTAAGATTTCTCCCTTGTGACTAAGGAGTAGTCACCCTGCATCAGCGGGCACCACCTAAGAACTCTGCGGTTTGCTGTAAGTCCTTCCTCAAGGAATCCGACGGCCCAGCTCGACGAGAACCGGCTTCCCTGGCACCTCTGACCTCTACCCACGTCATCAGTTCAGCTGTGATCTGTGGGTGCGACGAGACCTCGAGGGACCGGCCATCATCAGAACCTGCACGCTCTTAAAAACCAGCACGACCATCGAGATAACTCTCTGGTGAGTGCTCTGGGGTCCGAGAAGCCCCGACCCTGAGCCGCTCCAGCACCGAAGTGCAGTCTCCCAGCATCTCCACGATCTGCGTGGGGCCCTTCTGCTCGCTGCTCAGCACGTTGTCTGGTCACTAGCCGCTGGCTTGTGCCCTTCTGTGACGACGACCAAGAATCAACACTGCCGGTCTGGTTGCTCCAGACTGGCCCTTGCTTCCATCTTTTGAGAAGCACCCCGGACCCTCCTGGTCCACTCAAGACGCCGACAGCGACATCCGTCGTGGGACAGCTCGCACCTCCACCGTGGTCGCCGACAACGCCTCCTGGTCCGTGAGACTGCAGAGCCTAGCGTCGCCCACTCACCTGGTCGAGGTGACGGCCAACTGGTGCCTTCCTGGTACCCTCTGACTACTGGCTAGTAGTACGAACTTGGTCCCCTCTGCTTTCAGGTTTCATCAATCTCCGATCCAGGCTTGGATCCCTACGAACTATTCATCACTGGTCGCCGGCCAGCAACTCCTTTTCTTCCGGCTCCTGGCTCGTCAGCGAAGACCCCGACGCCTGTAAGACTTGTGCAGCCGCAGCCCTCGTGGCTAGGTAACTCGGCATTTCGGTGCCTGCATAGCCTCCTTACTCTAGGGTCCCGAGTCCCTCGCTTCCGACTTGCCTTAACCTTCCCGTGTCCTCGGACACTTGTCTTTAAACTGTGCACTTGAAGTATTTGCTAAAGAGATTTGGTTTGTGCTTAGTACCCTGTCCTCATAAAGAGTACAGGGCTGTTGTGATTCTTAATAAATATACTGTTTATTTTCATAACACTTGTGTGGTGTCCTTTCACTGGGTGTTCAAGGGGTACATGTGTGGTAAACAGCTGGCTTAACGCGCCCTCTCGAGTCTTTAGCCTTAGACTGCTCGTATCCACGCTACTAGGATAGCTGGTCTATAGGTTGACTTACAACCAAACACCATAAGGGTCGTTGGAACGATACATAGCGGTCGCTAGAATAGCGAACGTTGCATATCGGACCAACTTCTCACATTGGTGAGCAGCGGTTGGGATTTGAGCTTGCTGTTGTTTTACCACACGTATCCTAAGAATATCTTGTTGAAAGATCGCACAAGTACTGTTAGTACATATAACTAAAGCTTAGAATACTCTGAGTTCTACTGAACCAGCTGTTGTAGCTCCTCAAGGCTTAGCACACCTTGGCTACAACTCTTAGCAAGGGTACAGTAGGAAAACACGTAGTGTAGGTAGGTGCATCACTTACACCACACTAGAAACAGTATGTCGGACAAAGGAGGAAACTCTGGGTCTCCCCTTGTGTCAGTTGACCCTCCACAGGTCATCCCTTCAGGATATACTGTGCTGAGCTTCAAGGAGTTAAGACGATTGTGTCACTCCCGGAAGATTCAGCAGGGGTCTAACCCCACAACGTCCTTTCTGATTGGTCTCTTGGAGACTTATGATGCCAGGAGAGCTGAGAAACTTCGTAGCTCTTCTAATCCAGAAGGAGACATGCCTCCCCTCGAGGGAACCCGGGACGATCCTGACCTCATCCACCTCGCAACCGAGAACGAGGATGTGGAGGAGGACGAGGATGAGGATCTCTCAGGGGACGAGGCAGATAAGGGACAGGTAGAAGTCGGCAGACTAAGCAGGTCCAACTTAAGCAAACATGATAGCGGTACTGGGGGACCCCTGGGGCCACTATCAGGTCAGCTTAACATGGGGAATGGACGAGCCAGATCTCTATCAAGAGACTCTGGCAGATCCCTTCATACCAACGGCTCTCACAACTCTTCTCAAAGAGGGATGACGTCCCCTCAGAGGAGAGTGTACGAAGCGAAAGAAAGGGCAGCTAATCTGCGGATCGAAAGGGAAGAACTTGCCCTAGCCAAGGAAAAGCTTGCTTTCGCTAGAGAGCAACAGTTAAGTGGGACAGTCCCCACTGGTGGCAGCAATGTACCTAGTAATAGGGAAAAGAGTTTCGATACGAAACACCTTGGGAAGATAGTGCCCCCCTTTAAACAAGGGGACGACATCCACAAATGGATTACTGCTTTGGAGAGGGCCTGCACTGTGCAAGGCGTTCCCCAGAGTCAGTGGGCAGCTATCTTGTGGCTCTCCTTTGAAGGTAAAGGAAGAGACAAGCTCCTCACCACAAGGGTAGAGGACGCCAACAATTACCAAGTCTTGAAGAATACACTCGTTGAAGGGTTCGGCCTAACCACTGAACAGTACAGGGTGCTGTTCAGGGATACCCAGAAAACGCAGTCTCAAGATTGGTCTGATTTTGTCGATTGTGCCACTAAGGCTTTTGAGGGCTGGTTGCTGGGCAGTAAGGTTACTGATTACAAAGGATTGTATAATTTGATGATGAGAGAACAAATTTTAAACAATTGTCAGAACCAGTTGTTGCATCAGCATCTTGTCGACTCGGATCTGACCTCTCCTCAAGAATTGGGGCAGAAGGCAGACAAATGGGTTCGTACGAGAGTTAAACAGAACCAGGGCCAGAATCAAGGTGGTCAGAAGAAAGCAGACCAGAAGGGTAAAGATTCTAAGGGGGAACAAAATGACCAGAAGTCTTCGACAGGTCCCCAACAACCCAAAGAGGGTGGGGGTCAGGCTCCCCAAAAGAAGAAAGAAGGCCAATCCAAACGATGGTGCCAGTACTGTAAAAGTAAGTCTCACTGGTTTAGTGAGTGCACCAAGAAAGGAGGAGGGCAGACTCCTGCCACTGCAGCCCCTAAGGCACCTGTGCCCCCTAGTACAGTCAGCAGTGGTAGTGCGCCTCCCAAGGGTTTAGTAGGGTTAACCCTGGGTTCTGAGGGGCGTGACAACTTAGTTGGCACACTCACTCAGGCTGTCCTTGTCAGTACCGGGGACGCGGACGTGTCCCCTGACGTAAGCCCCAATACGTTGGGCAAATACAGACAGACGCCTTTTATCAATGGAAAGATGGCTCAGGCCTATAGGGACACTTGTGCCAGCGTCACCATGGTGACGCCTAACTTCGTGGACCCTGGACAGATCATGCCAGGTACAGAATTCCTGGTGACCAATGCAAGCAATGTCACTACCAATCACAGTATGGCGATTGTAGCTTTCTCCTGGGGAGGGGTAACTGGCCAAAAGAAGGTTGTAGTTAGTCCAGACCTCCCAGTGGATTGTTTGTTGGGCAATGATTTGGAGTCGTCACAATGGTCAGAAGTGGAGCACCGGACTCACATGGAAATGTTAGGTTTACCAGCACATGTGTTCGCTGTGACTAGGTCACAGGTCAGGAAATGCCCCACTGAACAGGTGCTGGATCCTGGAACAACGGACCAGACACCTCCCAAGAAAAAGAGCAGTAGGGTTAAGGCTGCGCCTTCCCCCTTGCCCCAGGTCGAGGATCAAGTCTCAGAGGAGGCTGACCTACAGGAATTGAGGGAAACTGAGCCGAGAGAGTTCGAACTTGATCAAGTTGAATTCTTGGGCTCAGGGGGACCCTCAAGGGAAGATCTGGGGAAGGACCAATTAGACTGCCCTTCTCTTGAACCCCTCAGACAGCAGGCTGCTGCTGAGGCTGCTGGGAACGCCACAGGTACCCACAAGGTATACTGGGAAGATGGACTCCTGTACACTGAGGCAAGAGACCCCAAGCCTGGCATGACCAGGAGGCTGGTCGTCCCCTTGTCTCAGCGTGGTTTCCTACTTACCTTGGCCCACGAGATTCCCTTAGCAGGTCACTTAGGCCAGACGAAAACGTGGGACAGGCTTGTCTCGCACTTTCACTGGCCGCACATGAACGAAGATACCAAGGAGTTTTGCCGCTCCTGTGTCACTTGCCAAGCCAGTGGTAAGTCAGGTGGCACGACAAAGGCCCCCCTTATACCAATGCCTGTGGTGGGGGTGCCCTTTGAACGGGTGGGGATCGACATCGTCGGTCCCATGGAACCACCGACAGCATCAGGGCACAAGTTTATACTGGTGGTAGTGGATCATGCCACCAGGTATCCTGAAGCTATTCCCCTTAGGACCACTACAGCACCTGTTGTGGCAAGAGCCCTAGTTGGAGTATTCTCCAGAGTGGGCTTCCCTAAGGAGGTCGTCTCCGACAGAGGTGCAAACTTTATGTCGAGCTATTTAACTGCTATGTGGAAGGAATGTGGTGTCAACTACAAGTTCACCACGCCCTATCATCCACAATGCAATGGGCTTGTTGAGAGATTCAACAGGACCCTAAAAGGGATGATTCATGGACTACCGGAAAAGCTTCGGCGTAGATGGGACGTCCTGATCCCCTGCCTCTTGTTCGCCTACAGAGAAGTCCCACAGAAGGGGGTTGGCTACAGCCCTTTTGAACTTTTGTACGGGCATCCTGTAAGAGGACCCCTGTGTTTGGTGAAGGAAGGATGGGAGAGACCTCTCAAAAAGCCTGCAACCAACATAGTGGACTATGTGCTTGGCCTCCGCTCGCGGATGGCTGAGTACATGGAAAAGGCATCTGAAAACCTTAAGGCCAGCCAAGAACTCCAAAAAACTTGGCATGACCAAAAGGCTGTCCTGACTGTTTACCAGCCCGGACAGAAGGTGTGGGTGTTGGAGCCAGTGGCCCCAGCAGCACTCAAGGACAAATGGTCCGGGCCCCACACAATCCTGGAGAAAAAGGGAGAGGTCACCTACCTGGTCGACCTGGGAACTCCCCGGAGCCCCCACAGGGTGCTCCATGTCAACAGGCTAAAAGCATATGTCGACAGGAAGGACATGAGTTTGCTCATGGCCATAGATGAGGGACAGGAGGAGGAGAGTGACCCTCTCCCCGACCTGCTCTCTCAGAATCCTGACGATGGCTCGGTAGATGGTGTTGTCTTTTGCGGCAGCCTCTCCGACCATCAACAGAGCAACTGTAAACAGGTTCTTCAGTCGTTCCGACATCTGTTTTCTCTGACACCCAGTCAGACCGATTGGTGCACCCACGAGGTCGACACTGGTGACAGCCTGCCCGTACAGAGTAAAATCTACAGGCAGCCTGATCACGTCAGAGACTGCATCAAAAGTGAGGTGCAGAAAATGTTGGAGCTGGGAGTCATTGAACCCTCGGATAGCCCTTGGGCTAGTCCCGTAGTTCTAGTGCCGAAACCTCACACCCAGGGTGGTAAGAGAGAGATGAGGTTTTGCGTAGACTACAGGGGTCTCAATGCAGTCACTAAGACTGACGCCCATCCAATACCAAGGGCAGACGAGCTTATTGATAGGCTGGCTTCGGCCAACTACTTAAGTACGTTTGACCTGACAGCTGGGTATTGGCAAATCAGGTTAGCTGAGGACGCCAAACCTAAAACCGCATTTTCAACCCCTGGTGGGCATTATCAGTTCGTGGTGATGCCCTTTGGTCTGAAAAATGCACCTGCCACCTTCCAACGGTTGGTGAATCATGTCCTTACTGGGCTGGATGACTTCTGTGCGGCGTATCTTGACGATATTGCTGTCTTTAGCTCCACCTGGGAGGATCACCTGGTCCACCTGCGGAAGACGTTAGAGGCACTGCAAGCAGCAGGTCTCACTATCAAGGCCACCAAGTGCCAGATAGGGCAGACACAGGTTGTGTACCTGGGCCACCTTGTCGGTGGAGGTCAGGTTCAGCCACTGGAGAGCAAGATACAGTCAATCAGGGACTGGGCTCCTCCAACCACCCAGACTCAGGTTCGAGCTTTCTTGGGCCTGACTGGATACTACAGGAAGTTTGTCAGGAACTATGGGTCCATTGTGACACCATTAAATGAACTGACAAGTAAGAAAATGCCAAAAAAGGTTCAGTGGACAGCGAGCTGTCAAAAAGCATTCGATGACCTAAAGCAGGCCATGTGCACGGCGCCTATCCTCAAGAGTCCGGACTACTCCAAACCATTCATTGTCCAAACAGATGCTTCTGAGTTGGGTGTGGGAGCTGTTCTTTCTCAACTGAATTTTGATGGTCAAGACCAGCCCATTGCTTTTATAAGTAGACGGCTGACCCCTAGAGAGAAGAATTGGTCAGCTATTGAGAGGGAGGCCTTTGCTGTGGTTTGGGCCCTGAAGAAGCTGAGGCCATACTTGTTTGGCACTCACTTCAAGATTCAGACCGACCATAAGCCCCTCTTGTGGCTAAATCAGATGAAGGGTGAAAACCCCAAACTGCTTAGGTGGTCCATTTCCCTACAGGGGATGGACTTCACAGTGGAACATAGACCTGGTACTGATCACGGCAATGCCGATGGGCTCTCCAGATATTTCCACTTAGAACAAGAAGACTTACCTGGTCAAGGTTAGTTAGTTGTTCCGACGTTTGGGGGGGGGTCATGTAGGAGAGTAGGGTCTGCAATCCCATGATCACCCAGATTTTTCGCTTTTGTTTCACTGGTTTACGACTTTCTCTGGCTGTGGGCCTGCCAATCAGACCCACAGCCTGGCTGTTCTCTTTCTAAATTACAAGATGTACCCTAGGTGCATATACCAATTGGTACTGGGCCACCTTATCAGACCCTGTAACCCAGGGCGTAGGTGTATCCAGGGCCGCCAGGGGCTGCAGCATGTATTATGCCACCCCTGACTGGCCTCCTAAATTTGACACAACTGGCTGCATGACAGCTGGGGCAAAGTCGTGTAATCACCCTTTGCTTTAGATATAGTAGCCCTATATCTAACCCTCCAATGGACACCCGAGTCCCTATCAGTCACTCCTATGGCAGGCCTTGACAATCCTGAAGGCAGAGTGCATGGGCTCGCGTGAACTAAGCTCTGGCCCGAGCCGAGCCCGGTTGCAGCTTGCGGAATCAAGACCCAATGGCTGTTCCATGATAACGCGTACCATATCGGTAACTTCGGTGTCGCGTTATCAAGACATGTCGAGTAAGGTGTCATACGAATCGGGATGCTGTCCTCTCCCCAACTCTGGCGACGAGGTTAGCATTCCGCCCTTCTAGAGGGACACGACATGTACGTAACTGTGAACCCCGGTTAAAGTTAACGAAGGCCTCAGTTCCACAAAATGGATGCTGCCACCACAGACACAAGTCTGACCTCCTGCTGCTGGGAGTCCTTCCAGCGAGGAGCACTTGGACAAAGGGTTTCCTGTCGAGGGCGGTGTTCGCACCGTCCCAGACAGGGTTTGTGTATTCTGGGTAGGTAGGGCTTTTGCGAGAAGGTGACTGCGGAGTGGCACCCCGGTGCTCACTACGCATCTGCCGGTTAGAACCAGTTCCAGGGGCGACAGCCCTGGCCTGGGGAAAGTCCGGCAGGGGAGAGGGGTGTAACTACCCCCCTTCCTGGTCCCACCCTTAGGGCAGGACCTAGTCATGTACCCACCCCTTTCTTTAGGATAAAGGCCGGAGCGGGGACCCTTCCAAATTAGATCATCTTTGAATCAAGAATACTTTCTACGAAAGGACTTCAAGACTCTTCTTAAGATTTCTCCCTTGTGACTAAGGAGTAGTCACCCTGCATCAGCGGGCACCACCTAAGAACTCTGCGGTTTGCTGTAAGTCCTTCCTCAAGGAATCCGACGGCCCAGCTCGACGAGAACCGGCTTCCCTGGCACCTCTGACCTCTACCCACGTCATCAGTTCAGCTGTGATCTGTGGGTGCGACGAGACCTCGAGGGACCGGCCATCATCAGAACCTGCACGCTCTTAAAAACCAGCACGACCATCGAGATAACTCTCTGGTGAGTGCTCTGGGGTCCGAGAAGCCCCGACCCTGAGCCGCTCCAGCACCGAAGTGCAGTCTCCCAGCATCTCCACGATCTGCGTGGGGCCCTTCTGCTCGCTGCTCAGCACGTTGTCTGGTCACTAGCCGCTGGCTTGTGCCCTTCTGTGACGACGACCAAGAATCAACACTGCCGGTCTGGTTGCTCCAGACTGGCCCTTGCTTCCATCTTTTGAGAAGCACCCCGGACCCTCCTGGTCCACTCAAGACGCCGACAGCGACATCCGTCGTGGGACAGCTCGCACCTCCACCGTGGTCGCCGACAACGCCTCCTGGTCCGTGAGACTGCAGAGCCTAGCGTCGCCCACTCACCTGGTCGAGGTGACGGCCAACTGGTGCCTTCCTGGTACCCTCTGACTACTGGCTAGTAGTACGAACTTGGTCCCCTCTGCTTTCAGGTTTCATCAATCTCCGATCCAGGCTTGGATCCCTACGAACTATTCATCACTGGTCGCCGGCCAGCAACTCCTTTTCTTCCGGCTCCTGGCTCGTCAGCGAAGACCCCGACGCCTGTAAGACTTGTGCAGCCGCAGCCCTCGTGGCTAGGTAACTCGGCATTTCGGTGCCTGCATAGCCTCCTTACTCTAGGGTCCCGAGTCCCTCGCTTCCGACTTGCCTTAACCTTCCCGTGTCCTCGGACACTTGTCTTTAAACTGTGCACTTGAAGTATTTGCTAAAGAGATTTGGTTTGTGCTTAGTACCCTGTCCTCATAAAGAGTACAGGGCTGTTGTGATTCTTAATAAATATACTGTTTATTTTCATAACACTTGTGTGGTGTCCTTTCACTGGGTGTTCAAGGGGTACATGTGTGGTAAACAGCTGGCTTAACGCGCCCTCTCGAGTCTTTAGCCTTAGACTGCTCGTATCCACGCTACTAGGATAGCTGGTCTATAGGTTGACTTACAACCAAACACCATAAGGGTCGTTGGAACGATACATAGCGGTCGCTAGAATAGCGAACGTTGCATATCGGACCAACTTCTCACACCATTTTCCTGAAAAGTTCAGCCGATTCCGTCCACAAACGCCAAAGTTATTAGACATAGAATTTTCAAAAGTTCCATAGAGAAAAAATCCTAACTATATATACCTACTGGCGACCGCCAGTAGGTAATATATATACTTTATATATATATATTTTTTTTTCACTGAAA